>NW_028327180.1:81382559-82027142 GCF_987537825.1 Furipterus horrens
GGCAACCACTGGGCAACAGATTCCTAAAGAGGCCATTTGTGTTGGCCACTAAAAAGGTACTATTCTTCAAAGTCATGACCATTTTCATCTGACAGTTCAAAAACTGTGTGGCAGACCACCACCTTAAATTGGACTGTTTTATAAGTAAAAACACTCAAGGATGGAAGGTGCACTGCCATATCTGTGACTTCACAGTAAGGCATTGGGGAGGGAAAGAAAAAATAAAACAAAAAGGACAAATGAAAAACAAAGGAAGTCCTTAATCTCACCAGTGGCAGGGTGAGCACGTTTTAAGGTGACCATTCATTCGTTCATTCACTCATCACACACTAAACAAATAACTCCACTTCCAAAGGCAAAAAGGCGTGAAACTACTTCCCCAGCGGGAACACTGAGGCCGCGACCCAAGCCCACAACAGTTCCTTTACACGGGTGGGACCTCACTAGTGCAGCGCAGAGCAGAGCGCTCTGGTGGGCGACAGGAGGCCAGTGGCACCAAAACCACACGACCATCACATCTTTAAGTTTCAGACAACTTATTGTAAAGTAAGAGAAAAAAATCAAGTCCTACAACATGAAGATCACTGGCCAATAAATGAAACATCTCTGAGCAGCTTTTAATACTCACTCTAAGCCATCATACAGGGACAGCTGTAAATCTGATCTATGGGTACAAGAGAAAAGTGACCATAATTCCTTGACTCATCTCCACTGTGACACATTACTGCATGGAGGGGGCAAGATCTGCAGAGTCGCTCGCTGCCTCTGCTGAAAGACACGGTCCTATCAGGTCATCTGCTTGAACTGAACGAGCACCCCACTCCACAGAAACACAGGGGACAGGGGCAAAGGGGCTTCCTCAGCTGTACTTGCTCTCCAGCCATAACGAATGTCAGCAATGTCTTTCTGGTTTAGAAAGATGTGTGGCTCTCTCATTAGGAGCCTCTAATGCATACGGAATACTTTGTTTTTTACTAAACTGAAAAACAAATGAAAGATAAAACAGACTCTTGTTCTTGAACCTGGGGACCACTCAAGAAACTAACCAGAACAGGCCCCAAGATTCGCACTAGAGCAAGAAGGAGACCTAACAGTTACTGAGTGTCTTCCATGTACAGCACCACAGCCCCCTGAACGTCACTTTGTCCCATCCCCGACAGCTCTACGCCACACCTGGGGACGGGCAGGACACCCTGCCACAACAGAGGAGCAGCAGGCCCAAAACGGCCCCTGCCATTTCGGTTGAGAAGCCCTGCTACAGGGACCCCACACGGAAGCCCTTGGTGGGAGGCCGTCAGCCCAGCTTACCTTCTGCACCTCCGTCACGTACTGGGCCACCAGGAAGGGGGCGACCACTGTGAAGCCCTCGGCCTGAGCTGCGACGTGGCTGCGCATCCTCTCCACCAGGCGGGCACACTCCAGGGCCACCGGCAGGCCATCTGTGCTCCCTACAGAAGCAGTGTTTCCAAACCGTTAGTTCCAGACCATGTGCTTTAATTCTTCCAACGTGATACCCTTCCTGTGGCCCCAAATTACTCAGAGCCTCCACTCTTCCCGCCCTTGAATTAGCTTATGTTGCGCACAGAACGAGGGAGAGGACGTGTCCAAATATTTATCTCCATAACAAAGGGAAGAACACTTACACTAATCAAGAGTACATGGTTTGTATTAAGAGTTTATTGAGACTAATCAAGATTTTTTAGGATGAAATCAAGAATAGCTATTGTATTTAAAGGCAAGACGGATTTCTACAAGGCAGGCTTAAAATGGGAGGAAGAAATGGAAAATTCTCTCTGAAATGGTTTCTAACATATGATTTTAAATAAAATGGCCTAATTATGTCGCTGCCTCCTTACACTTCAGAAAGTGTAGAATTTTTCTTTTTTACGCAAATACGTATGTAAGACTCAATCATCATTACTATCTTCCCAGAGTTATTTCTGATCCCTACTTCTTTCCACCTTAAGGCGCCAGGGCCATCCAGACCCTTAAGAAACCCCACTCAAGAATTTAAACCAAGCAAGGGAGCTAAATCGAGAATTCGGAAATGGCAGCCCCGGCCCAGGTTACAGCTGCCCCCCAGGCCTTCACAACAGAGCCTGTGTGGGGAGCCCCTGCACAGACCAGAGAACCCGCCCTGGCTTTCACCATTCACCAGAGCGATATGCTCACTTGTATAAAATTCTAGAAAATGCAAACAGATTACAGTGACAGAAAGCAGATCAGGGGCCGCCTAGGGCTGGCACCAGGCTCAGGGAATGGACTGCAAAGGGAATCTTCTGGGAATGATGCACATGTTCTGTATTTTGATTGTGGTGGTGGTTTCCTGCATGTAGTTACCTATGAAATTGCATTAAGTTGTATACTTTAAATGCATGCTCTTTGTTCCTCATATATTATGCCTTAGTAAATCTGATTTTTAGAACGTACGGTGTCTTTCTTAAGACCTTGATCATGCATACAAACATCTATGTGCAATTGCAATTTTTCTAGTTCAATGAAATTTCATGAAATCCTGTAAACTGTTAACATTCACTTGGCTCTCTCAACAGGCAATGTACTCTAGTGGGGCACTTGAACGTGTAATATACAGCATTCCTGCCTTCTCTCTTTTGAGATTGCTCCACATACGCAGGCAATTCACAATGCGAATGCCAGATTTAATGTGTGGTCAGTAAAGAGGGCATCAGGTGCCAACCAAAAGGGAGTCAGTAATTAAAATTCCACTCAGTGAGGCCACGGATACAGCAGAGAGCCGAGTCCTGGCCGACTGGAGGCGCCTGGGCTCGCACCCACGCGGAGGCCACAGGGCCACGCAGCACACAGCCGAGCAGGAGCACTGTACGCCTGTGCTCACTGGGAACAAAGGACACACATTCAAGGGCACTCAGGCCACCCCCGTGCCAGCGCGTGACGAGGGCTCCGCTCCACAGCCCGGTGAGGCTGGCCCCAGGGCCTTCCCTGCACTGCCATGTCCCACCTCCTGCCCAGACGGCCCTCACGAGCTGCAGAGCTCAGAAATGGCCTTAGAGGCCGCGACACGGCCCTGTGGTCAGCTGCCACCAGCTGCCCAAGGCCAGAGTGGGCCCAGGAGCCTGCTTCCCATCCTGCTCCTAAACATGTTCACAATATCACAGTGAGGCTTATTCTGCACCAGGCATGAGAGAGACCCAAATACCTGCCCGTGTAATCCCAGACTGACCCCCCAGGTAGGCAGATTAATTTGGGAATTACAGTGCAGTGTTAACTACACCTTTTCCCTTCCCACAGAAGTTAGCTGGTTTAAGGAGTTACAGCTTAAATCTACACGTCTGACCCTATTAGACTGAGTCCCACTGGCAGGGGGAGGAGCTGAGCGCCACTCCTGGATCCCTAGTCAGTCCCGAACCCCAGCCCACGGTCTTCCCTGACGCTCTCCGAGGTGACTTAAAAGCCCCTCCTTTGAGGCCAGGGCTCCCCTCACACCCTATCCTCATGCTTAGCACATCGGACAGCGTGAGGCTGGTCCACACTATGCCAATTAGAAATAGTGCCACAGTCTCACTTTGTAAGCAAATGTTTAATTAATGAGACTCTTCCACGAATTAGAAATTTAGCATGAAATCAACAAACTCCAAGGCTGGAAAACAAGCCATGTATGTAATTTATGCTACTGTCAATGGCAGCTTGCATCACTGGTAAACAAACAAGACTTGGCTATGACGGGGCTGGAATGGGGGGAAGGGAGCAGGAGGAACTCACCCCGTTTATAGGGTGAGATGGCTCCACAACTGCCCGTTCCTTTGTAAGGTCCCCATTAAAATATGAAGCCCTGCCCTGGCTGGTGTGGCTCAGTGGATTGAGTGCTGGCCTGTGAACCAAAGGGTTGCCAGTTTGATTCCCAGTCAGGGCACATGCCTGGGTTGTGGGCCAGGTCCCCGGTTGTGGGTGCACAACCACACATTGATGTTTCTCTCCCTTTCATTCTCCCTCCCTTCCCCTCTAATAGAATAAATAAATATTTAAAAAAAAATATATATATGTATATATATATACATATGAAGTCCTTAAGACCGAGAATGGGATTGTAGTCACTTTTACATCCCCCTTTTATGAGAATAAGTATTTCTTGACTCTAGATCTTTTTTCCCCCAGGAAAAATAACTATTTCAATTAGAAAATATCAAATGCGTTCACTGTTCTAGATACAGTAAAAAATTGTGACAGTTTAAAATTTTTCAAAAAATTGTTTTGAGTATTCATTTGATGATCTGAATATTTCTCTTACTTAAACTCAACTGGGTGGTTTTACTCTCAGTAATATATGTGGCCAGAGACACTGCAAGATAAACACGTCTGAAATCGTGTCGCTGACACCGTGACTCCCATTACCTTTATCTTTCTGCCGTCCTTCATGGATAACTGAAAACACCAACCTATTAAAACAGTTCAAGAAAGAAGGGACGGCTTTCAGCATTACCTGCAACAATAACAGACAAGAGATATAAAAATACGTAGGTAACTGTTTGTTTCAATTTCTCTTTAAAGAAGCTCATCTTTATTTCCCTCTTAATCTCATCTATCAGGATGCTCAAAACAGTTGCGGCAACCTCCTTTTCCCTGGACTTTCTGGGGAAATCGCTCACCCACCTTACCTGACTCTTTCACATTTAAGGTCGGAGGTGGGGCTTCCATGCTGTATAACGTTAAGAATGTAATGTGGGAATCCTGCTTTAGAATTTGCTAAATCTGTGTCTTCGACTGTAAGCTATTACTAGTGTATTCTGGAAATGGGTAGAGATAAATAATATAAGAAACAACAGCCAATGTATTTAAATATAACTGGTACTAGAAAAAAAGATTACATAAAGCAAACCCATTTAAAGTAAGAATCAAAACATCTCATGTTTTAGTAATGAAAAGGGCTGGCTGGGGCTTTATCTTGGAAAATGATACAAAAATTATAAAACATGCTTCTTTTATACTCAACCATCCTTAGATCATGATCAAAACAGCATACTGCCCAGTGAAGCAGCCACAAACAAGCCACATACATGTAGCTACTTATGAGTTAAAATTAAAATTCACTTCCTAGTCATCTAGCTCCTAGAGCACATTTCAACTGGTCAAGACACGTGTGGCCAGCGGTTACCAGCTGGACAGTGCAAATCCAGAACGTTCCTCCCAGCACTGAAACGTCTCCCGGACAGCACTGCTCTAATTCTTAGAACAAACGAACAGTAAAGCCAGTGCCGGAATTCTTCTCTTTCATATACTTTATCCAACCTAATTCTTGGTAACATAACATCACATTCTTTTCGTCAAATGATCGGCTTCTGCAATGTGTTCAGAAAAAGGTCATTTTTGCAAAAGTATTCCAGACATTCATCAGATCTTCCAAGAAATCTGTTAATCCTCTGCTATCATATAATTAAAAGTGCACAAATCCAGGGCCAGACTATCTGAGTTCAAGCCTGGCTTAACATGAGATCTTGGACAGATGACCCAACCCTTCTCTGCCTGCTTCCACATCTGCAAAGTGAGAAAAACCAGTCGTGAGAATGAAATAGTTGTAACGTGTGACATGCTGAGAACCGGCTGCTGATCGTTCAGCTGAGCGCTCCACCCGGGCTCGCTGCCCGGTGCCTGACGCCTTCGGACCCACCTCAGCAGGTCCTGGCCTGGTGCTTTTATCGACGCAGACCCACTACGCGCAATGCCGATCCTGACCATGCACCACATGGAGCCCCTCGTCGCGCTCTCTACCCGACGGGCTAGATGCGGGTGAGCAGCTGTGACTGGTCACATCACCCACTACTGCAATACCACATCAATATCCTCGTCAATTCTCTCATTCAACAGCCCACTTCTGCTCAACGGTCGTTTGTTACTGGTCTTGCAGATTTACACAGTCAACATTACTTTCATCAGTTGCATAAAATCCTGAATCTTCTGCAAGGCTGCAGTTTCAGTCTGTAGTTGACTGCTCCTGCATTTATATTGTGCAGTCACATAGAACTCTAACAGTCTGCAGAGAGATGTAATAACAAAGACGTGGACAAGACAGACAGCGCCAAAAGCAACTGTTACATGAGGAAGGCGTTGGAGTGAGGCCCAGTATCGTGAGTGCTTACTTTGCCAGAGAATAAATGTTTTCAAAACTGCTCTGCTGGCAGGTCTCTAACCTCAGAACATTAAAAGACTCAAAACTATGTGAATATGCCTGTGGATACGGGTCTCTCTTCCATATCCCATGCACCCCACGTACAGAGATGGCGCAGTGAAAAGAACACTGGCCAGAGAAATCCAGTCTTGAATCTTCGCTGACGACATCGGTCAAGTTATTTAGCGACTCTGAGACTCTGTTTCTTTATCAATAAAATGGGATTACCACCTACTTAAATTTGCTGTAGTGGTGAAGTGAGACACATAGCAAATATTCAATAAATGTTCACTGGCCCTGGCTGGTGTGGCTCAGTGGATTGAGCACCAGCCTGAGAAACAAAGGGTCACCAGTTCGATTCCCAGTCAGGGCACAAGCCTCGGTTGTGGGCCAGGTCCCCAGCTGGGGGCGCACGAGAGGCAATCACACATTGATGTTTTCTCTCCCTCTCTTTCTCCCTCACTTCCCCTCTCTCTAAAGATAAAAAATAAAATCTTTAAAAAACAAAAACATAAATATTGGCCGAACTAAAATCTGTTCTCTAAGGCACTTGTTTCCAGTGTCAGTTTAATTTAAAAGGCAGCATGCTAAACACTGGAACTTAGGATACCTCGCTCTCTAGATCCTTCTGAATTACAAACCCAAGAACAAAGCTAAGCCAGTAAGTGCCATTTAAATACATGATCTACAGAAAGAGTAATTCCTAATGAGTTTCCTTAAATAGCTCGTACACCGTTCCAAGTGTCATATCCAACAAAGATAAACTCACCCAAAGGGCCCAGTGGGAAGGTCAAGCATTCTTGTGCCTGAGAAGCCACTCTGGCCCTGGCAATGACTGCAGCCAATTGTTTACTTAGCAAATCGTTATTTTTATTATCTTGCAACAGTGACATTTTACTACTGCTTTCCTAAAGGCAAAATTACCCTGCACACAACGGACCAGCTGCCTGGCACCCTGGCGCGCCTCCCCCTCACCTTCGGGTGGCATTGCAGGATGGAGAAGAGCATGTTGTGCACCCTCGGGAAGATGCTCCCATACTCCGTGGGCTGCAGGTGCTCCAAGGGGACCGTGAGCAGGATGCTGAAGGCCAGGCTGACGTGGTGCGGGTTGCGGATGGCCTCCTCCCCCTGCCGCAGCAGGGCGGCCAGCGCGTCCAAGATGGGCTCCACCACAGCCGGGGCCGCCGGCTGCTCCTGGCACGCCTCTCGGTTTTGCAGCTACAGGCCAAGAAGGAGTCACGGAAAGAAAATGAAGGTGATTCTCAAAAGAAGTGACAAAAGCTGAAGCCAACAGAGGTAAGAACTGAAGTGACAGAGGTAAGAACGTCCAAACTCCCAGATACACTGATGTGGTCGGTGGGGAGGCTGAGGTGACAAGGAGGCCAGGGTCCTATCCCTCAGGGTGACCATGGACTTGGCCGTTTTGGGCCACACTTTTTGTGGGATTCATCTACCATGAGAAGTAATTTCTCATCAGGGAGTTGATTCATCCAATTTCTCAGAACAAGAAAACGTCATATCAGATGCAACAGAACAATATTTTTCTAAAAAGAGCATTAGTTCTACATGTCTGTAATCAAACTTCATTTGTTACATTTCTTAACAATCAGCTCTAGTTGAAGATGTTCAGCTATTGTCCTAGATCACAGAGAGAACAGGCTCCAGATCTGGGTGGCGAAGCCTTCCCTACGTAGCCTGGGAGCACTCACCTGCAACCCCCACCCTCCTACACAGCCACCTGTAACCAGCACCTCTGCTGAGGCCTCCTGAGGCCTGTCTCTCACAATGCTCATCTTTTTCTGGGTGCTCTGGCTGTGCTGACTCCGTGCGAGCCCATTTAGATTTATCTAAGCCGTTTCTAGCCTGGTATTTATATCAGCGCAGACCAAGCACGCACACAGCCAACACTGACCATGAGCCACGAGGCCCCTCTAGTGGGCCCCCTTCTCCTACTCTACCCATCCCCTCGCCCCGCGCGCGCACACACACACATACACACACACACACACCTCCTCCTGTGCCCCCCGCCCCCCAGCCCACACACAGGAAGAGACAGGATTTGTCTACTAAAGCAGATTCCCAGGAAAACAACTAAGCAACAAGACAGAAAAACAAGAGAGAAGAATAAGTCACACCATGGCTGGGTGGCTCAGTTGGTTAGAGTGTCGTCTTGTACACCAAAAGGCTGCAGGTTTGATTCCCAGTCAGGGCACATGCCTAGGTTGCGCGTTTGATCCCTGGTTGGGGCATGTATGGGAGGCAAACGATCAATGTTTCTCTCACGTTGATGTTCCTCTTTTTCTCTCTCCACCTGCTTTCCTCTCTAATATTAATAAACTTTTTTTTTTTAAGAAAGAGTTTTAGACCCTGCACCCTGAGAATATGCTAACCCAGGGCAATTCTTTCAGCACTAGCTAGCATTAGAGCTGATAACAATGGTAAAATGGATGCTGACCTTTTGAACTGAAGTAAAATACTGATACCAGACTCTTCAGAGAACAGAAACACTGAGTCCCAGTCTCAAGTCGGCTTTTGTTCTAGTGAAACAGAAAGTCCTGTCACCAGGGGCCAATACATAATGTTTGGGTGGACTTATAACAATAATCTGTCTGCAACATTACTATATCATTCTATAAAGTCATATTTTTTCTCAATGTATCAGACTTCACACACACACACACCCAGAATAAATGAATGTACTAAACTGACCACAAAATGTTGTGGGGACAAAGAAAGCTCCAGGATGCCTTCTCATCTTATCTAATTTAAGCAGGCCTCCGCAGCAGCCTCCTCTGTCACCACATTCCTTCTGATGCTGCCTGTCTGGAGAGTAACAGCCCGGCCAGCGAGGCAGGAGCTTCTCACGTCTGGACAAAGTTACCAGCCAGAACTGACGGGACACCTCCTGGATGTTAATGCCATTAAAACCAACACTGTCACCCAGTAAAAAACCAAAAGCGAATGCTTCCTAATGCTCAACAGCCCTACATACCCCCTGTGCGCCACATCTTCTACGATGACCCTATGTGTAGTACAGACAGGCAACAGGACACCTACAGACAGACTTGCCCTTGGCTGACAGCCAACTTCAGGACGCAGCCCCTGGATCACTCTGCATAAAACCAGAGAATGGCAGAAGCAAACACCGCCTCCATCTGGACGGGAAGAGGGGAGTCAGGTGCCGTACTCACAGTCAGAGCCGTGATTATCTGGGGGCATGCACGCAAGAAAAGACTTGCTTTCTCTCCACTAAATGGGCAGTTCAGCAGCAACTTGATCAATGTCACAGATGACAAAATGGCCTAAGGAAAAAGGGACAAAACTTAGCAGAAATAGTCAGCTCTCTCTTAGGAAGAAGCCAGTCACTGGTACCGAAGTCACAGAGCAGAGCCTATTAGAACCCAGCTGTCACCCCTGGCTGGTGTGGCTCAGTTGGTTGGAGCATCGTCCCTACCAGATGGTAGGCTCGATTCCCAGTCAGGGGACATACCTAGGTTGCAGGTTCGATCCCCAGTTGGGGTGCATACGAGAAAGCAAACAAAGATGATTCTCGCTCACATCAATGTTTCTTTCTCACTCTCTCCCCATCCCGACCCTCTCTAAAATCAATGAAGTGTCCTTGGTGAGGATAAAAAAATTAAAATAATAACAAAAAAAAACAGAACCCAGGTGTCAGGGGCATGGGCGTGGCCAGGCTGGGTCAGGTCCTGAGTGTGATGCTCCCCCATCATCAAACAGGGAATAAATGAGTGAGAGGAGAACTGGGGCAAAATTGAAGGCTTTCGACAGCCTCGCTCGCCACCAAGCACATGAAGGTGTCAGGACAGTGAAATGAATGGGCACAAATGGGACAGCGATCTACACGGAGACCCCATCTCAGGAGGGGTTCTGTGATCCTACAGGTTTGGAGCTAATTCTCAGCAGCGATGGGGGAGGGGAGGGTGTGTAAAACAGCTTGTAAAGCATCCAGCTCAGAAAAACTCAAAAAGTTAAGTTTCTCAGAAAAAAATACCACTGTATACATTGACCCCAATTACAACACCGATTCTGATGTGTAAGTTCCAGTAGATAAACTCTGCTCACATCCCACACTTAGGGAAGTCTTATTGTGGGTGAAGTTTTGAACCTTAGCCAGGAGATTAGGACCTGAAGTTGCTGGGGCTGGAACATATGTGGGTATTACCCCTGTATCTGCCTCTGCGGTTGCTCAGTAATTTTTTTCTGAAGCCTGGTTTCATCTCTAGTTAAGTTTGCCAGGATATAAGCAGGTGAGTACTTCAGCTGAGAATTATTTCGGTGAAGATATACTGAAAGCATGTATATGTATATAATATCATTAACAGTATTTACAGCGTGTGCACCAAGGCATTGTGTTGGATGAGGGTGAGCTTATTTTCTTAACCATAATTCTGTTCATGTATCTGACCTTGTTTTTAAGTCATCTCCTCTGCCTTTATTAAGTCATGTATGCCTGTCAATGAATAATAATGTATTTTAATTTTATCCAAGTCTTCCTCAATTTCAAAATCTTAACATCAGCCCCAGAACATAGAGTCAATACTTTTTTACATACTAAGTAGAACTGATTTCATCATGTGGAATTAAACTAACAAAAATAAGCTTTTATAAGATGAATATGAGAACTTATGTGCTAATCATCATAGCCTAAACTCATATTTAAAGATAGAAATTTTAATTGAAGATTTCATTATGCTTTGCAAAAATGAGTTCCACTGTATGATGAAAACACTTTTTCCCAGCTTCAAGTTTAAATGCTTTGTGATATTTTTATACATAACAAAAATTACCATTTTAACCATTTTGAAGTGTATGGTTCATTGGCGTTGAGTATCACACTGCTGTGCAGCCGTTACCGCCGTCCACCTGAGCTTTTTCATCTTCCCAAACTGAAGCTCTGGGCCCTTTAAACAGAAGCTCCCCTTACGACCCTTTTGTTGCAGGTGTTTGTTTGTTTGTTCTTTTTTTTTTCATATTTGTAAAGTCAGATCTCTGTGTTTGTTTAGCTTTATGATTTTGTTCTTTATTTTTATGCTGTGGAAGGCTTTCCCTACAACTGTTTCAAATAATTGTTCACATCTTTGAATTTTGTTTGTTTATTTTAATCTGTGGGATGTAACTTGACTTTTTTTTTATTCCAAATTATCACCAAGTTGTGTCAATACTGTTAATTGACATCCATTTCCATGCCATTATTTTGAAATGCTTTTTTGTCATGTATCTTCGGTACACCTAAGTTTATCTCTGGGCATTTGGTTCCAGTGCTCTGTCCTCTTTTATTATTCTGTCAGAACTTCCTTGATTAGTCATATATTTATTATTTCTTTTTATAGGTATATTTTATAATTTTGTCAAGCTCTAAAAACAAATCTTGGTTTTTGTTTGGAATTCTGTTACATTGATTGAAAAGATTGCCATTTTTCTAGCATTGAGTCTTCCTATTTGGAGACTCTTTTGTCTCCTATTTTTTCTTATGTCTCTTGGTAATACTTTATAGTTGTTACCATTTTGGGGGTCTTGTTTTGTTTCACTTTTGTTTTTAGCATAGATCCTTTATGTTAACCGCAGGGGACTTTGACTTCTTTTTGTGTGTTCTGCTATCCCTTTTATCATTTCCTTCTGACTTGTTTTGTGACTAGAACTTTTTTTTAGGTTAAATAATTCCCTAGAATTAAAAAATAATAATTTCACTGATATAGTGCTTTTTACTTTTTTTAGTAAATTTTATGTTATGTTGTGATTTTTTTTTCAATTTGAGAAGACTTCTAATTATGTAGCTAATGTGCATATAGTAGGCACATTTTGTTCTAATATTTTTTAAACACAATACAAATGTCCATTTACTTTCAGTAACAACTTTTCTGGAGAAATGTCAAAGTGCTGATTTGAATATTATCCAGATCTCTCTTGGAAAGAAGAACAAGTTATATGGATGGTTTTCAACTTGTTATTTTTAATACAGTGTGTGTGTGTGTGTGTGTTTTAAGATTTTTTAAATTTATTTTTAGAGTGGGGGGCAGGGAAGGAGAAAGAGAGGGAGAGAAACATCAATATGTGGTTACCTCTAGCGCACTCCTAGCTGGGGACCCTGGCCCACAGCCCAGGCATGTGCTCTGACTGGGAATCGAACCAGCGACCCTTTGGTTCACAGGCCAGCATTCAGTCCAATGAGCCACACCAGCCAAGGCTAATCTAGCATGTTTTTGATATCTATTGCCATCCTGCTTTAAAAGTTTTAAGGAGAAAAATCCAAACTAATAAAGGAACAAACTTGGATTGAGTTTTTAAATTCCTTTAAAGAAAACATTTGAGTTTTTTAGTTTTCAATTTATGGCCTTATGTACTGTTAAAACCATGTTAGAAGGTAATATAGTTATTTGTCTTGTGGATTTTTATTTTGGGAATAAATGCCTATAAGTTTTTTTTTTTTTTTTTAAATCCTCATTGTATAATACCTTATACAATAAATAGCACAAAAATAACTGATTGGATTGTCGAAGAATAACATTTAGGATTAATATGTTGTGGTTCTCATAAATACTAACCTTTTTCCTGAACAGCTGAGATTGGTCTGCTTTTCTGTGTTTCTGTAGCATCTTCTCTGCTAATGTTAGCTATAATGTGTTGTCATTTTGTGTATTACTCTCTGTCTTTCAAGTAGACCATGAGCTCCATGAGGGCAGGGACAATGTCTGCTTGTTCACCATTATATGCCCAGCTTCTAGAACAATGTCTTTCATGGTGTGGGACACAGTGAATAATTGTGAACTTAAAAGTGGTAGGACCCAGCATATGATAGATGGTAGATGTTGAAATCACTTAACAGTTGTCCCTAAACAAAGAGAGAGAGAGGCATTAAAAACAAACAAACAAAAACAAGATGAACTCTGTTTTCCTTTTACATTGGGAAGCCTTTGTTTTTCAAGATTATCAATGTATAAAGTGTAAAAACATAAACCGCCAGTTTGGGCTCTCTGGAGAGCAGGAAATTGAGCTTGGAACCCCATATTCTAATCGGTTAAAGGGGAGGGGAGAGAACAATCCAGGAAGTGGAGAGTTTGAAAATTGGATCTTAAAAGGAGAATGCTAATAGAGGATTGTTATTTGAACACTGTCACAAAGGAATGGAAACCAACTTGCTTTTGTATGTTTGTTTGATTTCATTTTTGTGGACATGGAGAGGGGAACCAGGACCTATTACTGGTTGTAACAAGTGTGTGAATTACGCTGCCTTTAGGAGATGCCTTGTCAATGAAGCTAATTAGATTTTGCGTGAAGTTCCTGCAGGAATACAGTGGAAGGTGGCCTTCACTGGGTTGCCTAGCACAGAGTTTTCATGTATTTCAAGAACCCCAGGTTTTGCTTGGATTCAGGGACATTGTTGGAGGTTTGCTGGGCTGAACTCTTGGGTTCTCTTTTAGGCTTCAACCAAAGAAGCTGCTTTCATTTGTTCTGCGTAGTAAGATTTCACAAAGGTTTCGGGAGGTGAAGGAACGGCCCTGGTATATAAAAAAACAAAACAAAACAGAAAAAACATTTGGACTAACTCTAGAGTTTTCATCTAACCGCAAGCCTTTGGGAATTTGCCTATTTGCACCTTGTTTCCCTGTCTTACTTAGTCATCTGTCATGTTTGAAGTTAGAGAATTGCCAGGTGAAATGTCATCATCTGGTAGTGGTATGTGAAAGAGTCATATGGTGGGATTTTACTCACGAAGGTCAGTCTTCATCAAGTATCTGCTCTGCTGCAGAATGATGATCAAAAATGAGGACCGACTTTTAGTGTCTTGTCTTAGAATATATCCGTGCTTGTTAAGTTCTACATATGAGTTTAGAACTTGTGTGTGAAATCATATTTGCTTTAATAATTAAACTGTATGTTTTAGAAGCATTCAGCCTAGTGGCGCGCGGCGGGGCGGCCACCGGTGGGTGTGTGAGCAGCGGCGGCAGCGGCGGAAGTGACCGGCGGGTCAGGTCCCTCCCGACATTATGGTGAGGGCAGGGCGATGGCGAACTCTCATCCAGAGGCGGGGGACGCGGCCGCCAAGGCTCCTCGGGGCTGGGGCACGAGTAGGGGCAGCGCAGAGCGAGCGTCTGATCTGGGCCTCGAGTCGTTCCCCTCGGCCCAAGGCAGGGAAACTGACTGAGTCCGGAGGAGGCGAAGGCTCTCCTAGGGTATCCAGCGCGTCGGTCTCCGGGTACTTAACTTACGGTTGAACGAACGTGTTGTCATTGTGTAGAGGACTTGCCGCAGTTTTCCCATTTTGCAGATAGGGAAGCTGAGGCCGGAGAGAAGGGGGACCCGCCAAAGGGCCCGGCGAACGCATCAGAGTTTGACAGAGAGGTATCCCCGAGTCCATCCCACCCAGTCTGACCTCATATTGCGAAGCTGGAATGCCAGGAAGTGGGGTACCCGTCTGAGTTCTCAAATTAAACCAGTGTTGCGGATTTCAGGGGTTGCAAGGCCCTTAGAATATTAGCACAACTTCCTGTGCCTCTCGTTTTCAGGCTGAAAAACAGACCCAGAAAATGGGTTTTCGCCCTGGATCACACAGCAGGCGGAGGGTGGGGGGAGGGGGACGGTATTTTGAGCCAGAAATGGACTAATTGCCCCCTCTCCATTTACAGAAGGAAAAATTTAGACCCTGACAGGAAAGTGGAGGCCCCTCACAGAGGAATTCAGAGTTGTGCCTTGTGGGAGTATGCTTGGCCCATCAACACCTGGGTCACTGAGAGTGTTGCTGCATGTTCCTCAGGGTTAGTGAAGGTTCCCACAAATACTGCTCACTAGTACTCCACCGTGGACGCTAGCTCGGTTTTACCCTGGCTGGTTTGGCTCAGTGGATTGAGCGTCGGCCTGCGAGCTAAGTGTCGCTGGTTCGATCTTCCAGTCAGGGCACATCAGAGAAGGAAAACTCTGACTCCAAAAAACCTCCGCTGCCTTGTGCCATACCTCTTCAGGGGAAAGGCTAAGGGAGTAAACCCCGACAGAAAATCCGGAGCCGGAGTCCCTAAGGCGGTTTGACGTTGTAGTCAACACCGGCAGCTCCTGCGGCGCACCTGAAGCCAAGCTGTATTGACTCCGTCTTTCCCTTGGATCCTTCAGCTGCGAAGAGATGGGGGGTCTGCTGCATGGGCAACAGCAGACCCTCCATATCACCCTGCCCAGGCTCTGTAGCTTCAGCTTCACTGGAGAGGACACTCCAGCGTCATCACAAGATGTCGATTTAACACGGGAGGAGACATACCGTGTCACTCCCGAGTTGGACTGCACAGCCATTCTCGGCGGTGCAGATAGACTCTTAAGAAGCTACACCATCGTCTCTCGAGATGGACGGCTGCCAAGATGTTTTAGAAGAATACCGGTAAATGGGTTAGGGTCTTTCTAATGAGGGCTTGGCAGATGAAAGAGTGCAGGTGCTGTAGCGTAGTGACTGCCACCAGATTGCCTGGGTTTGGCTCTTGGTTCCCCCAGTTTTACCTTTTCAAACTTCTGATGTCTTACTTTCCTAATCTGTAAAATAAGGAGAATAATAAATTATCTCAAAGGGCTGTTAAAAGGATTTATTACTTTAATACTAGTGAAACCCTTAGAAAAGTGCCTGACACACAGTAAGCGCTCATTAAATATTTGCTATTATTATTACATCGTTTATGTATCTGATGCATTCATTCATTCATTCAGTGAATGCTGAGTGCGATTCATTAAATAAATGTCCATTTTAGATCATTGCTATTGGCTGACATTGATACAAAAATGAAAAGACAATGTTGTTGCCCTCAAGGAGCTTCTTAGTTTAAATGGAGTTGTAAAAGAAGTATACAGGGAATTACAGAACCTTATATAATGTTTGGGAATTCAGGTGATTTGTCAGAAGTGGTGGCTTTTGAGATGGTCTTTTCAGGGATGGGTAGTATTTCCAAAGTGAAGTCAGGGAAGTTGTTCTGGGCAGAAGGAACTGGAAAGGTTAATGGCTTCAGAGGCATCATCAATGGGAGCTGGCTAGGATATAGGATGGAATAAAACTGAGCAGATGGGCAAAGCATAGCTCTAAAGCTCAGGCGTTGCAATGCATTTATTAAGCAGTAGTCTAGAATTTAAAGTTGCTTAACAGGAAATTGCTGAGTTTAATCCACCGGTGATGTTTCAGATGGCTTGAGTGCCTAGAGATGGGAATGTCATTTAGATTGTTGGAATGGCCCAGGGGTGAAAGGGATACTATGTTGGAGGTAATGGAGGGCGGTCTTGTTTTGGAACAGTCAGTTGGAAATAGAGGTCTGTCTATTACATTGGGGACCAAGTAATAGATCTGAGAGTTGCCTCGATGTAGTTGATACACACACAATTGGATGTGCTCTCTTGAAGGAAAGAAAGCAAGGCTAAAATTTGCATGTTCCTCTTGCTTTTTTTAGAGGTTGCTAAAACAAAGCCACGCCATTCTATGAAGCGGAAGAGGACAGCAGATAAGTCCACCAGTACCAGAGATCCTGTGATTGAGGATGACCACGTGCAGGTGAACAAAAAGCCCACTTACCTCTCAGTCCAGCCAAGGTCCTGAAAATGTTAAGAAACCCAAGTGTACATGATTATATACCTTCTTTGCTCTAAACAGAAGAAATTGGTAACAGCGACTTCTCACTTGTGCCAGTGAAAACATTTTAAGTTTTCAAGAGAAAGTATAGAAAGAGACATCTAACTTCAACTTTTTCTCCTCATAGGTCCTTGTATGAATAAAATTTTTCTCCTCATAGGTTCTTGTATTAAAGTCCAAAAATCTTGTCGGAGTCACTATGACCAACTGTGGAATCACAGATCTGGTGCTAAAAGACTGTCCCAAGATGATGTTCATCCATGGTATGTACCGAGGCCCATGTCATGCAAGAATTAAAAGAATTAATGACTCATACACACTACATTACTGTGTTGTTTTTCAAAGGAATCATTTTGTCCTGTTCTGTAGTTCTCAAGTAATTAGTATTTGTGAGGGGCCATGTATCAGACACTTGTTGGTTCGTCTTTTAAAATAGCCTCTCCTTCAGTTTCCTCTAAATGGTACTTGCTACCTGATCTGATCAAATCAGATAGACCTCAGCCTGAATCCTGTCTCTGCCATTTGCTAACTGTATGAAGTTGGACGTGTTTTATGTGTAAATGTTTTTCAGGGGGAGTGGTCACTGGGCCTTAACTGCTCTTGATTTGACTGACATGATTAATTATAACCTCAATTCATGGCACATTATCATTAGTCCAGTGGTCCATTTGTCCCTCGTTGCCAGTCCCATCGACATCCACCCCTATACTCGTGCATTTAATGTAAGTCCTTCCAGTCCATCTTTCATGTATTTACTTATATACATGTTTGGCTCTGAAAAATTGTAGGGTGTTATTTTGTGTGAGCTTTTAAAATTTGTAGATATAGTGTGTCCTGTATACAATCTGTTTATTTTTCTATTTTCACTCATAATTATATTCTTATACCTATCCATGTAAAATTATGAAGATCTGACTCATGTCTTGCCTTGGGAGAGTTATATAGTATCTGTTTATTTTTTTTCAATCTGTAAAGTGTGCTGGTGATGCTTACCTTATGAAGCATTTATAAAAGTTAAATGCTGTGTTTGACGTGTGCTTACGTGCATGTATGCATATACATACACACACAGTACAGGGCCTGACCTCTGGTAAATGCCTAATAAGTGTTAACTTGTGTTATATTAGTATTGCAAAAATAATTAGGGGCTTTCTTTTCTTGCACTTCTATAATAAACAAAACAAGAAAATTGTTACCATTTTGTCATAAACTGTGAGAATCCCAGAAAGGAGAAATAAAACAGATTTAAACACATAACCTCTCCCCTGAATTCTAGAAAACACCAGACTTGGGGAACCTTAGGCCCATTTGCACCCTTGAGAGGTGGTACTACTCCATTCCAACCAATGAGGTCTTAAAACATCTACTAAATAACAATCTCCTATTGTAGTTTCCTCCTCAAACATCAGGGGCCCATTAAAGGCTCAGAATCAGAAGGTCATAACAGCAGGGGAACTCAGCCTGGCTCACGGCAGCAAATAAGGGCTTTCAGCTCTGCCCTCTGAGGTCTCAGAATCTAACGCTCACTCCACCTTTGTACTCTGCTGGTTGATTTCTCATCCCTTTCTCTACTCTGATTGCTCTGAGAATCTGATTGGTTGTCACCACTGCACTTGACTCCATGAGTCTCTGTATATCTTTGGAGACCTAGTGATGTATCACATGACCTCAGGCTCAGCCTTTTGCCCTTAAACCAAATTTTTTAGCTAATGGGACAGAGGACCTTAGATAGTAGCTCAGTTGCTAGAAAACAGCTAAGTTATGGCGGATGAGATGACTAAATGAAATCAGAATTGACCTTGGCCATGCCTGGTTTTACAGCAGAGAACCGTTGAATCCTGATTACCATCTAGTCCTCTCTCTGTCTTTCCTCCTTTCTTGTCTCCTCTCTCCTGCCATGTCACAGAAGGAGAAAATGAGTCTGAAAGGCAGGAGACTGACTTGCTCGTTGTTCAAAGATCAGGTTAGTTGCAGGGCCAGAGTGCTCAGGACGATGATATTTGGGTTAAAGGTGTTACAGAAGATACCCTTAATGAGTTAAAAAGAGCAGACATATCAGCCTTATGGTTATATAGCACCTTCCATCTGATTCTCTCTCTTGAGTTGGACCAGGTTATAATCTATGATAAAAATTAAATCAGATTGAAATTTGAGATGAAAAAAAAAGAGGAGATTTTTTTTTTTGAACTTGGCATACTATTTTATATCCGCAGTGTTTGTCATGGTAACCAGTGGCCACATGTGACTGATGAACACTTGAACTGTGGCTAGTGCCTGAGGAACTGAATTGTTCTTTAGTTAACTTATGTAAATAGCTACAAGTGGTAGTGGCTACCACATTGGACTGTGCACCTTTAGACCAATGAATACAAATATTTCTGGGTCTTTTAAGGTTCTGCTTTTATACTTGTGATAGGGATTAAAATCAGCTCTACTCATTTTCTGTGGGTGAGTGTAAAATAATATATGTGTTATTCCAGGCTTATTTGATCATTGTCATAAAACTGTAGAATTTAATAGTTACCATTATTCATTCTTTTCAATAAATATTTCCTGAACAGCCCTGGATGGTATGGCCCAGTGGACTGAGTGCCGGCCTGGGAACTACAGGGTTGCTATTTCGATTCCCAATCAGGGCACAAGCCTGAATTGTGGGCCAGGTCCTCAACTGGAGGCATGTGAGAGGCAACAGATGGATGCTTCTCTTGCACATCAGTGTTTCTCTCCCTCTTTCTTCCTCCCTTCCCCTCGCTCTAAAAATAAATAAATAAAATTAAAAATAAAAAGAAATGATTATTCTTAAAAAAAAGAGAGAGCTGTTATTAACTATAAATATATATATATATGTATTTCCTGAACAATTCCTATGTTTGGGCAAGTCATTCTATGGGACTTAGATTCCTTGCTGGTAAAGATAAAAAAAGGTACCTGAACATCCACCCCTCTAGCACGTGGGTGGGCCCACCTTTTGAACAGGGCAGAATCACATTTTCAAATTATTTCGATAACGTCAGTTGTACTTTATGATAGTACATTATGTTTGTTAGAGATGTTTATTACATCTGTAGAATTTTTATGCTAAACACATTGGGCCAGTTCTCCAAGGATGCCTCCAGATAGGCTATCCATTGCTCTATGACTTTGCATTAATTATTTGTAGAGTTTACCGTTGTTTTCATTTTGTAGCTACCAGGTGCAGGGTACTGAAACATTTAAAAGTCGAAAATGCACCAATTGTGAACCGATTTGACTATGCACAATGCAAGAAACTAAACATGGATCAAGTACTAGACCAGATACTCCGGATGCCTCCTGAGAGAAACCGCATCATATACCTCCGCCCGATGCAGCAGGTACCGGGCTCGGCCCCTTCCTCATGACACACAGCAGTGACATTTCTTCTTAGTCTTCAACCTTTATGGGTGTGGCATTTACTCATTTGCTCCGCCCGCAGTGGGGGTTCTTTAGGTTCTACAGCGTTCTCGTAACCGAGCTAGGTGACCTCGCCAGTCTTCCGTCATTCTTCTTTGCTAGATTTTGATGGATTTTTAAGAAGCAAGTTACTCAGCAACTTTTCTTACCAACTGGAAGTTGCCTGTGGTTAAGGGAACAGACTGGTTTCTGCCTGACTGATGCACATTCTTGTTCACTGACCTGTAGCTCGTTACTTAACTTCCGTCTCAGTTTCTTCATCTGTAAAATCAGGAGAATAAGAACCTGGTGGTTAAATTCATACATGTGCTGAGCAGTTGTTGGCATGTAGTAAGCAATCATAGGATAGCTGCTATTATTACTGCCACTTTCATTATTATGAAGAACAAACATTTAATTTTACCTATACAAAATTATGGATGTTAGCCAAACCTTTTGGGCTAATCATTTCACAATATTCATAAACCAAATCAACATGCTCTATGCCTTTAAGTTATACAGTGGTGTATGTGAATTATTTCTCAAAACAACAAAAAATATAGAGTAAACATTATATATAAGACTCTCTGCTTGATGCCTAAAGAATGTTTAGAGGAACTATTAAACAATCTTTGCAGTCAGCGTTGGAGTCTGGCCCCCAAAGAGGCATTTGAACAAATTGTTTGTTGAGTGTCTGTAACATGCTGGGGCTGAAAAAACAGAGGACATCATCCTTCTTTCAAGAAGTTTGTCTTCCCTAGGAGGAGGTAGACGTGAATGCCACCAAGATGGCAGAGTGGGATTTCACAAGTAGAGATAAGGAAGAGGGCATTCCCTGAGAAGACAACAAGGTGAATAAAGGCTACAAGGGGGCAAGGAGCTGGGATAGGCAGTAGTCAGTTTGCATAGGGCATAGAGTCCTACACATTCATGGTTCTATAATGCAGTCAATACTGAAACCTATGAGGACCTGCTCAGAAGTACATTCCTGGGATCGGTTGCCTGATTCCAGGTTCTCTTGTTCAGTGGGCATTTCTGTAACCATGGAATGTAAATCCCTGAGCTTCCTAGACAGAAGAATTTGCAAAGCCTCACCGCCGGCATGGTAAGCTGTATTCGGGCCTGAATGGGACATTTGATTTTCTATCAGCCAAAGATTTTAAAACCTAGGTCCCCAGGAGAGATTGTTCAAGCTTTAAGATGTAGATTTCTAAGGTATTCAGTTTTTTGGTCCAAAGCTCTCTGTGATGTCTTCTGTAGGTGGACACACTAACGTTGGAGCAGAAGCTATTTAGTGGTCCCTACCCCTATCACATCTGTATTATCCATGAATTCAGTAACCCTCCCAACGTCCGGAACAAGGTGCGCATTCGCAGCTGGATGGACACCATAGCAAACATCAATCAGTAAGTCCCCTGTTGCCCCCAAGGCCCTCCTGCCAGGGCTCTCAGAAGCAAATCCTGTTCTTTATTTTAAATGGTCTCATCTGGGTTTTTTCAGCACTGAAACACATGAAATATAACATGTGAAAACCTGAGTGAATGAGGACTTAAAACTAAAAAGCCTACATGTATTTGCAGCTTTTTATTTTCAAATGTAAAGAAAAATTCCAGGAACAGACTATATGTGCGGTTGACTCCCTTTCTTTAGCCTCAGGGCATGGGAAAGAGCAGATTTTTTAAAAACTGATGTTTGACATCTTCATAAAATCGGACTTCTTAGGCATTTGTTATGTAAACATATTAAGCACCAAGACATTTGATTAGAGAGTGGCTTGCTTTCTTTACTGATGTGATTTTTTTTTAAGTTTACTTTTAAGATTTAATTTGCACCAACCAGCTCAAATGTTATTGGTTTTTAGGTATTACATTTCCCTGAATGAAGTGCTTACTTTCTTTCTATTTATTTATTTATTTATTTTTTTGTTTTTCAATTACAGTTGTCCCACTTTTCCCCCATTTCTCTCCCCCACCCAGCCCACCCCTTCTCCCACAATCATATCCCTCCCCGTTGTCCATGTCCATGAGTCATTTATACACGTTCCTTGACTAGACCCTTCCCTTCCTTATTCCCCTTCTCTCCCTCCCCCTCCTCCCTATTGACTGCTGTTCTGCTCCTTGTCCTATTTAGTTCATTTGTTTGTGTTGTTCTTTAGTCTCCTGTATCAGGTGATATCATATGGTATTTTTCTTTCTTTGCCTGGCTTATTTCGCTAAGCATAATTCTCTCTAGTTCCATCCATGTTGTCACAAATGGCAGGAGTTCCTTCTTTCTTTCTGCTGCATAGTATTCCATTGTGTAAATGTACCACAGTTTTTTGATCCACTCATCTACAGATGGGCACTTAGGCTGTTTCCAGCACGTAGCTATTGTAAACAGGGCTGCTATGAACATAGGGGTGCATAAGTTCTTTTGAATTAGGGTTTTAGGATTCTTCGGGTATAATCCTAGCAGTGGAATCGCTGGTTCAAAAGGCAGTTCCATTTTTAGTTTTTTGAGGAAATTCCATACTATTTTCCACGGTGGCCGCACCAGTCTGCATTCCCACCAAGAGTGCACTAGGGTTCCCGTTTCTCCACATCCTCACCAGCACTTGTTGTTTGTTGATTTGTTGATGATGGCCATTCTGACTGGTGTAAAATGGTATCTCATTGTGGTTTTTATTTGCATCTTCCTGATGGCTAATGATGTTGAGCATTTTTTCATGTGTCTATGGACATTCTGTATGTCCTCTTCGGAGAAGTGTTTGTTTGATGTGATTTTGAAGATAGTGAAGAAAGTGCTTTTGACCTGACTAGATATGTATTGTCTATATTGAGTCTTCGTTATGTATTTATTATTTAATTTGAGATGTTCATTACAGTCTAGGCCTGGCGCAGTTTTGAGAGTTTCTTTCCACTCCATACCATAATGTAATTTCCAGTTTTGTAATTTTTTGATATTTTTGTGTTGCCTCCAGAGAGCTCATTAAGTATGAATTCTTCCCGGAAGCCACACGAACTGAAGATGACTTGAAAAAGTATCCCAGGTACCCCTGGGGCAGAGACATCTATACTTTAGAAGGTGAGCAATTACCAATTGTTTGGAAAGCTAAAGAGCTGTTAACTAACTAGATGGAGAGGCATGTCCTAGGGAAGACAGGAATGAGTCTTACAGTTCATCCAAATAATGGGTGCTTTGACCATCTGCAGGTGGCAGGGGCCAGGTCAGCACTGCCCTCCCTGCAGGTAGCGGGGGCCGGAGAAGTACTGCCCTGCAGGTAGCAGGGGCCAGGTCAGCACTGCCCTGGAGGTAGCGGGGGCCGGAGAAGTACTGCCCTGCAGGTAGCGGGGGCCAGGTCAGCACTGCCCTGGAGGTAGCGGGGGCCGGAGAAGTACTGCCCTGCAGGTAGCGGGGCCCAGGTCAGCACTGCCCTGCAGGTAGCGGGGGCCAGGTCGGCACTGCCCTGCAGGTAGCGGGGGCCGGAGAAGTACTGCCCTGCAGGTAGCGGGGCCCAGGTCGGCACTGCCCTGCAGGTAGTGGGGGCCAGGTCGGCACTGCCCTGCAGGTAGGGGGGGCCACGTCGGCACTGCCCTGCAGGTAGCGGGGGCCAGGTCGGCACTGCCCTGCAGGTAGCGGGGGCCAGGTCGGCACTGCCCTGCAGGTAGCGGGGGCCAGGTTGGCACTGCCCTGCAGGTAGCGGGGGCCAGGTCGGCACTGCCCTGCAGGTAGCGGGGGCCAGGTTGGCACTGCCCTGCAGGTAGCGGGGGCCAGGGAAGCACTGCTTTCCCTGTATGAGTCTTTACCATCCCTAAGATAATTAGAAGCAGTGTTGAAACAAGAGCAGAAGAAAATTGAGTCTTGCTACAGTTTGAGAGTTGGAAGTGACTTGAGAGTACCTGTCTCAACCTCTTTATATACATACAGGGAGAAAAAAAACATACTGAGGCTTAAGGAGAGCAAAGGATGAGCAAGATCCCGTGACCAGATAGTCAGGTAGAAGCAGAACCAGAATTAGAATTTACATCTCCCGGTCCGGTGCTTTTTTGGCTAAGACGACGAGAGCACATGTTATGTTCTGCTTACGAAGACCGCGCGTTGGGCCTGCCGGTACCGCCGCAGTAGCACTGTTGTCGTCTTCCTTCAGGGGTCGTGGACGGCGCCCCGTACTCCTTGATTTCTGACTTCCCTTGGCTGAGGTCACTTCGGGCAGCAGAACCCAACAGCTTCGCCAGATACGATTTTGAAGATGATGAAGAAAGTAATTATGATCTGATCTGATTTGTGTTCTCTGGTTTGAGCATGTCCTACTGTGTTAGAGACTTATATCTTGTTTGCCAGTTAGGAACAGTTCAGTTTCTAAATCACTTCCCATGTAAATGTTTTTATTTGTTTCTTGTTGCTGTTTGGGTCTCCTACAACAAAAAATACCTCTGAATTTGTAAAATAGATAATCAGTTGACTTACCAGTGATCGCTAAAGGTTGGTGGGAAAGGATTCCTTCAGACAGGTTTTCCTACCATGATTTTTTTATTACCTGTTTATAACTGTTGCTCCTTATTGTCAGTTATATTATTTCAGATTTATTCCAGTTACAGTAACTATTCTTTTGCTACTTATGAGCAACTTCTTGTTGGGTAGCATGGAGGAACTTAAGACTTGGGTGTGGATATTTGGGGGGAACTTGAAGGAAATTTTGAATGTTGTACTTCTAGGTGTTGGCCCACTTGAATGTCTACTTGTAGGATGTTTTCAAAAACGATTTTATGAGTAAATGAATTTTATAAGCTACACGTACATCTACAACTTAACCTCTCGGGTACATTTCCACCTCTGGCCTTTACCCATGTGTGCTGTCTTAGACATCAAACGTGGTTATGTAACTAAACTGATGGGGACCCATTCCATGATCTGTATGTACATCAAAGGCATTGCATTACTGTGTACGTATAGGCATATCTCAGGGACCAGCTTAATCGAGTGACTTTCCAAAGGAGTTTGATAATCATACATGTCTCCCCTTTTCTTTCTAATTTCCAAGGCACTATCTATGCTCCCCGAAGGAAAGGGCAGCTGTCTGCAGACATCTGTATGGAAACAATAGGAGAAGAAATTTCAGAGATGCGTCAGATGAAGAAGGGTGTGTTTCAGCGAGTAGTGGCCATTTTTATCCACTACTGTGATGTCAATGGCGAGCCGGTGGAAGATGACTACATCTGACTGGGCACGCCCCTTCCCAGCTGTCCTGGCAGAAAGCCGCTGGGACCGTCGGCAGCCGGAGCGCTGCACGGGGCCTGGGGCCGCCGCTCAGTGTGGTGCACGTGAAATGTGTGAGGAGCCTTGAAGTTGTATGCAAAGATTTGTACATAAAGGAACTATACAAAGACACTTCCTAAGTACCAGCTTTATATCATATGTTTATACAGTTTAATTTAAAAATTCATTTGAATGAAGGCAGATCATTGGAAAGAGTTCATTTTTTCTGACTCAGTTCATAAATGTCACTTTTTGGCTGAGCCCCCATTTACTATATTCTTAATAATCACTGTCATCCCCTTAAATCTGTGCCTTTTTCTTCTCGAGCGAAGCAGTTTGAGTAAATCTGTTGAAGAGTCTTTGTGTCTTGAGTGCTTTTTTTGTGTTACCATTAGAAGACCTGAACCCTATAGTCAGAGGTGGCTATATGTTTCTGTATAAAATTGTGGTTTTTTTTTTTTCTCTTGGTATTATAGTTGCCATATTTCTTAAAATCAAAAAGACTCATGAATTTAAAAACAAAAAAACTGAGTTTTGAGGGGGAAATGGAAAAGTTTCCAAAGCATTTCTAGCTATTTATTTCCACATTCAATTGTGTATATGCTTTATCTTGAATATAAAAATAAAAGTTTATTAAAAACTTTTTGCCTTGGACCTGAATCCCTCTTTTTAAAGAAGAACAGAAAATTATACAGAAAAGGAATGTTTAGAGTGGTGTCTGAGTCAGATTCCAGTGTAATTCACTTTCCAGTCTCGCTTTTTTAAGTTCAACTCACAGAACTCAACAGGACAGAAAGAACACAGAACAGCATTTCCCAGACTGTCTGGTCACTGGGAGATGGCCTCTCTCCTTTCTTAAGGAGAGCAATTAACCTGACATGGCAGAGATCTCTGCAGTTTTAGAATATCAGGTCAAGCCAAAACAAAAAAATAAAACCCAAAACAAAACCCAAAAAACCCCAATGCCTTTTTAGAGCAACATCTGCGTCTGAGGGGCAGCTTTGCCGCGTGCCAGCTGAGTGAGCTCAGAAGACCGCTTAACTGAAGATCTGGGGGGAATGTTACAGTCTTCACATACAGTGCTGGGCAGCATGACAGCATTTCAGTCGACGTTATAATGGAACAAAAACGTTCCTGTCCCCTAGTGATGTCGTCATCTGGTAACATCTCAGCCCAACTCATTACTGCTGTGGAAGCCCTGGCAGGTTTTTCTTGTCTTTTCTAATGAGAGAATGATGAAGTTTTGCCTGCAAGGCATCCATCTCAAAGATGGCTAATTAACCCTCCTCAGCCACAGCACCAGATCAAGGAGCTAGGCCGCGTCCCCGCCTCCGAGGCCCCTTGGTTTCAGTGTCCTCGGTTGACTTCAGTAACTGACCACTTGGGCTACTTGATCTTTTGGTCTTCCCATATTATATCCCTGCTCTTAAGGTTTAAATTCACCAATAAAGGAGACCTTTGAGACCCTGGACGCCCACCCTGAACCCCAATTAAAGCAGAACCTCAGGCCCATGCTGTTTCTCTCTACCCTGGAACTTGCCGTGTGGCCCCAGGCATTGTGCATAATTTCCTGGTCTTGGAATAAACCGCATCTTCAAGTTTACCTGGTGGGCGTTGCTGAGGGCCTTCTTGGGATTAGAAGAACCATAAGCCAGTCCAGTCGCAACACTGGTCGCTGATAGGCTGAAACCAGCACAAAGCAATTCCATGTTTGCTGGTGTAAACAAACCTGTGCTGCTGCCCGTCTTACAAAAGCATAGTGGGTAGTTTGTATAGTTACAGCAGTAGCTATAGCATGCAGGTGTGTGTAAGTGCACCCCGCTGTCTGCACAGTGACAGAATTGCCTAACAACACATTTCTCAGAACATAACCCCCTTGGTAAGTGGGGCGTGATGAATATGTAATTATGGGCTGTGTGAGGGGAAGGGCCCTTTATCGAGTACAACTCCCTCATTTACAGATTAACTGAAGCCCGGAGGGAAAAGCTCACCAATGGTCGAGAATTGCGTAAGGACAGATAGGACAAGAATGCAAGTGGGATTCCCATCCGGGCTGCCTAGATCTTATTAATGTCTATAGAAATTAAAGGATACCAGCAGCTTTTCCTAACACTAAAATATTGTGAATGATAATCAGTGTTTCTGCAAAGTCTTCTACAAGGCTTTAGAAATTTTCCTATTGCATTTGGGACAATGGTTGGTACTGCATTCAGTCATCTCTGTAGTACCTTGTTTTTAACTCAGCAAACCTCCCTTTTAACTAAGAGAATGATCAACAAAAGGCAGGAAAAAATATAAAACATTCTGCAATACTTCAAAATAATATACAATACCCCAACCCTCAGTTTATTCAATCCAGACTTTTTTCACTGTAACCTAACTAATGCTTAGATGAGCCACTAGAGGTCGCTGCTTTCTAACTTGATCCGTTCCACTGTGTCACTTAGTGCACTGTTAGAACAAGTATAGCAGGGGGCGCTGGAATCACTTTCCAGTTGCCCAGACAGGACCAGCTGAAAAAAAACGAAACAATTTGGAAGATACCTACTGTAGACGGCAGTCGGTCATTGTCTGTGGGCTCAATGGCTCCATAGCGATCGTCCTACAGCGGAATCAGCACACTTTTTATGTATTGAGCCAAGTAGTAAATACTTTAGGCTCAGTTGTGACACCTACCCGCTCTCGTGGTGAGGGAGCAGCCATAAGAGGATCTATCAACAAATGGACTTGGCTGTGTCACAACAAAACTTTATTTATGGACACAGATTTGAATTACACATAATCTTCCCATGTCACAAAATACCTTTCAATATGCTCCCAGCCGCTTAGAAAGTAAAAACCATTCTTTGCTTACAGACTGGAGGACGTGCCTACACCACAGAGAACTGAGTTACTCTGTGTGTCCATTCAATGGTGTGGAGCCGGCACATTTTTTTAAAAGGCCTTAAGGAATGTTTCGTGGGTGGATTCATGAATTCATGCCCATGTTAGAGAGAGGACTGGGTTTCTCTCATAGTGCGTGTGAGTCCTAATAGCCTCTAAACAAGATCTGGCACCTTAGTTCTTTCTTAGAGAGCCTTTGCATTTGGACTCAGAAGGCCAGGCTTCGGATTCGGACTCAACTGACTGATGGGTGACCTGGAGAGGATCACCAGCCTGACTCTGGAGCCTCAGTTTCTTCATCTGTAGAATGGTTAACAGTGAACGCTATGCCCACTGCACAGGGCAGCGGGGAAGGTCCAAAGAGAGCCATCAGTACATGGAAAGTGTAATGAAGTGGAGCTGGTATTGCTCCCACTGTAACTCCCTTTATTAGGAAAGGCTTTCTCTTCTTCTAGTCTTTCCATAACCTTCAGTCCCTTTGACCACGTTCCAGGATGGTGGGAAGCAGAGAGAGCTGGTGATGTTATTCAGAGGAAATAATGATACGATGAAAGCGTTTTTAAAAGCGTTGGTACCAAGTGCTTTCTATACATCCTCATACTAACACTTCAAAATATGTCTCCTACTTTGCTGTTGGAGAAATGAGGGTTGAGCAGATTAAAAATCTTGCTCAGAAACACACACATAGGGCGTGGTGGAGCCAGCGATCTGACTCCACAGTCAGTGCAGATTGAGTGCAGTGTCTCAGCCCCTCAAAGGGAGGGAAGGGGGAGGGGGAGCCAGGCAAGGGCCACCCTCCCCGCAGGAAAGCTGCCAAGTCAGAGGTGCTGCCGGTGCTCAGACCTGAAACCAGGCCAGCTGACCTTCATGTGGTCAGCACAGTCACAGAGGAAGGAGGCCGCTGATCATCCGATGCCTGCAACACCCCACTCATACACGGGGTGCAGCTAGAACATAAAAGACAATACCACCCACTATACGACATCTATCATAGGAAATGCACACATGGCCCCTAAAAGGAATGAAGAAGAATCACATGTTGATGTGAAATGATGTGGCAGGTGTACCGTTGAAAAAGGCAATTTGTAGATTATTATACACAGCCTCATCTTATTTCTATAGAAGAACAAAACAAACCCTCCATTTTGTGTGTACACTTATACATGTGTAAACACACAGAACACCATCTTGAATGATAGAAGCCAGGCAATAAAAGCAATTACTTCTTGGAAGAGGATTGAGTTGGAGTCAAAAGGCATTTTGCTGTATCTATATTATAATTTTTTTATAATGAGAATGAATTGCATAAATACATTATTTGTATAACCCATCATTTATATAGCCTTAAAATATAGAATTTGTATATTTAGAAATCAAATAAATTTAAAGCAGAAGAGAAAGAAAACACTGTTAGAATGAAGTGACCTGAAGTGTTTCAGTCTTGACTTCGGTCCGAATATACACTCTGCATCCTTGTACAAAGTCTGTTTCCTTTTCTATAAAACGAAGTCAATAATGCCCCCATTCAAGCTGCAGGGAGAGGCTCAGAGATCTCATTTTGCAGGTACAGTGAAACCAACGTGAGCATATCCACCATGTTCAGGTTCCAACTAAAAAGTGGGATGTCAAAGTGCCTCCCACTGGGGACCAGCAGTCCCAGTAACAGTCTGAAATATAGAAGCATTAGCTCTCCTTTGGCTCACACGTCTGATTCTCATGGTTCACAGCTGGTTACTCATGACTTCAGGCTCCTACATACTGAAAAGGCTGTGAAAGATCCATGCGGAAGGGCCTTTCCTGCTGATCAGTAATCTACCCATCTCTCTCCATTGTTTGAAGGTGGAAATAGACAGCAGTCGGGTGCAGAGGAAAGCAACAGAACAAGGGAGAGGCAGCGTTCCCCCCGGGACCCGGCATCCCCCAATTGCTCTCTGGATCCCAAGCTGATGCAGAAGGGAGACGATGCTCAGGCGACGTGAGATGAGGGAGACGACCACACCTGGCTTGTTTGCTGCTGCCTCCCAGCATTGGGTCTGACGTGAATGTGGAATAAATTAAAAGCCCAACAATGAACAGGGCTGTGGACTGGAGCATGAGACTGCCAGGGGTCACAGTCAATTCCACACTTTCCAGGTCTGTGTCCTTGGCCAGCAGATCTCTCAGCCAGGGTTTGTGCGTCTGAAGCAGGGGTGATTTTGGTATTTACATTGTGGAGTTTAATTGGGATTAAATAAATGAATCCATGTAAAGCATTTACCGCAGTGCCAGCAGAAAGGAGCTCAGTGACTGTTAGCCTCACTTCTGATTGCGACATTATTATTATTACTACTAAACCAAGAATTGTTCATGGTGAGCTGAAAAAGGGAAAGAGAAATCAAATATAATAGTAGTTAAAAGATAAGTTTCACTTCCCTCTGTGTTTCCAAAAAGTGTGGAATACAACTTGCAATGATATCGCATTAACTGGTACAGTTTGGAACTTCATCTCTGGCAAGTTCTCTCTCAACCCTTCCTTGCTAAAGAGTCCTGCACCAGAGGTGGGTGCCTGGCCAGCTCTCTGACACCCACTCAGCTCTCCAGCACCCACTTGTCTCACTTTTCACCCTGGGAGCTTGGGCACACTCCGAGAGCTGGCTTCTCTTCAGAACGGTACGGCCTGGCCTTGTTGCTGTGTATCTCCACGGCTGCTTTCTATTTATGGCAAGTAATACTAATTTTCCCTTTTGGGTACCAACACAATGTGTCCTCCTAAAATAAATTTATGTGAGTGAAAACTTGAATTGACTTAAAGAAAAATATTACATAAATCACAGTACCAGCGGGGCACATATTTGGTAAAAATCCTAATGGTGGCCCTCAGAGAAAGCATGTGGGAAAACTCACAACAGCCCTACCAGCTCTGGGATTTTTCTCCATTTTGTGGACGAGATGAAGGAGGCGAGTGCCCAAGGTGACGCCCTGTCCCACGCTCAGGCCTTCACCTCCACCCCTGATTCGTTTAAATTCAAACCAAATATTCAGCCTTGGTTTTCTAGGCTGGAGGAAAGAGACGGCAAATTATGGCCAGGAGAGGTCAGTGCATTTGCCTTGTTCTCCCTCCTCGATTAGCTGTTAAGGGAAGGATTCTGGCCAAGCAAAGCTGAGCAGTAGAGAAAAAGAGTAAAACCACACTGATCTTTTAAGAAACAGAGATACAACACTAAAGAGAAAAATGGGCAGGCAGACAGCACAGCACCAAGATGACGTTGCTGTTGTTCTGAACACAATATTCAAGGCAATTTAATTACAGCCTCTTCTGGTCCCTCCCTGGATCCCTCCCTCATCCACCCAATACCCACCCCCCCACCCCAGCTAGACAGTAATTTTCTCAGGAAACAGCAAGTTAGCAGCATGAAGAGGACATGTTGGTGAGGTGATGTGAAATCTCAGTTTTTCTACAAACGCATACTTGGGTGCCAGTTGAAGAAGTTGGTCTTTATCTCTTGTTTTCTAGCTGCTGACTGTGAGCTGGACAGGGGGCTTCTGGGCTGCTGCTGGGACAGCCTGCAGGCTGGAGAGTCAAGGTGAGAAGACGCACAGTGAACCCCCTTTATCCCAGGCATGGGGCAGTCTGGTGGCAGCATCTGTCATCCCAGTGATGGTCAAGGCCCCTCTGCCCCTCCGCCAGGGAGCATGTCTTCTTGACCCTGCACACTGCCTGGGAAATGGTGACCTTCTCAGAGAAGAGGGCCAGATCAAGGTCTTCCTTCCTTGGATAAGCTCCAAGTCTCCCTCTGCTGAGTCTTCCCCACATGTGCTCTGTTACCTGGATTCCCAGAAGCCAGAAACTGAAGTACTGCCAGGCCAGCAGTTGTCCAGATGGAACAAATCTGGTCCCGTCTTGGGAACCACCAATATGGGCCTTTGAAGCATCACCACATCATCCCATCCCTGGTCCAAAGGGACAGTCAAGTCTGCTGATGACCCTCTCTGCCAAAGAGAGCATCTTCTTGACAATGACCCACCATGGCTGTCCTTTCCCTGGTCTGGGGTGGTTGTGACCTCTACAGACCTCGCTCATGGACTGGCCCACAGAAGTGTGTCCAGAGAGTCCAGAAGATAGGGACTGGTGAAATATGGTAAGATCTCATTTTCCTACCTATATTGTAATCTGTGGGTCCCTGTGCATCCGAGCTGCCCTGTAAGATGGCAAACTTGCCACTGAGAAACAAGATTTTATATAACGCTTGCTAAGCTCCTGGGACAAGCAGCATTTCAGAGGGAAGGACTCCTACTGTATTTACGTGTGTGTGTACGCACATATGTAGTTAACAGCAGATCCTATCAACTTCGGGGGCATTAAAGTTTACCAGGTGCCTCAAAGCACTGAACCTCTTCCTTCTCACTGTGATCTGGTTCTTATGATCTCTGTCTTAGTCCTTCCCAAAGAAGTGCTTTGTGATTCCAGAACAGAAACCACATCCAGGCAGCATGTGGACCCCCAAATGCACTCACCTCTGCCTTTTCCATAAAAAAAGTGAAGAAAGGAAAGCAAGCATGAGGAGGCTTATTAGTCCTTAGCACGGGGAGGGTCCCATCAGGGGGGTAACCAGGCAGCCCAGTTTCCTGAGACTAATGGGTCGTTGGGATGTGGGACTTCCAGTGTTAAAATCAGGGTGGTTGGTCACCCTAGTCCTACGTAGAGTCTGACCATCCTTCTTATCACGTCGGGACAGAGAGAAGAGGAAGAGATGGCGGGTTCTGCCTTCACGGACGAAATAGGTGATGAGGGGCAACTCTGGCCACTGAGATTACTCAGAAAAGAAAGCAGGGTCAACAGACCAAGTGGAAGGACAAGGGGAGATGGTGAGGTTAGAAACTTGCAGCACATCTTTGCCTTGAGGGGTGTCTCCCAAATGCACCCCACCACCACCCATACTGTCTGCTCCCAGGGCTCTTGTAAGGGCCAACGGTCAATCCTTTCAAGGGGGCTTTGATCAGTAACCGAAAGAGAGTCCTCTGAGCCTCAAGCTGGTGGCATAATTCACCCCAAGAGGAGGAATTGTGTGGTAACTTTGACACTAGGGAGGCATCTCGTCAGGAGCCTGGACAAGGGGAGATGCTGGTGAAAGATGTAGAAAACTGGCAGCCCAGCAGCTTCCTTGACAGGGCCCAATGAGTCTTCCTAGAAAGTAAGTTGGTCCGAGGCTCTGTCTCTGTCTGCAGGAGCAAATTGCCCCAGCTGAGACGAGGCGCTGACTCAGCACGGGGCCCTGAAAGCCCCTAAAATGTGTGACCAGAGCGACTCAGTGTTGCTCCCCAAATCCAAGTTCTAGAACCATTCTCAACTGACATCCTTGGTAAAGGTGCAGGTTCCTTTTGCATGGCCATGGAGGGGAAATGAGTCAAGGTTCATTTAAAATGACCGCAAAGCCAATATGCCAATGGGAAGACTTCACCTTTAAACAGATGCGCACAGCACACCAGCTATAAAGATGCCTTTTGGTGACGGATCTGAAACCAACACCAAAACAGTTTCCAGAGTCAATACATAATTTAAAATAAAAAATAAAAGACAAGAAAAATGTTCATGTCTATAAACCAAAATACATTGCCGCTTCTCTTGTCAGGACTTTGGTGCTTCTGGACAGCCCTCTTGGCTTTGATATCAACCTAATTTTGTAAAAAGAGCCTTGGTTAATTCCGACACCAAAGCATGTCCAGAAGCAGATGGCCAGAATGGAGAGAAAACTGAAGCTGTTTAGTTTAGGAAGAATTAAAAGGGTGAGTGGGTGGCAGATCACTGTCTTCTGAGATCTAAGAGTTCTGAAGAGGAAGAGGTCGCCAACCACATGCCCTCAATGGAGCAGTGACAGACTTGTGCGCCAACAAAAGAAAGAACCTCCTCTGATGAGAGCTTCCCCGCAACAGAAGGAACTGCATTAGGAAAAATGCAGGTACCCGAACCTCTATCTCTGGGGGTGTGCAAGCAGAGACAGACTACCTTCCAGAGGTGCCGTGGGAGGGTGCTACTCCTGCATGGGGTGGGAGGCTGGACCTGATGATGCTTGAAGTCCCTTCTCCACTCTGCGATCTCCGGGCTCTGGCCTCCAGTCCTGTCCCACGCGGTGCTCCACGTACCTGCCCTGGGCCCTCGGCCCCACTGCGTCGTGCCTCCCTGGGGGTGATGAGGGTCAGGAGAGGTGCCAGGGTGTCCTGTTCATGCAGACACGGATGGGAATGAACGGCTTAGTTGTGAGCCACGTCCTCAATCAGAAGCAGGATTCCAGGGACTCTGGGTCTCTGTGTATGGGCAGTTTCTCCAGTTCTTGGTGATGTCTACTGTGCAGAACTGTGTACCTAGGAGGAAGGACCAAAAGCGTGAGAGCTCAACAGGCATCTGTCAAGTGCACCAAACAGAGCACTCGCACCAACCCTGACCTCCTTTCTACTGCAGGCTTCTGAGAGCACGGTGTGGCGGGGCTGAGTATGGTGGGAACGGGCACTTCACCAAAGCGAAGTCCAAAGAAATGCTTCCAAATAGCTCACTTTAAAGCTGAGGAACTGAAGGCCTGGAGGAAATAACAGGCCCAGGGTTACTCAGACAGTGAGTGGCAGAGCTGAGACTAGAACCCAGATTTCTTTCCTCCCTGCAAAGCCTGGGGTTCTCATGTTACAAAAATGGACCCTATGTTCCACCTCAAGCTGTACCCACATACCTCCACCAGGGACGGTTCTGGGTTCAGCAACCTCAAAGTGCTGACTGAGGTCACTAAGCCACTCAGAGCCTGAAAGACAATGCCACTGCATTTGTTCCTTTGATTCCTTTGGGTGATATTTGGATCTGTAAACCCATTAGATGAACCAAACAGCAAGCTGACTCTAAGCATCACAGTAAAACTGATTACTTGACAAGCGTTTATTATTTTTCTGCAGGATCACACAGTTGCACTCAATATGTTAATTGCATTTAGATCAGTCTCAGTTGCAAGCGGGTCTTGTCATCAGTAACCCAGATTTCAGTATCTGGCCGTCATTGTTATGAAATTTCTAGAGACTTCAGGGGCCCCACTGCCACTCACTCCCCTGAGGCCAATGTTAAACCCATTCAGTAACACACACACACACACACACACACGCACACTCACACTCACACTCACACACGCCAGTTAGTTATTAGACTTTGTATGTTGACAACCAATTTGATGGTTTGTCATGAATTACATTAATGCTTTGCTTTGAATTATAATAAATAATTGCTGACTTGTATTGATTGGTTGCTATGTATCAGGGACTGTACTAAGCCCTCTCCATGCATTAACCTTATTTAACCTCACAGCAGCCCTATGAGATAGTATTAAGTTCATTTTTCAGTTAAAATGACAAGGGAATATAGGTAATATGTGAAGATACAGCCAATCATACCAGGCCTCTCTGATGACCCCCATACACTTACCTGGTTCCCACATAGGCATGGACCAGGTGTGAACTTAGAAAAGTGAGTCTCAACAGCCGCACTGAGCAGGCATTTCTGGTTGTCACGGTAGGGGCAGTGCTCTTGGCATCTTATGGGTACCAGGGAGGCTGCTAAACATTGTCTGAAACTCAGCACAGTCTCCCACAACAAGGAATTATCTGGCCCCATATGTCCATAGTGCCAGGACTGAGAAACCTTGATCTAGACCGAGTTCCCAAACCAGGCTCTACCACGTATCGGCTTTGAGATATTGAGTAAGTTACTTCCTATCCCTCTGCCTCCCTTTCCGCGTCTGTAACTGAGGGTGAGGATGCCTGCCTCACAGTGCCGGTGTCTGGATTAAACGGTGCCATGTATGCAAACATTAGCACAGGGCCTGGCACAGAGTAGCATCTCTATCTACCGAAGCTAAAATTACTCTATGTGTTTCTTTCCCTCAACATCTCATTTAGTTGTCAGTGTGTAATAATGATGATGATGATATATGTACAGCAGTTTATTGTTGAAAAATATTTTTCTCCTTTATTTCCTTTATGGTAAAACCTGAAAGACATAAAAGACTACTGGATGTTGTTCTCTTGTTCCCTGACCAAAGTTGCCAGTCCTTGCTTAGCAAGCTGGCATATTAAAGCAGAGCTAATTGATTTTTTCACTCATGACTCCTTTAGAAGTTGCTCTGCAGGCCAGGCCAGGCCAGGCAGTAAGACGGATTACAAGGAGGAGGAAGTGAGGCTGGCGGCAGTTGAGTATTTGGGCCCCATGGTAAGTGAGTGGCAGAGCCGGGCCAGGACCAGAGGCAGACTCCTGCCCACTGCTCCTGCCCCATCAGTGGCTCTGTTAATGACTTAAATGCAGGTCTTCAAGAAAGGGCTTTGAACTTAACACCCCATGAAATGGGGCTGCACTGCAGTATGAGGTACAGTTTTAATTTGGTATTTTCCCTTTGGTAGGCCACCTTATAAATCCACATCATCTTGTGAATTCAGGTCACATGTGCATTCAGGTTCCCCCCTCGATGTTGCAGTGACAGTGGCTGACTTTATGCAGCATTTCTCTAACTGGGGTGTATGAGCCCCCAAGCAGTCCATGGGCCATCTTCATGGGGACCTACACATCTCCAATTGGAGCAATAACGGGGAGAAGAAAGTACACGTTACTGCAGGTGAACAGAACAGCATTAAACTCTGACCCTACCATTGTCTAGTTGTGTGACCCGGTCAAACAGATTAGTTCTAGGGTCCTCACAACTTTGTTGTGGCAGTAAAATTAACATCTTTAAGGGGCTTAGCAAAGGGCTGGATATAGAGTGAGTGCAGGAATCATCACTGTTGAAAAAAAACAAGGTTCAGAAAATGTGACCTTCCCAGGGTAGAATGGGTAGGAGCACAGACTCTAGAGGCAGAACGTGTGGGCTGACATCCTGGCTCTGGCGCCGATGAGCTCTGTGCTTATCCCCAGCGTTCTGCGTTGTCATGGGCGTTACATGAGATCATGCCCATAAAACGTTTATTAGAATAGTGCCAACCAACTGGTAAGTCCTCCATAAATGTCAATCACTACTGTTGCTAGTTAATGATCAAGGTGAGGCTCAAATCCAATATTTCATTGCTGATTCAGCGCAGAAATCCATTCCTTAGTAGTTGAACAAATGTTTGTACATTCAGCAATTGATCATAGGACTGAAAGAAACCTTCAAGATGACTTTACAGATTGAGAAATAACCCCCCACAGAGGCTGGCATCTGTTTAGAGTGGCAGTGTTGGGTCTCTGTTTGGTGTAGGGTCTTACTTACAGTCCTGCAGCTGCGCTGGTGGAAGGAAGACCCCAGAGGTGTGGGTGTGCCCGGACAGTGCCAAGTCCAGATGAAAGGCAAGGCAGGAGGCGGCTCCCTCCCAGCTGGGTTCTTCCTCTCTTTGCATTCATTTACTCAAACATGGCGGGAGCCACATTAGGTTTGGCAATTACCTGATTCTACTATTCATTCACTGAGCAAATTAGCTTCGCACTCAGAGCAGTCTGCACGTGGTAATTAGTGGCATCCTAATAGCCCCCTCCTCCTGCTCAGCCTGGCATTATAAGGAAATGATTAGACTTTATTTCATATCACACCCTTACAGCAGTGATCACACAGGGCTGCTTGTGAGGAGATGTTTTAATTATTAAAATATAAGGGGCAGAGATTTAAAGAGATTCAACCCTAAGGCAGAGTTTTACGGAAGCTGGAGCCCCAATACCTGGAAACAAGGATCTCACACTGGGCGTTTTCTGGATGTTTGGGAGGAATGAGATGTTCAGATCCTAGACATTTATTCATTCTGTCACTTACTTATTTAAAACCATAGTTTGAGTGCCTACCACAGTCCAGGCACTGCGCCATGCCCTGGAGCTATTAAGGCAATTAGAAAAATCAGCACTGTCCCTGTCCTTGTGGACCTCATGGTGGAGTATGGGGAACCCACAGGTAGATGCAGAAGTGCAGCCATGAGAAGTGTTAGGGAGGAGAGGCAGTTGGTGACACTGTGAGAGCATGTCACAGGAGATGTGGCCCAGGGTAGCTCAGTGACCAAGGAAGTGATGGAGATGAGAATTGAAAGGTGGGTAGAGGTTAACCAGGCAACAGGAAGGCGAAAGCCAGCAAAAGGGTAGCATGTGCAAAGGCCCCCTGTGTGGGGCAGAGGGCACTGAGGGACAGAACAGGGCAATGCCAGTGTAAGGTGAAGGTTAAGACTCGGGAGGCTCCCCATGCGAACGACTGTTGTGCTCATCCTAGAAGCGGCAGGAGGCAGGCCAAGGCTGTAAGTAGAGTGGGTTCATGAGGACTTCATGTTCAGAAAGGACAATCTAGCTGCAATGTATAGCACAGACCGGAGTGAGGTTGGCATGGGAGCCCAGAAGAAAATTAAGAGGTACATTAGCTTCCTATTGCTGTTGCAACAAATTACTGCAAACTTATTGGCTTAAAAGAACACAAGTGTATTATTTTACAGTTCTGGAAGCCAGAAGTCCAAAATGGGCCTCAATGAGCTAAATCGAGGTGCTGGGTAGAGCTGTAGTCTTTCTGGAGGCTCTAGGGGGGAACACTACTCCTTGCCCTTTCCAGCTCCTAGGCTGCCCACATTCCTTGGTTTGTGGCCTTACTGCTCTGACCTCTGCTTCCATCATCGCATCTCCTTCTCTCTCTGACGCTCTGGCCTCTCTATGACAAGGATGCTTGTGATTGCGGTGGGCTTACCCACGTAATCCAGGAATATCTGCTTCAGATGAGTAGCTTAATCACAGCTACAAAGTCCCTTTCACCATCTAAGGTGATATAGTCCCAGGTTTGGGGGATTGGGGTATGGATCTTTTTGGACAGCCATTATTTTGCATGTCACAGGTGATTTTCAAGGGGTCCAGAGGTGTTGGGGGCTCAAAGATGTGGAGAAGTAGTCAGACTCGGGGTGCATCTGGAAGATAGAGCTGGTGGGACCGTTGATGCATTGGACATGGGGGCAAGGAGGGCATTGGATGGATGACACAGGTTAGGCAAAGGCACAGAGGCAGGCAGGAGCCCCGAGCAATGAGGAGCTGTCAGTGCTCTAAGAGTGTGTCCGACACAGTGTGACGCTGATGATATAAGGGTTCTTATAAGAAGAGGAGGTGAGACCAGAGCGTTTGCACCCTCCCCATCAATCCCACGTGAGATGCAATGAGAAGGTGTCTGTCTGCCAGGCAGGAAGCATGTTCTCGCCAGGAACTGAATGTGCCAGCACCTTGATCTTGGACTTCTCAGCCTCTAAAACTGAGAAATAAGTGTCTGTTGGTTAAGGCCCCCAGTCTATGGTATTTTGTTACAGCAGCTGAAGCTGGCACATACATGAGGTCTCAAGGAGTCAAAGAAAGAATGTATATGGGGACAAGAAACTCAATCTATGACTTCTTGCCCTTAGCTATTAATTTAGGAAAACCTGAGTCATCAAGAGAAAATGAACAATCAGAAGGGCATGTGTATGCATGTATTTCTGTGAATCATTCACTAGCACCACTTGATTTATTCAAAACTCAGACATCTAGTGACCTTAACTATCCAGAAACCTGCCCTGAGCAGTTTTGTTTGTTTGTTTGTTCTTTGGAAAGGTCTCTGAATCATCAGAGTAGTTGTCACAATGAAGCGGACTTTTCTTGCTGCCTTCCTCCGTTTTTCACTTAGAGCATTGAAACTTGCTTTGCATACAGCTGCCCAAAGTTTGACTCTTCCACACACAGCAGCGCGGAGACCAGGAACTAGCAGGGACATACGCAATGCAAGTGGTGAAAGAAGTGATTACAGGAAAAAATGACAGTCGCTGTGTGCAGTGAGAAAAGGATCAAGAAAGTCAACCAAAGTCAACACAGCAAAAGCAACAGGGGCCCGTTAGAGCAGAGGAAAATATTTCAAACATCTCTCAAGGGCATTACTGTTGTGTAGAACAACTAATATTAGAAATTCAAAATAATACCTTTGAACCATGTTTCTTGAAGTCAGATTTGTTACTGGGGGAATCCAAGTCAAGTCTGTAGTTCACTTAATAGTATCAGATAAATGCTAATTTTCCAGCTTTGATAAACATTCCATGGTCATGTAAAATGCCAGCATTGGGGGAAGCTGTGGGAATGGAATGCCCATACTATCTCTGTACTGCTCTGCTACAGATATGTGTTTCAAAATGAAAGGGTTTAAAAAAAAACTGTTTAAAACTTGCCCTGGCCAGGTGGCTCAGTTAGTTGGAGCATCTTCCTGTACACCAAAATGTTGCAGGTTCGATTCCTGGTCAGGGCACAACTAAGTTGCATGTTTGATCTCTGGCCGGGAGGCAACTGATTGTCTCCTCCCCCTCCCCCAGTGCCTTCCTCTGTATCCTTGGGTGAGGATTTTTTAAAAGTTTAAAACAAACACAAAACAACAACAATCAAGGTTTAATCACAATCATTTGTTTGAAAAAGATGAAGGAATTCACCGCCGATAGACAAGTGAGATTCAGGATGAATTGGGGATACCCCAGAGGAGAGAAGCTCTGAGTTCCGCGATCATACTTGCTGAATTCAGCGTCCCCAGAGGACTTGGGAGGCCTGTGCTCCCAGAACAGGGGAGAAGCCCCAAAACAGAACTGAAAGATTAATGGGTGTAATAAAGCTTCCAAAGCATATGAATCTTTAGCCTTCAGATCAATAGTGATCCAGGCCAGGATGACCTCTGGGCTTGACGGGGTTGCTGCCTACGACCGTGATGCTTCCACGTTATGTGAGGTGCCCACTGGACTCAACCTGGTCCCGGGGAGGACAGAAAAATACGGAGAATCCAAGGATATTTTGTAGGAAGAAGTGAGTGGACAGACACAGACAGATTCACAGCACAGTGACAGACTTACACAGCACGCTCAGAGTTAGACAGGAGCTGGTCTATTGCAGAAGAGCAGGAGGAAGCTGGAGATAGAGGAGCAGCCACTTTTAGTTGAAACAGAAAACAGCCACAGACGAGGAAGAGCCAAACAGATGTGGGGAAAGAGAAAAAGAAAATGCAGAGGTTAGTGGACAGGTGATCTTGGCCTGAATGAGCTGTCTAGTAGCCTCACAGTGCCTTCAGGGGGGGTGGGGGGGAAGGAGGGGCGCCTAATAATTGAACAGTGTGGTTATGCCACACCATCCGTCTAAAAAGCACTTTTATAGGGAGCATCTCATTTGAATCTCACAACAACCTGGGAAGTCCACCGTATAGGTTACTACCTTAATTGGCTAAGAAAGGGAACAGGTGCAGAGGGGGAAGCAACCTGTCCAGCTAGTTAGCAGCTAAGGAAGAACAAAAGCCACGTGTTCTGAGTTGCCTTTCATGGAGTGATGGTCGAGGTATACATGGAAAGACACCCTCCTTTCTCCCCTTCCTCCTCCTCATCGCTAGCCAGGCCCCACTCTGGATTCCTTACATATATTTTCCCATATAATATTCCCTTTCATAATGTCCCCATATACAATTTCCCATTATAATATTCACGTTTACCTTGTTAGGACGGTATGTTAACCCCCATTTTTCTGATGAGGAACCTGAGGCTTAGAGGCAATGTGACCAAGAAGATCTTCTTAGTGAGAAGGAAGTCCGTCGCTCAAACCTAGGGCCCTCTGACTCAGAAGCACAGGCCTTTAATCTCTGAGCATCACGATTCTTGGAGCCTCGCTTCCAAAAGCCTGACCTTGTGACCCCAAACCTTTGGTCAGATTCTGGGCCAGGCCAGCAATGAGAATCTATTTTTCTTGAACTCTGGGTCCCATTCCAAGAAGGAAGAACTGTCCATGGCTTCCTCAGGTTTCTCAGAGATGCCCAGATCCCTGTATTAGGAAACCCCATCCATATGTCCCCTTCATACTTTCATGGCTCCCGGTTCTATAACACTCCCCTAACTCTGTCCGCTGGTTGCCTCATCAAACATCCAGTTCCATTTCAGATGAGGCAAGAGGCCAGGCAGAAAACTAGGACCCTGGAATTAGGATTTTTAAGGGCAATTTGATTGAATCAACTCACCATGAGGTTAAAAAGCACAGACTATTCCACCTCGGGCCCTCTTCCACAGCTCAGCTCCTATGATACATCTACGTTGAAGATCTCTGAAGTATAATGGATGTATATGGCCACCTCCCCCACACAGCCATCTCTGACCGTGTCGGTGTGGCACTCCTTTGCCCTCTTTAATACAGACATAGCACCTTCTGCTTCTATAAGTTATTTGACAATATAAGCAGCTGTGTGACAGCCTTTCATGTAGCTTGTTAAAGGCAACCTGTGTGTGTATTTACATAGCATGTTTCCAGATAAATTACAAGCCTCTTGGGGATACAAATTATGACTTATTTATCTAGCCCTGTTGGGTATTTTATTGATCATTAAGGTGGTTGAGAGACAAATGTCCAGAATTCTAACCACAGCTTCATTACTTGGAAGCTCCTCCCCCTGCGGGCCTCCCCATGCCCCACTTTCCATGTTTATTACATAGAAATAACAAGAGTTCCCCCCTGAGCAAGTTAGGGAGGGCGTTAACTGAAGCAAGGCATTTCCATCATGTACTCACTGTGCCTGGCGTGTGCTCATTAAAGATCAGCGAGTACAATTCTCTAAGTTCATTATGTGACTAGATAGTGATTCAGACCCCCAACTTTTTCCTCCTTTAACTGGTTCTCTCTAGTCCTTCCTTAGTCCAATGACATGTCCTGGTATCTATCCTTCCCTAACAGAGCTAAGGGTTACCATCAGAACACTACGCATATTTGGTGAAAATCTCCAATGAAAATTTAAGAAAAAAAAAACTCAGAGACTTTCAGTGGGCTTTAAGTAATCATTTACGATTTAAGTATCTGAGGATCTTTTTGCATGATATGCTTTCCTGGAAATCAGACAATCAGGCCCCAGCTGCTCCATGTTGTAATTTAGTGGAGGAGGAGCTGAAACCACTCCTTGGCTCTGGGTCTGCCACACAATTCAGTTGTTTTGTGTATTTGTGTGGCTGGGATTACAAATGGGATGATAGACTTGTAAACTCTTACGCATGTTTAATAACTAATACTTGATATATATATACACACACACATAACACACATACACACACACATACAGACACACAATTACACATATGTTGTTTTATTAGCCTTTAAAAGTATTTAATTAAAAATTTAACTACTCTTACATATTCATGTATATATTTCCTTTTAAATGCAAGTAACTACATTGCTTTTCTTGGATATACCCTTATGGAGTCTAATGAATGAACCTTTGAGAATGCAACATACAGGTAAGTTATAAACATATCTGAAAATAGTAAATTCTGGCAAAAAACAAATAAAATGGTTCCCTGTGAAAATTTCAGAAGACAGAATTCTTACAAACCTTCCTTCTACAATGCACTATACTTAAAAATGGGAGATGTGATTAATGGGACACACTTAAGTAATGTTAGGATGAAATTTAAAATACAAATGTTACAGAAACAGGGGAGTCCAAAAACAAACCCCAGAGTTTGCGGCTGGGAGATAGGGAGCAGGAAGCAGCTTTCAGGATGCCCTTGCATGCCTGGAGCTAGTGGCTGGATACATCGTTGCGAAGATCCGCTTTACTTCCAAGACTCAGGAAGATGGGAGGGATCTTGGACTGTGGGCTGGTAGGAAGAAGCAGACAGAGCCTAGGTAGGGTTCTGTGAATGGTCAGAATTGTTTGCAACACCCACTGCGTGAGAGGACGCAGGGAGAGAGAGGAGGCGGGGGGGGGGGGGGGGAGAGAGGAGGCAGGGAGGAAGAGAAGCAGCGGTGGACATTTTGGGCTGGCTCTGGCTCTAGGAGGCTCTCTCTCTCAGGCTCTCTCTGGTCCTCACGCCCTCAGTCTCTGGCTCTTGTGGGCTCCCTCCATCTGGCTTGGAGCAGGGGTCTCCAGGCGGCTTTAAGAAGAGGCTCTTGCCAGACTGCTTTGAGAAGGAGAGGAGATCCATGCGGTTTGCAGGAAGAAGGCAGTTTGCAAGGAGGCTGAGAATCCAGGCGGTCCTGCATTGAGAGCTGGAGGGCACCACAGCACAGAAAGGACCTCCCCAATCAGAACTGAGTGATTGGCAGCTACTGGTAAAGCTGAACTGTGCCTAGGAAGTAGGGAAACGGTGTTTCTGACTTTCCTAAGACTGGCCAGGTCTGGGAGGGGGAGGCAGGACTATGTGTAAATAAACAATTCTTTTTCTTTTCACCAAACTCTGGTATTCAGAGTTATAATTCTGGTGGCGGGCAGTCGGGCCCCTAACTAAACAGCCCGTGGGTTCTGTTTCAATCGGAGCAGCCCAGGGGTTCTGTTACACAAATATAAAATTAAAATCTAGATTTTTAACAATTTAAACATTTGTATTGAAGACCTTATTGATTGCCCCCTGTCCATGTCAAGCTCGCCAAGTTAACAGTCTGGTTTTCCTCTGACCTCTGGCTGCTTTGTTTTCCCTGGCTGGAGGCAACACCTAAAACCGCACCCAGCTGAAGCTGTGTTTTTATAAACAGACATTGTTCCTTATGCTTGTATTGCAGACCATGATCTTACAAAACCCTTGGGACATTGATTATTTTACTTTTTACTCACCACAAGTCCATGAGGCTGGTATTGTGTAGGTTTGAATGGAAAAGAAGTCACACATCCCTTTTCCTGTAGACTTTATAAAGAATCACACTGGACTATGCTAACCGGGTGGCCTTACCTTTCTTAACTTCAACATGTTTGGTCCAGTCAGGGCCTTAGCCTGGCAGTGGGGGAAAGAGCCAGGTATGTCACAGACCCAGGAAGCAGCACAACGAGGCTGCTTGACTGTTGTTTGGATGGTGATGTGACAGGCCAGGGACCGTTTGGTGGTTAGTTGACTGCCTGGCAGTGGGTATTAGAAAAACTCAAAGCCAAGAAGATAAGGCTTGGTGGAAGACAGGGAAGAGGCCCGGCCGAGAGCTCTGATCCTAGACTAAAGACTTAGCGTGCTTCAAACACCTGTGTAGCTCCTGCCACTTGCTTCAACATTTGAAGAACCCTGGCTTCGCTGAGAAGCTCCACATTCATTACTCTTGGAAGAACTCTTTGCTACTTAAAAGGATCTGATCCATAAGTATTGAGTTAACACCTTAAAATAATTTGCCACAGGCTCAGGAGATAAGACTACCTCTGGCCCAACATAGGGAGCCACAGGAATGTTGTCCCAGGCAGGGAGGCCATGGGGTCCTGGTCCTCAGACTGAGAGCCTTGTGTCTCCTGGACAACAGCTGGGGAACAAGGCGCAGAGTTGATTCCAAGCAAAGCTTACTGCCACAATCAGAGGCAGATCCTTAGTTTCCCCCAGCGAGGCAAACCCCTATCTACAAAGGGCACTTCCATTTATTCTGCCCTACACATCAGGGGCAATGCTGAAGCTTTTTAAGGGTAATTTGCATTACTTTGCAGCAGTAATATCGGGAAACACAACTTTACGTACTCCCCAACAACAGATTCTATTTGCATCTACTGCCTTAAAAATAATCTGAGCTAAAGTTGGTTTAAGCTGAAGTGGCTTGGAAATGACAGGGGCTCCTTTCAGGAGCTAACTCTGAAACATGACCACTGACTCTGATGCCGTACCGCTACGATCTTAACAGCTTGCTCTAAACATCACTCTGAGTGTGCATTTGATTCAAATGTGTTTCAGCCTTTGGCCAAAACCAAATAAAATACAGTTTGGAACTGAGCACACCAGCTCTGCTGTCAACAATGTCCCGGCTCCTCGTCTCCCACGTTCTCACTGCAGGTACTGTCTGCTTGTCCCTCCACGGCACTTTCTGAAGCCATCCCTGTCCTGAATAAGAACTGTGAGAAGGATGTGGGCTGCTGTTGATGAATTTCACCCTCTGCAGCATAAACAGCGAGGTGCTGCAGGAGGCTGGTGTTTGTTTGGTCAGGGCTTTTTCCATTAGACTTGGTCATCAGCAGTTGGCTGGTTACAAATGCAGTCCTAAAATGGAATGGCTAGAATCCAATTATCCCAGCTTCCTGTCTGCAGCGCTCTGCCAGGGAAGAACACAGTCAGTTTGTCTGCCTGGTCAGGCTCCCAGGACTCAAAGCATATCATTTGGAGAAAACTAACAAACAAGAGCTCCTCAGATGTTTTGAGGGAGGGGCGCTGTGGTGTGGAAAGAGGACTCACTGATGCAGAACACAGAACCCAGCACTCGCCTATCATTGGCCTCTTCCTGGCTCCGTGTCTATCCCTTCACTTCTCTGAGCTTCAGTCCCTCGTTTATTAGAGGGAGGTAATAACAGCAGCCACTGTGGTGCTGGGAGCTTCTAATGAGATGATGTATGTCAGAGAGGTTTGACAACTCTTAACGATGGTGGTGATGGTGATGATAATAACGAGGTTAGCAGACACTGAGTGCCTACCATGGGAAGGGCAACATGCTGTGTGTATAATGGCCACTATCTCGTTTAAGACTCACAGACATCTTTCAAAGAGTAGGTGATGGTGGTAATAATGACAGTAATAACAATAGCTCACATTTCTTAAGTGTTTGCCATATACCAGCCTCTAGCCTTTTATGCATATTAACATATGTAATCCTTACACCACGGCAATTAAGTGCTATTACCATCTACATGAGGTATGAGAAAAAGTAGATTACAGAAGTTGGGCAATTGGCTCAAGATCATACTGCTGGTCAGAGGCCACGAGGATTCAGACACAGGCATTCTGATCCTAGACCCAGAGTCAGCAAACGTTTCCTGTTAAGGGCTAGATGCTCAGGTTTTGCAGCCACATATAATCTCTGTTGCATTTCCTCTTCTTCTCTTTCTCCTTCTCCTTCTTCTCCTCCTCTTCCTCCTTTTGTTCAGTTTTTTGTTGTTGACGCTTTTTGTTTTCACACTCCTTTACAAATGTGAAAACCATTCTTAGCTCAAAGGTCACACAGAAATAGGCCAATGGCAGAACTTGGCCCACTGTGAGTTTGTGGACCCTTGCTCTAGAAAAAATTCCCATTTTTCAGATAAGGAAACAGACACTCAAGTGCTTAAGTAACTGAAATCAGGGTTCTAATCCAGTTTGCCTGCTTCCAGAAACTATGTCAACCCACACTCTACTGTTTTCGTGTATGCTGTGAAAATGTAAGATGTTATCACTGAATTAGGGATGCTGTGCTCACCCTAGTCAATTTCCAGAGAAAATAGACTTTTCCCTCCTGCAACGGACTTGGAGACAAGATAGCAGTCCGAGACTGAGCAGACTGAATGCCTTGGCACACAGTAGGCATGCCATAAATCTCTACTGAGTGAAATAATTCTGATTTCTGTTTGCATTTGTAATCCACCAACATCTCAGCTGTTTGCTCAAACTCTTTTGGACGTTACATTTGAGTCTATAAGTGAAAGCAATGACGTATTCCTTTGTGTGGCTCCTAGGATATCTGTAACAATTTATGAGATAATTTCCATAGAGCTAGCTGGAGAAAAGAAAGATGTTATGTAAAGAAATACAATCTCTACGATGAATCATTCTGTTGACAGAAATGGTACTTGGAGACTGTGTTTATGACTTTGAGATAAATATATCACGAGCCAGATGCAAGACAACAGGGAGGACTCTGTGACTTCATCAAGTCAATATTTGTCATATCCACTAATACAGTCTCACATTAAAGCAGACATTTTTATTTTAACCTTGGGTTTCTACTTCAGGGAATCAATGAACTTCTTAGAATTGTATTCAAAATTCTGTGCATAGGTCCAGACTTCCACGGAAAGGCCATAGATTTTATCAGACTCTGAATGCCCTAAATGGTAGAACTATAATAAAATCTTTGCAGTGTAGTCTCTTGATGAGGAAAAGGGAAAGATGAACTTGCTGGTGTGCAGTAATCAGGATTCAGTTTTTCAGATGCCCTTGTCAGTGTGAGGCTTTGTTATACCCTCAGGATCCTCACGGAGGGTCCCATAGCAACTCACCAGTTTCCCACTGGCCCAAGCATCTGGGGTGCATGTATACCCAAGAGATTAATCACCAGCCCACGCCGGCTGCAGTGACCAGCATGCAGGGCAGCCAGCGGGGGTAAAAGCAGCCACAGAACGAAGGGACTGCCATGACAAACCCTGAGACTATTTTTTTCCTTTTCTGCATTATTAGCACCTAGCAAAATGCCTGCCACACAGCTGGTATTTAACACAAGTGGGTCTGAATGAAGATGAGCATAATGATGAAATTGATTAGTCCTTCCACTCCTAACATGGTGAATAAGGTTGTTTCATTCTATTACCTCTTGAGATATGCTATCTATATAAACTCATAGATCTTTGTCAATTAAATGGTGTTTTCACTTTGTACTGTTTGTTGGTGGAGGAGGTTTTATACTAAGGTAGCGAGTTGGAATGTTTCTCTTTGGTGTGTGTGTGGGGGGCACCTGAGAGCATCTTTCCTTGGAAGTTATGATTGTGGCTCCAGGAAATTAGGTTCTGCGGACCTAGACCGGGGTGGGCTGGATTAGACTTTACAGTGTGGCAAGTGCTGGGAGAACAGCACAGTGGGCTGCCACAGAGCAGGGAGAAGTCACACATGGAACTGACAGCTCAGAAATGAAGTGGGACTTGGCCCATTTTTACTCGTTCTATTCTCAGTTGGCCATCGTGTTGTGGGTATGAGCAACACAGTGACGGGTTACTGGGGACCAATTATGTTTTTGAGTAGAATTTTTGAATATGGAAGATTTTCAGCAAATGGAAAAATTTAATGGGGTGTCATTTTATTGTTTTTTACATTAATTAATAGGTAAAGGGAGAGAGAAAGAGAGGGAGAAAAACATCAGCGTGAGAGAGAAACATCAACTGGTTGCCTTCCGAATGCACCCTGACAGGGGACCAAACCTGCAACCCAGGGATGTACCCTGACTGGGAATTGAACTGGTGACCTTTTGGTTTGTGAGGTGATGCCCAACCAATTGAGCCACATCAGCCAGGGCACTTCATTGTTTTCTTTTTCTTACTTGTCATGTGTACATGTATGACTTAAAAACTGGGTTAACCTATACAGATGTAAGGAAAAAAAGAATTACTGGTAGGTAGGTAGTATGAGGCATTAAGTGATTGGCAAAGAGCTCTAAGAGGTGCCAGTATAACTGGAGGGAAAAGACTAGATATAGGTCTTTTCAAAGGAAGAGAATTTGGAGTCTAAACACAGGATGTGTAGAAGGTAAAGAAATCAGAGATGACTTCCCACCTGGGATACAGGACAAAGACTAATAATAACAGCAGTAATACTTCACATATGTTGCCCAGTCTCACACATTTCAGAATGCTATACCTTAATTAACCTCGCTGGACTTACTCCTTTTTTCCTGGCTTTTATTTTTTGTGACTGCATCTTTTCCTACCTCTAAATAACATGAACGCCATCGAAGGCCAATGAGTGTTTATTCATTGACTGATTTAATCTCTTCTGTAGCAGCACAAAAACTTTGGCCCAGTGAATAAATACAATTTGGTATGAGTGAGGTAGGTTGGGATATTTGTTTCATGAGAAATTTGAGACCCAGAAGGCTTTGCCAGAAGTCCCCAGGCAGTGAGGGCAGAATTCAAGGCGGAATCAGAATTGGTGTCTTATTTTGATTTGTTTTTTTTTCCCCCCATCATCTGGGCTAACACAAGTGAGGCCATCGGCTGCAATAGGGAGGTTTGAATAGCAAATAAATGCCAGGAAATTAAAAAATAAATGGAGCCTGCTCCCCACTGAGAGGGTTACTATTAGATGACACAGAATTCTGGAATCATGTTGACCTTTTACTTTCATAAGCTATTTCCAGAAGGCTCTGGGTTGGGAGGAGATGCAGCAATTAGAGCGACCCTGATAAGACTACTGTTTCCTGGTTCCTTCCATTGAGTCACATCCCCTTGACCAACTGCCCGCTCTCTCTCTTGCTGGGACACGAGGTGTCACCAGACATGGTGCCTTGGCTCAGCCAGTCAGCGGCTTTTCACTTGAAATTATGAAACCCTTGACTTGCCTCCCTCAGAGCCTCAGTAATGGGTGACTCACAGTCCCCTCCACCGCAAGTTCCTGAGGGTGATAAAGAGAGACCGGTGTAAGGCTTTGGGAATGAATGTGTGGTGGAGGGTGGGTGTGGGCTGTGTTCTGGCCAGGAATTTCATCATTAAGCAGTGACATATGGGTCCCCATTTGGACCCTGTTGACAAAAAGACCATATACTAATGATCACCATGCTAATTCAGGGTGCTGATGCTGGAATGAAATGATGTAACCTCCGAATGGCATTCAATACTGAGAAAGACACGATCAAAATGAAATTATCTGACCTCTGTCATGTTTTCTAAAACAGATAATGTCTGACCTTTCATCCAAATTTCCAGGCCAGTTTAAATGACTATCAGTCCAAGCTAGCAGGACACTCATACATTATATGTCTTCTAATGTCAGAGGGAGTGTCTCTTCAAACTTTGATGGGATTGCTCCTGACTCTCACCTTCTACACAGGCATAAAAATAAAGTATGGATTCTCAAGAGGGGCAAATCTAAGTCTGTATCCTGGCTCTGCTTGTTATTACTTGTATTACCTTGGTTCAGACACTTGGTCTCCTTAAATGTCATTTTATTTAACTACTAAATAAAGGTTATTATATAGAATAATGAAAATAATAAAAACTCCCAATTATCTGACAGGTGGTATTGTAATTGCCATCATATACACAATTTTATTTAAATTATACAACCTCATAGGTTAAGTAGTGCTAACACCTCTATTTTACACATGAAGAAACCGAGGCTCAGAGAACTTAACTAACTTGTCCAAGGAAACACAGCTGGCAAGTTGGGATAAGATACGTAAAGTGTCCAGGAAGCAGTCACAGCTTAGGTGCTCAATAAACTTGTGTCTCTTTGTCCCTTCGTGAAGAGTGACTATTGTTTTGGAAACTCATGGATTCCAGAAGATAAAGAGGCACCGAAAGACAACTGAACTCCACTTCCTGCACATGCTCATCACGTCTGCCGCCTCTGACCAGCCCCATCGTCTTCTGAATAGTGTTCGTGCCCCTTCCACGAGTAGAGAACTGGCATAGGAAGAACCTCTGCCTGCCACCTTCCCCACATCCCACCCCTGGTTCCTCAACTCCCTTTCCATAGGACTCCACATGCAGCTTTGGAATTTCCAATGTCCTGGACTCCGGAGTGATAACAGCAACACCCACCGTTCGGTAAGCACTGACTGTATGCCAGGGACTGGGCTCCACTGTTTAGCTTTGACCCATGGAAGCCTCACAATCACACACTGGGGGATGTGCCATCATATCCTTGTGCTGAGAGGAAACTGAGGCTCAGGTGGTCGGAACTTGCCCAGAGTCACACCCAGTAATTGATGGCACCTGAATCTAAACTCATGTCTATTTAAGGACAAAGCTCAAGTTCTTAATCACACATTGAGAAAGCTTCTCAATAAATAAATAGTAAAATTTAAGCCAGAAAGGGGCAGGGGCATGTGCAGAGTTGTATAGCAAGTTATCAAGGTGCTGAGGGTAAGGGCACATTTTCTGGCATCTTCTTTAACATTCTCTATCACACTCCAGCCTGAGCAACTCTCACTGTGTCCCGATTCCACCCTCCATCCACTCCATGCCACGTGCTGTCCCAATAAATGTCATTATTGATGACATAGTGGCCAATGGTGTCTAGGATTATACAATGTCAAGGGATTCATACAACTTCAGTCTCATTTATCACCACGTTGTATCGATACAACCCTTTAAGCTTAAGTTCTTTTTCAATACTTCGACATGAACTAAAAAAGAAAAAAAATCTTGCTATGAATCAGGAAAAGTGGTATTTTAAAACTCTAATCCTTTTGCTCCTTGCAAAAAACAGGATAAATATCTTGGTTTTATTCAAAACTGTCACAGAAAGGTTTTCCTCTTATCAGAAGGCTACAGCCTTGCCAGTGGGTGAAGTATTAAGAATAGCAGTGGGATCTGGCAGTTTAAAGAGCTTAGTGGGATGGGGCAGTGTGAACGCTATAAACAATGCAAAGCTCCACATTTTCCCGAAGGCGTGGATTCAGTGAATTTACTAGACAGTCCCAGCACACAAAAACCTGAGTTGGGCAGGAGAAAAAAAATGATCAATAAGAATTGGTTCCTGTCCTCAAGGAGCCTAAAATCAGCCCGGTGGAAAAGCCTAGCAAAACATTATAAGAGAAGGGCAAATAAAGGGCTTTGGAGATTGGAATAGGTCAACAACCTCCTGCTGTCCCGAAGGCTGGCAAAGACTTCAAGTCAAAGGTGGCAGCTGAGATGACCTTTGGAAGAGATACTGGGAGACGTACATCCAGGGGCAAGAAAGGAGGATCAATAGACTGAAGGTGAAACGCAAAGAGAAAGTATATGGAATCTGGAGCGTATTGTCTGCTCTGCAGGGTTCAAGCGGAATAACTGGAGGAGAAACTGTCAATAGTAGACTTAGAAAAACTAGGGAGAGCCTAGAGTTTGGGAGGCAATGAATAACCTGGTAGGGGTTTTTGATCAAGAAACAGCATGCTCATATTGGGTTTTATAGCCTAAAGGCCCCGTCCAGAGGAAAGAAACATCAATTGCAGAAGGATGATGCTAGGAAGGAGATAAGGAAATGCATGAGAAAAGAAATCTGCCAATTATATAATCAGATTGAATTTCCTTCTATCTGATAAAATGAATAGTTTTAATAGCAAACCACTTTCTGGCTGGCCAAGAACTGGTGTTTACTTCTAATTAGACGCCACTTGGAATTACTTAAAATCGATTTAGAACCACTGCGTAAATGCATCTTTGTTTACAGCCACCAGTACTCCAAGGAGAAAGAAGAGAAGCAAAGAGGGAAAGATGTGCAAGATGAGAATTCCTCTGTTTCAAGGATGGCTCTTGCTGCTCAAGCTGACGAACCTCTGGTGACTCAAGTTCCCTCTGCAAGTGAGAGAAAGGCTGGGCCAGCAGGGCCTGGATTCCACTTCCAGCGCCAGCAAATCCCTGGTCACTTCTCTGAGGTGCAGCTCAGTTTCTTCATTTATACAATGGGGAAATGATACTTACCTGTAGGGTTTCATATATAATGCTTCCCACCAAGCCTGGAACATAGGAGGTACCTAACGGTGTCTAACGCTTTTTAATCATTATCAGGTCCCTCCCACTTTGCCCACATTTACTGAGCACCAGGCAGCCACGTGCAGCTCATCTTTGCTTCAGAGGCTTTGTTTGCTGGTTTCTATCAACAATATCACGTTCTTCTATCAACACAAGCTGACTGCTCTCCAGCATATTGTCCCAGGTCACAGGGCGACCCCATTCCAGGCAGCTTCCCCTGACTACCCTGTATCATGTACACACCTCAGCCCCATCTCTATTTTCCATATTCTTTATTGCACTGTGAGTATCTACACTTGTCTAATTCATGTATATATATCTTCTTGTTAATTTTCTGGTTCCCAACAAGAGAGCACAGAGACCTTGTCAGTATTATTTATTGATTAACCTCTGACACTTAGTAGATGTCCAAAAAAAAAAAAAAAAAATCTGTGAACATTGTAGTGCTGTTGATAAAATTAAACTGTGTGACAAATAAAAACTAGCATATAGCAAACACTAAATCCATGCTAGATTCTCACCCTTGTATGGGTTGGGAGAATGGCTGCTCCAAAGTGAAGAAAGACAACTTGAAAAGAAAGCAAGAACAAGGATAGGGGCCCCAGGCTAGTTTGGTTAAGTGTCCAAGGTCTAGTTCTCTGTCTGGACTCAGAGGATGCTTCGCATGGAGGTTATGGCTCAGATTGTCAATCTAGGGTGAAAGCTGCAGGAAATTGAACATTTCTTAAATTTATTGATTTGAGAGAGAAAGAGAGAGAGAGAGAGAGGGAGAGAGAGAGATTTGTTGATTTACTTACACATTCATTGGTTGTTTCTCACATGTACCTTGACTGGGGATTGAATCCTCAACTTTGGCTTATGGGGATGACACTAACCAACTGAGCTACCCAGTCAGGGTGGAGCTTTTCTTCTTTTCTTTTTTAGTGTGGAGGAAGAGGTTTTGTAAATAAGTGGACAGTTGTGATTCTGAGGAAATACATCTGGATAAATAACTCACAGAGGCCTTATGAATTTTTTAGAAAAACTCAGGAGGAGGAAAACCAAACACCATCACAGACCTCTAGAGGTGAGTGCCTGGTCCAGCTGCTAAGGATTTTAAGCTGCGAAGAAGGCCCCTTCCGAGGATGAAATATAATGAGCAGAGATGGAGGATCCAGTTATATCTGTACTTCCATCCTGTTTCAGCCCATGGGCAATGGGGTTCCAGGTAAATTTGTGTAGAAAGAATGCTGATTTGAAAACCTAATTCTTGTCCACCTTCTGCATTTTCTATGTGAGATGATGGAGGCCCCAGGGGTTAAACAGCAGAGCTAGCACAAATGCCCAGCCCCTGGCCACCAGTGGGGGTCTTGCCCCATCCTCAAAAGGTATAGCACTAGAATTTCATCAACATATACTCCAGGCTTAACACCCTAAAGGCTCCAGGCATGGGGGCTGGACTCCAGGCTCCTGGGTAGTTCATGACACCAAAAAATGTTTCAGCAAGGAGAGAAATACTTAGTAACCTCCACCCAAGCCCTACAGATGCAACATCTGCCTTGCTGCCAGGCACGGCTCCCAGGGGGTGTGCCCTGAGAGTGGCTGGGCTGCATCTTTCCCCACCCTCTGCTCTTGGGATGAGCACGGCAGAGAGATCTGCCCTAGTGCTTGAGGCCCTGATGAAGGTGGCACAATCACATCATCCAGTGGTCCTGGGCTTCTGGCTTTACTTTGAGGAGAACCTGATACTGGAGACAGAATAGCCTCCAGCTTCAAATGCCCAAAGATTCCGAAGGCTGGGCTGGGCTATGGAGCTTACAGAGAAGCTCTAGAGAACTGAGACATGGGACTGACATTGGTATTTTATTGTGTATTCCAAATCCAGTTATTAGTTTTAAGTTTTAAGGTGTTCCTCAATGTGTAATGTATATAAACATGTACAGAATGCATAAATATAAACATACGTGTAATTTATTGTTTATCAATAAATAGAATTTATTGATTAAAAAAACAAGTCTTCATAGACTCCTGTTTTTCTCAGAATACCTTCCTGGGAACTGCATCAAAAAAAGTCTGTCAACAAAAAGCCAGGGGTGCTTCCCACAGAATCAAATTAGACCCAAGGATCCTAGTGCCTTCAAAGCTTAAGCTTCAAATAAATCACAGGTATAAAAAACAATTTCAAAAAGCCAAAGATGCAACCATCATTAACATTTATAATCCTTTGAAACTATATAATAAAGTTCCATGTTCTATGTAAGGGGCACACATGTAGTTTACATGTTGATTACAAGGAGGCTCAGTGCATTGTGACCTGGATGAGTGACCCCACTTGTAATCCTACTTTATTAAAAATGTAAACAAAATTAAGGTGCTAGCAAAATAACATTAAACTCTAACTAATAATCATTTACACAGACTGCCATACTAGCAAAAATCTCAAAAGTTACCTGGTTCAGTATCTTAGCAGATTCTTTGCGTAACAGCCTTGTCAGCTGCTCATTCATAGTCAGGTCCATGTTTGAAGGGTTTTTTAAAAATAGAATTTATAGGATAGGGATAATTTTGGTGACCCTTTTTCTCCAAATAAATGTTTTCATGACAAAAAGACATTTGAATTTACTCCATGCTACTTTGAAGTTACATGAAGTTTGGCTCATTCTTAACAAAATTAGTCCCCATAGCTCTCCACCCACTCCTTTATTTCCAGAACCACAAATTTCCATCAGATGAAGGGCTTGTAATGTATATATCTACAATGTTGTGTGGCTTGTACGACCTGGAGTAACCAGATGAAGAAGGGTGGATTTGGAAGACTGCATCCCCAAAATGGTGCTCCCTCGGTATCGTTTTTTTAATATAGAAAGCTTCTCCTCTAAATTGGTTCATCTCTTGGTGAAGAAATTCTTAGTCCTGGAGAGCTTAGAAGCATCCAAAGTAATAATAATAAACACACAGAATGGCATTTTATGATTTACAGGATTTTTTTTACAAAAATCGTTTATCACCACCACAGCTTAGTGACTTAGGCAGGAGATTCTCCCTGAGTCCACAGAGGTCCAGCTATTCAGGATCACACAGTAAGTCAGCCACTGGTTCAGTGCAGGTGCTCACAGAGGTGGTGGGCAGCGCGGGCGGCCGTCAGAGCGGACAGTTTGGGTCTGATTGCTAGGTTCACAGCTTTATGGCTCCCTCCTTTGTACTAGAAAAGGATCATCCTCAAAAATGGTCCTAAGTCCCAATCTAGCAAAGGCAGAGGACAGTGACTTGAAAAAGCAAAGGGGACCGATCTAGCCAGAGTCAAGGTGCAAGGAAGGACTTGAAATAAACTTTCTTCATGTGTGATAAGAATGGATTCCCAGTTGAATCTGCTCCTTGGACCAGCGAGAGTACCAGCCTCTGCGGATCATTTCAGCGGGGTGCAGTATTTCCTCAACAACACTCGGAGTCCTAAAGAACATTCTCCTGAGAGGCTTTTTCTCTTCCCTAAGGTATGACTTTCTCCCCAATAAAATTAAGTCTTCACAGGACAGACTTTCTTTTCATTTGGATGGTTTAGGGGTAATCTCCTCTTCCTCATGCCCAAGTCTCTTTCCGGTCTGGCTGGATTCCAGGACTAAAGTAAACATCAACACAAATGGTAACTGACACTTCCTAAGCAGCAGGAACAAGGTAAGTATACAAAGTCCTGAGATGCTATCAAATCACAGCCAAGATCAAAGTTAAAACCTCCCATGGCTCTGGGATGTGATAGTGTTTATTTCTTTGTGACGTTCACTCCGGGGCAGTTGGCAAGAGCCGTGGACTGAGCTTTGAATGAAAGATATCCAGGTGAATCTGAAGGGCAAAGCTGGCAAGGTCAAGGGTCTAGAAGGCCCAAAGGAGGTGGCTAGTTCCTTTGAAACAGACAAAAGACAGGCTGGCCATGGCTTTTCGAGGTAGCAGACGGCTGTAACTGCATCCTGTTGTCCGAGAAACAGAGAGGAATCTTAGAGATCCCCTAGTACAGACTTCAGTCGACAGATACAGAAAGTGATGTCCAGGGATGGAAGGGTTCGCTCAAGATCTCATCACCTATCAGAAACAGAGCCAGGGCTGGATTTTGGTCCTCCAACTTCTAGTCAAGCACTGGTTTTCCACCTTTGGCACTGCTTGGTCCTGCCTCCTCCATGGCAGGGGGTGGGGGAGGGGACTGCAGTGAGTGACAGGTCTCAGCAGCACGAGCTCCCTCCAGTTCTCTTCTTTGACAGCAGCAGAGCCAGAATCCAGGGTTACAAACTGGTGCCGTGGGCTGCACCACAAGCTCATGGGAAAGATTCCAAAGTCTTAATAAGCACTACGAGGCCGCTGGCCCTGCAAAAGGCTCCTTAGGACGAGGTGCTGCTCTATTTCAAGAGCAGGGCAGACATCTCAGAGCAGAAGAGACTGAGGCCAGGGCACTGGGGGAAGCTGTCTGTCTTCGGCTTCCCTCCAAGGTTGCTGCAGAGACGTTTTCTTGGGGTAGACCTTTGCCCCAGTGTCTTCCATGGTCAATCAATGAAGCATGTCCTGAAGAGAAGGCTGACACCAGACCTAAGGCAGAGCAGGTGAAGTCTGCGGCTGACATGGTGCTGGCCAGGGGGACACACATTCGGACAGGGACTCTGGGAGGAAAGTGTACCAGTGTCTGGCACAGACCAGGATGAGATGAGACAGTGAGTAGTTAAAACAAGCAAGAAATGTGAGCTTTTGAACATGACTCTGACCAAGACAGGCACAAAGAGAATGTGTTTTGACAATATCTGTGAGCAGGCATAGAAAAGAAGGCATATTTAGCGACACCTAAGGCTGAGATAGGACACAGTGAGCAATCGTGCTTGGGACACGAGTGAAACCATTCAGGCACAATAAAAGGACAAACTGGGGACAACAGATAGTGTCAGGCAAGGACAAGAAGTCAGGAAGAAGGAGTGCTGAGAAATAAAGAAATCCCTTCATGAGGGAGGTTATCTCTGGAGGAGAACCCCCAGTGAACAGGGGGCTGTGCTCTCCCCTGACTCCCTCAAACATCACCTGCTGGAATCCCGGAGGAAAAGCCTGGTGGGCACGGGGGGCCTGCCCCCGTGGACAGACAGACAGATGGATGGATGGAACGCTTGACTGAGGAGAATACCAGGTGCAGTCATGCACAAGCAGCAGCTTAGGTAGGACCTGGCCCTTGCTTGGAGGGATGGCTGTCTTCTGAGTCACTGCCCCAGGGGACTAAGTGTCACTGGGCTGAGCAGCCACCAAAGGAGAAGTTGTTGGGGGGTGGCTCTGACTCTCCCATTGGCCACCATACTCCACTGCATCCCTGGAGAGGGGAGAAGACCAGAGAACCTCAGAGTTGGAACGAATGTCACTGAGGATCTCATGAAGAGCCCACGCATGCAGAAAAGCCCTGTGCCATGCAGACAGAGGGCTGGTTATCCCCTACACAGGAATCTCCAGTGACTGACCAGGACATTTTGTTTTTGAGCAACTTACTGGAAGAGCTTATTATTGTTATTAGAAAGCACTTATTAATGTTCAGTCAACATCTGCCTTCCTGGTAGAACTACTGTGCCCTCCAAGCCCACTTAAAATTCTTCCTTCTACTAATTACATCCTCCAAGTTTTCTCTCTTTAGGCTACACATTTCTCTAACAGTTCATGGTATGTTGTGACTTCCAGAATAGTCCCCATAATGAGCACTGTCCTCTGAACACAATCTTTATTTTATGACTGTCTTTCTTGAAATAAGGTAGCAGAAAAGAGCACAGATCTACACAGTGAACCTGACATATTCACTTTTCATCATCAGTTCAGTTGACTTCCATGAACACGGACAACATTAAGTTCATTTCTGACTGGTCATATACTTTTGGCTTATATTGAGTTTGGCGTCAACTTGTATGCTTTTGATACAAACAGTTGTCAATTCCTGTGGTTCTTTCTTACATGGGTGCAGTTTATGTTGTGTGTGCTTGAGTCAAAATATAGGACATTACATTTGTCTCAGTTAAATTTCATTTTATCGATTGGGTATCATTTTAGTTAATTGAGGTCATTCTAAATCATAACAATTTCAACACTCAAGATGTGATTTCTTAGCACCAACACAAACTAGACTATAAAGATTTTTCAAGCACATAGGAATATCAGATAATTTATTGGTACCTAGATCTTCCAGTTTAGTGTCATCTGCCTTTTAGGTCAAGAACAAAAACTATTGATCAGGGCAAGGCTAAAACAGAGAACTGTGGTAACACCACCACAGACTGACTTCACAGCAAACAGGTGACACTCAGTGAATGGACCCACCCATAGAAGGCTTTGTCCAATGACTTGCTAAAATGTCTCTGCCAAGTAGTAAATGAATGTGTCCTAATGGATAATGAAATTAGTTGGCATGTTTCATTCATTCATTCATTCATTCATTCATCCATTTTTTTCCCCCATCACCATTTATCCCCCGTATACCTTCTTCCACCTCCACCTACCCACCTGCCCCTGCAGTTACCACACTGTTGTCCATGTTCATGAGGGCATGACTTATTTTTAATGAAACAACACTGACTCTTGCTCACCAATAATCTGTGTTATAACTGTCTTAGAATTTTGTAAGGCCTATTTCAAGCTATGGACGTATCGTTTCCTGAGTCTAGCTTTAGTATTTCCTTAACAACCGGGTCAATATTTACTGGTCTCCAGGCTGCCATAATTTCTCCAGTCCCCCAAAGAGATCCAGTCAGAGATCTTAACAACCAGTTCCTTTAACCCCTTGGGATATAATACATCTTGGCTCAGAGATAGTAGAATGTTTCCCCTTAATCCTGGATAGCAACTTTCTCCCTATAATGTTCTCTCATTTCCAGTTGGAAAACTATTCTTATTGTAGCAGAATATGCAAGATTTATTCCCCAAATATTGAGATCAAACTATTCCTGGGGTTGTTATTTGCTCTGAACACAGCTTTTGATTCATCTTCGGTTGTATATTGCCTCTTCCAAATTTTCCATGTGCTATTTTCAAGTATAAATTCGCGATGTAACTCAAGATGTGGCTTCATGTCTTTACATACCCCCAACACTTTTATCTGTCTCATTCATTGAACATACCTATTAAAAGAAAAAAGAATGGATAGAAAGGAAGCAAGGAAGGAAGGAGGGGTTTCTCACTTCTCACTGGCCAAATTCTCTTTATATAATACTTATTTATTATCATTGTTATCAATAGCAAAACAACCACCCATTAGGGCAGCATCTGTGTTATGCATTAATTCATGTATTTTATACCTCTTCAACAAGGAAACTGAGTTTCGGAGAGCTTAAATAATTTGCCCAAGTTTGCTCAGTTAATAAATGGCAGGATCAGACCTTACCTTTAGGTCATTTTTGGTACCAAAGTTTGTGCCGTTACTTGTCCTGATATATTGTAGCTAGTCATCTTGAGGACTGCCCCTGCTAAGTCCATTGCTCAGGCGCTGCTGTCTCTAACATTTTCTCGTCCCATTATGACTCCAGGGTAAAAGGAATATGTACGGGGACACATAGTTTATTCCACCTACGGGAAGTCTACAGTGATGTGTGCTTCCCTCCGCCCTTTACTGAGACACAGTCTGACTGAAGCGTTAACACAGGGCTCTCCTGTTAACCCCTCCTGCCCACTGAAGGGGGCGTGTGTGTTTTCTGTGATGCAGACCTGGGGAAGCGAGGAGAAAAGCAAAAAACCCTGCAAAGGCAGGAGGAAACTAGGGAGGACAGTCAGAGAAAAATGCTAGGTTAATAAACATAACAAAGAACTCAGAGAGGATGGAAGGCAAGGCGGGAAGAGCTACAGTTGTCTGGGAAGGCTCGAGAGCTGTTGCAGAGAATGGAGGGGGTCCTTTGAGCAGAGTTTCCAAAAGGTTATATTGCCAGGGGGCAGGTAGAGGAGGGTAAAGGGCGTTTAAATGTGGACAGAAGGAGATTTGACTTTGGGTGGTGAACACACAACACGATATACAGGTGATATGTGATAGAACTGTATGCTTGAAACTTATATAATTTTATTAACTATTGTCACCCTAATAAATACAATAAATTTATTTAAAAAAGGTTTATGCATGATAAATAAGCAAAAATAAATGAAGACTTTTCATGATCTACCAAAACAAAACAAAACAAAACAAAACAAAACATTGAGATTACTGTAGACTTGCTAATGGATGCCCAGTATCACTTCTTTTCATTCAGGATACATCAACATAGCCCTTCCCAAAGAAAGAAAGAAGGAAAACGGCCCAACTTCTAACCCCAGGGAGAACTCTCAGCCAATTCCCTCTAGGCAGGGCAAACGGGGACTTGAGAAAAATGACAGAATGATTTTGTGTCCTAGTTGGCCTGTGTTATTGTCAGTTTACACTGTTGTACTAACCTCATCGTTACCACTTAACAGGTTAATGTCATCTGCCTTTCGGGTCTTCATTCAAGATACAAAAATTATGGCCAAATACGCTGCACCCCAAGAGACCTCTTTCCAGTACAATAGGTCACACTCTGCACGTGGATTTAACACTAAGTGAATTTCACTTTCAACTACAAGGTCACCATACTAACGCAGCAAAGGAAGCAGCTAGCTGAGTGTAGTAAGATAAGCAGCCGACCAGAAGATGGGGACTTGGGTTCTAATGTCTTTTTAGCCTCCCTTCCTATGCGGCTCTGATGACTGAGTCCCTTTCCTGTGCCTCACCTTCCCGTTTTTTAAATGAGGAGGAGGATTATCTATCAGATCCTTTGCAGCTCTGACATTCTGATTGTATGAGTAGCAGAGATGGTGGGTGACAGATGCAGGCCTTCTGATTGGGCACCAGCTGTGTGTGTGGGACTGTTCTCCAAAGCTGTGGGTAATTGCTTCAAATTTGGCTTTTAATATTCTATCGTTAGTATCTGATACTTTATATTCTGTGTGGAGGGGAGAGGTTTCACTGGAAACACCAGGGGGTGTAATTTTTGGATTTGTGTTAAGGAATCTGAAAGACCTCAATATCTGAATCTGGGAAATTACATTGCAAAGCTGTTAAGTGTATCTGGGTAGGACAGGATAGGGAAGGGCTGAGATGCCACAACTTAAAATTCAGCGAGATCACAACTGCCTCTCCCCAAACATGTGCTGGATCAGAAACATTGGCAGAGTTGTTCAAAATCCCTGATGCAAAACACCATTAAAAAAGACTCTCCAATATTTTAACAGAAACGTTTTTTAAATAGTTTCTTGTTATAGTAATTTTGTAAAATTCCTCTATGTTTTCTGAAGCATCTGTATATCTTTTCCCACATTTAATCTTCACACAAATCTGTAAGGAAGGAGGGCACAGAGTATTTTTTTAATTTTGGAAGAGGAAGTAGGTCTATGTAGGGGCAGGGATTGATTGATGGGAAGCAGTGGATCTGGTGCCATAAATCAGGCATTCTGCCTGCCACACCTGAAATTCTGTCCATGGGAAATATGGAAATTATTTGTGTGGTGGGAAGAATTTTGGGATGAAGTTTAATATTAACAGTTGATGAAATCCACTTAATCATTATCTGTGTTCCAGAAGAGGAAGCAGGAGGAGGAGTTGGAGAAGGGGGGCAGTGGAGGAGGAAGAGGAGGAGGAGGGAAAGAAACACTAGCTAAATCACCTTTCTCAAAGTGGTGCAGAGACTGTGTATCAGAATTATCTTGGGTGGCTGTAACAAATGCAGATTCCCTGATCTACACCTGACCTCTGACGGCTGGGTGAGAGGGCAGAGTGGAATTAGGGAGAGCAGAAATTTGCATTTTGAAAGGCGTTCTCTGGTGATTCTTATGCACAGGGAGGGATGATGTTCCTCAAGCAGGTAAATATCCAGTTATTCTACTCAGCCCTGAGGCAGAGTTTAGACCCAGAGTCTTCCGGTGGCAGCAAAGAGCAAATGCAGGAATGGGAGGGGCCAGAGTGGAAGCATGAGGCACCCAGTGAGGCTCCACAGGGATCAGAATGAACCCACTGAAATGCACGCAGTTTAACAAGGTGGGTGAGGGGACATTTATTGGTTTTCATGACACTGATGAAATGAGGAAAGACTTGGTGATAAATTGTGAATATGAGAAGACAAAATAAAAAAGTAAAGAGATGCATAAGCAATCTATTTTAAATGCCCTTTATGTGATGAAAAAGTGGAATGTTTGGGTACAATGAATGATAAAAACTAACTGAATTGCCTATAAATAGTGAGCACACCCTAAGTTATCAGTAAGTTACACTACTCAAAAAGCAAGGCCTTAGGTCAATTTCTGTATTTGGCTTCAGACTCACTGTCCACCAGAATAGAATGCTGACTCTGGAAGACCAAGTATTTTCTAAACATGGTGATGCGCTAACCAATGGGCACAACATTAAATAATTTGAATCTCAGTAAAGGAATTCAATATTTCTTTCACTCTTTGTTATTATTATTATCAAATCTTTTTTAGATTATATTTTTAAATTTATTTTTCAGCTATAGTTGACATACAATGTCTAATCACTGTTAAACAGTGATTATAGCACATATAGCTAAGGTCAAACCAATCTCCTAGTGAGACTTTTTCCCATTGCTTACCACAATTCCTAAATGACAAAAGACTGCAACTTGGAGTCTTTGGGGTATCAGATTGCCTGCTTTTTCTGATGAGCTGTTTCTATTATGACAGAACCTAAAAATATCTAGGAGAAAATGCCTTAAAAGCATGGATCCGTAATAAAAACAGCTGACACTTATTGAGTGTTTGGCTTATCTCATGTGATTTTCACAACAGTCTTATACCATAGGTTTTATTATTTGCAGGCTCTAGTTGAATGGAATGAGGCTTAGTAATGCCCAGGTCCAACACCTAGGGCGAGGTGGAGCCATGGTCTGAACCTGGCCATCCAAGTCAGAGTCTCACTACGTCGCTATCACGGAATGGGCACCTTCCCCAGACAAGCACCCTGGCCTCCTAGACTCACCAGGTAGCACAAAAGTTCTGGTCTTGAGAAGCTGCCTAGATGAGAGGAGTGTGTCAGGTGCATAAAAGTCCTTAAGATCCCACAGAATGAGCTGATCTTCCAAGAGAAGGAGAAGCAGATGGTAAGAGAACCCAGAGTTGTTACGGGAAGGGCGAGGGGGTGGGATGAGGAAAGTGGAGAGTGCTTGTACTCAAACCTTGCCTCCAGGAAGAGGTAGGCTCATGCCAGGCAGGAAAGTCAGCAAGAACACTTGAGGCAGCAGAAATAATCATCCTGAGGCAGGAGTCAAGTTGGGAGAGTATTGAAGGAAATGAGCTAGAAAACCAGATTGGGTCAAGCAAGAAGGGCTTCGTATGCCCTTCACTATCTGCCCACTGCAAGTCACACTATGTTGCTCAGGGTTATTTCATTACAACTCAATCCAGCTAGCATTTACAGTTTAAAATCCTATGTGCCCAAATGGCCTTTCCATGCTCTTGAATGATGCATGGGAAATAGCTTCTCTCTCTGTGGTTATATTATACACATAGTCCCAAAAGAAAATCAGAGGTAGAAAAAGAATTATAATTTGCAACCCTCTCAAGGAAAGGTCACCTGACAATCACCAAACACATGAACGACCTTCAGTACAATACTAGAGCCCAGTCTTTCGGAAAGCCATGGACAAACTGGGCTGAATGCAGAAGGTGTCCAGGACAGTCTGAGTGTTTGTGTGTGAGGGTGCAGGGGGATCCATCAAAAATAAGTGACATGGTAAAATCTCGACTGTGGACCCTTTAATGGCAGGAATCTTGCCTGTCTAGAGCCCTGCTATATTCCTACTGCCTAGGACAGTGCCTGCACCATATTTGGCATGTAATAAAAAGGTAGTGGATGAATGAATGAGTTAGGTTAGGGCTAGAAATTCTGAGACTTGGATTTTGATCTTTGTTTTTTTTTTTTTTTTTGCTGATATACCAGCAAGATTTTAAGTCTTTAGGGCTCAGTTTTCCTGACTGTCAAATTTTGGATTCAGTGGCCTATTTAGGTTATTCTTAACAAGACTTTAACAAATAACTTCCTGGAAGGGCTGTACAGAACACTGGCGGGATGGGGGCAGTGGTCATGACTCTGTGCACACATACCCCCATACAAACATTTGTTTTGATCAAAGCACTTGTAATTTTCTTGTTCACAGTTCCAAGGAAGAATCTATTGGAACAAAAGATTTCTACATCGGAAAAAAAAAATGTTTAAAAACTACTGAACTGCTTGAGCTCTGTTATCACCTCCAGCTATAAAACTAAACTTTAATGATGCTCAGATACAGGGAAGTAAAATCTGACCACATTTGGCAACAACTCTGGCTAGTCAAACAAAAGAATGTCTTGCCTTGGATAATAACAATGAGCTAATAACGGGAAAAAATAAACAGTTACCTACCAGCTAAGTTGAAGAAGAGATAATGGCATCGGTTGGGATATTGGACCAGATCAGCTCCGAAGCCCTTCCTGCACCTGAGAATCAAAACTTCTGCATCCTTTCAAGATTTTTCAGTTAATTATCAAGGGACATGGTTTCATGGTTAACAACAAGGTCTTTGAACTCAGATAACATGTATTAGAATCCTGGCCCTACCACTCACTACTGTAGGTCACTGTCCAAATTATTTAATCTCTCTTGAGTCTCAGTTTCCTCATTGATAAAATGGAAATAATAATACCTGCTCCACAGAGTATTAAGGATTCAATGAGATGACATATGTAATGCTCAAATCAATGCTTGGTATATAAATCAGTGCTCAGTAAAGGGTAGATTCTAAGATGATGATGATGAAGCTGAAGATGGTGATGCCTGGACCTGAAAACCAAAACCAAATTATTCCTAAAGCAACTAATTATTTTACTTGACAATCATATATATATATATATATATATATATATATATATATATATGTGTGTGTGTGTGTGTGTGTGGGTGTGGGTGTGGGTGTGTATGTATATATGTATGTATATGTATGTGTTCACACACACATACTCCTATCACCAAAGTCAGAAACTTAAAGCAGCCAATGCTAATTCACAGAGGAAACATTTCATTATATCAGCCAGCAAAGGAAATAAAAATCTGAAAAAGATAAAAGGAACATAATCAGGAACCAAATACAGGGTGAGGCAAAAGTAGGTTTACACTCATCCATATGGAAAATAATACAATAAATAAATAATAATAATAAAAGAATAAACTGTTTCATGTACTCACAACTCTAAACCTATTTTAGCCCCATCCTGTATATTTGTTAGGTTTATCAAAATACAGATTCACCCATTTCTTAGAGAATACAAAGCTCTCTAAGAACAATTCTAACTGTGAAACATTTCTAAAAATCTTGTTAAAAATAACCTGCAATAGGCATGGAAATGAGAAAAGACGGTGCCAGAATCATTTTGTGAAAAGTAAGTTCTTAGCTCTCTGGGTAAACAGAGCCCACTCGGTTGGTTTGTTACATAACCAGCGGCCATTCATTGGGCTTCCTCGCTCACGGGTTGAAGATGATGTCCCAGCATTTCTAGTAAGATAGTAGCTAGGACTTGCTGCATCGCTCCTTCCCCACAGTTCCTCTATCCCTGCAACTGAAGCACTTTTCCTTCTCCTTCTGAACCTACTGCTCAGGAACTATCTTGTCCCTCATCAGGAGGATATTTTAGGGATTTTGACACAAACCATTTCCCTTCAGACCATGTTCTGTCCATGAACCAATGTTCCAGAAATAGAAGCCTATCCTGTTAACCTGTATTCCTGACATTTTGCTCAGAAGGATGATGATGAGGATAAGAAAAACACAATTTATCAATAAGTTACATGTTCCAGGCTCTATATGTATAGTACCTCGCACAACCCTCAAATAGTTTTCATGAGGCAAGAACCACCTTTACTTCCACTTGGCACAGGAAGAAACTGAGGCACTGAGAGGTCAACTAACTTGCCCAAGATCACACAGCTTCAAAGTGGCAGGACCTAAAGTCAGATTGAAGTCCATCAAATACCCAGTGCTATGCTTTTAGCCATAACACTGAACAAAATGTTATGCAGGCTGAAGCAGGCATTGCTCTCTCTCGTGTTTAACTGTGGAAGGACTTACGGGGTTCTGCCACTCACACCATCACAAAGGAAGGGTCTGAGGAGATCTTCAACCTCCCAGCCCTTTCTCAGCAATGCTGATTAATGATCAGTCAATGACTGCAGTGATTGATGGTCAATCTACACTTCTAAGTGACAGGTGGTCTTCCAACTTTCTCCTTCTCCTTTATTAAGAATTCCCTAGTAAGACAGTCGTGTACTAAAACTCGTATTGTGTACTAAAATGTGAGTATGTATTCCATTGTGCACTAAAATACTTATTCTTAAAACTTCTGAGACCAGACTTCTGGCCAAGATGGAGGCCTAGACAGACACTCTGTGTTTCCCTCCACAAGTAAGAAGGAATGCAATTACCTCAAAACTAGAGACAACCAGAAGTGCCCCCAAACCGAGCTGCATGGAAGTCCAACAAACAAAGATATAAAGAAGAAATACTCATCCAGACAGGTAGGAGGGGCGGAGCTAGGGCGGAGAGGATGCCATGTGGTGGCAGCAGTGGCAGGCCAGCGGAAAGCGCAAACATTTTAAAAAGTCAGGAGAGACACCTGGGGAGCGCTCTCAGCACCAGACCAGACCACACAGCTATGGTTCCAGCACCGGGGAAAATAAAGCCTCATTGCTTCTGACTGTGAAAATCTGTGGGGTTTGGGGCAGAGTCTGCTTGTTTAAAGGGCCCCCATGGTCCTAGAATGTCGGCAGACTCACCCACTCTGGGAACAACAGCCAGGGCAACAGCTAGAAAGGCACCAGTCCCATATGGAAGTGGGAGAGATGACTAGAAAAGGGGCGAGCACTGAGCAACAGCATTGTTCTCTTTCAGACCCCTCCCACACACACAGCATCACAACGTGGTGAAATGGGTCACCATGTACTGACAAATACCTAAGGCCGGAGCCCCTTACAATGTCACAGGTGCGACTGCACTTCCTGAGACACAGAGGCAAACAAACACAGGAGCCTGTCAAGAAGAGGAAACAGAGAAGTATGGCCCAAAAGAGGGAACAGATCAAGGTTCCAGTGAGAGAACTAAGTGATGAGGAGATAGCCAACTTAACAGATGTAGAGTTCAAAACACTGGTGATAAAGATGACCACAGGCTTGACAGATATGCTTAAGTATGGCAAACACATAAGGGAAGAAGTGAAAGCTATGCTAAATGAAACGAAGGAAAATCCACACAAAACCAATGCTGAAGGGAAAGAAACCAGGGTTCAAATCAATGATTTGGAACATAAGGAAGAAAATAGTCAACCAGTACAGAATGAGGAAAAAAGAATTTTTAAAAATTAGGAAAGGCTTAGGAACCTCTGGGACAACTTTAAATGTGCCAACATCTGAATCATAGGGGTTCCAGAAGGAGAAGAGGAAGAGCAAGAAACTCAAAGCTTATGTGAAAAAATAATGAAGGAAAACTTCCCAAAGTTGGTGAAGGAAATAGACATACAAGTCCAGGAAGCACAGAAAGTCCCAAACAAGCTAGACCCAAAGAGGACCACACCAAGACACATAATTAAAATGCCAAAGGTTAAAGATAAAGAAAGACTCTTAAAAGCAGCAAGAGAAAAGCAGAGAATTACCTACAAAGGGGTGCCTATAAGACTATCAGCCGCTTTCTCAAAAGAACCTTTGCAGGCAAGAAGGGACTGGCAAGAAGTATTCAATGTGATGAAAAGTAAGGACCTACAACCAAGATTACTCTATCCAGCAAAGCTATCATTTGGAATGGAAGGGCAGATGAAGTGCTTCCCAGACAAGGTAAAGCTAAAGGAGCTCATCATCACCAAGCCATTATTATATGAAATGTTAAAGGGACTCATTTAAGGAAAAGATCAAAACTATGAACATGAAAATGACAACAAACTCACAACTATCAACAACTGAATCTAAAAAATAAAAACAAAATTCAACTAAGGAAACTAGAATAGGAACAGAATTATCGGTATAGGGATCATGTGGAGGGTTATCAGCTGGGACGGAGAAGGGGGAGAAATGGGGAAATGGTGCAGGGATTAAGGAGCATAATTGGTTGGTACAAAATACACAAGGGAAAGTTAAGAATAATATAGAAAAGGGTGAAGCCAAAGAACTTATATGTACGACCCATGGACATGAACTAAGGGGAGTGGGATTGCTGGAGGGAAGGGGGATACTGGGCAGAGGGGAGCAAAGGGAAAAGAAATTGGGACTACCGTAATAACATAATCAATAAAATATACTTAAAAAAATTCTATGCTTTGATTCTACTTCTCTTTCTTGAGACCATGCAGAACAAGTTGGGTCCCTCTTTTCCATAATAGCCCTTAGATGTGTATAAAAACAGTGAGTATGACCGGAATCTTCTTAAAGCTCTAACTTCTTTACATTGTTCTCCATATGTCATGAATTCCACAAAGAAAGTCATGGTGTTGACCCTCTTCTGAATATACGCTAGTTGGTCAATGCCTGGGCTGACCCAGGGACCTGCATAATTCCTCTGTGGTCTACACCCCCCATAACACGGGGGAGTGGTTTTTGTGTGGCTCCCTGAGTGTGCTTTGGAGGCGATTCCTTCCTGAACAGCTGCTCTGACTAAATCGGGAGGGCTGCATCCCTGCCAAGTACACGCTGTAAGAGAACAAGCTCATAGAGCCTGCCTTGTGGGAAGGGCTTATCTGCAAGGTTGCGGGCACTCTAACCACAGAAACTCAGAGCCCTGCCTCCCGGAAACAACACCAATTGCTTTCTACAGGCTCCCCCCGTCCACCACAACCTTTATCTTGTTTCGGGAATGGATGGGGATTAAGAGCAGCCACGTGGTACAGGGGCTGCCCTGGCATGGGCAGATAAAAAGCATGTACACCTCCTGGTATTGTTAGAAGACCTCTCCTGCGTCCCCCAGCAGAGGTGAGGAGGTTCTTTGTTGTGAAGCCCAGAGGATTAGTTTGAAGCAGGTTCTTCTACCGCAGCACTATTTTTTGGGGGGCGGGGGCAGGCGGATGGGCGTTGTACATGCACTGTCAGATTTCAGCAGCATCTGTGATCTCTATCACTGGATGGTGGTAGCACTCATCAGTGGATTGAGTGCCAGCCTGCGAACCAAAGGGTTGCTGGTTCGAGTCCCAGTCAGGGCACGTGCCTGGGTTTCAGGAACGCAAGAGGCAACCACACAGTGATGTTTCTCTCCCTCTCTCTCCCCCCCTTCTCTTATTTCTAAAAATAAATAAATAAAACCTTTAAAAAAGTACCTCCAGACATTGCAAAATGTGCCCTGGCAAAGAAAACAGTCCCCGATGAAAAACAGGGAATATTGTCAATAATACTGTAATAATTATCTATAGTGTCAGATGGGTAATAGATTTATTACTTTATAAGATATAGAAATGTCTAATCGCTATGTTGTAGACCTGAAACTAATATAATACTGTATGCCAACTGTTATTGAAAAATAAATTTAAAAACAATTTAAAAATACTGAGTGATTTTGGAAATAAATCATTTCCAAAAGAGAGAGAGAGAACTACTGCTTTAAATCCACAGTATCTCAGTACTAACACATGGAGCGAGGCCTACACTTGAAGCATTTCCTACTTGAACTTCATTTTATTGGTGCAGAGACGGACAATGACTGCCTGGTGATCAGTAAGAAATGAGAAGAGAGGCTTCCTGCTGTGTCCACGGCACCAGTGGTTCTCCATCCAGCTGCCCATCAGAGCTCCTAAAACACATGCACTTTTGGTCCCCACCGGACCAATTAGAATAGAATTTCTACAAGTGGAACCTAAGCTCAGGCGTTACCTAAGAGCTCTCGGATGACTCTAGTGGGCAGCCAAGGTCAAGGGTCAGAGCACCACACCACACTGTCCCCATTCTGGACCTCAGATAAACCACCTTGGGCACCTCGGAGCTGAGCACTGTTTGCAGGCTAGCCTTGCAGGGTGCCATGCACAGTCCCTCCCTCTTGTGGGGACCGACCCCAAGGGCTGCGACTCAGAACCCTAGCACCCTAATAATACTTGAAGAGCAAACGGGGGAAAAATACACACAGAGAAATAACTAACTTGTTGCACACGGTTAGCATGTTTTATGCTGGATCAAAGAAATGCCTACAGGTCATTTAGAAGTCAGCATATTCAAAATAACAGTCTCAGCTGTTCAGCACGGGGCATGATGTACCCAGGAAACAAGTGTTGTCTTATGTTGCTTAAACAATTATTTATACACAGTGTGATTAATTTAATTTAGCTCATTTCTGGTTTTTCTTCTAGCAAAGGGAGCTCGTCATTCCTTGTTTAAGGAGCAATGAGTGGAACACAGAGATTTCTACTGACTCATTTCTTAAGAAATGCTTATCAGGAAGTGGAGTAAATAACCGGAGAAGGTTGTTTAACCAAGATAGGAACAATACTATATATACAATTATAATAACAGCAATTATAGTAGCTTCCATTCATTGAGCACTTTCTGGGTAACAGGAGTTGGACTTGGCTCTACATACATGTTGTATCATATTTAGCTTTAACAAAAAACCTAGGAGATAGGTTTTAATATTATTTCTGTTTTACAGAGGAGGAAACAGAGACCCAGAAATGTTTGGGCACATATGAAAGGTTATATCAATAGTAAATGACAGATCTTAGGATGCAAACGCAGATGTGCCAGACTCCAGCACCTACAGCCAATCGGCTACATGGGGCAGGATGTACCAAAGTTCACCTTTCCCAAGCCAGAGGCAGGAATTTTTCTTTTCTTTTTTCTTTTTCTTTCTGATCTTCACCCGAGGACACGCTTATTAGTTTTAAAGAGAGGGGAAGAGAAGGAGAAAGACAGAGATAAAAACATCAATGGGAGAGAGAAACGTCTATTGGTTGCTTTTCATAGGCACCCCAACTGGGGACCAAACCCAAAACCTAGGCATGTGCCCTGACTGGAAATGAATCCACGACCCTTTGGTTTACGGGATGACACCCAACCAACTGAGCCACACCAGCCAGGGCAAGGACTTTTCTTGACAATATGTCTTAGTACAGGGGATAGTGTTTAGGCCTCAGCACTTTAATCCAGAAATGGGCACCCTGGAGGGCAGCTTAAGCCACTTGACTACCAAACTTTTGCAGGTACATTCTGCAAATAGCACTAACTTTTCCCATCCTGAATATCTGGTGAGGAACGTGGAGCTCTCCTGATGTTGTTATTCCCACTGTATTCCTGGTGTGATCTCAACAAGAACAAGGTTTTCTGGGAGGCTGCCTAAGGTTGGGATTGGGGCAGGACGGGCCACAGGACCAGCTGCATGGTTGTGACCAGTGCGATCACACAGGACCCCGCAGCTGGGTTTAATGCTCTGCTTGTCAGCATCTTGAAATTTTTCATAACTATCTCTGAACGTGAAGCCTGAAGGGACCACAGAGAATGCATGTGAGCAGAGGTGACCCAGTACGTGCATGCGTGTGTGCTCCGTAGTTCCTCGCTGCCCCATTGCACTTGTGATCTGGGATGCCCCAGGAGCCCAGAATTCTGGTAGACCCACCATGCAGAGAGTTTAGCAAGACTTAAAACAAATACAAAGTAAGTGCATTATACCTATGAAAAGTTTTCCTCTTTTCCATTCAGTTGGCAGCTTCTATAACATGGTTACCTTGTAATGGCTTTGAATCTTGCTGAATACCATGGGTCCACGAGAATTTGGTGCTCATGTTTCATATCAGCACATCTGTGACTTAGTACCTGGGAATGCTGACAGCCCTGAGAGGCCACATTTTCCATTCGAACAAGACCTTGCCAAATGTATAAAGAAAGCGGTGGTGTTCTAAGAAACAGGAACCACTAAGGGCCCTATCAAGTCTTTTCTCACTCATGTTGCTTCCCTGTATTTGCCAAGCACTTACGCTGAAAAGACCAACGCAGAAATCAAGGATAAGATAGTTAATTGAATGTGTGTGTATCAAGAAGTAAAATAAAAAATTGTGTTAGTTTTTTGCACTGTTCAATAAAAACAAAATACACAAACATGTCTAAACTCCAATACAATTTGTGTAACTTGTGGGATTTGGGCGATTCCACATAAAGTCTAATGCTCTTATATTTGCATTTAATATTGACGTTGCACAATATAAAGATGAATGATACATTTTATGCCAAGAATTTAAAGTGGCATTTTATTTTTCTATTAGAGAAAATACGTTCACCATGACAGATTGAGAGAAGACTGCCAATGAAAGAAAAAGGTTTTCCATTTTAGTACTTGAACAGCAATTTTTTTTCCTGCCCTTTGAACAAATAAGGCCCCACATTTTTATTTTGTATTGAGCCTGCAAATTACGTGGCCAGCCCTGGAGGAGGTTGGGAGTGATAGGTCAAGGTCATTCTCATCTATCTTTGATTCACCCAGATTAAGTCCACTTCGGCTCAAGACAATGAGGTAAATGTTGAATCCAACTGTAACCTCCAAAGTTCAAGGTAAAGGCCAAAAAATGTCTTTTAAATGTCAAACAAATTTCCAACATTAGCAGAATCCTCTCAGGATCCAAAGTAAATAAAACCTAAATTATTTCCTCATCCCTGGGTAATCTTCCAATCCACAGTGTGAAAATTTTTATTTAAAAGGAGAATGCTGGTGTGTTGAAATTAGAAGTTGCCAAGTGGGTTCACAGTGAAAAAAAAAAAAAAAAGACTATTCCAGTATGGAACGAATAAATAGTTTTAGAAGTGGTGAAAACTTATTTGAGTATACATAGTCCAGGTGAACAATAAGGCCTGGTAAAAGCATCCATTCATTCAACGAACATATTAATTGAGCAATGTGCTACATCCTGGGGAAACGGTCGGGAATAAAATGAACATGTTACCAGTCCTCATTGTTCACAGTCTGACTGGGAGATGGATAAAAAAACAAGAAATCCAAAAATAAATATAACCATAAATTCTGATCATTGTTATAGAAAGGAAACAATAGGGCAATAACCAAGAAGAATTTTTTTATTGTCATTTTGTGGGAACGCATTCTCTTTGCCTCCTTCTCACTTTCAATTTTTCTCCATCCTGATATTTTCCTCCTCTACTAATTCCATACATAAGTCTGACTATACTAATCTCGAGCATGGAAATGTCAAAGACTTACATAGCATATCCACTAGAATCGGTTCATTTATTGTTGTGCTTTGGTTGATAAGAGTAAGCCTGAGGAAAAAGCATATATTGCCTTCTTCCAAAAAAAAAGGCTCAGATAGCTGTTCTGTTCCATAGAACTTTTTATGATGATGGAAATATTCCACATTTGTGCCCTCTAATCCAGTAGCCACTCATATGTGGCCACTGAGCACTTGGAATGTAGTTAGTGGTTACCCTATTGGACAGCCTTAGGGGTCTCCAAGTCCATGGAAAACCTGTATATCAGGTGGGTAATGAAGGATGGCAGCCAAGAACCAAATTAGACAACAGGTTCTTTAGGAAATGCTTGCAGAAGTTCTCAGCCTTCTCAGGAACTGGGTGAATGTCCTAAATTTGAGCAGGGTCTAAGCTTGGGATAGAAGGGACAGAATCATTCCTCCATCCCCTTGTCAAGTCTCACAGTTTCCCAGTACTTCACAAGGCTCTGAGAATACAGCAGTGAACAATACTGGCATTTACCCAATGGACAAATAACACCAGAATGAAATCAATATGATTTGTTTTCATCACCTGTCACCCACGTAACTATGTGGTCATAGTCTATACAGTTGCACTATGCCTCCCAAATGACAAGAGTCACTTGGCTTGAAGAAAGACTGAACCAAGGGAAGCTTCTAAGGAAAATTTCTCCCATATTTTACTTGTTAATGTCAGATAAAATAATTACCTTGAAGAGTCTAAAAGAATCTAAGAATTGCCCTAGTGGAGTAGCTCAGTAGGTTAGAACATGGTCTTGATAAACCAAGGTTGTGGGTTTGATCTCCAGTCAGGGCACATGCAGGAAGAAACCAATGAATGTGTGGATAAATGGAACAACAAATTTGTCTCTCTCCCTCTCTCCCCCTCTCCCTTCTTCTTTCCCTCTCTCCCTTCCTCTCTCTCTAAAATCAATCAATAAAAAAAATGTAAAGAATCAAGAATTGTAATATGTGTCTTAACCCTGAAGCACAGTCAATGCTAGCAAATATTGGACTGTCCTTATTGATGCAAATCTAAAACTGTGGTTCTCAAAGCTTAATATGCATAAGAGTCATTTGGCAACAACGTTATTTCCCCTAACTTGCCCCAATTCAGGGAATGTGACCCAAGATTCTCTATTTTTACTAAATTCCCAGGTGATTCTAACGTGAGTGGTCTACTGAACCACACTTTGAAGAACAATGACCAAGAATAATAAAAGCAAAGGCTACAAGGAAAGGGACATGATTATGTTCTCCAAAACATCAACAATATTGCATGGAGAGTAACGGAAAAAATTGGGATACTCAGACTTTAAAAGAAAGCCTCAGAAGGGACTTATAACTAAAATATACAGAAAGGGTCACTTCAATAGACAAGATGTAGTTTGGCTTTATCTTGCTCAAGGCAGAACTAGGGCCAGTCAGAAAAAGTCAGAGCAATAGAGACTTCAACTCACTATAAGGAAGACTTTTCATCTCTAGAGCTGCCCAACCATTGAGCAGGCTCATCCCATGGTAAGATTCACCCACTGCAAGAGCAGAAGTACAGACTGGAGGACCATCATCAGTAATGACAAGGCAACTGTTGTTTGGTTAGCAATCCCTTCAGTAAACCTGTGCACAACTCCAGTGATGTCCCCTGTACTGTGGTTGTCTGCTTATGAGTCTCCTTCTTTGGCTGTGAGATCGGTGAGATACCAGCTTCCATTTTACCAGCTTACACTCAGTGCCTGGCATGTTAGATGCTCAGTACTTGGTTACTGTGGATCAAACCTCAGATCCTAATAAATCAAGTTCCAGACTCAGCATACCTGGACTTCTGATGAATTTCCTGTAACTTCAAAAGAAAAAACTGGAATTTATAGCAATCTCATCTGGGTTTACAATGACCCTTGGGTAGACCCCTGCTCTTCTTCTTCAGGAAAGTTTTCAAGTTTCGTTCAGTAAAGGTCTTACACTTTTCTTTTACATTTTTAAAGTAACTTGATTGCTTTTGTAGATGGTAATGTTTTTCCCAATTCCCATTCTAGTTGGTTAATTCTGGTATGTAGAAGTCTAGTAACGTCTGTACTTCCTTATGAAATAAATATCTGTTTTCACAGTTTACAGGGGTTTTTCCTGGTAGATGATCATATTTAAAGAGTGGCAAATTTACCCTTTTTTCCCCCAAATTTATACCTCATATTTCTTCTTTCTGTCATTTGGATTTTGCATATATGATGTTGAATAGTACATGGGACAAGAGAACCTCGTTATTTCTGACTTGATCAGAAAAGCAGCCAATGTTTTCTTACAAGGTTCTTCCCTCCCCCATGCGACCAAGAGAGCTATTGGTGGATGAGAGAAACAGCTATAGGACCAAGTTAAGGATGTGATGAGGAGAGAGAAGCTGACTCCAAATTCACTACAATTCATTTCACACACGTGGCAAACCACTTAGCACCCACTGCCCACAATCTGGCATTCTGCCTCTCTCCAACACACATGTGCACACAAATTAAAAGTGCCCCAAGAAACATTTATATGACAATTATTCATGTTTGGAAACTTTTAAAAGGCTATGCCAACTCTATATCAAGACAAACTATTTCATCAGCCAACCAAGTGGTATCTTCAGTTCTATTTTGATTGGGGGTTGGATATCTCAAAGAGAATATGTAGCCAAAGAAAACATCCAATCACAACTGCATACATCTCTGCTACTGTGTCCATTAGTACAATCTGAGTGATCAAGTTCTCTAAGAAGCATGTCTTGCAAAAGCATATTTTATTTTATTGACTACCCATTTGCTGTTTAATGATAAAATGTTTTGTTAAGTCCAAGGGCCAAAGGATAGTGCCAAGCATGGGAGACCTATCATTCTAAACCACCGGGGCCAGACTGGCCTGTTTTTAATTCAACCTGGAAGAGTAAAATTCCGTTCTCTCAAAACAAACAAACAAACAAACACACAAACAAAAAAACACCTTAAGAGAAAAAGGTCCCAAATTTCAGAGTGTTGCCCTGACCTGGCTCTCCCCAATGTGATTTCTGGGTTGCAGACTAAGTCCTCTATACTTTTTAGAGTCTCAGGGGAAAAAAAACTTTTTAATTTTGAGTGTTTTAATCTTTCATCAGCCTAAAGACAATCATGAAGACATTTCATCAGCAAAAATGTATTGATCATTTGATCATCTACTGTTTTGCAGACAGTGGACTATATGGTACATAAATAAAAGTCATAGTTTCTACCCTTATGAAAACTTGGTCTTATAGGAGTTAAGCAAGGAATTCTATTGTCTAAAGCACACAAGTACGAAGAAAAATAAAGGCTAGGGCTAGGAATAGCAGGATAAAAGCTGATTTTACTTTTGATTGTTTAAATTTCATGGTCCTTGGATTCATCTGCATTTGATGTCCTGCTTGTGGGATTTTTAAAGAAAAACATAAATAAAAAAAATTGTGTTGATACAGCTGATCTGGAGAATTAATTGTATGATTTGTTAATTTAGTCATCAAGAATTTAAGTTCCTACTATGCACCAGCCAACGGATTGTATGTAGCAGTGAATAAAACAGGCAGGATTCCTGTTTTGGGCAAGTTTACTCCCCAGTGGATTCAAGTTTCAGTCTTCTCTCTGGATAGGCTGCCCCATTATTGTGAGATTCCTCGCCCCCACAGAAAAGTATCTCAGACCAACTTCTTGCACTCATGACCCTGTGAAGACATGCAAGGACTAAGGTGTGGAGTGTATCCACAGACCACCTCTAACCTGTTATCTCTGCTTTACCATCACACAGCAGACTTCCAGAAGCCACAGGGATAAAGCCGTACATAGAAGGAAAGCCGGCTTTCTTGGGCTGCCCTAAGACCCCCGAAACTCTATGACTGTTTCCAGGGGAAAGGCCACCCAGTTCTAAACACCTGGCTTAGCAAACACAATGCTGAAGCAGACTCTCTTTGTAAGTGGTCGGCAGCCTGGGCTCAGGCAACTGCTAGCTCAAATAGCTAGAAACTATCTGGCACCCGCACAGAAGATCTTGTACACACATTTTATTTTATAGTTGGAGCCTTTCCACAGCACTCACTAAGGCATAGTTACTAAGAATGGCATCCTGTAGGAATATCCTCGGAGGCCCTTCCACCAGCCGGAATCTCAACACCAGCCTAGGCTTTAGCTGCAAGTCTGCCCACATGGGAGGCAGAAAATTGAATCCATGCTTCTGAGCAGCCCCCGAGGCAAGGTGTTTCTATTTCATAGTAACCCTATTTTCCTCTCCTCTTTTCTCATGCATGCAAATAAAAATACCCCCACTGTCATCATCGGAGAAATTAAATGCTTGTCTCAAAGAAGGAACCACCCATTAGAATGCCTGTGCATTGCAGGATGAAGAAAAAAAAATGCTGTTGGCAGTTCGTCTTTGCTACGGGATGAATGTACTGATCACACATGGCTTTTCACAGCTGAGGACCATTCTAGGGATAGCTAGAAAATTCTCAGGGTCTGGAAAGAGGCATCATGACTACTCTCTGAATATTCAACTCCAAAGTCACTCTCACATCCATTGACCCAGGTGACCTTGGGTAAACCACGTGACTTTTCTGTATTCTTTCATATTCCAGTTCCTTCCTTATCCTGTTCTCTCTCCCCGGAATGGCTGCCTTGATCTCTCCTCCAAATCTTGAATTCCTATAAAATGCTGTTCTGTGGAGCCCTCCCTGATTTGCCTGAAGCCAAATCAGCTTCTTTCTTGCTCACATCCCCATTCTAGATTGTCTATACCCCCACTATATCCTTTATCACATGGCATAATTGTTCCATATTTATCATCCTATTTATTTCAGTTTATCAGGTTATTTTATGGTTATCTTCAGGTATCAGGCAATGAACTATCACTCCTATACCTACTGATATTAGAAACATTATTAGTAGTATTAAGAGTGTTGACAATGTATCAGACCCTATAGGAATACAATCTCTAATCATTACAAGAGCCCTGTGAAATAGATATCATTCTTACCATTTTTTCTATGGTTGAGGAAAATAAAACCAAGAGAGATTATACAAATGGTTAGTCATGGCACCAAGAGTCAAAATAAAGTCAATTTTTCCTTAAAGCCCATGCTTTCATTCATTACCCTTCCATACTACCCATAAATAATAGTAGATAATATTTACTAAGTGCTTACTAGATGTCAGGCTCTGTACCATGTGCCCTGTGTACATTAGCTCATTTGATCCTCACAAAAACCCTGTAATGTAGATATCCTAATTATAATCTCAATTTTAAAAAGCACAACTAAGGTTCAGGATGGTTAAATGACCTACCCAAGGTCACAGAGCTATGGAGAATGGATTTGAATGTAGGTCAGCCTCCCTAGGGCCCGAGCCCTTACCCATTACTCTATTCTATGACCAGATGGCAGGTTTTCTTTAATTTTTACAAACACTATACAGGTTTTCAAGAATCACCCCTTTGGAAACAGAAAACTGGACAGTTGCTCAGTTTCCTGATTCATGCCAATAAACCAAATCTACTGAGCCCCTAGGCACTCACCTTAGCACATGTGTGGACCCATTAATGGTTGTGGTTGAACAGGGGACAGTCTGGCCCAGAATGGAAGGTCTTCGGTAGCGCTCATCATCACAGCAGAGGATGATAAGAAAGGCACGTCGAAAAGACTTATTCAAGAAGGCATAGAGAAAGGGGTTCAATCCAGAATTGATATAGCCGAGCCAGAGGAAAGCGGTCCACACCTGCCCGGGGACAGTGTAGTCTATGAATGGATCCACGACATTGGTGACAAAGAATGGGGCCCAGCAGAGGCAGAAGCAACCCATGATGATGCACAGGGTCTTGGCGGCTTTGGTTTCTGTCCGCATGCGATGAGTGCTGTGCTGGTCTGCCGGCTGGGGCCTGCTCTCGGAGGGGGCTCCTGCGCGCTGCAACATCTGGATCTGGTGGGCGTGCTCCTTGGCTGTGATGTAGATGCGGTAATAGGCCAGCACCATGAGCAGGAATGGGATGTAGAAGGCCACCACGGAGCAGGTGATGGCGTAGGGCTTGTTGACCATGAAGATACAGTACGTAGAGTTCGAGTTCTGGTGGAACTTCCTTTTTTCTATCTGAGAGGTGGAGGAGGAAGGGAGAAAGGGAAGAAAAAAGCGAAGTGGAAAAAGTAGGAGGGGAATGAGGAAAATCATAAAAAAAGAAAAAGGAAGAAAAGGAGAAATGGAAGGTAGAGGGGAGAGAGGGGAGCATAGAAGGAAAGGGAAAAAAGGATAAGAGTAAAAGGAAAGAAAAAAGGTTTATCAGCAGAGTTTTTGTTTGTTTGTTTGTTTTTTACATATAAGCCTACAGCACCTAGCTAGAACTTTGACGGTAGACAAGGAATATGATCAGGTCCCAGAGCCCAGAGGGCTTGCCTATCCACAAGGGGCTGAATGTCCCAGTGAAGAAGAGAAATAAAATAGGGGAAAAAAATCACTTTTCGACCTGTCCGCCCAACCAGCAGCGTAGCTCCGCCTGTCCTCTCTCCAGTCTGCGTGCACACAACGCATCTGGTAGTAAATGTCTTTGAAGTGTGACGCATGTTCTCCAAGACTGTTCTGGCTATTCTTATAATCTCAGCATTTCCCAGATAAAATTGAGTATTAACGTATCAATTTCGATAAAATATCTTTTAGGATTTTGATTGGGGTTAAGATAGAATGATTGAGGAAAAATGATAGCTCTACTATGTTAAGTCCTCATGTTCACAAACATGGTAATCCTTGCCCTTTACTGAAGTCTTTTAAAATTTATTTCAGTAATATTTTATATTTTTGTGTAACTGTCTTACACATCTTTTGTTAGATTTATTCCTGGTATTTGACTTTTTATTCTATTGCAAATGGTACCATGCTAAAATTCTTAATCCTAGTTGTTTGTTGCCAGGATTAGAAATCAGTGAAAATTTTTTCGTATATTGGCTACGTGTATCCAGCAACTTTGTTAAATTAGTTAACTAATATTTCATCTCGAGAACCTTCTGAATTTTCTCCATGTACACTCATGTGATTTGTCAATAATGACAATTTCATTTCTTCCTTTTCAATATTAATAACATTTCTTGTATTACTGAGCTTGACAAGTCCTCCAGTATAATTTTGAAAAAAAAGAAAGCCAGTAAGATTAGACACCACTGTTACATTCCCAGTTTTAGGAGGAGAGCTTTCAATACTTTGCTGTTACGTATGATGCTTGTAAGTTTTTGGTTAATGCTTTTTATTTGATTGAGAATGTTCTCTTCTGAGTGTCAGTCTGATGAGGATTTTTAAAAATCATAAATGGACACTGAATTTTGTCAGTGCATTTTTGGCAGTAATGATATGATCATGTGGGTTCTCCCTTCTTTCTCTTATTCATACAGTGAATTACACCGACTGCATTGCATTCCTCACCATATTAGATACTGTGATGCACTAGATTTCTGTTGAAGGATTAAAAGACTCTTCTCCCAGATCTTAGCTACCAGCCTTCTCTAGGAATAGCCCTTGGCTGAAGACAGCTGCGGGACAGAATGACACTAAAATACACAAGTAATTTAGTATCCTGTCTCATAGTATAGTACAAGGTTATAGGATAACTTCTTATTGAACTGACATTTTATCATTATAAGATACCTCATTTCATCGCAAGTAATATTATTTGCCTTAAATTCATTTTATCACTGATACCAATACAGCTATACCAGCTTTCTTTTGGTTAGTGTTTGCATATTATATTTTCTATTATTTTATTTTCAAACTTTCTGTCATCTTATATTTCATGGGCTTCTCTTGCAAACAGAATATATTTATGTACTGATTAGCTGATGAAAATATTGCAACCAAAGACTTGAAGGAACCTAACCGTGTATCTCTTCTGGGAGTAAAGATTCAACATTTGCAGCAACTTTATGGAACCTAATTACTGCGAATAACGAGAATCTACTGTATATGTATCGTGAACATGTGGGTTCTGCCAGCTCCTCTCTGGGCAGATTCAATGTGCAAATGATTGGAAAATATGAAATGCAGTCATAACATATTGGAGCAAGGACTAGACATGTTGACAGTAAGGAGATGCCCCATCCCCTGGTTCCACTGAGGAAATAGGGGCTACCTCTCACTCTCCTAAATGGACAAAGATTCCATAGGGTGTTTCCAGAAAAATGCTACATCATCAGGTAAAAGTGCTGTGCCCCTTATTAAAGGTTCTGATGCACAAAATCTTGTGCTTCCAGAGGTTTTCTCCCATAAGGAATAAGTTTAGCACAAACAGTAAGAGCTTACACCCCGGAGCCCAGTGAGCTTAGGTTCAGTCATCATGCCTCCCGACCACTGTGACCTTAGCTACTAGTCACCTCTCTGAACCTCATTTCCTGAGGACAATAGTAGGATCTACTTCATAGCCTTGTTGTAAGGCCTGAATGAAGTTCATAAAAAGTGATTCAATTCACATGGGACTCAGCACACAGTAAGTGTTCAGCATTTGTTGGCTATTTACTGGTTGTTGGAAACTTAAATTTCATTTCCCCCAAGCATGATAAAACTGAAAGGTTGAAAGAGGAGGGATAGGATTTAGGAAAATATCCATACAGTCCCTTGTATGGGTCCCCTTTTACTTCTCCACTCCTGTGTCCCCAGCATTGCTCTCAGAAGCCCTGGGAGCTCTGGTTCTGACATACCACATGCAAATCCTCGCCCAGCCTTGGTTTGGGTATCCTGTCCTGGACAAAGAACAAGGCAAGATTAGGCGCTAGGAATGGGGTGAAAAGAAGACGGGGCAGTTCCTGCTCTAACTGATTCTGTTGGGCTGGAGCTCGCTCTCAATCTCTCCTCTCCATTCCCCTTCCTGCTGCAACACGGTCCTGGGATCAACTTGAAAGTGACAGCCTGACTACTTCCTTCAGGAATATATATCGCTGGTGATGAATCCAGATCTAGCTTTTGATTGTCATCATGAAGTAGGTCAGAGCTGGATGATGCTTAATAATCACCTAGATGGGGTGGGGTAGTAAATGCCTGACACATGCCACCATGCTGTTCTCCTACCCTCTGGGAGACACTGTTCTCCACGGGGGACCAGTGGATCTCCTCATCACAGCAGGAAGTGGTCAATGAGAGGACTGGGCTCAGGGTTCAGCTCTCAACTCCTGGTCCAGGGCTCTCTTCATTCTCCAGAAGCTGCCACTCACATGATATGATTTCTGTGGATCACCGACAACCTCCAAGACTCTCAGCATGAAATAGGAGAAAGACCTCTTGGAGCACTGGAGTCTGAATGCTAAGCTCTGAACATCTGTTCTGTTACTTCCTAGGTATATTACGGGGCATGTTACTTCACTTTCCTGAGCCTGACTTTTCTCATCTGCATGAGACGAGCAAAGGATATTGTCAGGGTTATAGGTGAAAAAATTTTGCATTCTTTCTGGCACACAGTAAAGCATTCAAAATTGCTAGCTTGCCTTTTTTTTTTGCTGTTGTTCTTGTCGTGGCTCAGACCACTCTCAGAATCTTTCTTAGGATATCCACCCAACTTGGTCGTTGATTTGGAATCCCAGGCAAGCAAAGTGAATCAGACAGCTAACCAGCAGGGGTCTGCATGAGGTCTACTCACCAAATCAATTATGCCAATGTTATTCCAGCCTTGCATTATAGGAAGAAAAGAGATAAACATGGGGATGACCCAGCAGCCTCCCAGCATTAACGCGATGCGCAGAGGGGTCATCTTGTTCCTATAGACCAAAGGCTGGCAGCAGATGGCATAATACCTAGAGAGAGAATGGGAGTGGGTGCCAAGGGAGAGGAGGAATGAGAGGGAGAATGAGGGAGAAGAATCGATGAGCGAAAAGGGGGGAGAGGGAATGGGGAGAGGAAAGGAGATATGAAGAGGAAATATTGGGAAAGAGGAAAATTGGAAGGGGAAGTAGAATAAAAATAAGGAAGGAAAAAAGGAGAAAATAATGGGGAGAAGGGGGCAGGTGGGTAGCAGAGGAAGGGAAGGAGAAGAAGGAGAGCAGAGAGAGAACAACAGAGGGAAGAAAAAAGCAATTGTACAGTAAAATGTTATACTGGCCAATGAGTTCCTGCTAATATAAACACAAATTTTAGATCACCTCTGAGAACCATTGCCTAGGATCAACCCCACATCCCTATCCTCCTCCCAGTGCCTGAGCAGCTGCACACACAGCTGAGGGGCTGCCCTGTCTCAGGCACAGCTCCAGCACTACCCTGGTGCCTGGGCACGTTAGGGGCTTCAGCCCAGCCCTTCGGGCCTCAGTGCCAGGCATCTATGGTCCTCTTGGAGAGCAACTTGAGGTGACTCACACTTGGCCTGACATCTGAGCTCTAACAAATATCTCAAATTTGTCCTCATTCTCTTGCCCATCTGCCTACACTAAAGTGATGCTCTAAGTCAATGTTCCTTATGTTGTGGTCCAGGGACCCCACCCTGTTCCCCTACATCAGACTCTTACCTGAGGAGGCCTATTTAAAATGCAGATACCAAGGGTCTCCCGAACCACAGCCTATTGAGGAAGGACCTGGAGTTTGCATTTTGGCAAATGGAAGTCATTACTTCTATTAGCTAAGTATGCCCAGTCCCTCATTCTGGGAACATACATTTCCTGGCCAGCTTGTTGTTGGGCAGGGCCAAGTGACTGGTCTGGTCAATGAGTTGTGAAGAGCATTGGCATGTCTTACTTCTGGGCTGGACCACTTCATTGTCTCTCTAAGGATGCAAAATTTCAAACACCTCCTGTTTCATCATTTCCTGCCGTCTGATAGAGACCACCTCATCCCCATTTATCAGGGTCTGTTCTTTCTCATGGTACTCATTGTTCATCTTTGAGTCTATGTTCTGCCTATGGTACTGACTTAATTCTTACCTCCAAACAGAGATGCAACCTGCCCCACTCAATGACCATGCCTCTAACTCCCAGACCGTTCCTTGCATGTTATTCTAACCTTGGAGATCGCCACTTCCATGTCCAGGCAGTTCATGGAATTGGGCAACAGGCACGATATCACAGTAGGTCTATCAGCTATTTGTCTTTGCAAAAATCGAAATAATAAGTGCAAAAAGACAGCCTGGAGGCTAAGCCTATTCTTTAAGATTTTGTACCATTCAATGATGAGCCACCCCCTTCTACCCCTCCTTTTATGTAGTTCGCGTTGTTAATTTTCCCCACCTCTTCTTTTCTTTTCTTAATTCCAAGCATAACTAATATAACAATGGCTGTATTTTTTGAAGAGGTGGTGGTGGGATGAGTTGGAGGGGGTGGAATGAGAAGGAGAGTCCAATGTTAAAGCATGAGAAGTGGGTGCCTCAGAGATGGTGGGGGGAGGGTGGAATTATACTTTTCCTTCTAAGGTGTCAAGGAGTAGCTAGCTGGCCACACTGTGATTCCTGTGGCCAACGAGACAGTGGGTGTCCTGACCTGAAAGAGAGTGCAAGGAAACAGCAGACCAAAGAATGGAAGAGGGGATTAGTCAGGAACTCATTGTTTTCTATCTGTAAAACTGACATGGTCGCCAACTCTAAAAATAACTCAGTAATGGAAAGAATGACGGTTAGCTGGAATTCCCTCTGCACTCTTGACTTATAAGAAAGGCAAGTTATATTAGAATGGCCAATTTTTCTGCATGCCAATACTAACAATTATCACAGCTTTATTATTCACACAGAGATGATGGATTAGGTGTGTGTGAAAATATACTCCCCCCACCCCCACATTTGCTCCCTACCTCATTTCCTGCTAGAGGACCTAGATTAGACATTTGATTGTGTCCATTTAGCATCCTTCTTTTTTTTCTTGGTAATAGCCTCCCAGATCTTTGGGGAATTATCTCTTATTTGTTGATGTAGTGGTGTTGGGAAAGTAAATGATGTGATTCTGACATTTCCAGCCAAAGAATCACCCAATCAGGCAGACTGTCTCATGGGACTCTGGACATCAGGCAGAATGACACCAAGATGGGAAAAGCAGGACAGGTCCCCCTATTGCCACAGCAACCTCCTGGCAGGACTGGGAGTAGCTCTTTCCTTGGGTCTTTGGGAAGCTGTACTCTCGCTCCTTCAGCTGCCAATTCTGCAGCTCTTCCTTTGATTTAATAAGTCAGGTCATCTCTGTCCAATGAATTCCCTTTGCACTTAAGTTGCTGTTACAGGTTGAACTGTGTCCCCTCCTCCAAAAGACATGTTGAAGTCCTAAACCTCAGTATCTTGGAAGGCAACCTCATTTGGAAATAGGGTATTCATAGAGCTAATCAAATTAAAATGAGGTCATTAGAGTGGGCCTTACTCTAATATGACTGATGCCCTCCTGAAAAGGGAAATCTGGGCACAAGAGCAGACATGCACAGAGAGATGGCCTTATAAGGACAGGGGACTGGAATGATGTGTCCAAAGGCCAAGGAACACCAAAGGTTGTGAACAAACCCCTGAAGCTAGGAAGAGGCAAAGAAGAGCCCCCCACTTGATTTTATGGATTCAAGATTCTTGCCAAGCTAGCTGCCCTGAATAAATCGCCTTGTATCCTTCTAATATCTTGCCTCATCGCTTTCTGGTTTTTGCTTTCTAGCAAAGAATCTAGAAAAATAAACATCCTTTTGAAGGCTATATTCAAGAATCTAAATTAAGTAGATGGAAATGAATATTACTGAATAAAATGATTAATAAAAATTAAGTTCTAGTCCTAACTAATGGAGGGTCCTTAATAATTCTAATTGTTATCTGGACCAGATAGAAATATGATGATATTTATCTATTAGGGTTGTTTTTTAATTCTTATATTACCCTTGCTAATAACAAAAATATTGATCCTACCATGAACTGCCCTAAAAACATATGTACAACACCATTAGACAGAAGTAGCTAGTTAAATTTGCAAGTTCTTTAGAGGTCAGGCAGAGCACCCTAGCTGAGTTAATAATAATAGCTACTATCCATTTACTTAGCAAGGACTCTATCTGTATTATCTTCTTAAGTCTTCACAACTAGACAGGAATTATAATGTCCCCCTTTTGCTGGTGAGCAAACAGAAACACAGACTGTCAGGATTTGTGCAAGGTCCCATGGGTGGTAGCAACCAGATCCAACCCAGCAGCCTGACCCAAGGGCCAGGATGTCATTAACCTCACTATATCACTTGACTCTGCTACCTGCCCTAAATCCCCCAGGGATTATTCTGTTTCTTTACAAGTCACTCGAGGAACAACCCAAAGCTTTTGAACTGCATGCTCTACTAAAGGAGCTAAATTCGTCGGCAGCCGTCCGTCTCGAGAGACGATGGTGTAGCTTCTTAAGAGTCTATCTGCACCGCCGAGAATGGCTGTGCAGTCCGACTCGGGAGTGACACGGTATCTGTCTCCTCCCGTGTTGAATCGACATCTTGCGATGACGCTGGAGTGTCCTCTCCAGTGAAGCTGAAGCTACAGAGCCTGGGCAGGGTGATATGGAGGGTCTGCTGTTGCCCATGCAGCAGACCCCCCCTCTCTCTTCGCAGCTGAAGGGTCCAAGGGAAAGACGGAGTCAATACAGCTTGGCTTCAGGTGCGCCGCAGGAGTTGCCGGTGTTGACTACAACGTCAAACCGCCTTAGGGACTCCGGCTCCGGATTTTCTGTCGGGGTTTACTCCCTTAGCCTTTCCCCTGAAGAGGTATGCCGAAAGGCAGCGGAGGTTTTTTGGAATCAGAGTTTTCCTTCTCTGAAAGGAGCTAAATTACAACACATTTAAGAGAAAGGGTTCTTGGTCCACAACCTAGGTGGACAGCGTTCATAAATTAAAGCAATTCTGCCTCATTTTAGGAAGAGATTTCTCTACAAGGTCTGTTCTCTTGCTTTTTACTGGACATTTCCCATTCTTCTTTAACTAGAAAACTTTTACCAAGCGGCAAATGAAGTTCCAGATGGCCAGGATTAACTAAGATGTGCAAAGTCATTTGTTAGGCAAAACATTTCCAAGTATTGCTTATAAAACTCTATTCAAACCCCCTCTGGTAGACCAGCCACCAGCTTCCCCAACGCAGCCAGGTGTAAATGTGTGATCAAATGGCCTTTAAATGTCTCTGGGGACACAATTTACTTTGACAACTCTGAAAAGACAGTTGTTTATTTTAAGCTCCATGCTAATTTCTTCCCTACTCCTGCAATTAAGGAAAATTCTTCCTCCTCACTTCCTGCCCTCCTACCAGAGGGAAGGAGCAAGTCCAACAAGTTGGAATTCTAGACTCTCAGAAGTAGAGATTTTAGCTTTATGTCTTCACCTCAGGGGACCTTAAGCGTCTATTAGCTCTGCAGTCTTAGGTTCAGTTACTTTACCTCTCCAAGACCCAGCTTCCTTATTGTCAAGTGCAGCTCATTATGCTGAGGGGACTGATGAAATAACATGTTCAAAGCTTAGGAAGTTACTGGGACATAAAGCTTAATAAATAGCGGTTATTATTTACTCCCATTCCCTCTCATCTTTTATATACAGGGTGGTGCAAAAGCAGGTTTATAGTTCATATTAAAAATAATACAATAATTAATAAATAAGAATACAAGATTAAGCTGTGTTTTGCAGGCTCACAACTGTAAACCTACTTTCACCTCATCCTGTATATTTGTTTCATACATATTTTAAACAGACTCAAATGCATTTTGGAATCAGGGGCTTTTAAACTATTTAACAAGTAAAAATCTCTTGGTTGAACATCCTTCCTAGTAGTTGATTCTAAGAAACAGAAAGGTGCATGCGTTGATCCCTAAAGAAAAATAGTAGCATTGAGACCATACTGATGGCCTGTAATGGAGTTGATTACATGCAGCATCCTCTCAAGCACTTAAGCCAGGCACAGCCCTCTTCTCTGAGTTGGATGAAGATGGCATCCTCGCTGATCACTGAGATCAGATCTCTAATCAAGATCAGTTAATGAAAGAAATGGCAACCACAGGAGAGAAGAGATGAAGTAGCAGCTGCCTACTAAGACCCAAGGATTGGAATGGAACCAGGAAAACAGAAATGTTTTACCAGATTCATTTTTTTCAGAACTCTGAATTCATAAAGCACAGTGAATGGTCTTTAAATGTTAGGACCAAGGGGATGAAGAGCTCCACTTAATCAGTAAACCTATGAATTACGAAGGAGCTTTTGCCTTAAACAAGAAAATCAGTAGGTTCTAGTCCCAGCTCTTTCATGGACCACCCTTCTGACTTTGGGACAAATCAAATGGTGTCTGTTTTCCTAATGTAAAAGAGGAATTAATTTCATCTGAGTTTTTGTAAGAGGTTGTCGTTGTGATGGATTAAAGATGACCACAAATTCTCTGACACTCCATCCATCCAGAGGTGTGTGGGGGGGGGGGGGCAGCCTGCCCCACGTTCCCTCAGGTCTGGGCCGCCCTGAGACCACTTTGACCAACAGAGCACATTTGAAGCGCTATGTGCCACTCCCAGCCCTATCTTTCAAGAGGACTTTTGGTTTCTGGAAGCCATGAGCTATCATGTAAAAATATCTAACGTGGGAAATGTGAGATCATGTACGGAGATCTGGGACCTCAGGGAGAGGGGTCCAGCGGAGCCCAGCCTTCAGATGACACTACCAAGGTCCCATGTGTCTGATGAACTGCCTTGGCCATTCCAGGCTAGGCCAGTCTCCAGCTAAATACTATCAAGTGACTTCAGCCAAGCCCAAATTCCTGAGGCACAGAATTGTGAGATCTAATAATAATACATTATGGTTTAAGTCACCAAGTTTGGGGGTAGATGTTATGTGGTAATAGAGAAGCACACTACGGGTAAACAGGTGATATATAGCCTGGGGTAGTTGTGGGGTTCACCTGCTGGGTACCAGTCCTCCTTCCAGGGGGTGATTCAGCCAAACACTGTAGCAGACCTCTGGGAAAGGGATTGATCTCTCTGCTTTGGTTCTGTTACATTTTAGTTCTTTGAGGAGGCGGAGAAGAGAGAAAAACAGCAGAAGTTTCAGGAAAAACAAAAAACAAAACAAAACAAAAAAAACTAAAGGCCTTTCCCTCTGGTTTCCAACAAGCTTGGCAAACTAACAGTCATTTGGATGGTCAATGAAGAAGACCCCTCCCATTGCCTGCAGGGATATTCACTAGGAGACAGGGACAGGAAGTGGGGCTGAGAATGTAGCCAAAAAAAGAGGGAGAACTTCAGGTTTCAGGAAGGAAAAATGACGGGGAGGGCGACAGGGAGAGATTCCTCTCTGTAGAGATCTGGAGGACATCACATGGAACCTTTGCAGGAACCACAATCCCATCTGCAGATTTAATGTTCACTACGTTCTTCTCTGTTAAATATTCCTCTGTACCTCCATGATAAGAAACCTTGCAAGAAGGGGAGTACCAGCTGGCTAGAAAGGAAAAAGGATGCTCTGCCAAAAATGTCATCTGAAAACATTTTGGCAGGGCTAACTTAGCAAGATAAAGTATATCTTGCTAACAAAGGTCAGCAAGATATACTTTATGACATATATGAATTGAGCAGTCTGCCAGCAGACACTGGAGGACTCTTCCATTGTCCTTTCCAGACTCGGCTCAATGGTCACATCCCCTGGAAAGTTCCTTCAGGGAGAGATCTGAATTGGTTCCCCAGCTCTGCCTGTGTATATATCTGCGATACAGCATTTTTCTAACTGTATTGCGCTTGTTCACTTTCTTCCCTAGGGATACAACTACTCCTATTCCTACTGCACACACCACCCATTTACTGAGGGTACTATGTGTCAGGAAGTGTGTTCTATGTCATATCTAATTTCTATAGCAACTCTGCAAGGCAGCTGTCACCATCCACATTTTCAATATGAGAATACTCAGACCCAGGGATTTTAACCCACTTGCCCAACATCATACAGTCAGAATATGGCAGAACTGAGACTTAAGCCGACATGTGCTGAAGCCCATGCCCTCATCATGGGCCAGACCAGACAAAAGCTTCACTACCCAGGAAGAGGAAGGAGAATATGCAGTGTCCTATAAGCTTTGTGAGCTGAGGACACATAGGAAAAAAGACATATTTGAAGATGAACTTGACAGATAATAACTAAGAAGCCACTGCAATAATCCAGAAATAGGATGGCAAAAAAAAAAAAAAGAAAGAAAAAGAAAAGAAAGAAAGAAAAAGAAGAAGAAGGATTTGAAAGCTATTTATGAAAATGCAGCTATGATTAATCATCCATCTGGTCATGCAGATAAGTAAGAGTTGACCTCAAGGAATTACATTTAAATGACTCATATATGCATCTTTGATATAAAAAGTAGGCAAGGATATTAATTTATGATGGAAATTTCCACACTTTGAGCACCCTGGGTTTGAGGAAATAGAAAGATACTTAAGGCAAGATGTTAAACAGACTGTTCAACAGAGCCCAGAGGAACCCAGAGCCCTGTATGGGACAAGGCTGCATTAGAGATCGGAGCAGAGGTGCAGGTGAAGCCAGAGGATGGGTGAGCTCTCCAGAGGAGAGAGGAGAGACACCCAGGACTGGAAGGCTGAGGGTCTCACTTTGAAGGACGCTCAACTATGTAGCAAGAAGTAAAACATAATGCCCAGTGTCTGGGAAGGCACCATAACAGCCACTAGAAATTTGCATTTGGAAAGGAAAAAAATAATGGCATAATACTTGTGGCTTGCACTTACTGAACGTTTGCTAGGTGCCATGCACTGGTTTATATTCATTGCATGCACTCAGTAATTGATCCTTCCCAAACTCCAAATGGAACATACTATTATTAACATAATTTTACTGATGAGCTTTGGATAAAACCCAGAAGACTTAAGTAACTTCCCCCCAAATCATACAAGTACTAACTGGTCAACTTGGGAATGAATCCAGGCAGTCTAGCTCTAGCACCTCAGGCCTCATTCTTAATTTGCTAAAGGGGCAGAAAAACTAACACCAAAATTAGAGCAACCAAACATAAGTCCCATAAGTTGCGTGTCTAAACATGCAAGAAGCAGCTACTGTGGGCCTCTAAGAAGAACACAAGAACAGAGGAAATAAAAGCTGACTGTCCAGGAGCTGACAGTCTAGGCCGATACAGACAAATATACCAATTATTAAAATAAGTGATAACTGCTATGCTTATACTTAATGTTCTATGGAGGCTCAGAAGAAGAAACAACAAATCTCCTTTGGGAATGAAGTCTGGCCAGTGGGTAGAGAAGGTGACACCTCTTATCTGAGTATTGAAGAAGGGTGTACATTCACCAGGAAAAAGAAAGAAACTCAAGACACAGGAAGCAACACGGGGTTATGAGGAAGCACATCACACTCAGGAAATAATAGCAGATCACTATCATTGGGATCTGAGATAAGAAAGACAGACTGTTGGCACCTTGGGAATAGCACTGAAAGACAAGCTCAGGATTTAGTCTATAGTCAATTACATGTCACTAAAAAAACCCTCTGTGGCTTCACACATGCTGTTTTCTGGAACTATTATTCTCCACACCTCGCCTACTGATGTCTACATTGCCAACAGATTCCAGCTTCAGTATTGCTTCTTCCAAGACCCCTGCATTGGACGTCACATGCTCCAAAAGCTCCTTTGACTTTTCCTTATTCTATTTCAATGACCCCCAATTTTACTGTAATTGCCTATTAACTGTTTGTATTCCCCGCTAGACTAAAACCCCTTTGATTCAGAGGTTTTTCTGATTATTCACTACTGCACTGCCAGGGCTCTGCCCAGCTCCTGGCAATTAGTAAGCACTCAGAAAATATTCGATGAAATGAATATAAAAATAAGATTCATTTCCCCTGGCATGAAATTCAACTCGACAAATGTCACTGTGGTGTACAAAGCATGAACCCACCCTCAAGGTGTAGGTGAGAAGGGGAAACGCATACCATACTTTCCTTGCAGAAATGCATCTCAGTCCTGTTGGGAGAACAGATGTAATTGTGTGACACCGGATCACGACACACTTTTCACTAACACAAAATGTGCTGGGCTCCAGGGACATCATTAAGAAATGCAGAGACACTTAATGCCAGCATGAGATGAAATATGCAGCCTTTGAGTCAGAATTGTATGTTTTACAAGTCAACCTGTTTTCAAAGAAAATCTGTGATGAATAAACCACTGGAGGATGTTTGCAGTTAAAACACATCAAGTTCTTAGGCTGCCAAGAGGAAGGGTAACAATTCAGATGGATATTTCAAAGACAAAGTCTTGCAATGCTATAAGGCATGCCATCTGTAATGAGGAGAAATAGATTTTTTAAAGGGAATTGCATTTAATGGGTAATAAAGAACAAAGTGCACCAGAGATAGAGGACCAGAATGATTAAGACCGAAGAGTATGGCATATGAAGCCAGAGGAAGGGCCTAGTGATGTACAAACCCATGTAACCAAGACTTGGGGGTGACACATCTTTATCTTGTTGTGGAGGCTTCATAAGAATACCTGTAGGTCCTTTGGCAAGTCTAAGAGAAGTTGATGCCTGTTCTCATCTGTCCAACAACTCTTTCCAGCAGGAACTGCCATTCTCCAGGGCCATATGTTGTGGGAAAGTCCACAGTCAGGGTGCCTCATTTCTGCCTAGCAACTAGATGCATCATCCCCACACCACAATAATTGGTCAATGTAAGAGGGTTTGACTCCAGCAAAGCCAACCAAAGTTCTTCCATGATGAAGAGCATTTAGGTTTCTCTTCCTGTGGACTCAGAGTCAAGGATAGTTTAAGACTTATGTTGCTTGAGACAAAGGGGGAGAGCTAGACTGGATGACATTGTTCAAATCCTTGAGAGAGCCATGTCTGAAGCCAGACTTTTGAGCTAATTGAACCACTTTATTTTCTGTCACATGCTGCTGAAAAAAATGACCTTACTAATGTAGCATTTGAAAGACAAGTTGGTAAGAACACTACGGTTAGGCAATTCATTGGGGAATACACAGGGAAAGCCCTCTTCAAAGGCTAATTTAAAACATAAGTCCTCTTGGGTAAGAAAACTATATTCACATAACGAGTCCGCTTATTGCACATAAAATAAATGGGATTTAGAGGAAGCTACTAGTTACAGTCGCTACCTCTAGGGTGCACAGCTGTGGAGGTGGTAAGAAAGAATTGGGGACATTTTTATGTTTTATTTGTGAAATAATGGCATATTGTACAATGCTCAGGTATTATGTTCTTAAAAAAACAGGAGGTCATGGAGGTGGGTGTGAAGGTCCAAGGAGGAAGAACCTGCTCATAGGAAATGGTGAATGCTCCCTAGGGCGGGGGGTGGGGGGATCTAGGGCTTTCTGTGGGAAATCAGAGAGAACGCGCTGGTCAGAATGACCTTCACGTTCCCAGCAGCACTCTGACTTCAGAGGGACCTCCTAATACTCAAGTCAGAATGTTCTCTGTCAGCTGAGGAATGTGCTGGCCCAGGAGCACTTGCCCTAACAGGTCACTGTGGGTACTCTTGCATTTGAGAAGTGTTAACTTCCAGCAAAGAGAAGATTGAAGCTTAAAACATAGATTTCCGAAATTAGTAAAAGTGAAGGTTTCCAACCCCAATCCAACTAACTATCCAGTCTAGCCAGCACCACCCCAGCTCCCCCCCATATAACCATCACTCATGTATACCCAGATACAACATCTACACATTTATTTTACAGAAGTGGAATTATTCTAAACATTTAAGTCTGAAACTTGCTTTTTTTCCCCCTTCTCACATAACACACCAGGGATATCTTTCTAAGACAATACGATAGCATTTTTGTATGATTTTTAATGGCTACGTTAGAATATTCCACTTTTAAAACAGCTACTCTGTTACAGATCCTTGGTTGGTTGCATTCACCATAGACCCTTAGCTTTAAAATAAACAATGGTACTTTATGCTTTAATGCCGTTTTGACCTCTCATGACCCATGCTATAGAATGCATGAATTTTAATTATGCTGTGGAAATTATTTTTAATGAGGCAATAGCTTTCATTAATAGGATTCAAGTCTCAAAGCACCCAGAAGCACCACGGATGGAGAATGATCATTGCGGAAATGTTGCTTTATAACGTCTGCTTTGACCTCAGGGTCTGCTGTCTGGGTGGAATTTGGAATCACAGTGTGCATTCTTGTTCAGGAGGCACTACCCCTTATGAGTCATCCCCACAGACTGACGGCAGCTCTAGAGAGGAGGACAAGACATCTTGCAGGAGTTCTGTGATGAATGATGACATTACGCCTTGCTGAGACACTCTGTGCTTTGCCCCAGCCTGGCCTAGCCCACCTGTTGTGGGAGGGACACAGCAAAAACAGAGCTAGATGATAAGTAAAATCATACTCTTCCAGGCTAAAGTGTTGCCCTGTAATGTCCAGAGTGGACTTTGCAGTCCAATGAAAATACACTCTTGGGACAGGGAGACAACTGGCAAGTGTCCTAGGCTCCCAGAGGAAAACAGAACCATCTGATTCCACTTTACTCATGGCATTGGAGTTTTTGATGTCTGCTACCCAAGGAGAAAATGAAATTACTGGCAGCAATGTTCAAAAAGAGAATGCGCTGAACACTCTAGCTGTTCCACAGTGTTTACCAAATACTTAAGCTAGTATTTATATAATTACTGGTTAATTGTCAATCTCCCCCACTAAAACTTAAGTTCCATGAGTGCAGGGACCTTGCCTTTATTCATATCCGTGTGCCTTTCTCCCACTGGGGGAGGCAGAGACATTTAAGAAAAATTAATTGTGGTTTTAATCATAATTGTACTAAGTTCTCTGAGGAGAGTGGGTTTGATGGGGTCAGAGAGGGCTCCTGCAAGCAAGAGAGGATTGAGCTAAGATCTAAAAGGCACACAGGAGAGGAGGGGGCAAAGGACCTTTCCAGGCAGAGAGAGGGGCCGAGGTCTTGAGACAGCTGAGCACAGAGCACTGGGAAGGGAGGAAGAAGGCCAACGTAGCTGCAGCCTAGAAAGCAAGGCTGGCAAAGGGCGTGAAGTGAGCTGGGACATAGGAAACAAACTGCACAAACCCCTGCAGGCCAAGGAGTTTGGTCTTGATCCCCAACGCAATGAGCAGTCATTGAAGGGTTTTAAGCAAAGGGACGACAGGATCACAGCGGCATTTTTAGAAGACACCTGTGAGGTCCTGTGAGAGGCAAGTGTACCGGAGGGGCATAAGATAGATGTGGAAGATCAATCAGGAGGTTGCTGCGGTGGCTTTGCCAAAGATAGTGTTAGTGTGGACTTGGGTGATAGATACGGGGAGAAATAGACTAGGATCTGTTTAGGAAGGAAAATCAATAGGACTTATTACTTAAATGTAGGAGATAAAGAAAAACCACATTAAGTATAACTACCCAGTTCCTGAATGATACAGCTGCTGGAGCTACTCACTGAGAAGAAGGTCCAAGTTTGGTAAGAAAGATCACGAGTTTCATAGTTACGAGAAACTGAAATGAACATCTACTAACATTGAGTGCTGTGCTGGCTAGGCCAATGTTATGCCTTGAATGGATTAGCTAACTTAATCCAAACGACAACCCTATAAAATAGATATCATTACCCCCATTTTTCAGAGAAGGAAAACTCTGACTCCAAAAAACCTCCACTGCCTTGCGGCATACCTCTTCAGGGGAAAGGCTAAGGGAGTAAACCCCGACAGAAAATCCGGAGCCGGAGTCCCTAAGGCGGTTTGACGTTGTAGTCAACACCGGCAACTCCTGCGGCGCACCTGAAGCCAAGCTGTATTGACTCCGTCTTTCCCTTGGATCCTTCAGCTGCGAAGAGAGGGGGGGTCTGCTGCATGGGCAACAGCAGACCCTCCATATCACCCTGCCCAGGCTCTGTAGCTTCAGCTTCACTGGAGAGGACACTCCAGCGTCATCACAAGATGTCGATTCAACACGGGAGGAGACAGATACCATGTCACTCCCGAGTTGGACTGCACAGCCATTCTCGGCGGTGCAGATAGACTCTTAAGAAGCTACACCATCGTCTCTCGAGACGGACGGCTGCCGACGACGACGACCCCCATTTTTAGAGATGAGAAAACTGATCATCAGAAAGACTTGATAAACTTATCACCAATCTCAGAGCTAAAGATGAGCAGATCTGGGATTTGAACCCAAATATCTTGACTTCTAAAGCAGATGGTTCTTAATGACCAGCCCATATGGCTTTGTGACAACTCAGGGAAAATTTCAAGGTTTCAAAAGAACTTGATGGCTATGCTGGAATTCTGAAGCCAAATCTACTTGGGAAACCTTTAGTCCTTCTGTCAGAGCTTCCCCGAGTAAACTCCACATCGGGAAGATATTCTACTCTTCCCTCCATTCTTCACTCCCTATCTGGCTCATTTTCTTCCCCTTCCTTTCTCCAAGTTCCATTTGAGCCATGATCACATGCAGGCTCTCCTGTAGAATGTCGCTCTATTTTCTCCTTCCTTACATTTTATTTTTTCTAACGTGAATTTTCATACAGTATATACTGACTGTCTTAAAAAGTCATTCATGTACTGAAATCAGACTGTTATAAACAAGTTAATAAACACAAATTTCAAACTGTGACATATTATGGGTCTCGCTGTCAACCAACAGTTCAATTTTATCAATGTCATTATCTGTAGTTATCAACAGAATCTCATTATACACGCATTTAACTTAAGCATATTCAACTGTAAGTTACTGGCAGAGGGAGAAAGACAGAGAGAGGAAAGAGAAAGAGAGAGGGAAAGGGAGAGGGAGAGGGAGAAGAGAGAGAGAGAGAGAGAGAGAGAGAGAGAGAGAGAGAGAGAGAGAAGGAGAGAGCGAGCACACTATGTATAACCTAGACCGTGGTGCCTGCCATTCCAATCAATGAACACTTGTCCCATGGGATGGCTATGGATCTGCTGTTCCCCCAGCTGGATTCAGTCCCTAAGGACTTTTCCCAATGTGAGTAATTCTCTTATTTTAGTGTTGAAAGGCACATAGTTTAGATATACCACAATCTCTAATTTTAGTCAACTACTTTTCCTGTTCCTCAATGAAAGAAACAGTCACCTACTCCAAGACTGGAGGAAAAACTGGTCTGCTGGACTCTCAAGAGACAGTAAGAGATTGTTCCAGATAATTCTGATAATGCAATTTGCACACCACATTTTCTTTTGAGAACTAACCCCTAAGATATGGCTGCAGCTATGGCTGCATATGTTTGGGTAACCCTCTGACTTTTAAATTGCATCATCCCTTTACTGTTAGATACACATGAGCTGGAATTAGTCAATGAAAAGCACTGATACAACGAAAATGCCTACGTCAAATGAGGCAAAGATGAAAATCATTAGGCCTCCTGAAGCCCAATGTGAAGAAAAAGAACAAAATTATGCAACAGAATGAAATGCTAGCCCTGGTTTGGGGGAATTTTATTATCATCTTTAACTTTCTGGAAAAGAGTCTCCACAGTCACAGGCACATACAAAAATACACACCTAAACTTATGATGCAGCAAACTTTCAGGAGAAGGTCATGTTCATACATAGAACCTCCTCTGCTGCCTACCGAGCAGATGTATTAATTCTTGGCACTGAGCCCCCTTGGAACTTTATTCATGCCATTGCTATACAACTGAGGGATCTTCAGTAAACCTGATGGCTTGCACCTATTGCTACCTACATTGTAAGCTCCTTGCAGGCAAGGTGAAGGTCAAGGCCTTCCTAACCTCTGTGTCCACAAGGCCTCAGAGCGTGCCGTCAGCACAGACTGGAAAGTTAACAAGTGAACAACAAGATTTACATCTCTAAGATTCATTTCTAATGAATTAGGGAAAAAAGACACATTCCAATAGCCATCAGATCACTGTCTCCAGACCAGAGCTCCCTTCTGCACGTTGCTCTAGCCTTACCTGTCCAGAGAAATGCAGCACAAGTGGAAAATGGACGCTGTTGTGAGCAGGACGTCTAGAGATGTGCGGATGAGGCAAAACATCTCCCCATAGACCCAGATGTCCTGAACCAGCTCAATGGCACCAAATGGCATCACCAGCACGGACACCAGCAGATCCGCAAAGGCAAGGGAGACAATGAAATAGTTGGTTTTTATTTTCCTGTGAGTGAAAAAATACAAGGACGGGGCAGGGGGAAGGACAAAGGAAGGAAGTTCGGGAGAAAGGAATAAGAGAGAAAAGAGGGGAAACAGAAAGCAAAGAAAGAAGGAAAGACGGGAGGGAGGGAAAGGAAAAGAAAGTCAAACATGCAGCACACCCTGTGAGGTTCAGTTTCCCCTTCTGCAACACGACTGGGAAGACCCTGCATGGCCCAGCCACTCCTAAATTCTCCAGACTCCTCGCTCCTCTTACACCCAAAGCCCACTCTTCCTCTCCCCTGCGGCCACACTGGCCTGATTTGAGTCCCCTGTGTATGGAACAACTCCCAAGGGCCTTTTTACAGGGTGCTCTCTCTCCCTACTATTGGCTTAACTACCCCTGCCAGTCTTGCAGGCCTCAGTTTGGCCATTCTCAGGGAACCTTCTAAGGTGTTCCCCTCACAAACGGTTTCTTGGACTGACCACCATGTGCCCCACGTTTGTGACACTGATCAGAAGTGTGCTTTTATTCTCTGTTGCGCCATCCCGGATTAACACATGCCTTGCTTAGAGAGGAAGGCAACAGATATGGCAGTACTATGTCTTCTATCCCCTTTCATGGCCTGGTGGCTCTCCATCCAGGCTGCACTCTAGAATCACCCAGTGACTTTTCATAAATATTGGTGCCCAGGTCTCATCCCAGATCGATTAGTTTGGCGATTCAGGGTGATTAACACACCCAACCACCCCTGCAGCCCCACCCCAGGACTGCCAGATAAAGCACAGGACACCCAGTTAAATTTAAATTTCAGATTAACAGTGAATAATTATTTAGTATAAGTGTGTCCCAAATATTGCATGGGACACACTTATACTACACAGTAGCAGTTTTTAAAAGGTCTCCAGGTGATATTCATTGCAGGGAGGTTTCAGACCGATGAAATGGGGAGAGCCAAAGACCCAGGTTTAAATCCTAGATCGGTTGCTAATCGGCCACTCGTTCTCTGAGTGAGGAGGTTAGATCAGCTGTGTTCTCCACAAATGTACCTATAGTGATCACAACTTCTAAAAACCCAGTCATGTTAAACATAGGAAAAAAGGGAGGAATGGAAACGCACTTAAGCGTTTATAGTGGTCATGTCAGAGTTGGGGGATCATGTATGATCCTTTGTCCTTGCTCTATTTCCAAACATTGTTTCCATGGATTTTTTTTCCCCTTTCATAATGACAAATTATAACAGAAATTAGAAGTTCAGACCCCAACTCTCTAGGGAGAGGCCAGAACACCACCCAGGGTTCCTCATGCTACTCACCTGAGCTGCCGGTCTCGGCACACAGCCACCATCACCAGAAGGTTCCCCAAGATTGCCATCAGGATCACCGCTGAGAGAAACGTGAGCAGCGCGACCTTCTCCACTGACCTGAAACCCTCCTTGGAACTGGAAGAGAGACAGACGGACACACACACGCAAAGAATTGAAGGAAGCCCAGAGACACGGGCAAGAAAAGTCATCTTTCCCTCCTTCATCTTCAGGATGGTAGCTTCACCATCTGCGGTCACAACACACATTTATTGTGCACCTAATATATGCAACCGTGTGCAGCTGTCGCTTTACATGATATCTTAATGGAGTCTCACATAGCAGGGAGGAGGCTCAGAGGAAAGGTATGTGGTTGATTCCTGTTCTGTGCACCTACCTACCTAGTAAGCTCCATGAGGCAGGGACTTCATAGGTTTCATCCATTGAGAAAGTCAATTCCAATGTGTCATTCACACTTACTGGATGAAGGAAAGATGGCGTTGGATGGATGAATGGTGGTAACTTGAATCAGGGTCTGTGTGAATACAAAGGCCACCCTGTTTTCAGGACCCCATCCCAGCCCATGCAGAAGCTGCTCTGTACAGGTGGGTTGTCTTGGGAACGGGTCATGGCTTGAAGATTGTTCTTGAAGCACTGACCTGGCCAAAATGGCCTCAGACTCTGTGAAATCCATTGAAAAGACAGCAGCCAATCAATAAACGTAGGAACTCATTTCACTGCCCTAAAACCACATTTATTTTGTTGCCCAACATAACAGCTCAAGTGGGATGAGGGAGAAGGTTTTGAGTTGAGTTGGTTCTCAACTTTGGCTGCATATTGAAGTGACCCTTAGAAATGCTAATGTTAGGGCCCCACCCTCAAAGATGCTGATTTAATTAGCCTGGGCTGTAGCTGAAATATTGGAATTGTTCCTAGTTGATTCTGATGTGCAACCAACGTTGACAATCACTGCTAGGGGAATGCAGGATGTAGACATGGCTAATAAGAACTTTCTAACAACTACAGATGATCTGCAATACCTTCCTGGTGCTCTTTTGAGCTCCCAGGTCAGGAAGTGTTTGAGAATACTTAGATGTTGCCCTGGCTGGTGTGGCTCAGTGGATTGAGTGCCAGCCTGTGAACTGAAAGGTCGCCCATTTGATTCCCCATCAGGGCACATGACTGAGTTGTGGGCCAGGTCCCCTGTTTGGGGTGTGTGAGAGGCAACCGATGGACGTTCCTCTCACACACTGATGTTTCTCTCCCTCTCTTTCTTCCTCTCTTCCTTTCTCTCTAAAAATAAATAAATAAAACCCAATAAATAAAAGGATGCTTAGATGTCAATGAGATACCACTTCACACCCATTAGGGTGGCTACTATAAAAACAAAACAAAACAGAAGTGGAAAATAACAAATGTTGGTGAGAATGTGGAGAAACTGGAACCTTTGTGGGTTGCTGGTGGGAATGTAAAATGGTGCACCTCTGTGGAAAACAGTTTACCGGTGTCTCAAAAGGCTGAATACAGATTAAACTGAAAGCAGGGACATGAATAGATACATACACACCAATGTTCATAAAAGCATCAACCACGTCTTACCATTAGAACCAACTCTCCTGCACTTCCTTTCCTCTTATAGGAGAAAAAAACAGATTCAGAGTCTGTGGTGACCATCCTTGACTCCAGAGAAGGTATATTTCAAATCAAGTGGGAATGTCAGGATCAGAGAACCCCAAGTTCAATGTTATGGTTCATTTGTGGCATGCCAATTAGGAGCTAGAAATAGCTAAACTTTAAACTGTGAGTGATGAGCAAAATTTAACCATGGAAGGAGCTTTTTTTATTAGGCAGAACTGTCTGTTGAACTAAATGTTAAGTCCAGTAATGAAAATAAAAATAAATTAGGAATCACTTGGGTTATCTCTGACATCCTCCAACAATAACGTCAACCACTTCCAGACAGTTCCTGTCTGACCAAAGAGTTCTGTCTACTCCACTAACTGGGTTCTTTAAGGTTATTCTTATCGGAAATTATGAGAAATTTTCCTTTTTTTTTTTTTTTTTGCTTTTTCAGTGATCTATTGGTCCATTTATGTTGGCTCTATTTTCTATTTTCTCTGTTCTTAATATAAGAAAATCTATAACAATAGTTCTGGGTAAATTTCCACATAGGTTAGTATATGTGAAAATGGACTGTAAATGACAAAGTATATTATAAATAAGTAATCATTGTTATTAATATTAGAAGACCGTATAGGGATGATAGCTAAGGATATTTTAGGTTCTGCTTTGTTATATCACCCAGAACACACATATACAATACTCGTTAAGAGTTAAGAATACTTGAATAGTTTTTCTTTTTTCTCTTTTTTTCGTTCTTTCTTTCTTTCTTGCATTGGCCTTGTTCATAACAGCTATGTAACTTCAAACTATCACTTGCTTTTTCTGAACCTCAGTTCCTTCATGGATCAATTGAGGAATCAGATTAAATCTTTACTATATCAAATATGTATTGATTGCCAATTACATGTCAAAATGTGTGCCAAGTAGTTGGATACAAGGATACAAAAGGTAGACAAAGTCCCTGCCTTCATGGAGTTCACACTAAGTAGACAATAAGCAAGTATACAACTAAGAAAATAAGGAATACAGTTTGTGATTAGTGTATCGAAGTCACCATTTCACACTTTAACGTTCACAAGAGTCTACTGAGGATCTTGGGTCAAATGTAGATTCTGACGCTTTTGGTCTGGGACGGAGGCTGAGGTTCTGCATCTCTCACAGGGCTCAGGCACCTCAGTGATGCTCACGCTGCTGATCCATGAGTCAGCTTGGGGTGGTAAGACCAGCAGGGGCACTTACAGGTGATAAACTACTGAGTTAGAGGGAAACTGTAGGTAAGCAGGGAACACTGGAGGTGACACTGGTTAAAACACAGACTGCTGGACCCTTCCATATTTCAGTACATTGGGCGTGGGGCCCCAAAGGTTGCATTTCCAGCAAGTTCCTAGGTGACGCTGCTGGTGTTGGCCCGGGGACCTCACCTTGAGCACGCTGACCTAGAGCATTGTAAAGCGTGCCTTGACCCTCATCGTCACTGCAAATTACTTTCTCCTGCTCCCGAGTTTGGAACTTCCTGCTTTAAAGGAGGTGGATTTGGACATTGGTTTATCAGGCACCTACCATATGGCAAAAAACACACTAAGGAGGCTTTCGGTGTTGGATTGGTTCATCTTCACAATTACGACGTAATTTAATATCATGATGCTCTTTTTTTTTTTTTTTTTCGGAAGAGATGGGTGCTCAGCGTGGCTAGGAGACGTAAGATCCTACAACTATTAAGTCGTGGATCTGGGATTTAGACCTGCACATTCTGATTCTAAGTCCAATACTTTTCCCACTAAAATTTAAACGTGCTCATTTGAAATTGAATAAATTTCTTTTAAAAAAAAAAAGACATGCTAAAGTTTTATCTTTTTGTCTAGAAACTTAGTATCCAAAATGTTGATGATGACAGCGTAACATGACGTGTAAAAATATGCTGGCTATAGAAAATGGTAGGGGAAAAAAATAAATCCTTACAGGATGGAAATAATGCATAACAGAGTTTCTATGCAGTTGTAAAAAGAACTCTTTTTGATTGCTTTTGAAGACCCTACAGAGGAGAGTGGGGAGGCAAGTGGTTGGTGCACAGCTGACGAGGTCAGGTCGTTTTCAAAATGTAAACACGCAGAGGAAAATTCTTGTGGCAAGCTCTTAATTGACATTCCAGGGCCTCAAAGATCACATGTATCGGGCATGAGAAAAACTTCAAAGCCCAAAGAGGATCTGTCTGTGTAGAGTACAATGAAGTTCAAAGCTGCAAGGAATACAAAGGATATCAGGATCAAAGACACTTCTCTGATGCCATACCTGAATGCAAAGCCACGCCAAAATGAATGTGACAGGCTGAGGTCCACATCTGGGAGGATTCTCGCTGCCTCACAGTGTGTTAATGACCAGGGCTTCCATTCTTCTTGGAAACCAAATGCTCAATGATAAGTGCCAGGAAATTATACCTTTGAGGTGCATCTCACTTTAAGAAAATCTAGTCTTTCAAAATTGAAACTGAGCAAACAGTTCAGAGATAGATTTTTTTTTCTTTACAATATATATATTTTTATATGCAGATTCAATGTAAGGTCTCTGGTTCGTTTTACAAACATCCCTTTTCCCATGTTTTCCAGGATACCGACGTGTTCATCAGATACAGAAGTGGCTTTTATTGGAATAAAACACGTGGCATGCTTTCAGTATTTGGCTGATCATTTCCTTGAAATTATTCCTGTGGTTATGAGAAATCCAGGCCAGGGGAAAATGTGGACCACATGGGGCCTCTCCAGTATGGTCAATCATTTACGGCAATGATAAGGGCTCGAGGAAAAGCAGAATTTCCCATGCTTTGATAACAACCTGCTCCCATTCCTTTCCTATTGATGGCCTCTGTCTCTGGGCCTAATGACTAATGGATCCAGCTCTGCAGAATTCGCTAGGGCCCCGGCTTGCTCTTGCTAAGTATTATGATTTCTCTCCTCGCCTCTGCTTCTGACAGTGTAGAATCTTATGTTCGGATGAAAGGAGAAACTGCTTAGTATTGCTCCATTGCAGGAACTGCCAAACATCAGCCAACGGGCCAAATCCAGCCCATTTTTGTAAATAAAAGTTCATTAGAACAGTCACACTCAATCACTTATGTATTTTCTGCGGCCGCTTTCCAAAGCATAGCTGAGTAATTACAGCAGAGACCGTGTGGCCTGTGAAAGCTGAAACTGTTTGCTCTCTGACCCTTTATGAAGCAGGTTTAATGACCTCTGCTCTTTCGGAATAAGAGATAATTTTTTTAAAGAATATGGTATAGAGACACTAAGACCTCTAAAAGCTTACTACAGGAACCAATTTAACTGGATTTTCTCACTAAATGGAAGGCAGCATCATTCTAACTGATCAAGTCAGAAATCAGGCATTTTACTCCATTTCTTCTTCTCCTTTACTTGTCATTACTTAGTTTGAGTATCTCATTTTACATTGTTTTTAAATTTTTTTCCAATTACAATTTACATTCAATATTATTTTGATTTAGTTTCAGGTGTATAGCACAGTGGTTAGACAATCATATACTTTACCAAGTGTTCCCTCTGATATTTCCAGTACCCACCTGGTACCACACATAGTTATTACAATGTTATTGACTGTATTTCCTATTCTGTACTTTACATCCCTGTGACTATTTTGTAACTCCCAATCTGTATTTCTCAATCCCTTCACCTATTTTACCCAGTCCCCCCAAACCACCTCCCCTCTGACAACCATCACTCTGTCCTCTGTAGGGATGAGTCTGCTAGTGTTTTGTCTGTTTGTTTATATTGTGAGTACCTCTTAAATCTCCTCCCTTCTCTCCAGTCTGCTGCCAACATCCTAACTGAGGTCTTTCTGTTATCTTTGCCTAGGCTACTGCACCCACGACTGCCTGTTCTGTCTTCAGTTATTGGTCTATTAGGCCACTTAATTTAACATTTCCAACACTGAACTCTTGATTTCCTTCACCCTCTATTTTTCCAGCTGCTCAGGGCAAAAGCCTTGGAGTAATTCTTAACAGGTCTCTTCCTTTCATACCTCACCTATATCAACAAATCCTGTTACCTCTACCTTTGAAATGACTCCTGATTCTGACCCTTTCCCAGCTCCTCCCCCATTACCACCTAGTTTTAACTACATCATGCTTTACCTGGGTGATGGCAAAGGCCTCTCTGTTTCCACTGTTTTCTATATACAATCCATGCTTCACGCAGTAGAAAGCATGAACTTTGTAAGATGCCTAAGTGGGAATATGTCACTTCCCTACTCACCACTCTTGAGATGGCTGATGTTGCATCACACTGACTAATACTAGAATGAACACTTGAAAATAATATAAAGTCCACCAATGTGGGAGTGGTTAATTAAATCATGGTACTCGATACACTTAAATATTATGCAGATGGTAAAACAAATGAGGAGAGATCCTTATACATATAATAAAAAGTATAAAGACACGTACTGGGTCCATAAACAATGAAACCAAAGAAGTGATTGTGGAGTGGGGGCAGAAAGAGAGGAGATTTCAACTGTAAGCATTTGTAATATTTTATACCTTAAGCTGGTTTGTGGATACAAAGGTATTCTTTCATTTTTCTCAGCAGCTTTTGTTATATTTGAGATATTTTATTTTTTAAATGAGAAGAATATACATACATACATATACATATATAACTTTACAAGTATATATACATATATACCTTTATATCTTTACATATGTAAGCAATAAAATTATAAAAAGAATAAAATATTAATAAAATACATCTCCCAGACATATAATTAAATAAAAAAATCATAGACTAATACACGTAATATGATACCGTAAGAGTTTGAAAGAAAATAAAACCATGGAGAGATGAAGAGCTATGCATGATACCTATATATCTATTCAGAGGTTATGGCCATAAAAACGTACAAACAATTGTTAATAATAAATCTGGGGGGCAGGGGAGTAGAAGCTGATGGGAGACTTTTTCATTTGGGGTATTATTGGAATTTGAAACTACAGGAATATTTTGTTGAACTAAGGAACTTGCACTCTGATGAATCCTCTTGTCTCTTCACTTCCTGCAAACTCACAACCCTTCCCACTGCCCACTGGAAGGTTAACACACGGCTCTTGCCAGACAGGTCACACTTGAGAGCATTCTTTTCTCTAAGCCATTGGGTGTGAGCTCCGATCTAACTTAAAAATGAACTCACTGACTCAATAAGGCTTGGCCAAGGAATGTCAGCCACACCATAGGCATATGTTTGCTCCTTTGTTCATTCAGCCAGGCCTTCATTTACTCAGTCTTTTGCATATTCTCTCAACAGAATATTTGAGAAACCACGCTATTTCCATCACTAAGATGAGAAAGAAGGTGTGGTTCCTTTACTTGGAGAGCTCAGAGGCTACTGGAGCAGACATAAATCCAGTAATTGCATATCTGGAGGCTATGAGAAGAAGTACACAGGGTGGCATTGACCTTGAGAGATCAGAAAACACTTTCCTGGGGGAGTGATAATTGAGCTGTAATTTAAAGGAAGAACAGAGTGGACTGAGAAAAGGCAAAACAGGTCGGGGGCCAGAGCTGGAAATGCACTAGTGAGAATGACATGATCGACTCAGCAGCCAATGGCAGAGGAGCAGCATGACTCCAGCATGCAGGTGGCTGGGGGAGGCAGCATCATGGGAGGCCAACAAAGGTCAGAACAGGAAGGGGGGCTAAGTAGTTAGGTTTCTATCATCAGTTCCTTGGAGAACCACAAGTTGTTTTCAAGTTGGCACTGGAGGTGACATGATTAGCTTTGCCTTTTGACATGTCTGGAGTGTAAGGGGTAACTTAATTTTTTTTTTGAAACTGGCCTTCGACCTTAGTAATTTAAAAACCTTTTACTTATATGTACTCCAGCCCACCTATCTAGAACATGGCACTCGGTAGAAGTGGTACCACCCCTAGAGGCTGTTGGAAATATCTGTGAGGCTTTGGTTGGGGTAATGATTGAGGAACATTACAGGCATTTCAGAGGAGGCCAAGGACAGGGGACATTACAATACGAGGGACAATCGTTTTATTAAAAAAGTACCATCCCACATTCTCCATGATTTTAGAATGTCCTATCAGCCATCTGTGTGAGTGAAAAATTTGTTTATAATTAGCTAATCTAGAACTTAACATCTTTTACATATAAACACAAATACTTTTTGTATAGTAATTTATGCACACAAAATGAAGGGAAGATTATGCTTTTGTTTTCTTCAGATTAGGTATTCTCTCTATATCTCATAATGCCATTCGCAGTACCGGGGCTGCCAACACAACATGCATAGGCTGGACTTCGTCGGTAGTTGCCACATTTCGTGGTGATTTAACATACAAGCGCGGGTACCTGACTGCTTTATTATGTTTTCTACTGTAGATGAACACTTATGTTATGAAATACATATTGTTTTATTATAAATCACTTTCATTTTATTGCTTTTTGTATTCCAGATAAGGTATGACGTGGATAATTTTTAATTGTGTACAGATAGGTTACATCATTCATGATTTCATTTTAGTGTAGCCAAGGAGTAATAGAAAACGCTTGTTTTAAAGGAGTGGGGCAGTGGGTGATCTGATACAACTGAGAGTCATTGGTCTGGAAAAGCATGATGGCCTCAAGAGCTTGGCTGTTTTCCTTGCTGGAACTTCGGGTGTCTTGTCTAAAACAAATGCACTGAAGTGTTCCTCACTTATCAGTACCAGACAGGTGCAGTTAAAGAAGATCAGTGAATGTCAAAGGTTGGAAATTACAGCAGAGACAGAGGCTGCATAGCACTTCTCTATTAAGAAAATTAGAAAGATAATGCTCTTTCTCATCAGAGCCCTGAAGGATTTTTAACAGCTACACTACACACCTTCCCTAAAAAGCTGTATTTCATTATCTTATGAATATCTAACTTGACACCATTGGCAAATCAAATCTGTGTAATTCTGGAGTGTGTGTGTGTGCATGTGCGTTATTCTTTCTCAGAATGATTTATGGGGTACAAATGCTTCCATGTGCTAGAAACTGCTGAGACAGAAAAATTAATTTTGTAGTTAGCTTGCAAATAAATGCTAGGATGCAATCGGTAATGTAATGTAATGTAGTATCATGCAATGTAATGTAATAAGGAAACCCCTCTGGGGTTGACTGTGGCGGCTTTCCAATCCTTCAGGCTGCTCTGGCCTCTAGGCTTGACTAATAATGGGATAAAGAATAGTTCTCATTATCTAAGGGCCACCTTATGCCAGAAAGACTTCTGTTTTTCAAGCATTCTATTGTCAGAATAAGCCTATGAAAACAGGTGTTACTACTGTATTTAATTTACGGATAAAAAAAACTGAGGCTCAGAAATTTGAATCGATGCAAGTAGTAAATTCAGAATATGAACATAGGTCTTCTCAACTTCAGGGCCCCATGGATAAATGTTCTAAAATGTTAGGAAAAATTTAATAATCAATGGCATAACTTGTGAAGATAATCTAAAAGTTAAAATAGGTAATCTGAAATACAGATGAATATAAATGCTTGCCTCTTATTCTGACAATTCCTTTGAGAACTATAAGTTCTCGAAACTGCTCTCCTCCAATGAGCTTGTGTTTCATACTTCCTCAGTTACTCCAATGTTGAAACCTTGAACTTGTCATTATCAATAGTTGCAACTTCTCAGACTCTCAATTTTAAATATCTCACTCTCCAAACATCGTTCCTTACCTTCATAACTCATTCATTCAGCACTCTGATGCCAACAATTCTTTGACTCTCTTGGGATATTCAATCCATCGATGCTAAGACTTTTTCGCTGTCCCTCACCCTCCTCACTTTAAAACATGACACACCCTAGGCAGGTTGTGGGACCTTAAAGACAGGAATGCTAAAGTTGCTACAAGTCTAAAGGTGCCCTGAGATTTGGCCTGGATGATGATTATCCAGAGATACTCAAAAATATCTAAGTAGAGTTAACCAGAATTTTTTTAAAGAAGGACTTTGATGTATCCCCTGTATCACAAGTAAAGTAGGTGAGGAAATAGGGATCTTAGCCTAGAGACCGAAAGGCTCAGGTGTTGGGGTAGCAAACTTTCATCTCTGGAACACTGTCATGTAGCTCTAAAGAGTGTGACTGGGTCCGGTGAGAGAAGATACTGGGAGGCAGAATTCAATTCAAACAAAGAGAAAATGACACATTCCCTTCTTCTCACAATACTGGTTCAATTGACTTGTATAGTTGAAGTGTTATATTGAGGTTCCTGAAAATGGTTCTCAATCATTATGTCAGTATGAACGGGTTAGATTGTGCTCTGGTCACAGACAACCCCTGATTATCAGCAGTTTAAAGAAAAACAAGTTTTTTTTTTTTTTTTTTCATTCTCTGTACATGTCCATTGTGGGTTGTCAGGGAATTCTGCTCATCATGTTCACTCAGAGACTCAGATTGATAGAGTAGGAGTAGCCACCTCTTAATGTTGCCAGTGGCAATGCTGGAGGGAAAGAGAACTTGAGGAGTAGAAGGGTGTGTGCACACACACACACACAGGCACACACACACACATGCAAACTGGTAATGAAATGTTCCCACCTGGAAATGACTCACATCACTTCCACTCAACAGCTCACTGGCCAGAGCTAGTCACATGACCCCATTTAGCCATAAAGGAGCTCGGCTGTTCAAGCCTAAGCGAACACAGTGAGCAGCAGTGCACCGCATGGGTCCAGCTGAGGCATCCTGGTACTTTTCATTCCTGTGCTGCACCAGAGCTGCCCTACAAAACCTCACGTGGTAGTGAGCTCCCCAACACCAGAGGGCTGCAAGAATAGGTTACAGGACTGTAGGTCAATGACACTGTCAAAGGTATTCCTTTATCTAATAGACTAGAGGAATGAGGAAGCCTACACTGAAATAAACAGAATTAGGCATTGTGGAACCCTTAACACCAGGTGCAGCCAGACCCATAGACAGAAGTAACTTGTTCTCAAGCTGGCAACGTGGATGGCCAAGCACTGGGATGAATTTTATTCAATTAAAACAGACCAAAACATGGGTTGTCTGTGATTGTTGAATCATTGCTTTTCTTCTCCACACAAGAGTCAATCATATTACCTTTCGTCCTAAGGAAAGATGATAATCAGAAAACTCAAACAGAAGCCAAGGCAAGGTTTTCCATTGGGAGAAACCCCTATGACAAGATTTGTAGTGTTATCAATATTTCTTTATAAAACCCTGAGCCCAACTAGCAGACTCCCTATTCAGCTACAGACAGGAGAGCAAGTGGTTAGCAGAGAAAATGGTCTGCTATTCACCCAAGACCATTAGCAGCCAGACAGACTAATCAGTGTCGGATAAAACACCTGAGATAAGGCCAGATATGCATTACCGGCCACACACACACACAGACACACACACACACACACACACACACACATGTGCACGCAAGATAGGTTAAAAATTACACATCTGAATTCAGCCTTCAGTTAAAAAATGTCTCTTGATTATTCCTGTTTAATCCACATAACAGAGAGGTTAGAATTATTACTATAATTGATGCTTTCATAAAAGAAAACTCAGATTCAAAAAGATTAATTTCAGTCACTCATCTAAGTAGGCCAATATATGTGGTGCCCCTGAAAAGCACCTGAATGGGTATGTGCCAAAAACTGACTTCCTAACCTGCCCAAGTCTGTAATGGAGAAAGACCCACCTCCCCCCTACCAACGCTTCCCCATTGCCAGGGCTGGCGATGAAATGTTGGGCTTGAGGGACCATGAGTCTGTAATACATGACACTTCTTATGTTCTCAGGGAAATTATTTATCTTTGACATTTTACACTAAATCAAATTTCCACCCACCACTGAATTTATTTTTCATAAATCACCAAGTGCCGTAAAATAATATCCTCTGGTTTCTGCTGTTAAAATGTCCTCAGAGTGGAGCTGATGATAATACCTCAGGAGCAAGCAAGCACTACAGGATAACTAGTAAGCATGTCCATGTGAGAGCTAAACATCAAGCATTCTAGAAAATGAGCGCCTCATCTGCAGATACAGCGGTCGCCTGGCTGCTGGAACTGTAGCTCATTGGACCAGTCAAGAGAAGAGCTTCTGTGTGCATTTCTTCCCTGCCTTCCCGCCTCTACCTGTCTCTTCTCTCCAACTTGGAGCAACTACAGGCTCCTCTCAACCTCCATTTCTGGAGCCTGCATTATCCTTAATGAAAGGAGAGGCAAGCAGCCCCTGCTCAATTACACAGAGGTCTGAACCTCGACTCAGCCTGCCTGTAACCCCAGTTCAGCCCCATCCAAACACCGAAGTTGCAAACTAGTTCAGCAACTGGATTCCTTTCTTTTCCTGGGCCTGATTTCTTTCTCCTCCCCTCCCATCACAAAGTAGCCTATGACACAAGAGTGAAAAAGATTAAACTGAACATAGCAATATTGATAAATTTTGCACATATAATGCTGAGTATTTAAAAAAGCAAGCTGTAGAAGAATACATACAGTATATTATTTATGTAAAGTTAAAACCATGAAACATAATAATAATTAACATTAATAATTACTCTTGTTTTTGAATACATGCTATGTATTCAAGAGCATAAAGAAATGCACGGGAACGAGAGACTCCAAATTCTGGGTGGCATTTACCTCTGTGGGGTGGAGTGAGGGGGTGTGAACATGGAGAGGCCACCTGTATCTGTCACCCCCTATTTCCTAAGCCCAGTGATGGGTGCCTGGGAATCTGTTACATTATGCTATGTGCTATTCTGTTAGCTTGATCTGTTTCATAATTTACAATTTATTATGAAATTGTTAATTCTCCAGGAAAAATTCAAACATTTCAAATAACTCTAAACCATACCTTGACTAATACCTAACACCTAATCCAGAGGTCTCTACTGTTATTGGTTACTAGTTCTTTTCTACTCAACATTATACCTCTGTTTGAACAAGTGTGCCTTTCCTTTTTATGTAAGTAATAATATAACATGTATACTTTCACTGAACATCACTTCTTGGCCATATAAATATACCTCCACCTTTAATAAAAATACATTTTCTTGGATGTTTAGAAGGGTAAATCACCTAAGAAAATAACCTTTGGAAACATGCCTGTTTTCCAGTTAGTACTTAATATTTACCCAGGCCAAGTTATTCGAGTTTCTGTGTTTTAGGCTTCTTGTTTTTAAAATAGAAATAATCACAAATACCAACTCTTAGGATTATTGGAGGGTTAGAGGGGAAAATTCATGTCAAGAACTTAAAGAAGTGTCTGGCACACAGTGAGCTCTTGATGATGATAATGATGATGATGATGATCTACAGCTGCAGTCTAGGACTTATGGGGGAGGGTCCTTAAGATGGCATCCTTACACCATGCCTAGTTCATGGCTGCTGCATAGAAGAATCATGATGCTCCTCAGCCTGCCTCTGATAACGGTGCTAGCCTTTGGAAATCAGTGGCCCTTCCAAATACTGTCAACCTGTGGCAATGCCCAGTCTTCTAGTTCCTGCACACCAAGTTCTATTTGCCCAAATTCCAGGCATTCTTTTCTTGCAGGAGAATTTCTTCAACTCTAGCTGTCAACTCCTACCGAGTTAATTTGACAATTAGAGAAATACACTTAAGGATTTATATGTCTCTATTCTTTCTTTAAATTAAGCCTGAGGACATGGCAGACCTTCCTTTTTTTCACATTCATTCTAATAATGTTTTTATATTGGGTTACACACAGAATATGTAACTTTCAGTCAATGTATTTTCCTCATAGTTCTCAGAGATTACTCCGAATTTATCACATTATTTATATGCACTTTATGATTACATTTAGCAATGTAAAATATCTAAGCTTATTTATTGCCTAATGTAAAATTTTGAATTTGCATAATTCCCCCGTATAAGAGAGATTCAGATCAAAAGCTTTGAAGTTAGCCAGGCCTGAGTTTAAATCCTAGCTCTGCCACAAGCTAGTTCTATTTCCCAAGGTAAGCATATTAGTTTTTTATAGGGAGGTAACAAATCACCTCACACTGAACAGACTTAAAACAATACCTACTCACTAGTTCATATTGTCTGGGCATGGTATGGCATGAGTTCCCCACTCAGGATCTCATAGGCTGAAGTTAAGATGGACAGCTCACTGCATGTCGCATCTGGAGCTCAGGGTCTTCTTTCGAGCTCGCATGGTTATTGACAGAATTCAGATCCTTGTGGCTGAAGGACTGAGGTGTCCATCTCTTGCTGCTCTCAGCTGGGGTCACTCTCAGCTCCTAGAGGGTGCCCACATTCCATGCTATGAAGCTTTCTCAATCTTCAAAGCCAGCAGGGATTTCCCCCTTATGAATCAAACCCCTTTCCTGCCTCAAATCTTCGGCTTCCCTCTACACCTAGATTCAGAGGGTTCACATAAGATTGGGGCAGGCCTACCTCGATAATGTCCTTACAGTAAGGTCAACTAATTTGAAACCTTAATTATTGATACATCTGCAAAATCCCTTCACAGTAGTACCTAGATTAGTGTTCAATTAAATACAAGGAGTGTGTACTCTGGAGAGCAGGAAATCTTGTGGGACATTTTAGCATTCAGAGCAAGCCACTTTGGTTCTATGAACTTCAGGCATACAATGGAGACAGTGGTGCTCACTACACAGAAGTCAACTGGATACAAAGAAGTAGTGATGAAAGCTTCCAAGTAGCCCTGGCTGGTGTGGCTCAGTTGATTGGAGCATCGTCCATTGGCTGGAACATTGTCCTGTAGACCAAAAGGTCACAGGTTTGATTCCTGGTTGGGGCATATGCCTGGGTTTGGGGTTTCAGTCCCCAGGCAGGGAGCATATGAAAGGCAACCAATTAATGTTTCTTTCTCACATTCATGTTTCTCTCCCTCTCTCTCCAAAATCAATAAGCATGTCCTCAGGTGAGAATTAAAACAAACAAACAAAAAGCTTCCAAGTACTGCCTATAGCCAGGATTAGGTTCTCTGTTTTCATTATTATTATTTTTTCATCTATCTTTTCTTCAACCCTTTTGAAATGAGCCTAGAGCAGAAACTGCTTGGATCCTGGTTAGGTCCCTAATAATTATTCATAATATGACAGAATAAAGCAAAGACTGCATTACCCACATTTTATAGATGAGGAAACTGATGATATCTGTAGAACAGTTATTATAGGCTCTGGCATACATGATGAGCACTCATAAATACTAGCTGCCACCACCACCACCACCACCACCACCACCACCACCTCCACCATCATCATCACTTACGTATTAGGAAGGAGCATGCCGAAAGCCTACAGTAGCAGCTGCCACACACCCACTTTTCACACAGTCCTGGCAATGACCGTGGAGATGATAAGCACTTTGCAAGGCATTTCTGAGGAGCCACTGTTCCCTAGGAAGACACCTGGCTCACTTGCTTCATTTATTTAGGTATTTATTTATTTAATGGCTGCTTCTTGACCACAGGAAGAGCTGCTGTTGAAGCTCTAGTCCAGGAGCAGACCATAGCAAAATCCAGAAGCTTCCAGCCTCTCAACACCGACTTGATGGTGGAATTTTCATGGCCCAATGCAAAATGCAGTCCTTCTAGCATTTACATTTGATCACTGTTTTCTGGGTAGCCAACTTCCTTTATCTAATCTTACCTGTCATTTATTTTCTCTCTACCTTACCCAGCTTTTGGTGGAGACAAGTCCTATTCGAAAGTTCTCTTCTATCTTATAACAGCATATAAACCACGTGGGGCTCATATGTCAATACATAATCCATAATTGACATAACCAAGGTCAGCAAAGAGTGGTACTCAACTAAGCTTTAGATTCCATCTGGTTCAGACTCTGTTTACTAAAGGAAAAACGGAGGAACAGATTTTCTTAAAGTCATGAGGTTGTGGCAGAACCAGGACTAGATGGGCATCAGGAGTCCACTCAGTGCTGTGACCTTTCCAAGTACATGACTCCACCTGGCTTCTGGTGTAGAGTCCCTGAGGCTCTGCTTAGTGACCCACTTCTTCCATCCTGTGTGTGTGTATGTTTATATCTAAAAACCCAAACAAGGAATTATAAAATGCAAATGGCTCATCATAGCTTTAAAGTCCTCCTGAGTAAGCAGAGATTCTCTGACATTTCAGCGGCCAGGCTATTCTACACATGTTACTTGCTGACCAATTAGATGGACTCTGCATATACCCCCAGGTTATACATTGGATAATAATAAAGTAGTTTTAGAGACAGATTCTTGGATTTAACCAGGCTATCACAGATGGACCATTTGCAGTGTTCCCGGCACCATTAAAAGCATTTTATTTGCATTTATTTGTTTTAATCTTAAAATAATCCTATGGGTTTGAAAAACTAATTCAGAGAAGTTAGGCAATTTTCTCAATGGCAAGCAGCTATCCAGGAGGCAAACCCAGGTCTGTTTCAGGCAGTGCCTTTAAGCACTATATCATACTGCTTTCTGAATTATTGTTTCTTGTCCTGAAAAATATATAAAAGTAGTTCAGAGCTGGTGAAGGAGGTTAGTAATACCAAGGATCCATGTTCTTCCCAGCTTTTCATTTCGTTGTCCCATAGGTAAGGCTGCTATTATTGCTCCAGACATCAAACTCAAATTCAAGGGGGAGAGAGAAGGAGGGATGATTCAGCAATGTCCATCCTTTGCTCTGGAGAGCAAAAGCCTTCCTCAACCCCCTAGCTGACTTATGCTTTCGGCTAAAATTGTACCTGTCACTGCTGGCAGCACAGTGTTTAGGAAACATTTGTACACGAATGCCTTTGAGCAGGCAGACATTCTGCAGTTCCTCACCACCCTCTATGTCACACCTGCTTGCTTAAGAAATTCATGTTCCCTCCAAGGTCCCTGAAGATATATGAGTTTCCCATCCTTGTATTAGGGCTAAAATGTTAGTAGTAGGTCACACTTGACCATAAGTGAATGATCCAGTGCTAATTTTGTGGCATGGAGGACAAGATCTTCAAGATATTTATATTGCATAAGCTATCAGAAGCAGAAGAAATTCAGAAATTATCTGGTTCCACTTCTTTCATTTAAAAATGAGGAAAATGAAGCTTAACAAAGGAAGGTGACTTGCTTAAGGTCACAGAGCAAGGCAGTGGGAGATCCAAGATGGGAACCCAAAGTTGGTTGCGTCACACCAAACTGGCCTAATACAGGGCAGGGATGCTGGGAGGTCCTAGGGATTAGAGGAAGCTGGGCAGTGAGTGACTGGTTTTCAGAACAGCATCAAGGTTCTGCTTGGGCTAGTCCACCTTTTCAGGTTTCCCTCCCAGCCGCACTCTGAAAGGTGGGATGCTGGCTCCTCCCCCATAATCATACATCTGTGCCTTCATCCTCCTTCACTAATTTGTATCTATATCTTTTCTGTCACTTTATATAACTAATTACTGTTTACTCTTTCCGAGTAGGTTGTGTGGGAATCTAAACTGTGGGAGAGAATGATGTTCCTTTAGGGAAGCCTTAGTAAAAAGAAGACAGGAATGGAGGGCGGGGGGCGGGGGGGGACTCAGGCTGCAGAATTCTCTTCTCCCTTCTTGCACACCCTCCCACATGGGGTCCAAGGAAAGTTCTATCAAGAAGTGAGACTCAGCAGCTCAAACTCAGCATCTCTTAGCAGACACCAAAGCTGTGCCCAGAAGACGCCCAGCTGGTTTACCAGGAGCCCCTCACTCCTACACTTTCCCAGCCATGCCTGCTTCTGCAAGGAGATGACAACCCCCAGCTTTTCCTACCAATAGCTACCTTTACTATCAGCCTCTCCCACTATCCTTCTAACTGGATTTAGGGACCTCTGGAGTAATTCTAACAACAGAGGGAAGCAATGTGGCCAGGTGGGAGAATAAAAACACCATGACTCATAACACTGCTTCTGCCACCACCCAGCTCGGGGTCTCCCTGCTAAATCATCCATCAGCTTTGTGGTTAGAGGACCCATAGACTTTTCTCAGTGTCTGTTTGATTTACATTCAGCACCACTTGGCATTTGCTGGTTAAGACCTTAAAAAAAAACTTTAGAACAATTTCTAATTATGCAACATTTCAAACAGTCCAAAAAGTAAAGAAAATAATACACTGAGTTGAGGAAACAAGAATGGAATGACCAGACACACAAGCCCGAGAAATGTTTACTGGGGAAAAGTTCTCAGGTCCAGAAGCAAGTGTGAGGGCAGGTTTCTAACTCAGCAGACTGGAGGTTAACTTCTAGGACGGTCTTGGATGTTAACAATGGAGGAAAACTAGGTAGAGCTAAGGCCTCCATTCCCCCACCCAACTTCCCCAAAAGTTACCACTACAATAAAGTCAATATATATCGTTCACAGGTATGTGTCAATTCTTTTATTACATATGGGTCTAGATAAAAATAATATATAATAGTTTCTATGTTTTCATATGTTTTATGTTTGTTTGCTTGTTTATGTTTATGTGACTACGGGTACCATGCTGCTTGTATTCTTTCTTATTCAGTGTCATGCTTTGGAGACCTATCTGGAGGATACATATAGATTTAGTTCATGTTAATTGGTATGCCACCATATGAATAAACCACAAGCTATCTACCCATTCTCCCATGAGGGACAATTAATTTGTTTCTACTCTTTTGCTATCATGAACAAGCTGCTATAAATATCCGTGTGTACAAGTTCAAAAGTTTCTCTATGGTAGAAACCTAGAAGTGAAATAGCTAAGTTATTTGGGTGTGTGATCCTTTATTCTACTGCTCTCCAAATCAGCTATACTAAAATTTTGCAAAATACAAAAATGGAAGTTTTGCCAAATGACTTTTCAAAATAATTATATCATTTAATCGTTCCATGAATAAGATCTCCTCTTTCTCTACATTCTGCCAATACTTTGTATCTATGATTTATTCTTGTTTGCCAATATGATTAATAACAAATTGTATTTCATTGTATGAGAGCATTTATTTCCCAGATTTCTTGTGAGATTGTGTAGCTTTCTAGTTATTTATTGGTCATTCAGTTTTCTTCTTCAGAAAACTGCCTTGTTTCTATTTTCTGCTTGAGTATTTTTTTCCTTATTGTTTTATAGGGACTCTATTTATATTGTGAATACTAATACTTTGTTGGTTATATGTTTTACAAATAAGCTCTCTATTTATTTGTAAACTAATACTCATATCAAATGTATATTACTTTTTCCTCTATTCTCCATGTTCTTTAAAGTTTTAGCTTCCCTGTCTCTGTGCTGCAACTGTGGTAATTTCCTCATGTCTGTCTTTCAGTTTATTAATTCCCTCTTTGGCTGTCATTTATCTTACATGAATCTTCCTTTAAGGATTTTTAATTTTAATTACTGTATTTTCTATAAGTTTTATTTGGTTATTTTTGCTTATTTTTTAATCATAGTGTCTTATAACTGTCTTATGATTTTGATTCTTCTTTTAAAGCTTTATTGATTTTAAACAATTATTTTGTAGTTCTTGTCAAGTTGGTCTATTATCTAAAGTTCTCAAAATTCAGATCCTGCTAATCTAGGGGTCTGCTGACTCTCACCGAAAGCAACTTTTTCTCTCATATATTTTTCAATATAAGATTGTTGAGTACATTTCTAGTGGGGTTTTATCTGTGAGAGAATTCTAGACATTCTAAATTCATCACCTGTATCTCCAGAGGAGTTTTGTTTTCTTCAGGCAGGAGACCTGCCAGGTCCAATTTTATGATATTTTCATGGCTTGCCAGTTCCCAGACCACAGAAGGAATGGAAATTTGAATCCCGCATCTACATCGCAAAATAGGGCTTTTCATCATTTGTTCCCAAATCTACTCTTCCTTCTGATTTTGTTCTAGTCAACTGACTAAAAAAGTAATGCAGGATCATCCTTAATGCCTCACATTTCCTTACTCACCCAAATATGTGAGTCCTATGGCTTTTCTTTACTGTTTCTGTAATACATTTCCATCCCTTCCCACCACCTCTGATGCAATAGATGTAATTTTTAAATCTCATACCTAAAACAAGCCTCCTAGATACCCCCTCTGCCACAAGACTGGACCTCTTCTAATTCATTATCTACACAACAGCCTGCTTGATTTTTCTAAAATTCAAATCTAATGTCACTCTTCTTCTTAAAAACCTTCACTGCCCCCTTCACTAACTTCAAAATAAAACCCAAAATCTAAGATGAAATTTAAAGCCATTGATAATCTGATCTCCATTTTAGGCTCTTAATCTCCTATCAATTTCTCCTCAATGCCTCCAAATGAGCAATGTCTCAACCACACTAAATTTTCAACCTACTTCAATTAGTCAGAATGTATTTTGAATATGCTAGAAAAATCAGAGTTGATCCATAAATCCAGGTACAAGCTTCTCAGCATGAATTATTATCACACCTTTCCTGATAATGAAATTTCTTTGAATATTCATCATTATACTTAGTAGCAAAAGCATATTAAATTATAGTCAGCAACAATATCCTACTTTTTAAGTACTAGTAGAATTATTTTCATTTCTTTATATTCTAGTCACAATATAACATATATGTCTAACAATAATATATTTTATGTCTTACAAACATCCTGTCAATGACGAATGTAATAATCGATTCCTCATAAACAGACAAATGCTTGTCTTAAAGCAAGTGAGCTCTTAAATAACTAGATTTTTAGATAATAGGATTAGAAATTACAAGAGTAAAAAGTTGAGGTTAAAAAAGTCTTTTCCAATTCAAAATTCTGTAATTCTGCGGTGCATGCACGTGTGTGTGTGAAGTGACCTAGTATTATAGTAGGGGAAATTCAGAAACTGAAATCACAGAATATTAGGACTGAAAGGGACGTTAGAGGTAATTTAGCCCCAGAGTTTCTCGAATTTTGTACTAGCCAGGAAACCATTTTTCAAAGGAAACTTTGAACTCTAACATACAAGATAGATACATGTGAATCCCCTCTGGCTTATTTTAAGGTGTGAAACACTGCAGCCCTAGACACAAGCAACCCTTCACTCCTATGCCAGGAACACACAGGATACAAAGAGCCCAGGTTAAAAGTCATTGCTCTACCCCAACCCAGTCACTGTGCAAATGAAAGAATGGAGCCCAAAGAGGTGGTGATGAATGCTCAAGGTCACAGGATCAGTCGGAGGCAAAGCTGGCACAGACCCGGTCTCCCAAATCTCCATGACATTTTATGGCTATGATTCTTCCTTTTTACAATGATTTCAACCCAATCTCAGAAAGCCAATAAGATTTCTCATTTCTAATGTTCCACACTAATAGATTAGTGTATGAAGTAACGAGTTTTCCCATGAAATCACTCCCCAGAAGCTATGATTTAAGAAATAGTTGCTCATTGTAGAAAACTTCAAAAAATAAAGAAAAGCAAACACATAAAAGATCGAAAACTCCAGAAAATCTACCTAGCAGAAATAATCACTGCTACATTTCTTTTCTATGCAAACAATTTATTTTAACCAAATGGGATCACACATGGGTACTAGTCAGCATTTCTAGTTGCAAGTAGCAACATCTTCTTCAGCTAATTTAGGCAGAGAAGATATTTATTAAAGGATATTAGGAAGTTCAAGAATCCCTAGAAAGGTTGGAAGGTCAGAACTGGAGTCAATCTAACCAGAAGAACACACAACGTTTTGGAATTGCTCCAGAGAAAGTTCTAGCATCATTATCACCGTTGGGCACCGATGCCACAGCTCACACTCTGGACTCTGGGGTGGGCATCAGAGCCAGCACCACATCTCCTGCCCCTCAAAGCCAGATAATGCATTTCTCATGGCATCTACATTATCACATTCCTCCATTCCAAACACTTTAATAATGTGGACCTGACTAATAGTGCCCAGGACACAGGACACATCCTATCCACAAGCAGCAAAATAAATAAATAAATAAATAAATAAATAAATAAAAGTCCCAAAATGCCCAGGACATAGGATACATCTCATCCACAAGGAGCAAAATAAATAAATAAATAAATAAATAAATAAATAAATAAATAAAAGCCCCAAATACAGGAAAAGTGGTTGACAATCCTACAATGCAATGACATACACCTGTAGCAGGAGAAATCTTTATTTGTTTGTTTGGCTTTAATGTGTACTGACATCATTATATTAATTATTGGCTTGACAAGATTGGCACATGACCATTCTATATAAATCATCTTGTAGAAAGCAATTAATATTGATTCCAAATGTAATACATAATCCAAGTTGTCCTTTCATATTCTCTTATGTGAGATGTGAGAGAGAGAATTTCTAGATCCTTCCTCCACCCTCCAACACCCTCAAAATATTGTTTTAAAATCTTTTCCAATTTAAATAATATAAACCCTAAAAATGATGTGACCCATTTATAGGTGGAAACTCCGTAAGACTGTGGGCTGTATGAGGAGGTAGAGTAGTGAGACACACTTATTTACTTTCATGACTAATAATCCTTGCTACATCGTGTTTTTCTCTCTCTGAGTTAGTTTAAAATATGGGACAGAGAAGATGGGTTGCCTCAGACACCAATCTGCAGCCCACAGACATTTGATTGAAGTCTGCGGCTACAGATCAACCACAGCATATGGCATTTGTGCAGCAGCTGAGGACATAGTAATTAAGCAAATGCTAACACTGTAAACTAACAATCCAAGAATGTATAGATTATAGCTATTTGACACCCATTTTAAGTGACAAGCACAACCTGTGCCTTAGCATGTGATTGATGATACTGGCCTACTACTGGTCTCAAAATGTGTCCTGAGAAATTCTTTATTATTATTATTATTATTATTTTAATTGAAATAGTAAAATCACCACTAACTCCTTAACAAGTAATCCTGATTCATCTGCCTGAGGCAAACCCCGATTTCAGTCACTCCCCAACTTCAGTCCTTGACTCGCTCTCACTGTGTCTCATCAAGTCCTTATCCAGTCGTTCAAAACTCTCTACCCAAAGCTGTCAGAGGCAGAGGAAGGGTCACCTGAGATTACTTAAATACCCACCAGGCTTGAGTCTGGTAATCTCTGAGGGAAGATATCGAAATTCAGATACATGTATTGGAAACAGTAGACCAATAAAAAAGTAGGTGGAATAGGACAAGAGAAGAGGGGAGGAGAAATGAAGGAAATAGAGATTGAGGTACAGTGGGAAAGGGGATGAAGAAAAGGGACAGGGAGGTGATGCTCAGAGGCCAGGAGTTAAGATCAGCATTAAGTGAAAGCAGTAAAGGTGAGTGGTCCATGAGACCATCAAGCCACACAGTTTAGCATTTTAAAAAGTGCCTTGGTACATAGTAAGTACTAAATAAACACTCATTGATAAATTCTGACCAAATCCTCTTTTACTTCAAATAAATCTGCTCTTTAATGGAGTGGCAGACTTCGTTGGGCTTGCCTGCCTGCCTTCTGGTAACAGAACTCATGTTGAATAGTAAAAGGGATCACTGGCGTGCTCCAGACCCTGCAGTTAGAAACACAGACTTTAAAATATCTGTAACTAATATGTTCAAGAAAATAAATGACAAGATGAACAGAACTTCACAAGACAATTTCAAAATTTTTTAAAAACTTAAGTAAAAATTCTAGACTATTAAAATGTAATTATTGAAATTAAAAATTTAATAGATGGATTTAATAGCAGCTTAGATATGAATAAGAGAGCATTAAAAACAGGGAGATAAGTAAGTAGAAAACATGCTGACTGAATCATGGATATAAAAATAGAATGGAAAATACTGCTTTAAATTGCATGGCTAGATAAGACACACTGAAAAGGTCTAACATAAAAGCATCCAATATTCAAGGAAGGTGAAGACAAGGAAGAGGCAAGGGCAGTATTTAAAGAAATTTCTATAACTACCAATATATACCAAACCCCAGATTCAAGAAATACTATGGATCTAGCCAAAATAAAAACAAAGTAAAGGCACACTTAGGCACAAAATAAAGAATAAAAATGCCTAAAACTCAAATACAACTAGAAATTTTAAAAAGCAGCCTGAAGAGAAAATTGACACTCTTTCAAAGGAGCAACAAGACTTACACCTGACTTCCCAACAATAAGTAGGAAAATCAAAACACAATGAAATTATATTTTTTGCAGTGCTTGCTGAGAGAAAACAAAATTGTAAACCTAAACATTACATATCCAGTAACAATATCCTTTAAAGAAGAAAGAAAAAGAAAAATATTTCTAAGCAAGTAAAACTAAGAGAACTTATTCTCATCAGACCTGTACTGAAGGTAATATTAAAGAGAGTTTTCCTTGTGAAGGAAATGACCCAGAGAAAACCGTGGAAATGACAAGGATGAGGAAAAAGGGGAAAGGTAAATATGTGAGTAAATCAAAATTATTATCACTGTGCAAACAACTTAAGGTCTTGTGGTGTTTAAATTATATGTGGAGTTAAATATGCAGAACGTGAAAGAAGAGAAGATAAATGGAGACAAAGTGTTTCAGGACTTAGGGCTGCTTGAGAAGTGGTGAAAGGACAGATTTACACTCAACCCTAAGAGCACAGAGATCCACATTTTAATCTGTAAGGCAACCACTAAACCGTGTATCTAATAAGCTAATAAAGGAAGAAATTCAATAATAATAAAAAAATAAATGATTAGTCCCAAGTAAGGCAGGAAATCATGGAAAAGGATTATAAAATAGTTGGAACAACTAGAAAATAAAAATTAATATAATAGACATTAACCTGAATATATTAGAATGTAAATAGTTTAAATGCACCAATAAAAGGGAAAAGATTGTTAGACTGGATAAAAATATAGGCTGCTTATAATAAACATAATTTAAATGTAAGGATAGAAATAATACGTCTAACAAGCACTAAATAAAAAACTGGTGTAGTTATTATAATATCAAATCAACAAGAAGGCAAGGATGCCCACTTTTGCCAGTTCTATGCAACAGTGTGCTGAAGGTCCTAGACAGTGTAATAAGGCAAGAAAATAAATATTAGAATGAAAGCAGTGGAACTGTCATTATCTCCAAAGAAATCTAGTTATATATAATCTGAAAACTGTTAGAATTAATCAAACAATTCACCAAATTTGCTGAATATGTGGTCAGTTTAAAAATAGATTTATTACTACATAACAGCAAGAAAATGATTAGTAAATAAAAGTTTAAATGATGCTATTTATAGAAGCATAAAAAAATTGAGCTATAGTAATTATGAGTGTGGTGGTTTTTTAAGAACAGACTAACAAACCAAAGGAACAGAATAGGGTCCTAAAATAGACCCTGATATAATTAATCATCACTGACTTGGAGTATTGAGTGCAATCAGAAAGAATGGCTTTTTAAAAATAAATAGGTATATCCTCTTGACCTTGAAGTAACCGAAGATATCTTAAATAGGATATTAAAATACAGTTCTAACCATACAAGAAGCCACTGATAAACTGCACTGTATCTTAAAGAACTTTTGTGCATCAAAAGTCCCCTTTAAGAGAGTGACAGAAGATATTTACTATACATGTATTGAGGGGTAGGAGGGAATTTATTCAAAATATAGAAAAAGCTCGTAACAATAAGAAAAAGGGAGTGAATTCTTAGTAAAATGGTCAAAAGACTTGAAGAAAAGAAACCTTATTAATAAAAGATATCAGAATTGCCAATACCAGCACTGGCAAGAATGTGGAGCATTAGGAGTGTCACATGCTTTTTGTGAAAAACTGATAATATCATCGAAGGCTGACCATACTCATATCCTGCCACTTAAGCAATTTCACTACTAACTCAATGCGCAGGAGAAATGGCTACACATACATACATACACACACACACAAATCTGTAGAGCATTAATCGTAATGGCCTAAAACTGGAAACAACTCAAAGGCCCAACAGGAAAATGAATAAATAAATTATAGTATACTCATATAATGGAATACATGCTCAACACTCATGAGAATGAACTAATTCAACAAGCAATGAAATTAATAAATCTCAAACATATCATGGTGAGGGAAAGAGGCCAGGCAGAAAAACAAAACAAAACCAGAACGCATGATTCCATTTATATGAAATTCAAAACTAATCTATGATGTCAGATGTTGAGATAATGATTCCCGTTGCCTGAGAGGGATAGGGACTGGGTGTTCCAGCACTGGTAGCATTATATTTGTTAACATAGGTCTTCTCAAGTGTCAGAAAATTTATCAAGGTGTAACTTTATCTGGGCACATTTCTAGGTATATTTCCATGCTTCGGTAAGGGACATACTTAAAAATAATTAATTCATCACATTTGTTTTCCTCATCAGACTCTTTCTCGATCTGTTTTCTTGAAGTCATTTCCTAGTCCTTCTGATGTTTCTCTGTGACTTTGTAACCCAATTTTCATTTGAAAGACTCCCAAAGCACCCTTATCAAAACTGACATTTTAACAAGATAATAATACCACTTACATAATATAAAAGGTTGCAAATACAGAATATGTCATCCCTCATGTAGCTGCAACTGTAGAAGCAGAGAAATCACAGGACAGCTGTTCGAAGACTTGCATTCCTTCCACCACTTCCCTGGACCAGCTGGGTAGGAGCAGGGACAAGACAGCTGGCTACCGAGTGTGTTAGATGTCAACCGTACACCATGATGGAAAATAAGATGCAATTACTATACCCATTCTGTTTTAGAGCTCAGGCAATAGAGAGACTCACTGAAATATAACATAACCACAATGAAGGGTGCTGACTCAGCTGGGTATTAAAGCCAGCTGGATCCAGGAAATCTAATGTGGCCAGGATACTCTCCTGTGTGTTTCTCCTGGGTGATCCAGGAAAGCTTCCTGGAGAAAGACACATCTGAGCTGAGCCCTAGAAGATGTTGCATAAGTAGGAGATGGGGAAGGATGCTCCCAGTAGCAAGAGAATGCAATATATAGGAAAATGGAAGCATTGCATCAGGACTGAAATGCAAGCAGTGAAGTGGAGACTTGGGTAATTCATTAGAGACAGACCATAGGTCAAGTCACAGAAACCTTAAAAAGCCATGTTTAGAGTTTGGATTTTAATCTGAGAACAAGGGGGGACAGCTCAAGTGTTTTAAGCAGAAAAGTGGCATAACAAGATTCACACTGTAGAAGCATCACTCCGGATGTGGTCTGCAGAATGGAATGAAGGGTGACCCTCAATCAGTGTAACCAAGGCCAAAGTCGTTGCGATAACCCAGGTGAGAGATCAAGATACTGAAGAGACTATCAGGGAGCTATGAAAGGATTTCAGAGGGATCAGGGAGGCAGAAGCAGTGAGACTTCATATTTTATTGGGTCTTGAGCTTGGCTTATTTTTATCCACCAGCTCCTAGGGGACTAATAAAGATGATATATTCTATTAGGAATGTTAATACCTGAGGGATTCTTATGTCAGGAAGGGAACTGCTTCATATCTATCAGGATCCCTTTCATGTCTGTGGTACTTTGGTTCCTTGATTCTGTGAAGATAGGGAATAAGAATGAATTATTATTAATTCCTAGTTTCTTAAATAATAGAAATAGGGATCCCTTTGGTCCCTGAATATTGGCGATATAATGGATATAACAATAAAGCATGACTTATTTAACCTACTCTGAGAGAAAGACAGGGACCAACTGAATATTGCAGGCAATGCTGCTCCCTGCTCCTCTGAATGACCACATGCACCCAAATAAGCCTGAGAAGGGAACTGGGTGTCTACTACTCCTTCAGGGAACTCAGCTCCCACTGGCTCTCACTGGGCACAAACCTTGCTAAAGTGCTTGTAATGCTGGTGATCAAAAGTATGCATTTCAGAATTTTCAAATAATGTGCCTCCCCCCAAAATATAACTCAACTACTTCATAAAGTTCTCAAGAGAAGAAAGAGTGATCTATTGTTCCAACACTAGAAAAAAATGGTGATGCAAGTTTATTGAGAGAGGGCATGTTAGTCCACTTTTATGTACTTGGTTTTACACACACAGTTTAAGGAATTTTTAAGGGTGATTTTTTTTTAAACTATGTAAAAATACAGGCTTTAAGAAACTTTTGAGTGAGATTTGACTCCTGAGAAAGGCAAATTAATGAAACTATCACAGAAGTTGTAGAGCCTAAAAATATAAATTTCATACATCTCAGGAAGATGATAAGGGAAACCAGAGGCTTTTAAAGAACATCCCTAAGATGATGTCCTTCCAACAGAACATTGCTCATCACAACTATCCAAGAGAAAGGGTGAGTGGGGCTTTCTTGAACCCTCATGGCCTTGTAGTCAAAAAGTTCCTGAAGGAACAATTAAGTGTCTGGGACCTCCTTTCTTGCAGACTGTTGAAGTAAAATGCTGACTCAGGACTTTCATTTGCTGATCAATTCCTCAGGTGGGATCAAAATGTTTTTGTTTTTGAAAAATGTGTACCTGCTTAAGCTTACTCAGATGCCCTTATTTAATTTGCAGCTGGGCATTTTTTCCCCGCTTTGTTTTCCATGGTCTTTTCATCCTCCTACCTTCTCTATTTTGTTGGTATAAAATAAAGGACAAGACTTTGTAGGGATTAAGAAGCACACATAACAATTCCACTAATGTTGCTAGGCAACAAGGGCCACGTATAAACTCAGTGAATGGATTCTGACCATCTGCATGAAGGAGAAATAGGAGCTAGTGGGTGAACAGTCTTGACAACCGCCAAGATCAGTACCTTTGACATACACGTTCCAGGATTCACTTGAGAAGGGAAATGGCCCACTTACGTTCAATGTTTCTGATGGTTCATTTTTCTAAAATGTGTTTAAAATTCTCCTTGATGGAAACTCGACACAATATGTTACAATGATCATCAGCTCAAGATGAGAAAGTAGCAAAAATCGCCTCTACTTATTTCCCTAGCTCAGGGCAGCATTAGCTGTAGCTTATCCAGCCTGATCCTGGCATGTTTTCTCCCCTCCCCCACCAGTGCATCTCATATGACTGATTAATCACAAGGTTTTTTTTTCTTTTTTAAAATCTCCTAGTCACTAACTCCCATCCTCCGTGATCAGCATTTACCCCAATCAGTTGCTGTGAAAAATATAAAATTGTTGACCATATTTACATGTTTTACTTTGTTATTACAAAGCAATGCACAAATATTAAGAAAAAAGCAGAAAACTTCAGACAGATAAACAAACATTCACATCCATTACCCTGTTCACAAGAGATAAACAACATAAATATCTTGGTGCATAGATTATTTTCTGTGCAAGTATGACAGATCTTTTTTACAGAATTGCATTACATTTATAAAATAAGTCGTAACTTGCCTCATAAACCCAACAGTAGCCAACATAGTTTTAAATAGCTTCTATACTATACCATAATTTAACCATTTCCATAAAACATGGGATAATTAACTGAATAAAGGACCAGTTACAAGATAACTTGACTAATCTTATGGCATCTTCTTGTTCATCCCCCAGACCTAACCATATTTAGCTTTATTAATTCCTAGTCTTACACCACTACTTCCTTTCCATTTCTACTAGTATTACCCTAGTCTAGTCCAAGTCTCTTAATTGGCTTCTTGTAGTAATGAAGTAATCAAAACTCTTTTGGTTTTAAATGGCAGAAAGCCCAACTCAAAGTGGCTTAAGCAAAGGATGGCTGCCTGGCTCACAGGTTCAGTCGCAGGGGCTAGGTGCATGCAGAGGGGGATCACAGACTCAAATAATGTCAGTGGGACTAGCCTCAGTCCCTCCACCTTCCGGCAATTTTCTCTTCTGTGACGGTTTTATTCTCGAGCAGGCCGTCCCCTAGAGGTGACCAAGTGGCTGTCAACACCTCTAGGCCTCTGTTCTCAGGAACTCCAGGGGAAAGAACATTCCTCTGACTAATTCCCAGGAGTCACTGATTGTACCCACCTGAACCAATCACTGTGGCTACCCTTCTCCACCTGGGCTCTGGATAGGGTCCACATCAATCAGCTCTCTCTCCCTCTGGCTTCTGGTTGGGTTTGGTCAATAGGAGGCATCAGCAGAAAAGGGAGGTGAGAGAATGTCTTCACTTCTCTCTACTTGCTGAGCCACAGGCTGGCAGAGCTGTGTTCCTATACCGAAGACTGCAGATCTTATTGGGTGAATTCCTACAACCTGCTACAGACCTTTTGGGGTTCTGGTAATAACTCTCTCCTGTTGTGCTTTCAGGCATAGGGGCGGTAAAATCTCATTGCCGTTGGAAGCTCCTGGGTACTCCACCATCCCTCGTTGGTTGGACTCAACACACACATTTATCCCATCTATATGTGCCTTCTCTTTCCTGTGGGACCTTGACTGGTATAGCCTCCAATAGGTTGGCCATCCTATCAGTGCTCTTTCATATCTACCACAAATCTGGTTAACCATTCAAGTCCTCATTCAAGAAATGGATATGAACATAGGAAGATCAAGGCTAAGGGCTGCTGTCAATTTAATAGAAATTATCAGTCACTGTTACTAGGCTTTAGTGACCACAGAAGTACACTTCAGATTGTAACACATATTAGTGACTCCAACTGCTTTCATATTTAGTTAATTTAGTAGGGTGTATCTAGAATATACCTATGAAGGCTATACTTTAATTCAGTTGATATCCAGCTTCCCTAATAGAAATTGAAAGGAAAAGAAGGAAAAAAAGAAGGAAGGAAGGAAGGAAGGAAGGAAAGAAGGAAAAGGGAACAAAGGGAGGGCGCAAAGAAGAAACAAGAAAAAAATACAGGGATTAAGAGTTTTGACCTCGGAGTCAGGAAACTGGAAAATCAATCCAGCTTTGCCTAAGACTCATTGTAGATGGCCTTGGGACTACTGGGTCTCTTTGTCCTGATCAAACACTGAAATTGGACCAGATCATCTTAAATTCCCTTCCAGTTTTAATAATCTATTAAATCCAAATGAACTGCAACTAATGATGCCTGCAGAACAAATCCACAGACAAACACTGCCAGTTTAAAGAAAATACAGATATTTCACTGAGTTGGATAAGCATGTCTTTCCTGACCAAGAAACCAAATTCTTTTTGAAAACTAGGCAATCATTTACATTAATAATGGAACAGAAATCGATGGCACTGACCTCAACTCAAAACAAAATTGTCGTTGTTCAGGTTCTTGCCGCAGACCAACATGTGCACAAACAACATGCTATCAATAGAGATCTGCAGCAAAACCCAAGAAAAGCACTAATGAAGCCAGCGGGCGCCCACACAACCAGGCCGCGGGTGCAATGCAGGATTAGACCTACAGCTGAAAACCCTCAGACGAGGGAGTTCCCACACCTCTTAGTGTAGTTTGTCTGGGCCAGCCAAGACAGTGGAAGCAGTAGGAGGAAGAGCAAAAAAAATAAAATAAAAATAAAAGGCCAAAGCAGGAAATGAGCTGTAAATTGACAGAATCACAAATCAGAACAGAGAAGCATGAGACATCTCAGGTCCAAAGAAGTTGCTTGGAAAATGTACTGTTTACCTACAAATGAGGCAATTGATAAAATACTAAAAAGAAAAAAGAAAAGAAGAAACTCGACGGTATTTCATGTTGAAAATACCTGTTATAAATAGGCAAGTATAAGAACAGGCAATAGAGAAAACTGAGTGTAAGAAACTAAACTTGGTACACTGGGGGTGGGGGTGGGGAGGAAGAGACTTTGTTCTTAAGGGTCCGATGGGTCCTCAGGGCACGGTAAAACAAGAACAGAACACCTGCACCAGAACCCAGGGACAGCTCGCCAGCCTCACATAGGAAGTTGGAAGAATATGGAGGAAAAGTCAGAGGCTGAACTATGTGCATTGCCAAAATGGCTTTAAGTTACTTGCCAAGGAACTGATTAGTTGTTAGTGGATGTCTCAAAAATAGCTCAAAAGGATGGTTAAGTCACAGAACCAGAACATGGGAAGCAAGAGTGACAAATTGGCAGTGTTAGTAGTTCAGAGGGATGGTAGCCCATTTGAATAATTTGCTGACCTTGGAACATGTGTTCTAAAACTTCTCTGTCCATTACGGTAGTCACTAGCCACATGTAGTTATTGAACGCCTGAAATGTGTTCACATTAATATGTGCTGTACATGGAAAATATACACCAGATTTTTAAGACTAAGTACCAAAAAAAGTAAACTCACTCATTAATAATTTTATATTGATTATACACAGAAATAATATTTTGGATATGTTGAGTTAAATAAAATAATTTGTTAAAATAAATTTATCTTGTCTCTTTGCATATTTTTAATATAGTTACTAGAAAATCTTATAATTTTTTTAATTGACTGATTTTTAGAGGTAGAAACATGGATTTGTTGTTCCACTTATTTATGCATTTATTAGTTGGTTCTTGTTTGTGTCCTGACCTGGGATCGAACTCACAACCTTGGCGTAGCGGGATGATGCTCTAACCAAATGAGCTGCCCAGCCGGAGCAGAAAATTTTAAATCACATATGTGGTTCACATTTGTTGTTCACATTACATTTCTACTGGACAGAGCTATTGTGTAAAGTCCCTTGCTCTCTCTCTCCAGGCTTCTGGGATGGTAAGATATCGGGGAAGACTTGATATAGCCCCCACTGTCTTTTTCATGTCAAGCAGAGCCTAGTTTCAGACTAAGTGAAAGAACACCACACTGAGACGCAACAGCTGCTGTATCCACACAACTCACACCCACTCGGGAATATACACTTACTTAGAAGAACAGTCACCACCGCCTCCTCACGTGTGCACCCACTTACCATATATGCACACAAGCATATTTGTATGTGTCAGAATAATATCCATAAATAGGCAAGGAATATTAGCAGAATAATTTTTTACAGTGAGATTTACATTTCTACTGTCAACCTTAATCATTTGTTTGAACTAGGGAAAGTCATTAGTGCTTGTTAATAAGAAGAGGTTCTTTGAAATTCAAAAGAGTGTTTGAACTTCATGTCTTTCATTTCCTAATAGGAAACCAGTTCACTGAGAGGTGACACTACCATAAGTCTTCTACCGAGAATCAAGAGTTCCAGAGAGTAAAAACCAAGCTTTTGCCTGGTTTGGGAATAAAAACCTCTAGGGTGATCTACCAATGAGCACAATTTGGTTTCCATTCTCTTACCTGTCTTCTCCAGACTTTCACGTTCTAAATCCTAAGAGCTACCTAATCCTGCCAGTCTTGTCAATTCCATTGAAACCTACCACCTGGCACACCCATCTCTTAGTACCTGCTAACTACATCAAACTCCTGGTCCAAACTCTATTTGGTCAGTCCATGGTGACACAACCATTTGACATAATGATACAATTCAGATCTTACTCAAGTAAATAAAGAAGTTCCTTTACAACTGAGCTTCGAAGAACTCTGCCTTTTGAGGTTAGTCTCCTTTATGGACAGATTTTGGCCTTGTATTGGATACCTGCCCTGTTAGACGATCAAGAATTCATCCTCCCTTCATTTGGCAAAAGAACTCCATTTTCCTTGGGGGAAACTTTGGATGGGTCTATGGCCTATTCTCCCCCATCTCTTACAAGACAGCACATAACCTAGGCCTGGCCAATTACCATATTTTTATTCCCTTGGAAATTCCAATAGAAATATAATGCAAACTACAATGGTTCAAAGATGGTTGTGTGAATGAAACAGAACCAATGGCTTTATTCTAGTACTTTGTAGGAACCACTGGTAGAGAATACCTTTGATTTATCTGCATTTGAAGCTAATAGGATGTAAGCTTAGAACGTCAAGTCATTGCTACCTGGAAAGACCTTGCTTAAGAGGATGGCAGAGTAGAAAGAGAATCCAATTTCATAAACATTATTTGAGGTCTTGGTCCAGCAAGTCGCAAGTTATCAGTTTGGTGAATTAATAAAATTTCCATTTTTGCTTAAATGACTTAAAATTTGCTTGAAACTCTGACTAGCAGCACTCATCAAATATTTAGCCACTACATGAATGATTTATATTTTTCCTATACTTCAAGAAGCAGATATTCTCATGAGGTCACCCCTGTTAATGTGAACTCACCCTGAATTTTTCTTTTCTTTTCGTCTTTCTCAATACATAGTCTGTAAGGCACGTTATCATTATCAGAACGTGCCTTGGAGATCTGGCCCATCCATAATCAAGGGAATTCAAAGGTTACTTCAATATTTAATGCTGAGTTACTGACAATACTTGACATCAAGTTATCCTTGCAGTTCATTTGGATTATATCCCAGCTCTGGACTCTTGGCTTCTGTATAGACCTGAGACCCAGCTCCCAATTTGCATTCCAGCTTTGACTGGTATCCAAATGCATCCCTAATGTTCCTGACTATCTCGTGTAGTAAGCGCCCCAAGCCCCAATCACTTCAGCATCTGGATTCTCCATAACTAGCCCTTCCACTCTAGGAACTGTAGATGGGCCCCTCGTACATTTTTGGAAACTTCTCTAAGGACAGCAATCTACATGCTTTAAAAAAATTAACTTCCAGATTCCCCATTGCTGCGTTCTGAACATTACCATTTGCTGGGTCTGCCTGATGCCAGCAGCTTGTTACACCATCACCTTATGGACCAATCTTTTCATCATGTACCTGTTATGTTTCCCCCAAACCAACCACATCCCGATGGATAAATCTGTCTTCAGATCTCAGCCACTTCTCACTTGAGGTGGATCAGGATAAGCTTCTCCAAAATGTGCCACTTTGGCATGCAGATTATTTTTAGCTGAAGGCAATCAAGACCCAGCAGATTCAAGAAAAACTTTTATCTCTCCCTTAATCACCTAAAAGAAATTGGGGTTGGGGGGCAGCCAGAAAGAGAGCTATTACCAGGAATACCTTTTTATCTGAATGACCTGTCTGTATGGCAGGCCGTGCTAAACATCTGCTCTTCTTACAATCCTGTGAGGTACTCTCCTTCCCTTTGAAGTCCCAGGCTCCTATCTCATTCTTTAGCTCAGAGTGGCATATAAGGCTCACCTGCCCAACTTGTCCTTGGGTCTCATTGGCTTTGTAAGACCCCTAATATATATATATATAAAATTCATTTTTCTCCTGTTAATCTGTTTGATGTCAATTTTATTATTAGACCAGCCAAAGAATCTAGACAGGTACAGGGAAATTTTTCCTCCCCTACACACCAAACTTCAGTTAATCTTTCCAAATATACCAACCTAGGCCAAACACCATCAAACCATTATGCCTCTCTAACTATATTTTACAACTTATAACATCACTATTATCATGCCAATATATCCTTATGATACACCTGTGTTCATTTATTGCCACATGTATAGTGAAAAACCAGTGAACTAAGAATCAAAACATCTTGATTCTACTCTTGGTTTTGTTGTATACCGTGGTGTGACTTCATGTGCAAAAATAAAATCTCTTTCATAACCTCTCACATTTTTATTTTCTTTATCTATAAGCTAGGTTAATAACGCTTGGCCTACTTCCTGCATACTGTGAGAATTAGATAACAATGCATGTGGAATCACACTGTACACTTTGAAATATTATGTAAATAAGTTATTGATATGAGGTGTTCTCACCAGCCAGAACTGTTAGCTCATACTTCTTTTTAACCATGACCAGCCAATTGTCAATTCACAGATACGTATGCAGGTATTCCTTACAAAATTCACTTGCACAGTGAAAGTGAAATGTTTGCCAGTGGACTAGATGAGAGGTGAGGGAAGATAAAGATGTTGAGAAAAAAGAAGAGTTAGAAAAATAGGGGTTATGCGTGAGAGTGGAAGTGCTGGGCAGAGTGGAAAGGGGAGGGAGAGAGAGAGAGAGAGAGACAGAGAGAGACAGAGAGAGAGAGAGATTGAGAGAGAGAGAGAACCACCAGGGGAGACTAGGCCAGTGGAATGTAAGATGACAGGCCAGGAACACAAAGCAGGAGAGGAAACAGAGAGGAAAGACAGCAGGAAACAGGAAACTATGGCAGAGCCAAAAGGCATCAATCAATCTTGGACCAGAGCGCCCTGCTCGGGAAATATCCAGGGACTGAGATGGAAATAAGCTCCTTGCTCCCCGGGGCCTTTCAGTGAGGTAGGCAACCACAGGCCACTTGAAATTGTCTTAAAGAAAGCCCTCCAGCTCAGAGCAGTCTCGGAGGTCAAACCTCCCTCCGGGAGGCAGATGCAGACAATGCCAACTCTGTGGGAAGAGACAGGGACAGCAACGGGACAAACAAGAACTTACATGTTGAACAACAGTACGGAAAATGAGAGGAGTAGTAAAGGGGCAGACCTGTTGCCAGACCAGACTACTAGAATATTGTGTAATTTGACCCAATCTCACTGTGGTTGTTTTCCTTCACTGAAATACCTGATGATCTGGATTGGATTGATTGTTCAGTCCAATTTAACCAATTCCCTGGACATACTTTTTAAAAGGATGGAAATTTTCTAGCAGAAGCAAGTGGCTACTTTCTAGGACACGGCAGTGGGAATTCTGACACGTGAGACAGGCTCCAACTCTCTCAAGGCCTCCTAGGCACCACTAGTGTGCTAACATTCTAGGTCCCCCGCTGATCGGGGTCACCTCTGGGCATGAAAAGAAGAGGACCGGGGTGGGGGGGGGGTGGGGGGGGGGAACTCAGCTAAAGGATTTCTGATTGGAGGGAGAATTCCCAGAGAATGAGTCAGTCAAAGAGAAACAGGAATTCCCTTGAAAGGGGCCTAATCTCCTCTAATGGGAGCTCCTGAGCTCCTCTCTGGGATGACACAGCCCTTCTTTCTCAAAGTGGGCTATCTGAATTGCCACCTGCGTGACATAAGGCACTGCCGTGGCAGTACAGAGAGTAGAAATAACAGAATGAATAGAAACAGTTGGAGGATTAGAGGCTGCGGCAGTACGATGAGTAGCAGTGGTCTTAGGACCTGGTGTAATAATACCAGCGTCTGGAATGGGCAGGATGGGGGCACAGAGGAAGCCGCAGTCCAGGAGTCAGGAGTTGGAGCTCAGGAATCAGACCCGCTGAATTTGGATCCTTGGCTCCCCCATGTATTTAGCTGCATGAAGTTGGGCAAGTCAATTACTTTGTCTATGTCTCAATGTCACTACCTATAAAATGCAAATGGTAAGAGGACCCCCTTCACAGAAACATTATATGCAGGGAATGGGAAAATGCTCATAAAGGGTTGAACACAGGGCCGACACTACTGAGTGCTCAATGCCTGTTACTAGAACTAGCAGGAAAAGGAGGGGTGGGGTGGGGACAGCACTGCAAAGGAGTCCATCCCAGGTAGGGGACACAAAATAAAGGGAGCATCAACCCTGTCCCTAGAAGTCCCATGCTGTGGAATCTGGAAACACATCCACAGGATAAGTCTTTCAACTTCAAATAAAGAACTGGTGTTCCTTCCATCCTCCCACTGCTTCTCCAAATCTCACAGCCTCAGAATCCATACTTGCAGGTGAAACTCGGTGGCGGGGGAGGTAAAGGTGGTGACTGTTAATATCCGTTGGGCACACACCTATCTACGATGGGCCTTCAATGATGATGAGAGCATGCCAAAAGAGCTGGAAAGTGAAATATAAAGGCTTTCTCAATTTTAGTAAAATTTCTCCAACGCTATAACGTGCCAGACAGTGTGCTAAAGTCTGGGCCCAGGAAGTCCAGCAGAGGAGGCAGACATTAAACAAATAATTACAAACTCTGACAAATACAAACACCTGATAACAACAATTTGTACACAGAGCCCTGCGAGCATAGAGAGGAGGTGGGGAGGGCTTAGGGGTCTGTAAGAGGGAACTGAGTTCCGATCTAACGTATGAATAAGTTCTCAAAAGGCAGGGGATGGGTAGTGAAGGGTAAAGGGACCCAAATATGGTGACGAAAGATGAGCACACAATGCAATATACGAAGCATGTATTACAGTAATGTACACTTGAAACTTATGTGGCCCTATTAACCAACGTCACCTCAATAAATTTAATTTTAAAAAGTACAGGGAATGGGCATGATTGGACGTAAGCTATAGAAAGATGGCCGGTCACCCAGTTGCTAAATGAGTTGGAGGTGAAACAGCCATAGTCTAGAAAGGAGTTTGGAGAGGATGCCAATCACTCAGAAAATAGACGGTGAGGGCTAATGACAGCAATGACAAGAAGGGTAGGAGAGGGTGGCAGAGTCAAGGTTACATAATTGTAAATGAAACAGTGCTAAAATTAAGCTGGTGTAAAAAGGTTACTAGTTATTTTTTTTCACAGAGTAAAACCTCATCAGTTCAACATAATTAGATAGAAGCATGCCACAATTAGTCAAATATGAATTACAGATTTTTAAAAAAGAATATGATGAACTGCTTAGGGTTTTTGGACTAGGTGAAATTTTAAATAACTTTCAACTTCCTTGCTCTTAATTAGCAGCATCAATATTCCTACAAAAAATTAAAGTGTAATTCTTAGAAGTAAAGTTGTTTTGTTTTTTTCTAAAGTGGATTGAACCTTTCTCTTTTTTGTTTTTATTCCCATAATCCTGGATTCCAAGACTGATCTCTATCCACAGCCAATTCCTCTTTTGCTAGTATAGGAAGTCATAACCCTGACCTCAGGCTGACTGTCCAGAAAATTTGTCTGAGAGGCCTATACAATCTCTCAACATAGACGATAGGCTGGCTGGTACTCCTCTCTGCCAATTAGGGGTGTCAGACTGGGTGATGCTAGTCCATCAACAACACAACCACAGGAAAAAAAAAAAACATGTTGAAGTTACAAACAGAAATTGGCCACAATTTTCCTGGGTCCCAGGAGTCTTTGGGGGTCTCTCAATTTATTTTTCAAAACATGATAAAAATCAGTTCAATCCCAGGACAAGCCATCAAAACACTCCCTTTTAAGGAGAGAATTTTATCTTATTGTCTCCTAAAGTACTAAATTAGTTGAAATCCTCAGTTCTCATAGCTTGTCTAAAACATGTTAAATGCACTATTTATTTTCCAAATACTTGTGCATTTCTTACATCATAATCCTCATGAGTCATAAAGAATTTATTTACTATGAAAAATATTAGACTCAATTCTCATAATCTCCTTAACTAGAACTGAATTACAAAGGAAATAATTCCTAATTCCAGATTCCCTAAAGATGTACTATTAGTAGTCTCCTTGGTAGGACTATTCGGAGAGCTACATGCATTTTTCCCTTGTCTAGAAGATCATTAGAGGTTTTGAAAGGGTACAGATATGATATTCCCCACAGCCCCTGGTTTGGGGGATGGGGGAAGGAGATAATACAGCTTTTAAGGTACTTTGCATACCTATGGCAAGAAGGTAGCTAGATAATAGCTGTACCACTGCCGAAGGGCAAAAGGTCTGGGGGGACGGAGGTTGTTCTAGGATTTTAAAGGAAGGGTGGGTAGTCCTGAGAGAAGGAGAGTGTTGGAGAAGCATGTGGTTAAGGGTGCCATGATGTAGGAGCATGTTGTAGCAGCCATGTGAGAACAAGTAGCTATGCAGTTTGTAGTCAGGATTCCACCATGTGGCCTGGCCTAGTAAGAAAGCAGGCAGGCTGCTGCTTTGGTTGTTCCAGATCTAGCTGACTCCGAAGCCACCAAGGACTCCGCCTTGCAGACCCAGACTCTATCTCCACTCTTGGAACTCGGGACACACAGAGCAGACTTTACCATGATCCAGTGTTAACACGGCACATGCTGTCCTGGACTGTTATATGGAGGCTGATGACATCATACCCCAGATCTTGAAGGAGACAGGTTACAGATAAGGGATGGGGAACTTCTGGGCTTGGTTTTGGCTTATAGCCTTTTGGGGAACAAGGGGAGTGCTCGGTCTCAGGGAGAACAGGGCTCTGAGGTGAAGTGCTTTCAGCCCCCCGCCCCCAATTGGAATACTGTAAATAAGACCTGTTTTACTCAACACTAATTGTTGGGCCATACACCAAGGCACCATGTGAATGAGCCCCGCTTTCCTCGGTAACAGTTGCAGGGAGCACTGTCTAGTCTATTCAGTTCGTCATGCAACAGATGGGATCAGAATCTTTCCCAAAACATTTCCTCACTGAGTTCCACACCAATTTACCCAACGATCTATCGGATATTTATCACCAAATCTTTCATGGGTTTCTCCATCTCAGCCAGCTCAGGACTAAGCTCTGTTTGCCCATGCACCCTACTCCTTCTCCATGGTCACTTTTAAAACATCTTCCTTTTCCTTCTCACCTTCTACCCTGAATTCTACTCCCTCTAGAATCTGTGTCCTCTTCCTCGATCCCCACATTAGTCTTAGTCTGGCCTTATCCTCCCTTCCTGAACAAATCTAGCAGTTCCCTAATTGAGTCCCTGAGACCCTAACTCCCGTCAAACTCAGTTGGAGTCATCCTCCTAATATACGTGACATGAATTTTCCTTCTGTGCAGAATGAGCACATTTCTGGATGTTCCATCTCTAGTTTTCTTCATTTACTATTACCAACATTTTTTGAATGCTGAGAAGTCCTCTTTTTTCATATCAAAAAACTAACTTCCTACTTTTATCTACACATATCCGTTTTCTGGAATTCAACTTCTGAGCGATTTGGACTGCGATAATTATATTGAATAAATAAACAATGGTGACATTTGAGATAAAGGTGAGGCTAAAAATGTCAGTTACACTGTTGAGAGTGAAACCTTATAATAAATATGCATCTATATCTGATATGCATAAAGGCATGATAGTATTAAACATTCAAAGATGAGTACCTCATATAAAACCTTTTGCAAGCACTGAAATTAATAAAGCCATTATAAGTTAAGGAGCAAGTGAGTAGGCAAAGGGGAAAAAAAAAGAAAGATTATTCTTACAGTTCTTTAGAGATGCAAATCAGAACACTGCCTGACATCTTTACCTGAGAAAATGGTACTCATTTAACAAGTACTTATTTAGAAATCTGTTCCAATTCCTTAATTGAAAATAGTTCTTACATTCAACACAACCCTACTTGCAAAATCGTAATAAAACAAATTCCCATGGAGAAAATTACAGGTACAAATGTCATGATATGGTGTCTAAGCTGGAGATAATTCTTACCACTGTTTCCCACATTTAAGTGAGAAAATGAAAAGCCTCAAGGGCCTGGCAGGCAGATGGAACTCCCAGACCACTGGACTCAGTGTCTGTGAAAGGAAATGTAGTAGTTCAAATGGCTTCTTTGCAGACAATAGGAATCATTGTCACTCTCGGCAATTAGTTTCTTTTCAGACAATAGGAATCACTGTGACTCAGGGAAACTGGAGAGGGCCCAGCCTCCCCAAAGGCATTTGAGTCAATTTCTAAAAATCTGGACAGGCCACACAGACCAATCTGCCAGGCCTGCATTTTGAGAACCCAAGTCTGAAAATGTGTAATGGCAGACCCTCTGCCACATGGAAATCATTGCACAAGCAAACTCTGAAGCTCAAAGGATGGACTCTGGCATCAAGAAAATTTGGGTGAAAATCATGGCTTCACTCCTCATTAGAGACGTGACTTTGGACCAAATAACGACCCTTTTCTGCCTCTGTCACTCCTATGTAATAAAAGGGACACTGTCGGTGAGTGTCTTAGTCAGTTTGGGCTGCTATAACAAATTACCATAGACTGGGTAGCTAAACCAGCAAACATTTACTCCTCAAAGTTCTGGAGATTGGGAAGTTCAAGGTCAAGGTGCCAGCAGATCTGGTGTCTAGTGGAAGCCTGCTTCCTGTTGTGCAGATGGCCACGTTCTCATGGAGTCCTCACATGGTAGACAGCACAGAGCTCTCTGGGGTCTCTTTCATAAAAGTGCTAATCCCTTTCATAAGTCATCTGCCCTCCTGACCTTCTTACTTTCCAAAGACCTCACCTCCTACAACTATCACCACATTGGCGGTTAGGATCTCAAGATATAAATTTTAGGGGGACACCAACATGTAGCCCATACAGTAAGGAGCAAACAGAGTTGTCAGGATTAAAGGTGATCAGGAGCATCCAAACCTTGAAACCACAGCAAACGATTCTTCTAAAAATGATCAAGGCAGCAAGGAACAAGTAAGTGATTTAATATTCTCCCAGTACTCTTTAAATCCATTTGTCAGATTTAGACATGTTTAATCAAGTAACACTTTAATCTAAACTATAGCGCCTTTAAGAAATAGTTTGCTGGCTTTGAAAAGCTGGAAAGTAATGTGAAAAAAAAAAGCAGTGATTTTAGAAGCAAAGGTTTGGGTTTTAGTCTCAGGTTAAATCACTCGTTAGCTGTGTGGACTTAGGACAAGTCAATTAACCTCTCTGAAACCCTTTGTAATTTCTTTTGTATTCTGTGCTTTGTAAGACTTCAAGAAGCTACAAACCTTGCTCAAGGCTCCAGATTATCGAAAGAAGCTTGGAAAGGATTTCAAATAATTCTCAGCCTCAGTCAAGTGCTTCTTCAATCTCATAATGACCCATTCTTATAAAGAGGGAAAAAAAGACCTAGTTTTGCTGGAATCCAGGTGACCCTTCAAAACAGATCATACTGTAATCCTGTTAATATAGAGGAAATTCTGACTGGACCAGAACTAAGAATCAAAGAGATCTTGTAAAAGTTGTTTTGTAAAATTAGGCAACACCTCAGTCCTCAGCAGCTATTTGCATGCACAGATTCACCCAAGTGGAACTATCTAGAAAAAAACTTTACTGAAATGTAAGATTTAAATAAGGCTTGGGATGGTTGGAAAGACTCCAAAAGAACCAAGCTGCAGTGAGGGACAATAAGGTGTCACAAGAAGAGGAACCAGATTCACCAGGGTTGACTAGGCAAGAGACTCAGAATGTTGCGTGTGAGTGGTAGTTCTGAGAACATGTAACAGTTGATACCAACATTCTGTGCGCACTTGGGAAAAAGCATACGTCTGAGAATAGGGAATGCTGTGTGCTACTTTCTGAAACACTTCCATCTCAAGTGGTTTTAGTAAGGGACCCACTTCAATCAAGTGTTACACAGAATGCATATCCATCTCACTTTCCATGTACAATAATATAGATTTTCAGCATCAAGAGGTTTTCTGTTTAGGCAGAACCAAGGCATAGCCTTTCAGCCCTGGGGACTGGTCATTCATCAGGATAGATCCAGATTAGCACCTCGCTGGAATGGTCAGAGCTGGAAGTTGGCAGAATTCAGCCTGGGAAGCAGAACATATTCAGTATAAGCAACCACTTTTAGTGATAACCAAATGCCCCAAAACACACAGACAAGGTGAACTGGGTGAAGGAGAGCTGCAGGCAGTCAAGAAGATAAAGACTCGCACACAGCTTCAGATGTTTATGTTCATGTGAACATGTGTGACCCGGAGGCTTGTGGAACCCAATGCATCACGTGCCAGAGCTGTGAGTTCCAGGAGGAAGCAAGGTTGTAGGGAAGAAGCTGTACTGTTATCTGCCACTCTTTTTGGATACTCTTCTCCGTTGGGGAGGGGAGGAGCCTAAGAGCTACGTTTTCCACACCTCCTCACCCACTGGCTTCTGGTTGTTTCCCAAACGGGAGGCTCAGAATGGGAAACTGGCCTGCAAGAAGGAAAAAAAGAACCAGTTTTCCTTCCAGTATCCGCAGTGAGCACAGCAGCAAATGGCTCCTTCGGCAGCAAGCGTGGCGGCAGCAACGTGTGGCAGGAATGGGGTTCAGGAAGCTTCCTGATCTCTGGCTGACACCTCCTTCTTCCTGCCCTTTCATGGAGCTTTGTGGCCAACTTCCTGCTTGAAACGTGTACAACAGAGGCCATGACCGGTTGGGAACAGGTACAGAAGCAGAAAGAAACAGGTCAGAGGTGTTTTTCTCTAAATAGAGATCATCAATCAAGGGATTAACTGCACATGACGGAGAGCTGGAGTTATTGAATAGAACACAAGACTAGGAGTGAAAAAGACACAGTTCTGAGTCCTAGATCCTTCAACTCCCAAACAGGAGCGTGCCCAAGTTCATGGAAGGTGCAGAGTAAAGAGAAGATGGGGCTGAATAGCATATAAAAGAGAAGTGGTCTCAGCCCAGTGTTGCCATGTATAAGCCCCAATATTGAAGTCTTTTATCACTTCGCAAGTTTCAGTTTCCTTACCAGAGAATGGACACTATTGGGGACAATAAAACAATTTAACAACTGATTAAAAAATAATAAAATCAGCCAATTAAATGAATACTGAATTGAAGCAATCAAGAAGTGTATAGAATGTAGTAATTGACTAGCAGTTCTGGGGGTAATAAAAGCCTGTATTTCACTATAATTGTGCTAAGGGTAATATTTACTATTTGTTTGATGCCTACTCTATGTGACAAACTATGTTAAGGGTTTTACCTATATTACTTGTTATAATCAAAAGAATCCCATTTTCAGACGCCAACACTAAAGGCTTAGAGAGATTAAATAATTAGTTCAGGGTTTCACAACCAGCACATTTTACACATCGCAGAGAACACTGATTTAGCCATGTGTGTCCTCGGTCCTCTGGCATGAGGTCTCCAGCTTGAGGTCCCCTGGGACTCCAGGAAGCACAAAGGATTTCCACCACAGTGTGAGTTCCAGTTCATAGTCTCCTGTGCTCCTGATATAATCCAAAGACTAAGTGAATTATCACCATCGTATCAGTCAAGCAATAAAGTTGAGTGTTAGTCTCATTTACATTTCTAAAGCAACACAAAAATATCTCCTTTTAAACCGTACCCACTCACTTTCTCCTTATATGCTAATGCATGTCACAATTTCAAAGCCTGAAGAGAGTTCCTGCAAAACATTTCACTGCCTAAAAGTTGTACATATTCACCCACCGTTCTGATTGCCAGGTTACAAGCATAAATTAACTCTGCTTGCAAATCAATTACATATTGATAAACCTTTAGGGCTGACAACTTGTACGCATGGATTTCAAACTCTATTAGGTATTTCAAGGTTTTAGGATATTTAGCATTAAAAATTCCAACTTCATCCTCAGATGTTAGTGAAATACATGCATTGTCACCAGTATTAATAATCAAGCCAAAAATCAACTCCTTTATTTTAAAAATTGCTCCTATCTTTGTTAAAATCGGGTCATTTCAATTAATTCTTGTAATCACATTGATTCCCAATTAATTCATTTCTTGATTTGAAGTAATGAATTGCAACTTTGTGCCATGAGAGAATTAAAGCAACTGGGTAATTAATTCAAAATTCAGCTACTAACTTTTGTTATGGTTTTTAATTCATGTTGTTACACGTGGACTGTGAGTGCATTTCCATCAAGAGTATGCATTTTATATTTAAGGTACTCAACTTTTGGTATTTATTCAGATGTTCTGTGTTTTGTACAAAAGTTTGCCATTTTGATCTTCTGTTCGAAAATATTTAGTGACTTCCCAGCACAAATCATTAAACCTTACCCAAGAAAGAAGAAAATATGATTCTTCTCCCTGGAAAACCGGTCCTTTCTTGAATTCCTTTCTCTCTTTCCTTTTCCCTTCTGTCCTTCCTTCCTTAAAGTGACTTACAAAAATAAACAAAGTAATATATTGTTAAGGAAGCAAAGGAAGTAAGATAAAGTGAAAAGGAGTTAGAAAAATAAAAATAAAGGCAGGTCAGAACCCTTGTGAGTGCCTGGAGATCTTCTATACACGTTAGTGATAATTACAAATTTGGCTCTGAGTTTCCCAGAAACCCTAGCAAAGGGAGGAAAATGCTGCAGTTTATTTTATGTGATTCATCATTCCTATAAGAGGCTTAAAAAAACATTAATGAGAAAGCACAACAGTTATTCTGTAGGGGAGAAAAAGAACCTTAAACCAAGGTGTTCTTATTCAAGAGAGGCAGGGCAACAGGGAATTGTGGAGGAAGCCACAGGAAGAAAGACGCAAGATACAAAATAAACATTTTCTTCACTCAGAGGGGCTGTTATCCTGAGAAATCTTCAAAGAAAGAGTGTGTACTTATCTCCTAGCTGAACCCTATATTTTTCTGGAACTAGAAATTGATAGAAACATTCTTAGAAAGCAGAAACTTTTTTACTGTAATAAACGGCATGAAGAAAAGGACGGAAACCTGGAATCCTTTTAGGGATCATGATTACGCTGGGGAAAACCACCTGTCAGTAGAAAAAAGTCTGATCTCTAACCAAAACAAAACAACAAGTCAGCATGGGCTATCTCTGAAGACAGGCAATAAGCCGTAGTAGTCAGTAGCCCCTAGGGCGTGGGGACAGCATCGTGGTGAGGTAGCGCCAGGCACGGTGGCCAAACACAGGCTGATGAGGTTCTACAAAGAGTTTCTGCTGGAAAGTCACCAAAGCCACTGTTTCCACTTTCCTTTCTTCAACCCTTAAAAAAAGGCAGTTGTCTCCTCCAGAGCCCCAACAAAAAACAAACAGACAAAAAAATGACATCAGGTGGGTGTCAGATTGTCTGCAAAGAGCTGCCTGCTGACTGCTAGTTTGTGAGACACTATTTACCAAAGGAGAAGACTCATCAGGGACTTGCCTGATTCACTGCTGGCTTTTCATCCTGACTCAGTTCATCCTACATCAAGTGCTCTCTACAACGAATGCCCTTAAGGGAAAATGTTAGTAAAAAAGCTGTACAGTAAGTGGTCACATGACTTGGCTTGGCCAATCAGATGTCACCCCCAGGATGCTGACTCTTGAGCAGCATATATAGAAAGTGGAGAAGGTTGGTCACTACCCACCTCTCCCTATGGTAGGTCCTGGTTCTGCTTCCGAGCTCAGCAAGAACTCCTGAAGTTCTTGTTTATTAACAAGCCCTGTTCTCCAGCATTTTCTCCTTAATGCTTTGAGCCTGTACACCGTAGATTCTCCAAAATTACCTTGGAATATGTGAGCAATGATTGTAGCCAAGAACACTGACAGATGTATAACAGTAAGGATCAAAATGAATTAGCAAACTCAATTCAACCAAATCAAATGGACAAAAAAAGAACTGGCCACGATGGCCTGACAAAATACTTAAATGTTAGACCTTTGATTTAGCTACAGATATCAAGAAGGTCCTCTCTGTCCTCTGATAGATGAGAAACATTGGCCAGAGTCTTTTAATTCCACAGCTGTCGAAATATAAAACTTTTGCTCAGATTTCTGAATTTCCCCAGGCATCTTTCTAGTCTTTTTGTCTAAACTGCTGCCATCCTGTGCCTTTTGGGTGTCCATTCTGCAGTCTCTCTCCAAATCACATTTACCCAGACAGGCCTGCCAGTCATCTTACCAATATACACTCACACATTCATACATAGGCTCATAACGTATTTGTAGTATAGTAGAAAATAGTGTGGTTATACGACCTTGAACAGGTTACTTAACCTCTTTGTGCCCTGGTTACCACACATTGTATAATGGATATAATAAAGGCACGTGCCTCATAGGGTTGTTTTAAAAAGTAAATGGGATAACACATGTTAAGAGTTTATAGCTCATGATGTCTTCACACATAATAAACATTCAAGACTCAATTCCTAGCCAAGCCAGCAAGTTTTACTGAAGAGCTGGATCCTGGCAGAGTCAGCACATACATCACACACATTTAAAACAAATCAAAAAATACAGATATGCAACCTGACTGCTCTCAAAGTTCACTCCAGCCACCATGACACAGGGTATTTATTTCCCTTTTCCAAGTGGAGCCCAGACTCTCCTTCTCTGAATCTTGTCTCTTCTCCAACCTTCTCCCTCCTCGGTTCACTCGTTTTCCTATTTTGAAAGCACATAAAAAATTTCTTTTTTGTGCCAGGAATTTGGGCCCTTTGGCTCTCATTTTGCATAGGCATTTTACCAAGTGAAGACATTTTCTTACCAAAAAAAAAAAAAAAAGAAAGAAAGAAAGAAAAAAGTAATAACATTTACTCTGTCTAGTTATACCTAAAATATCAGTTTCTAGACCCTAGTCATTTGCCTGCTACCCTTGTGATTTTTTTTCACATTCATTTGTTAATGAATATTTTAAATTAAAGAACATTCTCTTTTAAATATGCTTATTTTTCAATTTTAAATAAATGTATTTTAAAATGAAATTTTATGTCACTACTGTAAGTGTGCAAAATAGTATCACTCACCACGTTAAGATGGGTACCTTAAAAAATATTCATTTTGAAATAGAAAGATGTTCATATAACCACCTAAAATCATGATGTATTACTAGAGATCCACCATCAGAATCTGGCAAATGTGAACCTAAAATACATCCATTCTCATTGACACCCCCACAGGCTGGACGGAGGAAGAGACAGGTGGAAAGTCTGTGGCATTTGCATGTTACTAATATTGTGGGTAGAGAGGAGGAGTGGGCGAGGATGAGCACATGTTGACGGGCTAGAAATCTGACAGCAAAGATGGTCCTGAGATGAGATTCTGGGTAGTGATTATCATCTTGTTTCCTGAGTGATACAAGATACACAGCACCTGAGTCTAATGTTCATTTAATTGAATTGTATTCTACCATTAGAATCCAATGCTGCTATAAATAAATGTTGAAAAGCTATAAATGTTAGGGATCATACTGTTACAGAAACAGGGGAGTCCAAAAATCCCCAGAGTTTGCTGCTGGGGGATGGGGAGAAGGAAGCAGCTTTTAGAATGCCTCCACATGCCTGAGGCTGGTGGCTAGTGTCTTTTTTATGCAAAATGGCTTTAAAGCATCCAAAGCCTCAGGTAGATGGGAGGAGTCTTGAACCAGGGGACGGTATGGAGAAAGCACACAGAGCCTACGTAAGGTTCTGTGAATGGTCAGGACTGTTTGCAACGCCCACTGTGTCAGAGGACACAGTCAGGGATATATAAGCAGCCTCGGACATTTTGGCTCTCTCTCTCACGTGCTCTCGCTCTCTCGCCCCCTCCATGCAGTTTGGTGAAGGGGCCTTCTCTATGTAGCTTGGAGAAGGGGTCTCCAGGCTGCTTTAAGAGGCTCTCACCATGTGGTTTTGAGGAGAGGGGATCCATGCGGTTTGCAGGAAGAAGACAGTTTACAAGGAGGCTGAGAATCCAGGCGGTTCTGCATTGAGAGCTGGAGGGCACCACAGCACAGAAAGGACCTCCCCAATCAGAACTGAGTGATTGGCAGCTGCTGGTAAAGCTGAACTGTGTTTGGGAAGTAGGAAAACGGTTTCTCTAACTTTTCTAAAACTAGCCTGGTTTGGTGGGGGGGAGGCAAGGATATGTGTTTGTGGGTGTTTTAAAGAGCATAAGACTTAACAACAGAAATCCGCAAATAACTAAATCTATATAACTGTTAAATAAACAATTCTTTTTCTTTTCACCAAACTCTGGTATTGAGAGTTATAATTTTGGTGGCGGGCAATCGGGCCCCTAACTAAAGAGCCTGTGGGTTTGTTTTTAATTGGAGCAGCCCAGAAGTTCTGTAACAATACCACCTCAGTTATCCACAAACAAATGCATGTTAACCAACTGATGCGGCTTGATACAGCATCTAAAAATTAAAACATTTTCATAATTTATCACCATCGATATTTCTCACTTTGGCCTTTTGATTAATTAAAAGAAAACTGAGATTCTCTAGCTTCCACTCTGCTTTCTCTGAACAAATAATGTCACAAAGTTCTAGAGGAAAATTAAACATATGGCACCAGCCTAAAAAAATCTGCATTAAATCCCTAAGACTCTGTATCGGGTTAAGGTGTTGGGTAAATAAAAAAGTCCATAGTGCTTCTATTGAGAATATAAAATGTTTTATTGCTTAATAGACAGAGCTTCTTTGCACAGCAAGGTGTAATAGAACTCAACCCCACTTGAAATATGTGGGTAACATCAATGACAGTCTGATCAACAATCCTTGCTAAATACCCTGCATGTGGCAGGGATCATGCATGAAACACAGTGTACCCTTAAAGAAGTCCCAGGTTTAGTATGTCTTTGGAACCCCAGACACTTAACACTAGAGTTTCTGTCACAACATTTGACGACTCCCTTTTGTCACAGCGTTCTACTGTGTGAAACGCAGAGGCATGGTGCCCTTGAGCCAAAACTGAAATGTGCTTTCCTAAAGGACTCAAGTGAAAAAACAAACAAACAAACAAACAAAAAAAAAACTGTCCTGTGATTGCACCAGGAATGTATTTTTTTTTCTTTCTTTTTTTTAGAAAGTCTTCCAGCTATTGGTATGTCCGGCTAGTCGTCCGCCTCAAAAGTCAATCCATAACACTTAAGCCTTGTTGAACACACTACTTGGTTGTGCCAAATGAAATGCAGCCAGCCCTTAAAGAAATAACTTCCCTGGAGCCATCCTATTATTTGACCTCCAATGGCAAGAGGAAATTACAGGAAAACTAACAAACAAAAAGCATTCAGCTTTATATAACTATACCATGTGACCATCATGTCAAATATAATGACCCGGGTGAAGAGAGAAGTAGCACTTGCCATAAAGAACTATTTAAATGTATATTCAAAGTTTAGCTGTACAGATAGGCATTCTTAAGCTGTTTTCATGCCACTTAAATACACCTTCTTTCTCCCTATTACAGAGATGAATACTTGCTTTCATAAACTTATCTCCCATCATGCAGACTTTTAGTACAGGCATCTGAAAACAATTATGGTCATATTTATTTATCATTTAAGCAGAAGAAAAAAAAAAACACTAAACCAAACATAACCTCACTCATGATTATATATGAGATATTGAAGAAAACCCGCATCCATAACTTTGTTACAGAGGCCACATAGTGCAAATGACCATGATTTATAGCATAATATATACAGAAATGTCACATACCTCACATTAGCATCAAGTTCGTCCATTACAGGAAATAGGCATGGGTGAACTGGATTTCAGCACCCAAAGGGTCCTATAATGTGGGTATAAATAAGAAGTCAGACGATCAGTTAATGCAGGAAAATAAAAGTCCTTGGCAAAGAAATAAAAAATGCCTAAGAGTCATTACTTTCTATGTATTAGAACTTTTGTAGAGTACCAGTATAAACTATTTAATAAACAATACTAAAGCATAAAGCTATTGGCATACTGAGGTATGGCACTGCTGAGTTTGGAAAAAAGTTTTTATTAATCTCCTGGAGATTAAAACATAAAGGTACTATTTTTGCCCTGTGTTAATCAGTTTACGTGTAATCTTTTTGCTCTTCCCAGAAATAGCTTATTTATATGATGATCTGCATTAGGACACTAGCCAGTGAAAATAGATAACTATATTGTTATGATTAAAATAGCACATTGTCCAAAATGGCCACTTTGTTTCCTATAAAGATTTTCAGCGTTTTTTTTTCTTAACCTTTTTGAGGGTGGGTAATCATATATCCCTTTCAGAATCCAGTAAACTCTTGAGAACTTTCTACCGAGGGAAAAAGAGATGTGCATGCACATACATACGTACTCTCTGGGGAGCCCATGATCCCTTGAGGCCCATCCCAAAACCCCAGGCTAAGAACTCCCAATCACAGGGGAGTTAACTTTGAAACTATCCAAAGTTCTGCTAGCATAGACTTTACACCCTTTAACAGATGGACACTCACTGATATTCCCTAAATCGGCTCTATACTGACTGCACAGTTATTTTTCACAAGAGTCCCTGTTTTTCAACACATTTGTCCCACAACATAATGAATCGTAGAACGTAGAGGCAGAGCCTGGTCTGTTGCTTCTGGGGGTACCCTGAGCAAGTCCTTTTTTCATAATGAGCTTCACTACCAACTTCACAAAAACAAATGATTGGAAGCCATGACCTCTGGATTCACTTCCAGCTCTGATATTCTATAATTCTATCTGCTGGTTGTCTAATTAAATCTAATAACCAAGATGAAACTGTAAATCTGCTTATCTACGTTAACAGAACCATGAAACTCAGCCTGGGCCCTGAGATGCTGTGATTGGGATGGACCAAACACGCCTGGCAGCCAAGAAGAGAATGGCAGACCAGCAGAGTTGGAAAAAATGTAGATCTCATTGGGTTTATTCTTTAGAGCCTCTAAGATTAATGGGGGGCTCCTGTGGGTATTTCAGGGTCTGGGCCAGGTGTGGGGAAGGCTCAGCCTGCAGGCCTGTGAACCCTGACTCTGATGTCAAACAAAGTAGCTCTGCCCACTTCTCTTTCTTTTACGTTTGAATTTGGAATAGTCTTTTATTTGAAATAGTTAAGTACAAAGCCCTAACAATTGAAGCGACAGGGCTCCATCCTCTTTCCTCTTCTATCTAAAATCGTTCCTCATATATGAATGACCCATGGACATAGTCAACAGTGTGGGGATTGACTATGGGAGTGGGGGGTGGGCTGGGTGGAGAGGGCAAAGGGAGAAAAATTGGGACAACTGTAATAACATAAACAATAAAATATTTTTTAATAAAATAAAATAATTCCTGAAGTGATCACATCCGTTTCCATGGCTTAAAATACTGCCTACTCACTGAAGGTTCCCAAAATAAGAACTCTAGCCTAGGCCTTTCCCAGACACTATGGCCTGCCTAACATTACCACATGGGTGATTACAAAGCACTTCCAACTGAACCCTTCATTTCTCACTCCCAACACAAAAACCTCCTCCTCCCCTCGTGTCTCCAGGGCAGTAAATAGTTCCACCATTTACCCAGTTACTGAGACCGAACTACCTCTTTTTCTCATATCCTGCAACCAAACTATCAGCAAACTCATTCTCTCTGCTTTAAAAATGATTCCTTAATCTGACTTTTCCCCCATGACCTCCAGAACCAGCAGCCTAGCCCAAGCAAGCGGCCACCTCCCGTCCCTGGAATACCTCACACCCTCCTCACTGGTCTCCCTCCCGGTGGCTCCAGTGTCATCTCTTTTCTCCACAGCAGCCAGAATAATATCTTGAAAATATGAGTCGGACCATTTCTTGCCTGCATAAAATTCTTGTGGCTTCCTGTCAGACTTAGAATAAAATCCAATCCCCTATCACGGCCAACCAGACCTGACATGATCTGGCCCCAGCTCCTCTCCAATCTTGTCTTTAGCCATGGCCTGCCAGTCATGACCATCGAGCTCACGGGTTTTGCTTCTTTCCTTGACCATGAAAATAGGCTCTCACCTCAGGGCTTCTCATTTACTGTTTCATCTCCCTAGAATGCTACCATGTGTAGACCACTCCTTCAGGGCAGAGGGACTCTGCTCAAATATTACTTTACACAGAAGTTTTCCTTGATCATTTAAGTAAAATTTCAAGACCTCATTTTCTGTAAGTTTCTATCCTCTATTTATGCCATTTTATCTTACTAACACACACATTAAATATACTCAGGTGCTCCTTTATTAGTGATCTGTCTCCCTCACTTGAATAGAATTTTGAAGAGCACATTGTTATATCCTGATTGCTATTATATATATCCTCCATGTCTGGAAAAATGTCTGATATATTCTCTTCACAGATATTTGTTGAGTCATCTAAGTAGTTAATTCGTTTTACAAACGAGGAAACTGAGGTTTGAGAATTTGTGATTTTCCTGCTAGGAGGTAATCCATGAACCATCCCAGAACACAATATTGTAACTTTTAAAAGAAGCGAAAACCATTTCATTTTATTAAGTTACCCTTTAATAAGTATTAACAACTGCCAAACACTGTCCTTTTTCCTCCTCTTCCAACCTCTGAGTTTTTATCTCTATTGTTAGATGAAGAGGCTAAAGGTCAAAGAGGTTGGGTGACTTGCTAAAGTCTCACAGCTAGCCCTTGGCCAATCTGGGAACAGAATCCAGGGCTGTGAATTCCAAAACTCAAGCTTTGTCTTGCAATAGTTCTTATCATCATATCACACTTCGTCCCACTAGAGCAGGGGGATGTCCTCACAAAAATTGATATTGGCTGTAATTTTCTGGTGCTCATAGATTCCCTCCCCTGCTCAGCCCCTATTCCAGTGATGAGTACATGACCAGGACTGGCCAATCAGAACAGTCCATTCCCTGGTCACAGTGAATTAGCTCATCGGCTAGACGAGTGAAAGCCAGACTGGGATTTTTGCTAGGAAGAGTCTCTCTTTCCCCTGCAGTTGCTAAACAGACAGACAGACTTTCAGTTTGAAGTTCTTAGTGGCCACCATTGCCACTTTGTGGGGACAGCCTGAGAACAAAGCTAACCCAAAGGAAATGCAACATAGAGAATGCCAGCGTCCTGATTACCTGATTTGAGGCTTAAGATTCAGCAGTGTCTTAAGACAGTTTTACACTTAAGCCAATGAATTTCTTTTTTTCCCCTCCGTAAGCCAGTTTGACTTGAGTTCCAGCATTATTTGCAACCAAAAGAATCCTGTGCAACATACTAAAAAATTAATATCGTATTTGTATACAGATTAGAAGGGGAAAAACTAGAACTAAGGAAAACCAGTTAAAAGCTGGCTAAAGTTCATGTCACTGAAACTGCATTTTAAAATGTTACGACATGAAGAAAACCTTATATATTCATAGTGTGGAAATTAATAAAGGAAATCTCAACTAAAACGGGCATCAGGAAGGCCTATAGAGGGAGCTCTCATGCCTTACCCCAAATAGGAAGAGATGACCTTGCATCTCCAACAGCAAGATGTACCTGACTACCCCAGCTAATGGAAAACACTGTATCTCAGCCAATGAAAAGCCGTCGTCACCCAGAACTCTTACTTTCCTCCAATAAACTTTTATTTTTCTTTTACTAATGAACTTCTTGCCGCACTCTCCTTTCTCTAATAGCGTTCCATTTTGTATTACTCTCTGCTTGCTAGACGAGGTGCTGCCCGATTCATGAATTATTAAATAGCGCCAATCAGATCTTCAAATATGCTCAGTTGAACTTAGTGTTTAATAATCACAATATATAATGTTATATTTTGCTCATCTAAACCCAATGAGAAAATTTTAAATGATTGCCATTTATCAAGGCAGCATGCATTTTGTCAAAGAAGAAGAAAGAGTAACAAAAAAGAAGTCAGTGATTAGTACCTATCGTGATTTGATCAGTTAGTTGCTCACTTTCCACTATTTTCTGCCGTGCTCCCCAGAAATAACTAACCAGAGGCACAGTTATAGGGACACCTCTCATTAGGAAGACAGCACAGAGTGAGAGGACTCTGCAAGGAACCATTGCTTTTATCTTGCATACTTACATTTCTAGCTCCTTAACAAAACCCTACCTAGTTAATTAAATCAACTGAGAGCAATTTCTATGCTTAGGTACACTTCTAAAAATTGTCAATTTGGAATCCAGTTAAACCGTGTGTGTGTGTGTATGTGTTTTAGTGATAGCCGTGCTAGATCCAACAACCTGGTCTAAGAGACAAGGAGTGATACCCTCCATGTTGGTCCCCTTCAGGGAAACAGTCTTAGACAATAACCAGAAAAAGAACATGAGAAGTTCTCGGAAAGATGTGGAGAAGAGAGTCGAACAAACCATTCTACCATGTAAAGTACAAATAAAGGTTTCAGTATCTTTCAAACCTAGGACAAGTTCAAGCCACTGGATTTATTAAAAAATAAAGCTACAGCAACAAAAGACTATTAGATTCCTTGGAACTTCTCCTCCTTGATGAATACATTCAGACTCTGATCTTTCCTTTTAAAAGGAGGAGGAAGAAAAGACCATTTTATTTATGCTGCCCAATTCTTATTCCAGTGTGCATGCCATCTTTACCCTTGTTCCTTGATTCAGGACACTCTGAAAGATTGCTGTGGAACAGTCGTTAATGGTTAACAGAAGGTGTGTAGTTGCATCTCTGTTATAAGAAGTGTGAGCACAGGACTCACCCGTGGGAGTCAAATATCAATGCAGTTTGGTACAGTGCCCACATCTGCCAACATGGAGCTATGTCATAACCCCAGTTTGCTTTTTTGCTCCCTGTTGGTTTTTTCCTTCATTTTGGATGCATGGGTGGATATTCATGCATAACTGTGCATGGATTGACCACATTTCTTTATAGAGTATGCCTACATGGGTTAAATTTCTACATCATAAGGGCATATTTCAATACCTTTGTTTTGGACAAGTGTCAGGAATAAGTAAAATATTATTTACCCGAATTGCCAAATTGAGGGTGAAAGCCTGATGTATAGTAGGAGCACTGGGCCAGGAGTTTCGGGCCTGGGTTCGCAGCCCAAGCCTGCTACTAACTCACTGTTCCTATTCTTAGCAAGTGTAGGGGAGGAAATATAATTTTTCCTTAACCTTCTAGGTTCTTGGCTGAGACCCCTTCACCCAGTAATAAAAGACAGATAAACGTGATAAAGACAAACAAGTTTTAACAACATGCATACCTTTTGTATACATAGAAGAGGCCCAGATCCTGAGTAGTATACAAGTTAACTCTGAAATAGCCCAAGCCACCACCACCTTAAATAACAGCTCCAGCTAAAGACAAAAGAAGATGTTGGGAGTGGGGGACAGTTATGGGAGGTTACCATAAAAAGCAAGGTAAACAAAGGTCAAGTCCTTATGTAAATTAAATCCTTACTTTCTTCACTGATCAGAGTTCCCAGAGATTGAGTCATTCTTCCCTTCCTTATATCAAGAGGGAGACACCCTTGCAAATGGAGATTCCCGTTATAAATATAAATGTTTCTTACAAAGGTAACTTCTACTCAGTTTTCAGAGCTTTTCCTTTGTCTGCTGTTTCTTAAGAAAAATCTGCTTAAAAATGACCCTTATGCCAGAGCGGCAAATTCTGCTCCCTTTCAGAAGTGTGTTCACCAATCTGGGTCTTCATTTCCCCGACTGGAAAATGGAGTGGGTTAGAGGGTGTTGGGCAGGGTGAGCAAAGGGAGAAATCTCAATCATAGCATTGCAGAAGTTAAAGGAAATTTCAAAGAGGTGAGTTTCTCATCCTCGGAGGCATTCAGGCAGCATGTGGGTCCCTGTGTAAGGATGTCTGTCTAAAGGAGAACTGATTCTGGTAAGTGCTAGAGTTTCTTCCAATGCTAAAACTGTAGGACTGGGATGGTCTGTGTTATTTCTGCCTCATATCCCCAGGGGGGGAAAACACCCAAGTTGTTTGAATCATTTCCAATTAAAAAAAAAAAGATACTTGCTCAGTTCACTTATAGTATCTCAAACAGGCATGGTCACAAACATTTCTGCGCAGGCGAGACAAAAGTAAGAGCAATGTAATGTGTAATCAAACAAAGTCAGATATTTGATAAGAGTTCTAATGCTTCTTGTAGGCTTCATCACCGCATTGCCGTAACCCACCACTGGCCATATGCACAAAAGCACACAATCTCACCAGGATCAAACACACAAACATCGCCAGTCTTCTACATCCCATGGTGATCATGATTTCCTTATACACTTTGCCCTGAAAACAAGCCTTAGATCATCTGAAAAATTACAACTGTGCAAATGCTCACTAAACGGAAGAAAAAAATTCCTCTCCCTGGCTCTTTACTTGGACTTTCTTTTCTGGAGTGTTTTTGGCAACGGTAGGATGCTGTCTTGGCACATTTTTTTGTTACCTCTGCAAAAAATGGCATAAATAGAATCATTTCAAAATGGAGTCAGAATTGCCATTCCAGAGGAACTGCCTTGTATGTCTTGCTCCTTGAACCTTTGGACTGTGGACAAAAAAAAAAGGTCCTACACAAAGTAACATCACAGGGTGATCTGATCATAAATTCCTAACTAAGCAGGTCATAATCAGTAGTCAAGCCCCAGGTATGTAACTTTAGCAAAAAGGTTTGTCTTTGCTTTTAGCAAGTCCAGTCCATTGTTTGTGGGCCTCTAGGTTAACACACCTCTGAAACGCCTCTTCTCTGGATCTTCAGAAGAGAAATCACCCTCAAGAGAGTACAAAATCTTATTAACTCTCCAGTAATCCAACCCAGCTTTCTTTCCTCCCACCTTTCTAGACTCTTTGTTGTTGTTGTTCTCTCCTTAGTTCCAAACGCATAAAATAAACTGCAAACTGTCCTTCTAAGAAGCATGTTTTTCTCTGTCTTCTGAGATCTTGCTACCAGGTATAGCCTCTGTTTGGCGTAAATACATTTTTATAAAAATTCTCTACAGGTTCGGACATTCTTTCATCAAGGAGACTGTTTGAACTGGGCCAGACTTTTAAACTGGGCCAAACTAACATTGTTTTACAAGCAATTTTTCTTGAATAAAAGCTTGTTGCCACTCATTGTGGCTTCTCAATTTTAGGTTCATACCTTCATCAGTTGATACGTACTCTTGAAAAGAATTTCTCTCTGTAAATTAGTCCAGAAACTGTGCCTTCAATTGCAAATGTCTCTATATAGAGCTGGTAATCAAAATGCCAGTGTTGCCAAATCATCTAGAAAGATTTAGTCTTAAATAAAAGGCTTCTCGCCATTTCATTTTCAAAACAAAATCCGTACAGATGTCAACTTCAGTTACACTTAAGGGACCATCTGGCTGATACGTACAATTAGGGTGCAAAGATTCAGGAAGTATTTATTTACATATTGACTTTTCAGACCACTTGACTAATGTCTTACTTTGAATTGCCTGCAGGTCCTATGAAGAGACACAGTACGTGATCAGTAGGTATCTGTCAAAGGACAGGCATGACATGCTATGAAAGTTCTGCTTGCTAATGAAAGAAGGAATCAGCCTTGTCTTTGTGTCTCTGAAGGACAGAAGGGCGTTTCAGGAGTTTGAGATTTGCTATGAAGCACACGATCCAACAGCAGAGCTGTCCAATTATTGATTATTGACCTGTGTGCCTTGGCAAGCAACAAGGTCCTCCTCAGTGGGAGGCTCAAACAGAACGCAGAAAACCATCATTCAGTCATGTTCCGGGGAGAAAGCAAGTCTTGGGTGACTCTGAATTCTGATGAAATCCAGGAATGCAACGAGGTCGGAACTAAATTATGTGGCTGTTTATTGTAGAGCAGAGGTTCTCAAGTTTGAGCAAGTGGAAGAAACCCTGCCCTGACCCCAGGCTTGTTAAAACACAGCATCTGGGCTCTGCCCCCAAGTTTCTGACCCAGTAGCTTTAGAGTGGTGGATGTGCGTTTCTCACAAGTTCTCAGTTATTGCTAATGCTGCTGGTCTGGGAACCCCTCTTGAAGGTAAAACGCCAATTTCCCAAGGGTGGTTCTCCCATCGCAGAAGAAAGCAGATGATATGAGGCAGCAGGTGGATGGAGCATTAAGTACTATTGGATCTCATGGTGAAAAAATGTGTTCTCTTTTCATTTTCAATTTTAATCACAGTTATTGACGATGAAGAAAAGGACTCCCATAAGTGTTAGCTTATCTTTGAATCCTTCCTGATATCTGCTAATCTCTCTTTGATAATAAAGAACAGGTGTTATGCTCAGTCTTTTGTGAGAAACACTATTGTCTAACTGGGGTCTCCACAAGAAGCAGATTTTGGAGTGAGGATTAAGTAAACGCACATAGTTTATCTGGCAGGTGCAGGTACACTGGCAGAGAAGTAATGATACAGGGGAGGGAATGACAGGCAGCCAGTGAAGAATGTTATGAAGCCGCTGAAGCTTAACCCGGCCTGGAAGCTCTGAGAAACCATGAAAAGCAGATGCCTCAGAAGCATCCTCGACAAGTGGGGAGGGAACCGGGGTATCGGTACTCCCATGCGCATCATTTATTGGTTAAGGGCTGTCCACAGCAGGACATGGATTCCCAGGCCCCTCTAGCTAATTGTGCATGTGAGCAAAGTTGATTCCAGCAGATGGGGAACGGTCCTCCAAAAATGGTGCGGGTTCGGCACTGGAAGTCAGGATGGTACACACAGTGACGGTGAGGGCGTCTGCAGGGACATGGGAGGAACAGTGACAGTGTCTGCTCCAACTATTTAGCTAAAATAAATGTCTCCTGTAGTCACACAACTAATGTGGTAGAGACAGGATTTGATTTCAGGTTTGACTCCAAATCCAGTGCTTTTCTCCTACCAAAAGGGTGGTTAATAGAGAAACACATTAAAATGGCACATAATAAAGGTAACCTGCCTTTCTTGTTAAAGTCTCCCCACATTAGGCATTCCTTGCATAAGGTCTTGCTGCTTCTGCTAGTGCTTACCCTCTTGCTTTCTGATATGTGTGTGGCTGCATCGTGGCTCCTCTTTGTCCACCTGGTTTCTGTCTCATGTGGCCTGGCTTCCCATTCTGCTCACGCAGGTCGTGTCTCTGGCTTACCTAGCAAATTCCGACTCACAGATTATAAGAGCTGAAAGGATCTATTATCTTGTCCCATCTTGTAACTGGACAGTAAATAACCAGTGAAAATATATGCCAGGCACTTAAGGGGAGCATTGCTTAAAGCTCTATATCTCATCCAACTTTCCTAACAAATGTATTGTGGTCTTTTTGTGGTTTAATTTCCCAATATTTTATTATTTTTAAAAGTTTCAAGAGGAGAAGTTGAAAGAATTGTATAGTGAACACACATATACTCACCATGTAAGTTCTACAATTAATGTTTACTAACTTGTTTTTTATCATATTTCTATCTACCTTTCTATCCACTTAATCCATTTTTGGATGATTTCAAAGTAAGTTTTTTATTGTTATTCTCATTTTTATAATTAGAAAACTGAGACAGAGACAGTTGACATGACTTGCCCAAGGTCACCACTTCATGAGGAGGTGATGAAGTTGAATCCCCAGATCTATTTATTTTTATTTTTATTTTTACTTTATTTTATTTGCCACCAAGCAGCATCATATCTCTTGGAAGAGAAGAGGAAAGACTCGCTCAGGTCAGTTAGTGGCAGGACAGTACCAGGTCATCAGATTCTCAAGCTCCTAAAATTCATATTGCCTTGACCCATGATAAGTAGTCTACTTTCCAAGTAGAAGTAGTATTTCTCTTGCTCTGCAAAGATCTTCAGATTTAATACTTTCCAACCTATTCCAGATCTCTGGAAAATCTGATCTTTGACATAGATGATGTTACAAAACTAATATACTCTTTCTCCCATCTTAACATTTAAAAATAATTTATGGAACTGACAGGCTAGGAAGGTACCATCTGAGATAACCTTTTATAAGTTCACAGGACTTTCACATAAGTTATGATATTTAAACTTCATGAGGAGTAGCATATGTGCAAGACAGCTGGGCTGGACATCTTAACCACACTGAACAGCTGGAAACCTGGGGCTTATAGAAGCAAAATGAAGAACCCAGAGTCACACGGTGCTGAGATCAAAGTTGGGTCTTGGTAAAAAATATCTCTGTCTCTATCTCTATCTCTAATCTATCTCTATATATCTTCTATGTAGCTATATATATCTATATGTCTACTGGAACTTGAAAGAAGAAGTATGTAGGTATATATAAGTATATATTTCTTCTTTCAAGTTCCAATATATATTTTGTAGATTTTGAGAAGCTACAGAACTATCTAGTTAATAAAATTGTACTGGCAAAGCTGAGATAGGGGACTTTTGAGATCTGGATCCTTTATGGGAAAACTTAGTAGTTAAAGGTTTGGGCTCTGAAGCCATCTCCTGGCATGGCCTTGGACAAGGTCTCCTTTCTATGCCTCAGTTTCTTTCTTTTTTTAAAAAATAATTTTTTTCTTTGTTTATTTTTAGAGAAAGGGGAAAGGAGAAAGAGAGGGAGAGAAACATCACTGTGTGGTTGCCTCTCACTCGTGCCCTCAACTGGGGACCTGACGTGCAACCTAGTTATGTACCCTGACTGGAAATCGAACCAGCGACACTTGGTTCGCAGGCCAATGCTCAGTCCACTGAGCCACACCGGCAAGGGTTCAGTTTCTTTATTTGTGATGTGGGGACAATTGCAGTACTCCTTCATAGCAGGGTGTGAAGATGACATGAGCTAACATATGAGAGAAGTTTGGTACTTAGCATGTGTCCAACAAATATCAGTTATAGAACCATGTCATTATTCCTCTCCTGCTTCCTCCCCAGGATTCTTCTCTCGTGTATTAAACAGGCCACTCTAAAATCTGTAAGTATAGTTTTATCTTGATCCTGAGGGAGTTGTTTGGGAACTCTCAGGAGATTGTGGGCAGCAGCCATTTGGGTCAACATCTTATTAGTTCATTATAATTATAACATGTAGCTTCTGCTCAAGAACTTTCACCTAAGCTGTAAATAGCCCATGTCCTGCCAGAATTCACTGGTATGCTTAATTGGATATGATAATCAGCACATGAGATCTGAGGTGGAGAGTTCTGTATAAATTGTTTTCTAAGCTAGGAGGCTCAGAAGAAATAGAAAAGAGTGAGGACAGGTGAGGTAAGATGCCGGCAGAGGCTTTTCCCTCGGTGTGCACAGCAAATGCTGTAACCCAGGTCTTCCAGTCGAAGAGCATTTAAACAGATATGGAAAAACTACTAGAGAGGATTTCAAAAGGATGTGTTCGCCTGGGTAGATTGCACTTCACCCTTGTGGTGTTTCCCAAACTGCTCTCCATGAATCATTTGTACCAAAATCCCTGGGACATTTATTTGTTAAAATGCAGCTTCCTGGACCTACTAATTCAGAGGTGCTTTGAGTGAGGCACTCAAACCCACAATTCTGCAAGTAAGTTTTAGATATTCTCATGTTTGAGAATTGTTGCTCTCTGTAGCAGAATTCCACAAGGTTCAAAACACTAACTTTGAAGATTTAAATTAGATAGAATGCAAATTTTGAGTTGACCTGTCCCCGGTTCTAGGTCTCTGAAATCAGTGGTGACCAAACCCTTCGGGCATTCTCAGGCTCAGTCCTCAGAGGCCTCTTCTATAGAGAAGAGGAATCATAACCACATCTCAGAGCTGGGGAGGTCAGCCCCCACCTGTATAGCTGCCTTTGAGAGAAAGTGGACTGGGGAGCATGCAGCCTCCAATGACTGGAGCACTGCCAAGCTGGAGACCACCTTGTCACGACAGTCAGCCAACGTTATATTGTAAACTCACTGTGCACCTGCTTTATCAGTCTTCACTCTCATTGATTTTCTGCAATAACTTTGTGAGGTTAGCATTATGCTTGTCCCATTATACAGATGAGGCCACTGAGGCCAAGAAAAGTAAATACCGTATCTTTCACTCCATAAGATGCACTCCCCCCCCCTCAAAGGTGGGGGATGTCTGTGTGTCTTATGGAGCAAATATTGCATCACAGACCGTGATGTGTATTACTTGACCTGTCAGAAGTGGCAACAGCTGTTAGAGGAGGAAGCGGTGGGCCCACACAAAACCCCTGGGGATGCTTAAATGTCCCACTTTACTGCTGAATCTCAGGGCATCTGGTTGGTATGAAGATAGCGGAGAAAGTGATATCAGTGATTTTGAGCAACTGAGCTTCATAGATTCTGACACTAGCGATGATGAGCTCTTGGGGTTCCCAGAAAACTAGATGAGTATGTGAAACTTAAAGTCTCTCCTCATTTGTTAATGATGGTGATGATGGTTCTTAATACTGCTGTTGACTGCTGTTCACTTTACATGGTTGAAATATTATTCTGTTATATTTTATTAAATATTTTAGTACACCATTTGGTTCAGAATATTTTTTTTCTTATTTTCCTCCTCTAAACCTAGGTGCATCTCATGGTCAGGTGCGTCTTACAGTGCAAAAAGTACGGTAATTTGTCCAAGGGCATGCTGGTAATTGATAGACCTGGGACTGATTCCAAGGCTGTGCTTTGAATCAGGGGCTGGCAAACTTTCTGACCAGTGGCCTGATTTTCTGTGTCCTGCCAGCTAAGATTTTACATATATTAATTGTTGAATATTTCTTGACAAGTGAAAATTATATGAAATTCAAATTTGGTGTCCATAAATACATGTTATTGGAAAATAGCCATGCTCATTCATTTGCGTGTTATCTGCGGCTGTTTATGCACTGCAGCAGCAGATTGGAATAGTTGTGATAGTGACCCTCTGCTCTGAAAAAACTAAAATACTTGCTACATGGCCCTTTGCAGAAAAAATGTGTCAACCCTGTGTTAAGCCACAATGCTGGTGTTGCCCAGACTTCAATCATTTGAATACTTCCTTTGCGGTTCTTGCCCCTGATTGGTGCCATAGAGAGCATTATCTGCGTAGCACTTTTCTTTAAATCTATTAGTTTTCCTTAAGTAAATTTTATTTTACAAAGGAACAGAAATGGAGGTGGAAACCACTTCCTACTACAAGAAATAGAAGGTAACTGTACAAACTAATGCAACACAGACAAAAACAGTGTCTAGGCCACCAATACCGAGAATATCCACAATGACAAAAGTGAGCCTCATGGCAACTATGACACTTCTGCTACAACCTCTTGCCCATAAATTATTGGGCCAATCAGATTTTCTTTCTTGAGAATTTTAACCAAGAGATACACTCCTGGGAATGTGTCACATTCATGGCAGAGAAATGGGGAAAAGATCGTGAACTCTTGGAGCTGAGTTCTTTGGAAATGACCTGGTTTCCATCCTTCCTGGAGTCTAGTACCTTGAGTCCATAACTAAAGCCTCATTATCTTACCCATAAATTCCAATTTTTACTTAAGCAAGCCAATATTGACTTTTATTTTGTGTACTCAAAAATATATATTCACTAATACAATTAGCCTTCTAACTAATATAAGAGTTCTAAAGTTTTCAGACCTTGGTTTCATTATCTATAACTGAGAAAAACACCTCTTTCAGGAATTGATATAAAAATCAAAGAAGACCAGGTGTATACACAGCAAGTAATGAACATTTAAAGTGCGTCTCTCTAAGTAAGTACTTGGAGTCCTTTTGTTTAGGTGAAAGACATGTGGCCATGCAAACAAAGAAACAAAAAAGACCATCAAGGAGAAGACTTTGCTAAAATCTCTCAAACAAGCGGCATCTGGCCTCAATGTGCCCCATTCCTCTTGCTAAGGGGTCCTAGGCCCAGCACTAGTGGCAGCCAGCATTGGTCTATAGCTTGCCTTCACCAGAAAAAATAATTAAAAAAAAATAAGAGTGTAAGGAGCTTCTGGGACAATGTCAAGCATACCAACATTCACAGCATGGGGATGTCAGAAGAAGAAGAGAGAAAGCAAGAAATTGAAAACCTATTTAAAAAAATAATGACAGAAAACTTCCTTAACCTGGTTAAGGAAACAGACAATCCCAGAGAGTGCAGAGAGTCCCAAACAAGATGAACCAAAGACACATCATAATTAAAAAGCCAAAGGTTAAAGACAAAGAGAGAATCTTAAAAGCAGCAAGAAAAAAGCAGTTAGTTAAGGAAGCTTCCATAAGACAGTCAGCTACTTCTCAATAGAAACTTTGTAGGTCAGAAGGGAGCGGCAAGAAATAGTCAAAGTGATAAAAAGCAAGGACCTACAACCCAGATTACTCTACCCAGCAAAGCTTTCCTTCATTGTAGAATTGAAGGACAGATAAAGAGCTTCCCAGACAAGAAAAAGCTAAAGGAGTTCATCATCACCAAACCAGTATTACATGATGTGTTAAAGTATCTTCTTTAAGAAAAAGAAAGAAAGATTAAAAATATGAACAATAAAATGGCAATAAATACATATCTATCAAAACTGAATCTAAAAAAAATTAGATGAACAGGTGGAACAGAAACAAACTCATAAATGCAGAAAGCATTTTGATGGTTGCTCGATGGGAGGGCCTTGGGGAGATGGATAAAAAGGTGAAGGGATGAAGGATGTATAAATTGGTTTAAGTATGATAATAATCAGGCTAAAATAATCAATATCCCCAAAAGGCATATTCTGGAGTGACAAACTCTGCTTCTCTTTAAAACAATCCAGTCATAAAAAATATACTGTATGACTCCATTCATATGAATTATCTAGAATATTCAAATTTCTAAAAACAGAAAGTAAAATGGTGGTTGCCAGGGGCTGTGGAGAATGGGAAATTAGGAGTTGCTGTTTTGTGGATACAGAGTTTTAGTTTTGCAAGATGAAAATGTTCTGGAAATTTCTTGTGCCATGATGTGAGTGTATTTAACACAACTAAATTTTACATTTAAAAATAGTTAATACTAAATTCTACATGATGTGTATTTTACCACAATTAAATTTTTTTAAAGAAAGGATTTTCATTCTGAATGAAAACAAAAATATGGCAATAACATGATATGTCACTAGGGAGATGAAAATTAAAATAATGATGAGATACCACTACAAGCCTATTAGAATGGCGAAACCCAGAATACTGATAACGCCAAATGCTGTGGAGAAAGTAGAGCAACAGAAACTCTCATTCATTGCTGGTGAAAATATAAAACTTTGCAGCCACTCTGGAAGACAGTTTGGCAGTTTATGGCAAAACTAAACATACTCTTGCCATAGGATACAGCAAATGTGCTCCTTGGTATTTACTCAAACAAACTGAAACTAATGTCCATACAAAAACCTCTACATGGATGTCTATAGCAGCTGTTGAATGAACTCAAAAGCAGTCTGGAGGCTTTGGCTAGAAATCCATGATAGATTTATTCAAGGGTCTTAAGGTGTGCAAACCAGAAACACAATTAGACAAAACCCAAAAGTGTTTAAAGAAGAAAAGTTAAGAGCTCTTAGAGTAAAAAGTACAGTCTTCAGAACAATAAGTTCTGCATTGTTAGCCCTAGGATTGGTCCAGGAGAGTTATCAGTCAGATGTCAGGCAGTTTTGATGATGTAGGTCAGGAGGATGGGTTGCCAAAACCTGGAAGCAATTGAGGTGTCCTTCAGTAGGTGAATGGATAAACTATAGTACATTCAGACAACAGAATCTTATTCCACACTAAAATAAATGGGCTATTAAGCCATGAAGAGACTTTAAGGAAGCTTAAATGTATATTACTAATTGGAAGAAATCCAGTCTGAAAAGGCTATTAACTGTATGATACCAATTACATGACATCTGGGAAAGGCAAAACCATGGAGACAGTAAAAAACAACAACAACAAAAAGAAAAACCAGTGATTTCCAGGGGTTAGAAAACAGGGACCGATAAATAGATAGAAAACAGAGGCTTTTTAGGGCAGTGAAACTATTCTGTATGATACTGTAATGATGGTACATGCCACTATACATTTATCAAAACACATAGGACATAGGACAAGAAATTTTTGCTGATTAAAATTTAAAAAATGCAATCAGTTACACAAAAGTATCTGGCATGAGTTTCTACTGGCTTTCTTCATGGTGCTAATATTGATTTGAAAGAGAAAGATATATAAAGCAACCTCACAGGAAACAAAAGCTGGACAGACAGGTAGGGGGGCTGGTCAGAATTTATCTGGCAATAGACAAGCTATTAAAGGACTTCTTATTTGGATTATCCTGTGAGTCATGAGAAATTTTATCTTTCAAATTGAGAATGCGGGGGTGGGAAGAGGTAGAGAGCATGGAAATATCTAAGATCAGAATTAATCCAAAGAAGAAAAAGCATTCTGTAATTCAAAATGAGAAGCAAAGCTTAGATGCTTATCAAGAGATGTCAACTAGTCCTTAGCATTTATTGTTCTTTCAGTCTTGCTCTGTCCATTACTTCTCATAAACCCCAATGCTTGATTATCTTAAAAACAAGCTCTCTTTTTATTTAAAAATAATCTCAGGTGGTTAGGTTATGAGCTTTATTGATTTCGGTCTTAGCCATGTGGTTCTTGAATTCTGGTCCTTGGACCAGCACCATCAGCATCACCTAGGAACCTGTTAGAAATACAAATTTTCAGATCTTAACCCAGCAGCACGGAATCAGAAGCTCTGGAAGTGAGACCAGCAGTGTGTATTTTAACAGGTCCTACAGATGATTCTGATGCTCACCAAAGTTTGAGAACCACTGTCTTGACCAAACTCTGAGACTTGCAAAACCAAGGCTCTACTATTTACTCACTGGCAGCCACTGGACCTGTGGATTAGTTGATATAGGGTCTTAGAGGCAATAGTCAACCTTCATAGGGCATGCCTTGGATTTTTCAAGCTTAACAGTTATGAGTAAGATAGTCTTTCTTTCTTTCTTTATCCATACAAGTACACTTCACTTAGAGTTCACTCTGTCCAAAGGTGTACCACTTCCTCCTGCCTGTATAGTATAAAAACAGCATGCATAATGAAAGAATGAAAGGACAAACCAAGAAGAATACTGAAGGAGGGAGTGGATAAAAATATGGCAACTTCAAGTTCAGTGATAGAAGAGAGAGCTAAAGTTTAGATGTTGGTGAGGACTTGATGGAAAAAGAAGCGTCTCATTCATTGTTTGCTCCTTGTCGCCATCCTTCCCTTTCCCTGAGCCCCGCTCCTCTCACTCACCCAACCCTGCCACGTCAGCTCTCACCCTACAGATGCCCGGGAGCTATTTCTGAATAACCTGGGTAACTGAGAGGACAAGACAACAAAAGGAGAAGCCACATTATTTCAACTGAATACAACTGCCAACCTCACAGTCTCTAGCCTTTCTAGATGCAGACATGGTTCTACAATTGCACGAGATGATGTCTGAGATCATTTCCACCCTATCACACCAAGATCCCATTCGTGGAAGGCAGTTCAGAATATGGACTCTGGAGTCAGACGACACCCCAACCAAGCCCAGCTCTACCACATCCCAGCTGAGAGACCATGAGCACATGATTCCACCTCTGTAAGACTGGGGTACCTCATCTCTAAAATGGGGAGAATCGAAGCATCTCTCTCATAGGATTCTTAATGAAGATTAAATGAGATCACCCATGGAAACCATTTAGAACCACACCTGGCACATATCAAGGGCTAGATTAATGTGAGCTATTAGGATTATTATTATAATGTCTCTAAAATGCTTTTCAGCTGTCGGCAGCATCTTGAGCATTTCCAGGCATAGCAACAAAGTGGTGGAAACCAGGAGGCATACAGGTGCATGAGTGAGGGTGGCCAAGTTGGAAGACGGGGGAAAAGCCACGAGCAATACAGCAATTCATCTGTTTATTACAATACTTTGTTGTAAGGTATTTCTGGACAAGGCCACAAGACCTGTATTTGAATTACAGCAGTGGTTTTTAACAGTTGAGAAGGTGGGGGAGCTTTGTCCTCCAAGGGGACATTTCATAATGCTTGGAGACATTTTTTGTTGTCACAACTGGTGCTTGCTACTGATATTGAATGGGTGCCAGAGATGCTGCTAAATATCCTATGAGGCACAGGACAGTCCCTCAGCCCCCAAATTATCTAGCTCAAAATGTCAAAAATACAGAGGTTTGAGAAACCTTGAATTATAACATTGGGTGATAAGACCTGACACAATTTTCTTTCAATTTTCAAAAAGGCAATGGCATGGAAGATTCTGCACTCGATGGGAAGTGAGAACGTGTGACATGTAAGATTCCTTCAGCTCTAAAGCTTGAACCACACACTTAAGTCAATGGGCTGCTTTCACCCTTTTCTCTTTTGCCTATTTTCTTACCCTAAAGACAAACTGAATTTTTGAAAAGATGGTTAGATATTAGAAGGTAACCCTAAGGCCTTAGAGAGATGTTTCCTGCTAAAACAAAGACTATCCATGACAATTAGAGCATTCTAAAGCTGGAAGGATCCTTAGAAATGATCTAGCAACTGGGTTTTAGTTGAAATCTTTTAGCATATTCCACAGAGGAAGAAACTGCGATTTAGAAAGGCCAGGAGACTTGATCTAGGTCACATAGTGCTACAACCATCAAAAGGTCCAGATTCTTTCCAAATATTTATTAACTTATGAACCAGACAATGATACTACCGAAGCTATATCCAGAAATCCCTGAATATGGGTGTCACCTGATAAGGTGGTGGCAGTGGAAATTAAAAAGAAAAATTCAAGAGATACTCAGGACAAAAGAATAAAACCTATCTATTAATCTGTGGTCATCACTACTGATGAAGGAAGATGAGAAATAAAAAGGTGACCAGTGAGGTGACGTGGAGGATGCTGGTGGTTTGATAACAGATGGAAAAATCAGGAGGAGGTTTGGGGTGGCCGGTCATGTAGGCTGGGTTTCAGGTGCTGTTCTTTGGGGAAGAAGAAGAGGAGATGAACAGTGTCAGGGAGGTCTAGTTGAACTCAAGTGGAAGAAAACATATTTAATTTGTTGCTTATGAGGCAGCTGCGGCCCCTATAAAAATCAGCTTCAGGAGTAAAATCCAGACAACTCAAAGACACCAAAAGGTCCACGGTCCCCTAGGTGCTGGGACCTCCAGGACCGCCTGCTCGCTCTGATGTGCTGCAGGTGAATGATGGCCTGCTCAGCTGTATAATAATAACTATAACAAAGATGTTTCCCATGGGGGGGGATGCAAACACAAGAGAGAATTAATTTAGGGTAAGGGTACATGGGGAAAATAAAGAGAAGATTCAAAGATGACTTGAGAATACTGCAAATCCTTTGCTTTCTACTAATTTCTCCCCCGCACGCATCAATTCCTAGGGAAGAGCTGCTTCTTCTCAGAACTCCATGAGTCTCGCGGCCTGTCCTGGCTTTTTCCTTTAGTCTAGGGCACCACATCCATCACGCGTGTCCTTTTCCTTCAACACCTGTGCTCCCTGGCAGCACGCAGCAACCGCTCCCTCATCACTGATGCTGAAGTCCCACCCAGAGGACCAGGCGCACACCATCTACCACCCCCCACGGTCATCCACAGCTTTATGACCTGAAAAGTCATAAAGACAAAGAGGGCACACATGTCTCAGTGTCCTTCCATCAAAAGCCACCTTTGGTTTTTGTCAAATCTGTACCCTAGGAAACATTTTTTGTACATTTTAATGGACTAAACAGAAAAGCAAGCCATCATTTTTTTCTTAGCATTGAACTCTATAGGAAGAACAGCCAGTGCCCATGACTTCCCCACCTCTGCCAGCCACCACTTCCAAAGGCAGTCAACAGCTCGGTGCCACACACTAGGTAGCAAGCGGAGGGGAAATGCATCCTAAATTGGGGCTAGGATTCTGTGAAAGACAACGGACAACCGCAGGGCAGGACTCTAGTATTGGCGGTGACGGTGAGCGCTTCCTGCAGCACAGCGTGCCCTCACAGCCAGTTAGACACTCAGGACAGGCGTATCTGGTCACATACACACTCGCAAGGTTAGACAGAGTACACGCTCTCATCCCACACCCAGGACCATCCACACAGCCCACACGTATCTGGTTACACACACATTATGGATGCACAGCCCGTGTCTCTCTCTCTCTACGTCTCTCCCTCCCTCTCTTCTCCCATTCACACACACACACCCTTACACACACAACCTGCCAGTCAGTGAACACACAAGCAGTTCCACAAGTACTTACGTACACAAGTGCAGGGCACTAGCCCCAACCCTACGGTGGTCCCACGCTGGAGAAGTGCCCTGCACGGACAGGAGCCCACTTACAACCTGAGCCGCGGCGTAGCCCATCCCTGCGGCAAAGCCCTGGCTCTGGAGTCCAGACCCCTCCAAACCCCTCCTGGGGTCGTGCCACCCCGCCCCCACCGCGACCCCACCGGCACACGTGGGTTCCAGGGCTCCTGCCCCCCGTGCACCCGCCGCACCTACCCGCTGCCTCAGGCGAAGGAGCTCGGCGCCCTGGCAGACTGGAGCGGCCGCCCCTAGCCGCGGAGCCGAGCTTCTGCCACCGCCGCCGCCGCCGCCGCGCTCCCAGCTGCTGCCTGCGCCCTCCCCGCCGCCCCCTCGGGTGCCGGCTCCAGCCCCCGCACAGGGAGGCCGCCCGGGCTCCAGGCGCGGGCCCCAGGCTGCGGGCTGCAAGACCCCCTGCCCCGGCTCACCTGGGCGCGCCGTGCATAGTCCTCCTCCCTGGCCGGCCGAGCCGGCCCCGCCGACTCAACAGCCCCCTAGCCAGAGCGGTCCCCCGCTGCCGCCCCCACCGGGTGCGGCAGACGGCGGGGGCGCGGCCCGGGCGGCCGGCGCAGAGGGGAGTGGGCGCAGACGCAGGCGGGAAAGACCTCACCCTTGGGGCTGGCCAGTCGGCTCCTTCCTGGAGCAAGCGCTGTCCTGGGCTCACTGCCGGCTCCTGGGTGACCTTGGGCAACTTGGTGAACCTCTCTGAGTGCCCATTTCCTCTATTGGAAGATAAATATGAAAGCGCTTGCGGTGCCCGCGCCAGGGCAAACCCTACCCCTGTGTAGCTTACTTCCTCATGCCTCTGACTGCCAGGGCAGGGTTAGTTTGGGAGCAGGGTGCAGAGTGAGCTCTGTTGTCCCTTAGCTACAAGGCTCTCAAGTTTTCCAGAGGCAACGTTTCATACTGAAGTCTTCATAAGTGATCCTGCCGATATTTGTTGGTTCACTCTCTGCTTCCCCAGTCTGGAGTGACGTTTCTCCCAGTTCTGTCCACTTGTGGCCTTAAGCAAGTGATTAGATCTGTGAAATGGGGACCGTGGACTGGTGGTGGTGTTGCGACTTACCGAAGCCCCTGCCCGTGGGTCACCCAGTGTATGTAATATCTGTGAGGAACCGTGGCAGAATGCAAAACATTTTTTCCTCAACACATCCGATGAGGTCCCCAAACTGCAGGGACAAAACAGGTCAAGAGTTAAGGCATGTTGGGGAGGGAAGGGGAAAGAAGAGCCTCCTTTGGTGAGACAAGTGAGGGATCCCAAAGGCCATCTAGGCGGACAACCCACCCCCTTAAGGACCACTGAGGCTGCGAGGAAGCCTGACAACATAGCGAAGCCTTGACAGCAATTAACCTTCAAAAGCAACTAAGGCTTCCAAGACAATTTGAAAAATTATTAACTTGCAATTGTGAGTACAATCCAAGTGAACTGGAAACTTTTTAAAAAAGATTTTATTTTTTTATTTTTAGAGAGAGGGAACAGGAGGAAGAAAGAGAGGGAAAGAATCATCAATGTGTGATCGCCTCTAGTGTGCACCCAGCTGGGAACTTGGCCTGCACGCAAGGCATGTGCCATGACTGGGAATTGAACTGGTGATCCTTTGGTTCACAGGCTGGTGCACAATCCACTGAGCCACACCAGTGAACTGGAAATTTAAACTAGCCAACCTACTCACACCAGAAATCTGAGCCAGTCCCTTTCTCAGCTTCTTTCTCCATCGATATTCCTGCCTCTCATTTCCCACTTCTTTTTCGGGGCCTGTCTTCCTCCTGGTCTATATTTCTTCCCCACCTTACTTGTACACTTTCTCTCTCATCTTTCTGTTTCTTCCCATCACAGCCTGTCTCCGTCCTGTCACCTCTTCTTTACCATCTTTGTACTTTGTCTCTGTCTCAGCATCACAGTCACTTGGCCATTCTGATTCCCCCCGTCACTTCTCTCCCTTGAGTGTATATGTCCTGAATCTTTATTCTTATATCCTCCATTCAAAATTTAAAAGTGGAAACTTTAGGTTATTTATCAACTAAGATATTAAGATCTAAACTTGAAATGATCATTATGTCACTTCCCTATTCCACATGCATCTGACAACATGACACCATTGTCCTGACAATCACCTTTGACAGCTCTACCTCTGTTTCCCTTCTCCCCACGCTCCATTCAACTGCTTGCCAGTTCCTGGGGAGTCTGTCCCAGCTCTACCACTGACATCTGTCCTTTCCTTCCTCTTCCCCCAGAACTGAAGCATATCTCTTCTGGAAACACCAAAAAGATCTTCTAAGTGGTCTCTGCCTTCCAGTCCTTCCTCCTTCCTGATGTCAGCATGTTCTTCCTCAGGCAGATCCCCAGTGGTATCACACTTACTCCAAAACACAAGTGCCATGACGACAGAAAACACCTCCCCAGAGATAACCACGTCCTAATGCCAAAAACCTGCAAATATGTTCCCTCACGTGGCAAAGGGACTTTGCAAGTGTAATTCAGTGGAGGACCTTAAAAGTGAGACATTATCCTGGATGCTACAGGTGAGCTCTTAAATGCATCCTTAAAAGTCGACGAGGAGGCAACAGAGTTATTTGATGTGAGATGGAATCGAACAGTTGTCGCTGGCCTTGAAGATGGAAGAAAGCATCCTGAGCCAAGGAAGGCAGACCGCCTCTAGAAGCTGGGGAAGTCAAGGAAACAGAAAGGAAGGCAGCCCTGCAGACATTTAACATACAAGGAGACTCATGTCAGACTTCTGCTGTAGACAGCTGTATGATAATAAATTTTTATGTTGTTTTAAGCCACTAAGTGATCTGTTGCAGAAGCAGTATAGCTAATACAATGCTTTTCTTCTCCTCATGGACGTACACACGAGTGTCTTATCTTGTTATTAAGAGCAACCCAAGTTAGCCCCTATATTTAGCCATCTTGCTATATCCAGACCTTGCAGTTTCAAGCAATCTGTTCTCGGCATGCTTTCTTTTCTTCTCTTGTCTGTACTCACAGAGTTCTCTCCAGAATGTCCCCCAGATGTTGTCAGTCCCCCCTCTCCTCAGTTCTCAAGGATTCCATGGAGTTGCTCCTGATCACTCCCTTCTTTGATTTCCCAGAACTTTGTAATTCCTCAGGGTGTATCCCATTTTAGATGGTGCTTTTTAACGTAGAAAAGGGAACGAAAGAGAGGAGAAGACTCTCAATGCACAGGCAGAAACTGCTCCTGGCTTTCTGCTCCCACTATGCTGCGCTCATCTCTCTCCTGTAGCAGTTGCCACCACACTCGGTGCTTGTGAGCTATTTATGTGTCTGCGTGGCCCAGGGTGGTGGAGCCTCCAAGGTGGAGACCACACCTTACCTCTCTTTCTATGTCCCAGTCCCTGGAACCATGCCAGGCACACAGCAGGGACTCAATAACTGTTTTGTGAATGGATAGACGAGGAGAACAAGAGCAATGCCCAGTTGTGTTGAGCACACAGGGCCATCAGCAAAATCTTCTGGCATCATTAGTCTCTATTTAATGTAGCTGGTTAATTGAAGCACCTAAGTTAATACGATGTGGTTTTAAATAGGGCTGCTTTAATGTACACCTTGAAACATAGGCTTTTTTATGCTTGCTTTTGATTTGCTTTGGCTGAAGAAGAGTCCCACAATAAAAAGGGCTATTCTTTTTTAAGTAGGTTTTATTTTAAAAGGGATACTTTTGTAAATAAATTATTATAAACATGGAGACTCTTTGGCCCGTCAATTCTATTTCTTAAAATGTATCCTAAAGGTAATGAACCTATGTGCCTGAAGATTTACCTAAGAGAATGCTCACTGCAGAATCTTTTATAAGAGTGAATAATTGGAAATAGCCCAAACATCTAACAATAGGCGTTAGCTAAATGTATTATCCCTACCACAAAATACCATTCAGATATTAAACATGATTTCGTCAACTGCTATTTCTTATAAAGACATTTACAAATATTTTTATATTCTTTTTATATTTATCTGTATTTTCTAACTACCATACAGTAAGCATTATTTTAAAAGTTAAGTTCAATTATTAAAAAAAAAAAAAAAAAGCTTTGCCTCCAAAAGGAGAGCTATAGAAAACTTAGATGCTTTTCCAAGTTCCAAGAAAACGCATCTACAGGTGAGGTTTTGTTCTCTGATTATGACAGAGGAGGGAAAAGGTCACAAAAGGCTTGAAATACTATCTAAGCCTGTCTTCATGCCATTAATTTATTCATTCTAGGAATAGTTAATGTGCCATCTCAATCAGGGCCTCTGACAGCAAGCAACAGAACAGGACCCTAGCTAATAAGCAAAAGAAAAAATATTGGACCTATTTAAGGGCTCACAAAATAACTGGGATTCTAGAAGCCAGGCTTGGAGAAGCTGAAACCAGAACTTCAGAGAATTAAAAAAAAAAAAAAAAGAGTGCAGCAGATAATTCACAGAGAAACAGTGACACAGTGAATAGCCTCCACCAGTACTTCCTCCTTGGGTCAGTCACCCAAGTTCAAAGTCTCTGGAGAACACACCAGACTGGCCAAGGTTAGCTTTTCGTTTCTTCCTTCCCCTGTTCTGAATCAGAGTGAGGAGGGAAAGGATCTGGTTCCTCCACCAAGGGGGGAGACATTATTTCCCCTGTAAATTTGGGATTTGTTAGGAAGTTCAAATGGAAGCAGGCAGCCTGAAAATAATGAATTGCCACTATGAGCCCCTGCAATGTGCTAGGCTGTGCTGGCTTCCTGGCTTGGAACAGTCTGGAGAGACTGAGTCACCAAGTTGTTGTAGAAGTGGTTACACAAGGCAGAGGTTGTTAGGAGTTGCCCTTCTCTGGCCAGCCCAGGTGGCAGGTGATGGGAGAGAGAGACTTAGGGGACCCAGGAAACAGGTCTATGTGGTGTCTTCCTCAGGCCCTGAAGGAGGAGGGAAGGTGCTCAGGGCAAGACCCTCCAAGTACCAGCAGCTCAGCAGTGAACTGAATCTTCAGCCCTAGCAGGCCAGAAACACCACTCAGAGGACAGGAAGAAGTCTTTGATTCCATTAGTTCATTTATAAACTTGAAACATGTTAAGGTTTTCTATTGCTAATTTCTTCTAGACTGCAAAAACAAATAGAATTTTTTCCTTCTGGCTGTTCACACCCAGCTTGACTAGTACAAATGTCTTGTGACGAGCTCACGGCTGAACTGCTGAAGCACCTTATTGGCACCACTCTCCGTGGTTACTTTCAAAGTCTCAGAGCTCGTTTTAAGCTTATTTTACTTTGGGTGTCTTAGCTACAGAATGGACTGTGTGTGTGTGTGTGTGTGAGAGAGAGAGAGAGAGAGAGAGAGAGAGAGAGAGAGAGAGAGAGAGGAGAGAAGACAGAAGGCAGAGAATAAAGAGGAAGGAACAAAGAAGATGGAAATTAAATTCCAAATCCAAATTGCTAAAATAAATCAATGCCTCTCTTGAACTTGTAAACTTAAAGCTTGCATACCTTCCATCCACTTAAGAGCTGCTGAAAATTTAAACAGGGTGAGTGGCTTCATTTTAATAAACTCCAGGGAATAAATAAAGTCCTAGACCAAGATGCCGTGGCATCCATGGGTGCTTGGATCGTTCACAGAAGTCCTCAGTTTACCTTATAAACAATCTTCCTATTGATATTTCAGGAAATAGTTTCTAACAAAACCTCCTGTGAATGAAGTTGTGAATGGAGAAGCCTTCGCAATTTGTTGTTCATAAGAGTCAAATCCTCAGAGAGGACCATGTTTATTCTTACTCTGTCCGCGTCCTGGGGTGTGCGATTATCTCCTCTCCACCAAACCCTTGTCTGGGACTCTGCTTCCTCTCCTGCCTCAGCTGGGCTATGGGTTTCTAGTCCCGCACAGCTATTTCTGGCCTCAGGCCTTCTGCACTTGCTGTTTTATAGACCTGAGATGCTTCTCTTCTGGCTCAACCTAAATATCTTTTTTACAGAGAAGTCTCCTCTTGCCCACTTATTCCCTATCCCATTATTTTCTGTCCTAGCACTCTGTTTATGTCCCTGGCAGCCCTTTGTAAGTAATTCAATTATGCATATATATATTTTTTACTTGCTTACTCTCTGACTCTCTTGTGAAACCTAAGCTCCTAGAGGTAAGAGCCTGCACTTCTTAAAGAGTCTGGCTTAGTGGTCTCTGCTTTGGAGAGAGTTGAATGGATGGAACTATGACCTGGACAACTGGATTTGCCTACAGAGCTTCTGTGCTTTCCAGGGAGTCAGAGGTGCTTAGTAACCATCGGACCCCATATCCCTGTGGATGAAAGGATGATCACTCACTTCTGTGAGAGGATGTGGCTTCAGGAGAAATAGACTCATGTACGGGAGGTGGTCTCGATGCAGTGACATCATGTCTGCTCCTGACAAGTGGATGAGGAGCCAGAGGGGAGAAGCTCAGGCTGTCTGGAACTAGGAAGGAAGTGCAGAGAAGTGAGTCTATTCCAATGGGAATTAATGTGATTGAGCAAGAGAGTAGGAAACCATAGGTGCAAGATAGGGTGTTCTCGGTAACTTGCTGTGTGGCAAAGTCTTCATGGACCTGCCACGTGAAGACCGAACAGCAGACCACCAGAAGCAGCAGGGAGGAGGGGAAGATAAAGGGCAGCCGAGCAGAGCTACCTGCGTCCAGATAAGAGGCTCCTGGCCCTTTTCTTGTGCTGAGCTGTTCTTTGTCCTCTAGTCTTTCTGATGTTGTTGGGTTTAATCAGTTTGCGTTTGAAAAGGCTGTTAACTAATTCATGTTTTACTAGCAATAAAAATAAAGTCAATGGATATTTAGCCTATCAGGAAGGAAAACTGGAAAAAATAAAGCCTTCCAAGAGCAACTCGGTCAATGAGATAGGCACCAGGAGTGGGACCCGCCAGATGCAGCTGGCACAACGGACATTTTGCTTATTTTTAACTTGATATGTTGAAAAGTTCATTGGACTTTGGGGTGCAGTGCCGGGAGCTCTGACAAATCTATAGAGGTGTGTAACTGCTACTGCTTTCAGGATATGGCAAAACTGAATTTTAATATGGACAAGGGGGTGAATTATAAATATTCTATTTAATGGGACAGTTTTGACTGGCTTCGGCTAATATAAATAAGTCTCTTCCTCCTGCACGCTGCCTATCCTCTGCTGCCCTGTATTTGTTTGTCCCATTCACAAACCTGGGAGCTTTTGGCCTGTAACTAGGTGATGACGCTCTAATGAGAGCGAGAGCTGCAGGAGGGAAGAAAACAAAAGTGGGCAGATATGGAATGGCCTCTGACCCTCCAGATTTCTTGGACTGGTTTGAGATGTAGAGAGAAAGGGTTAGACACGAAAACCAACAGGAATGTTCAGAAAGGATCTGTGAGAGGCTGGGCACAAGTCAAGGCTCTGTGCTCAGGGCCCAGCTAATGAAGCAGGCAAGGAGGAGGTCATGTGTTTGCACTGAAGAGGGCAGGTCTTTCAGAGCCAGATTCCTTGGTGCAGACACCCGTGATCTCATGATGGGTAGCAGTAGTGGTAACCTGTCACCAAGCAGCACTCGTGGCAAGGGAGGTGGTCAGACCAGAGAGGGACAAGGTAAGGATGGTTGACGTGTTTGGATCACAGGAGCATTGTGGGATCCCTTTGGGGTCCCCAGAAGGTAATAAGGGCCACTTACCCTAGGATGGTTAGTGGATGATTTGAACTACTATTTCGGGTTTAAAGAAGGGCAATCTGGATCACCAGAGAGCTGGCAGACATCTGTCTCAAACTTTTCACTGGTTTTCTATGTGGCAACCCCGTGCTCCTTTCAAAGCCCTCAGAGCCAACTAGAGGAGATGGGATTGGACATGGATAATTTCAACACATTGTGAAGTTAGTAAAATAAGCCTAGGTGGCAAATGGAGCTCATCGCAGTTATTATTTTGTTGTCAGTATTTTATTATCACATAACAAACATTTATTGAGCACATACTATTTGCTAGTCACTGTGCCGAAGAAGGTTAAGGAACTGATATTCAGGTAACATGGCATGATTAGAAAGGAGCAGAGCCAAGATTAGAACTGACTTTAAAATCTTTGTTTTGATCAGTCATGAAATAAAAATCATAACAACAACGACAACAATATATAAATAACATGAATGGCCAATGACCTTCTTTTATTGGGCACTTAACTATCTTATACTATTTTGAGAGCTAATGTGCAGAGGGAATCAATAAACTCAGGCTGGATTTCTGATGTGAAAGCAGAACAGGGGCCAGGATATTATAGTTCAGTAAGACCATCTCGTTTGGAGCCGTCTAGCACTGTGGGTACCAATGTACAGTCTGGGCACCAACTGTCAGGAATACTAAAGAGAGAACTTCTGTTCCAGGTACAAGCTTCAGCATCACCTCTGCTGCTCCCCCAACTCACTGACTCTCTGATGCTGAGATTGGAAAAGCTCAGTCTCTTTTGCCAGCTCCTTCTCAGGCTAATGCTTAAATGTCAAAGCCCTTCCTTTTTTTTTTTTTCCCCCACTGCTCATAATATTTCATCCACAGGACTTGCTTTAGTTATCATCACTATGCTAACAAGTCTTAAATTTTGCACTCCAGCTCAGAATTCTTTTCTGAGCTCCAGACCTACCTCTTGGCAGTAAGATATCCACGCTGCTGAGTGTGTGAGTACTTGGTCTAATATGGCCTGGATGATCGTGAAAGAGAGCGCTTTACAGGGGAAAGAGGTGAATTAATTTAAATAAGATCTTAGAAAACTTACAGAAATGGTAAAGGTGTTTGATGGTGTTTAGAAACAGAAGGATTTGAACTTGAGCAGCAAACTTGTTTCTTTCTTCACCTGGAAAGGAAATGTAACCTAGTACACTATTTGGGACTTTGGGGACAATATTTTTACAGTCATAATGATTTAAATGTTGTTTTCCGATTTAGATGTGTGGAATCAACTTACTGATATTTAGGAAGACTTAATGAGAATAGTCAGAATGCATAGTTCTCCATGTCAACATTATATAAACAAAAATACAACTGGAAAAGCTTGAGAAATAAAAGTGGAAAGGTATGATGAATAGATGAAAGGATTTTAATGTCCTCATGATACAACACAGGAGCCAAGAGATGCCCATCCCTGTGGTTAATGGAATGAGTAATGATGGTTGAATTGTACTATTTAAAGCTGCAGAAGTGACCACAGAAGAAACTGAGAAAGTGATATTGGGAGCTCAATAAACAACAGATTTTAAGAAATAGCAACATAAGCATGTTATGTAGAAAGAGGAAAGGGGCCCCAGCCGGGTGGTTCAGTTAACTGGAGCGTTGTCTCATAGACCAAAAGGTTGTGGGTTCAATTCTGGTCAGGGCACATAACTAGGTTGCAGGTTCAATACCCTGTTGAGGGGCATGTACAGGAAGCAACCAATCAATGTTTCTCTCTCACAATGATATTTCTCTCTCACTCTCATTTCCTCTCCCTGTAAAATTAATAAACATATCCTCTGGTGAGGATAAGGAAGGAGGGAAGGAAGGAAAGAAGGAAGGAAGGAAGGAAGGAAGGAAGGAAGGAAGGAAGGAAGGAAGGAAGGAAAGAAGGAAGAAAGGAAGGAAGGAAGGGAAAGAAAGGGAGAGGAAGGGTATTTCCAGAAGAGATGTAGTGAACGCTGGTTTCTCTATATGCCTACACCCATCTTCATGTAGGGTTGTCTACACCCATCTTCATGTAGGGTTGTCACATCGTCCCCATCCAGCCAATCTATGTTTTAAGAAAGCTTGGCCCATTGCTAGTCCTAGGGATGACCTTGATTGGCTTAACCCAATTAACACATTCTATCTACCTGGTCATAATGATTAATACAGGCATAAGCAAGTGGCCCAGTTTGAGGCAGTGATGCACAAAGAGATTTTGCTAGGGGTGTGAAAAGAAAATAGTTTTGCTGTACTATGAGAGGACTCAGAAAGAATGTCTCCCTCCTTCTCTGGACAGTGTGGGGTAAGGATACCATATTATGAAATGCTACAGCCATGTCTGCCCTCCTAGGGAGACCCAGTCTGGAGGTAAAATCAATGCATGAGGAGAAGCCAGAAAAAAAATGGAACAAAAGTCTGGATGATGTTGTCATCAGCTGGATCAAACTGTACCTGAAGCCATGGAGTACCATTGAGCTATTCAGTTATGTAAAGCAATATATTTTCTGGTCGCCTACCCAATATTCTTCACCTACTTCTATGCGTAGTAAAACCCCAATTTTATCCAGTGGCTCAACTGATCCCAAATGGGTGACTACATTCCCAGCCTCTCAGCACATAGCTGAGCTCTGGTCAATGAAATTTAAACAGATGTGCTATAGGAACAAACTTCCAGAAAGACACCTTCAAGGTTCTTACTATGACTAGAGCATGCCGCATTTCTCTTGCTCCTTACTCCTTCCTGCTGTGTGGATAGGGGCATTCCAGCAGCAGGCATTTGGAAACCATGAAAACGAAAGCCACAGGGGGTCAGGAAATTAGCAGAGCCTAGGTCCCTGATGAACATGGAGCTTCCATGGCAAAGATGAACTGAGTATCTTTGGGTTTCTTTTACCTGCGAAAATAGATGGTAAATGTTTCAGCTACTATTAATTTATATTTTTCATAATGTCCCACAAACCTATTCCTAACCAATATAGATGATTTTTTTTGTAATTTGTAAATTAAACAGTCTCAATAGGTGAACTAAAAAAAAATTCTCTTCTCTGGGGACAACTGATTCTTGGGGAGTAAGAAGATAGGCAGATGACTGTCACTTTTCCTATAAACACTGCATTATTATTTTTTAAACTTTGATGAAAAAATAAATTGTGAAGACAATTCAATTAGGCCTAGAGAAGCCTCAGAGTAAGCAGTAAAACATCAAAATCTATGATTTGTGGGAGCTCCATGTTATCCGGGAATCTTGTACAGTTGTCTGTCTAAGGGAGGTTTTAAATTATGGAAAAAATCACTAGAAAGCACCGTGTACATGTGTATACTCAGTCACTCACAAACATTTCCAAACATGGCGCCACAGGCCATTAGGTGCTATGGAAAAATACTATTAGGAGAAAAAAAGCAGAATGCCTAACAACACATTTAAGAGCATCTCTAGAGTAGAAAGAGCTGTGGTATAGGATTAAAAATTTTACAAAACATTAGCAGTGGCTGTTTCTGGGTGACACAGTCATAGATCATACTTTTTTTTTTTTTACTTTTTTTACTTACACCTTTCAGTATTTCTCAAATATTCTTCATTGAGTATGTCTTACTTGTTAATCAGGAAAAAAAAAGCAATAAATATCCTTCCAAATGTTTTAAAACTAGTTTTTAATTGACAGGAGACCTGGGCATCGATAACAGAGCCATGTGGGAGTACCACCCGCAACAGCTGTGTGAGGAAGACCGAAGAAAATGATGCGACCAATGGGATCAGAGCAATGGGAGATGGAGCGACGTGGCTCCAGAGACAAACCGGGCTGTCCTCTCGGCCATGCTGAGGGCCACACTTTCAGGGCTCACAGCGACAGATGTGGCCAGAGACAAGCCTGCTAAAGAAGAGCGTGAGTGTCACACGCTCTAAACAAATGTGCCCATGGGTACACAGCAGCTCACCTTCACGTATGGGCAGCTAGCCCGCAGACAGCCAGGTTTTACTCTGGCTTCTTCCATCCTCTCTCCAGGGATGGGCCCGGAAAGAGGAGTAGAGAAAACAGAGGAGCATGTGACGGGGGCACAAGGTGGCAACACTCGGGGCCAGGGTCCTTCTGCTCACTCACGTGATAACAAAGCCTGGCTTTGTCTGTTTTATAGCTTCCCATATCTTCCTGATCCAGAAGGCAGCCTGGGCCATAAAGCACCTTGAGGACAGAAAACAGACGGTACAAAGTTGATGTAGACACACTCTCACGTTGGCACCAGTAAATATAATAAACTGCAGATTAAGAACACAAAGTCAAAGAGGCGCCTTTGAAATGAACCAGCCAATTAGTTTTCAAAAACAAAGAAAGTACCAAGAGCTTAAGGGGAAAATTAAGCAAAAAAAACCCCCCAAAACAAACAAACAAAAAAACAACTTTTTTAAAGTAAAACATTTATCTGGCAAATAACTGGAAATTTGATAGTCCTCCTTCTAAAATTCATTTTATAGCCCCCCAAATGAGATCATCAGACAAGATCAATGTTTTTAAACTTCGGAAACCCACACAACAAAATTATCCAAAGAGCAGGATTCCAATTTAAGATTGACACCACTTCATTAACAGATGAGTTCTCTTGTCTGCTTTTGTCCATGCAGTTTAAAACAGTAATGCTTTAAAAGGCAAAAAGCAACAATTTGCCATTCCGGCCCCTCTCTTTTCCATGCAAGTCCACAAAGCCACGCTTCCTCGGACGCTCAAACGTCTCTCCACTCAGCCACACTGCCTTCTACAGTTGGACCCATCCTGTGCTAGGGATTTTTCTAAAGTTCCTTTTCCTCCTAGACTCTGCCTCCTCCTTTTCCTAATAATAATGATAATAATGACAATAACATAAAATGTAAATTATACATCTGACCCCTTGGGGATTATACCACTAATGCTCCTGGGCATTTATTTTTTTTTGGATGAGCAAACCCTTCAAAATTTCTTAGTGGGTGAAGAACAGAGAATATCTTTTTTAAAAAAAGTATATTTAATTGATTATATTGCTACAGTAGTCCCAATTTTTTTCCCGCTGCTCCCCTCCTTTCCTCCAGTAATCCCACCCCCTTAGTTCATGTCCATGGGTCATGCATATATGTTCTTTGGCTTCACCCTTTCCTATATTATTCTTAACTTCCCCCTCTCTATTTTGTACCTGACAATTATGGTTCTTAATCTCTGCCCCATATCCCCATTTCCTCCCCTCCCCCCTCCTAGCTGATAACCTTCCACATGATCCCCATACCTATGATTCTGCTCCTATTCTGGTTTGCTTAGTTGGATTTTGTTTTTATTTTTTAGATTCAGTTGTTGATAGTTGTGAGTTTGTTGTCGTTTTCATGTTCATAGTTTTGATCTTTTTCTTAAATGAGTCCTTCTAACATTTCATATAATAATGGCTTGGTGATGATGAACTCTTTTAGCTTTACCTTGTCTGGGAAGCACTTTATCTGCCCTTCCATTCTAAATAATAGCTTTCTTTGCTGGATAGAATAATCTTGGTTGGAAGTTCTTGCTTTTTGTCACATTGAATACTTCTTGCCAGTCCCTTCTTGCCTGAAAAGTTTTTTTCGAGAAATCAGATAGTCTTATAGGCACCCCTTTGTAGGTAACTCTGCTTTTCTCTTGCTGCTTTTAAGAGCCTCTCTTTATCTTGAACTTTTGGCATTTTAATGATGATGTGTCTTGGTGTGGTCCTCTTTGGGTCTAGCTTGTTTGGGACTCTCCGTGCTTCCTGAACTTGTATGTGTATTTCCTTCGCCAACTTTGGGAAATTTTCCTTCATTATTTTTCACATAAGCTTTTGATTTCTTGCTCTTCCTCTTCTCCTTCTGGCACCCCTATGTTCAGATATTGGCACATTTAAAGTTGTCCCAGAGGTTCCTAAGCCTCTCCTCATTTTTTTCAATACTTGTTTCCTCATTCTGTACTGGTTGATTGTTTTTTTCTTCCTTATGTTTCAAATCTTTGATCTGAACCCCAGTTTCCTTCCTTTCACCACTGGTTTTGTGTGGATTTTCATTCATTTCATTTAGCATAGCTTTCACTTCCTTCCTAACGTGTTGGCTGTACTTAAGCATATCTGTGAAGCCTGTGACAATCTTTATCACCAGTGTTTTGAACTCTACATCTGTTAGGTTGGCTATCTCCTTGTTGCTTATTTCTCCCACTGGAACCTTGATCCTTTCCCTCTTTTTGTTAGAACCCCACAGGTTGTTCAGTTATGAGGGGCCCAATTCCCCACTGCCAGAAGCATAACTCTCAACACCAGAGGTTGGTGAAAAGAGAGAGGATTGTTTATTTAAAGATTATGTGTATTTAGATCTGTGGAGTTCCCAGCTTCCTTGCAAAGAAAGCATGGATCTCTCTTCTACCTTTGTACAATACCTTGTGATTCTCTTTCTCTCCCTTTCTCTTTGTAAACCGCCTAATTCTCCTCCTCTGCCAGCCACGTGGAACTCTCTTCTTTTCTTCCTCTCCTCTTTTCTTCCTCCCCCAATGTCTGCCGCCCTCTCCTTAAATCCCTGACTGTGGCCTGTGACACAGTAGGCATGGTAACTGGTTCTGACCATTCACAGAACCTTCCGCAGGCCTTTCTTATTCACTGCTCATTATTCCTTGGAGCTGTGGAAGAACTGAAGCCATTTACATAATTAAGACCCTAGCTACCAGCCATAGATATGCAAAGGCATCTTGAAAGCTGTTTCCCTTCCCCCATCCTCAAACCACAGGCTCTGAGGTTTTCTGGGGGACCCCACTCTGTAACATTTTGGGCTATATCTTACTGTCTCCTCTTCTTGACAGGCTCCTGTGTTTGTTTGCCTCTGTGTCTTAGGTAGAGTGGTCACACCTGTGACATTTAAAGGGGAGGAGCCTTAGGCATTCGTCGTATAGGCAACCCATTTCACCACGTTGTGGCGCTGTATGTGGGGGAGGGATCTGAGAGGGAACAATGTCACTTGCTCGCACTCGCCCCTTTTCCAGGCACTGCTTCCACTTCTGCACTGAACTAGCGCCCCTCTAGCTGCTGCCCTGGCCGTCGTTCCCAGAGTGGCTGGGTCTGCAGGTGTTCTAGGACCGTGGGGGCCCTTTAAACAAGCAGACTCTGCTGAGAGACCAGCAGTTTCTGCCTCCACCCCAACCCTCACTGGTCTGCACAGTCAGAAGCAATGAGGCTTGATTTTCCTTGGTGCTGGGACTGTGAGCTGTGCAGTCTGGTCTGGTGCTGGGAGCGCTCCCCAGGTGTCTCTCACTACTTTTTAAAACATGTGACTGTGCTTTCCACTGGCCTGCTTCTGCTGCAGCTGTTGCCGCCACCACACCGTGTCCTCTCTGCCCCGGCTCCGCCCCTCCTACCTGTCTGGATGAGTATTTCTTCTTTATATCTTTGTTCGTTGGACTTTTTCTGGAACTTCTGGTTGTCTCTAGTTTTGAGGTAGTTATATTCCTTCTTAGTTGTGGAGGGAGACGCAGTGTGTCTGTCTAGGCCTCCATCTTGGCCAGAAGTCCCAGAGATGGTCTTTTAATTCATTTCTGACTCTCAGTGTGGGGCAGCATCTGGGACATGGAGGACATTCAGCCACTCTTCTAAGAATAGTGAATGAACTCATGAGTTCTTCAGCCCGCCAGAGATAAATACTTCACACCCTACTATCACAAAAATCCCTTTCTTAAGGATCTTCATGCATGATACACCCATAAGAAAACAATATTATTTACCAGAGGGGCTGAGAGGTAAGATGAATGTTTATTTAACTTGCACAAATTCAATTTTATGTGCTTGTCAAAAAATAGAGAGAAACAACAATTGAAATACGTAGGGGCAGTTCTGTCCTCCATTCCATTCAATGACTGCATATCCGAGAGTCAGTCTGAGATGGAAGAAATGAGCTGCATTCCCCTCATTTGCTCCAGTTTTCACGTACCTCTCCTGAAATGAGCATCTCGCTGTGCTAAGTGTGATGTACTTTTTGTATAATGTGTCCCCTGCATACAAACAAGTAACATGGCCTGATACTCAGCGAAAGAAGCAACAATCCATTCTAAGCTAGAGGAGGAAGTGGCTGAGTGGGGTTTACTTGAGATGGCATGCTGGCTTCCAATTATGTCCTTCACAAGGAAATTGACTGATGCCATAATTTTTGCCCATATCTTGTTTTCACCTTTCAATGAACTTTGGAGACCAGGTCTAAGATGTAACTGCACTGTAACTATCTACAGAGTCTGGGCAGAGTGATTTGCTATGTATGTGAATGCGTGTGTGTGTGTGCTCACGTTGCCATGACAAGATGCAGCTTTAGGCAGAATGGAAACTCACCTTCCATCACACAGCTTTACATTTTTACCACTTTCCTTTGCCTTTGGTAGTTAAGAAAATAGATTTTGCAGTAATATTAGAGGACCCTACTTCAAGGGAATGACTTCTTTCTTTAAATTGGGCAATGTTCATTTCAAAGAGAAAATGAGATCACAGTTGGGGGCAAAGATAGTTAAGGAGTGAATCCAATGCACCATGGCTACCAGAGAATGGATACAGTTAGAGAAAACCATGGAGACATACACATGGCATCTGCATCTTGGAAAGTACTTGTGTATTCCATTATTCACAGGAACTGAAGCTTTGCAGAGCATCCAGTTATAAGCTATGTAACACTGGACAGGCTACTTCCCCTCCATAGAACTCATCTCTAATGTGGGCATAACTGCAGTACCTAGCTCCTAGCATTAAAAGGCACATGCTTAGGCATGCAAAACTTACTAAGTAATGAGTTATCATTATCTCTCTTCACTCATAAAATGAGGGCTGGGATTCAATCGTCCCTCCCAGTTTTGATACTTTAGCACAGCACTGTCCAATAGAAATGGACAAGCCACATATATAGTTCGAAATTTTCTCATAGCCACATTTTTTTAAAAGTAAAAAGAAACAGGTGAAATTCATTTTAATAATGTTTTATTCAATTATATACACACAACATATCATCCCAGCATGTAATCAATAAAAAAATTATTAATGAGATATTTTGCCCTCTATTTCCTGTACTCAGTCTTTGAAGTTGAGTGTGTGCTATACTTAGAGTACACCTCAATTTATACCAGCTGCATTTCACACGCCCAATAACCTCATGTCCACCATATTGGACAGCACAATTCTAGATAACAGTGAATTCAGTTTTAAATGTACTCAATTGCTTTGGCTGGGGACATCTAAAAAACAATGCCTGCCCTTGCACTTGCAAGTTTAGCCCTCAGAACTTGGGTGAGAGATTGGGTTAGAAACAGAGCTAAAGAAGTTACGTACATTGTCAGTGCTAGAAGTATGGATGATCACCATCAAGCCTGAAATCTTTCCTAGATGGCTATCTGTTGGTTAAGGTATTATATCCACAAAGGAGTTACAGGAAAACGCATTACCTTGAATAAATACTTGCTACCACTATTTGGGTTTCCTCCTGGGCCTATGAGAAAAAATAAATAAAATTGTATTACGCTTGTATTCCTGATTAAAACCCAGTTACTCAATAGTGACTGTAGTCCTATTTGTCTATAACAATAATTAAAAGTTAACGGACAAGCAGAGTTGTAATAATCATTAAAAAAATATAAAGAGTTTGTGGTTTATACTTGAACCAGAAAAACACTGGCAATGAATTGTGAAGCAAAAGAGGCAAATCATGATGCTTGTGTGTGTGTGTGCACATGCGTGTATATGACCAGTGAGGCTGTTGTGACCTGCTAAAAAAGGACTGACTTGGCTGTTGACTCAAGACCAAAAATATTCTGAGCAGACACATGCCAGAGGGAAGAGGAACCAGTAGATAGAGTTGCAGGACAGGAATTAATAAGATTGAAAGTGTCACCTGTGGATCTTGGGTTGATCTACCCCAGCAAGGCTGTCTAGGGAGAGTCCACTGAAACTAGTCCCTCTTGAGCCTCTAAACACAGTGGAAACTGCTCCTTCTTGTTATGTCCATCGGTGACACACAGCTTGTGGGACTGAGGGTGTACAATAACTACACCTTTAAATCAATTTATTGTCTTTTGATGGGAAAAAATGAAGAGATTTAAGAGTTCAAACCTGGACTTGGATGCTTGCTTTAACCTCTGACCTGGCCTTTACCTCTCCAAACCTCTGCTCACCTGGGATATGGAAACATCGAGGGCCTTCATTCACAGGAGTGTTGTAAGTCTTGAGTGTGTCTTTGCATGCAAACCTCTAGTTTCGGTACCAGGCACCTCATGATTAATACCATTTGTTCTAAACTCTTCCCGCAGATTTAACTTCAATAAAAGCAAGTCTTTAATTTGGCAGATCATAACTTAGAATAAGCATTTGGATGATTCTATACATTTTACTCCATGTTATGCATTTAATTATTTTGGGTAGTTGAGGGGAAGAATCAATAAAAATGCCAACAAGGAAGGCAATTAAAAGAAATGTCATTACCATATTCAAATATCAAAATAGAAGAGAAAATGTGTGTTCCGGCTTCATGAGAAGAATCTTTAAAATAGCATTGCGATCCCACTGTGACACAATGGAATCTTCTGGGGATGAGAATCTAGTAGAAGGAATTTAAGCTCTGAGCCTCATTTAAGGGAGTTTAGCTATTCCAATGTGAACATTAGCCTCACTTATCAGATGGTTCTGGGCCTGAGGAGCTACTCTGGCCTCCCCTCCAAGCACCCCAGACTTCTCATCTGTAAAGCATATACTAAGATCCTCAATTTCCTTTCTGTTTTTCACATCTTAGGGCTCTATGTCCATAGTAGACTTGAGTTCCACAAATTCTATGAATGAGCATATGACAACATGAAAATAATGAGCTTTTGAGGGTTCTCCCCACCTGATAAAAGGAGATCTCCCCAATTGTTCTTAGGATCCTAAGATGCAGGATCAAGAAGAAATGGTGGGGGTGAGAGAAACAAAAAGGACATGAGGATTTGGGGGAACAGGAAGGCAGAGAAACAAGAGGGGAGCACCTGCATTTTGACATCTGGCTCAGAGAAAGCAGGAAAAAAGGGAGTTAGAAGATCCCTGGGAATTAGGTTTTCCCTACATACTGTTAAGATGTAGTTACAAAAGATTTTGTTTATTTTTAAATGGCTGTATGATGGGGGACACCCCCCAAACTGGAGTTATCTTATGGAGAGTGGGCCCCTGGTAGTACAGGCTTCCCCACTACCTGAGTGTTCTAGGAACCCATCTGTACCAGCGTACCACCTGGTGTTGTTGTGAGAGGCTGCATTCGGTTTCAGTGAATTTTTTTTTTTTTTAAGACTCTTCTGATGCATTTGCCCATTTCATGATGGATGATTTACAAGTGCAGCTGCCCCCACCATGCTGAGTGTTCAGCAGTTTTTTACCAAAACGGCATGACCCCATGCCCCACCCTCGCTATTCACCCAATCTCACTCTCAGTGACTTCTTTTTGTTTCCCTGGATGAAAAAAGTTCTCAAAGGGAAATGTTTTGCTGATGTAGAAGAGGTGGAGTGAAATATGGCAAAAGCATAAAAAGGCATCAAAGTCAACAAGTTCAGAAACTGTTTGGAGCAGTGGGAAAAATGTCTCATTAGGTGTATTGTGTCAAACAAGAGTACTTTGAAGGTGACTGAAGTTCAAACATGTAAAAATAAATACATAATTTAAAAAAAAAAATTCCAGGTTTTTTTTCTCTCTCTCCCCCTTATAGATAGCTGGGTGTCTTTTGATGAAACACCAGTCCCTGACCAACCAGGTGGGCTGTCATTGCCAGCATTCCTATTGGTTGTGAATCTCCAACAGTCACGTGGTCAGATTTACTTCCTTTCAGTTTGATGCACCTCTGCCAGACCCACACATACTCTAGGGTGGTCTCTTACATGAGATTAATGAATGTATCCCATAGGTGGCTATTTAACCTCTTTTATCTGGGAAGACCTAAGATGACCAAGGTATAGGATTTTTTTTGTTTTTTGAGGGGGGCTTAGATAGTTCACAATTTTCATTACCTAGACCCACATCCATCCTTTGCATACAGACAGAAGCAATGAGCAGACTGCACATTTTGCTTTTCTGAGGCTTATTTTTTCCCTCGTTTTTTTCCTTGTGTGTTCCAACTCTTAATACTTTTGAATTAAAGTAAAAAAATAATCGACAATTGATAAGAGACTTCTTTCTCCTCTTCCTTCTCTTACAACCTTTGTGGGCCAACTCTTATTTTATTTTAGTTTATAGAGAGGGGAAGGCAGGGAGAATGGGAAAAATAGAAACATTAATTGGCTGCCTCCTGCACACCCTGATGGGAGGCTGAACCCGGAACCTAGGTATGTGCCCTGATCAGGAGTCAAACGGGTGTGACCGCTCACCCTGCGGGACAATGCCCAACCAACTGAGCCACACAGGCCAAGGCATAATCTTCAGACCATTCAAGCATTCTCTACCCAGAAGTTTTCTTGATCTTTCTTTATCACCTTGTGCAAAGCCTATCACATGACTTATCACACTGCAATGAAATGGTTCGCGTAGTCACCCCTCTCCTCCCTGGTAAGCACTGTATCTTATTCCCCTCCTTTCTGACAATGCCAAGCACAGCATCTGGCATTGAGCAATCCCAGCAAGTGTTCATTGTCTTCAATCACCTGATAAACAGAGGATTTTGAAGCAGTGTTTGCAGACTCCTTTGTGGTCCATCTTTCTTTGTGAAGCCCAAGGGTGTGGAGAAATTAGGAAAACTCCAGGTCTAGGTTCCCATGGGAATGGAAATAAGTACAGCAACAATTAAGAAGAGATGACTACACTAAAAATATCATTTTACAAAGTAAGAGAATGTCACTTCTTCAAATATTCATATTATACCTGCTGCCCTTTTTTTCCTTTAAGAGAATGTTGAAAACAGCTTGTAAAATGACCTTTGTTACTTATAAAGCTTACTTCCTTTACCCTAAAAAATACAATTCATATGTATGTTGTTATGGACTGAATGTTTATGTCCCCCTAAAATTCGTATGCTGAAATCCTAACCTTCAAGGTGAGGGTATTAGGAGGCAGGGCCTTTGGAATGTGGTTCAGTGATGAGGATGAAGCCCTCATGAAAGAATTTGTGCTCTTTTAAGAGCAGGTAGGAGAGAGATGATTTTCATGTGAGGACACAATGAGAAGATGGCAATCTGAAGACTAAGAAGAGGGTCCTCACCAGACACTGGATCTGCCAGGACCTTGATCTTGTACTTCCCAGCTGCCAGAACTGTGAGAAATAAATGTTTAAGTCCCCTGGTCTGTGCTATTCTGGCTAAGCCAGCAATAACTAACTAACTAAATAATATATATATAAAATTAGTCAAGGGTCTGAATCTATCTGTGACCTTCTTTCTTGCTGTCATCTATTCATTCAGTCATTAAAAAAAAATAATTTATTTATTTGTTTGTTGTTTTGTTTATTTTATTTTTAGAGAGGGGGAAAGGAGAAAGAGATGGAGAGAAACATCACTGTGTGGTTGCCTCTCACTTGCACCCCCAACTGGGGACCTGAGGTGCAACCAAGTCATGTGCCCTGACTGGGAATCGAACCAGTGACACTTGGCTCACAGGCTGACGCTCAATCCACTGAGCCACAGCAGCCAGGTCAGTCATTTTTTACTGAGTGTCAACAACAATGTTCTGGAAATGATGGTAGGTTTGGGTACACAACCATGACAGAGAACCAGAGGAGTCCTTTCCTCATGGAGTTTGTAGTCTAGCAAGAAAAACAACAACTCAAATAGCAAGTAAACAAGTGAATACATTCTTACAAACTGCACAGGTGACATCCAGGACCTTGCAAGGAGCTCTGGTGGAGACAAATGGAGGGATGGTGGGGGTGGGCCTTTCTCAGGAAGAAGCAGCTAATATGAGAGAGAGACCTGGAGAAGTGAAGGCACTGGTCTCTGAGGAGCAGGGGTAGGGGTAGGGGGGACTGTCCTAGGTAGGTACAAAGAGCCTAAGGCAGGGAAAGTTGGGCATTTGAGGGATGCAGAGAAGTCTCATGTGGCCATAGCAAAGTGGAACAGGAGGAGGTTTGACTACATGTGGTGAATAGGAATTTAGGTTTATCTCAAAGTGCAAACAGAAGTCACTGAAGCATTATAAACAGGAGTGTGTTATCATCCAATATACATTCCAAAGGTCACAGTAGTTGCTGCATAAAGAACGGTCTTGAGGGGGTAACAAAATGTGAATGCCGGATAGGAGATTTTCAAGAAGTTCAGCAAGAGATGGTGATGGTTTAGACAAGGATGGTGGCAGTAGAGACAGGAAGATGTGGATGCACGTGACGGATATTTTGAAAGTAGACATGTCAGGCCTTGTGTTCTTTCTCTGCTCAAAACCTTTTGATGGCTCTTATTATTGCTCTTCTTAAGCCGAAGTTGCTGTAGAATCTGCTCCTTTCTCTGTCTTTATCTCCCATTCAAGGTTCCACTCCCACCACATTGAGGTTGCCGTTTCTTGAACATATAATACAAGCCATGCTCTTCTGTTCTCCCTGCCAAAACTTACACTCCCCAGGGTGCTTGGGTATCCTCATGGTTCAGCCCCTCAACTCTTTCCATCTTTGCTCAAATGTTTCTTCACGAAGCCCTCTGTGACAATATACACTAAAATTGCATCCTCCCACCCAGCAATCCTTATATAGCTTTCTGCCTTACTGTTCCTTTAGGCGCCTTCCCCCTTCTATCATGTTGCATCATCGACTTTTTAATTTTGTTCATTGTCTGGCTTCCTACACTAGAACGGAGGAAGTGCCCATGAATGGGAAACAGAGCGTGCTACATGGCAGAAACTCAACAAATGTTATTTTATGAATATAGGAGGTCAGGGAAGGAATCAAAGAGGATTTCCAGGTTTCAGGTATACACAACTGGGTTATGTGTTTTAATGAGCTAGGAAACAGTAGAGGGAATATTTTTTTTCATTCTGTGATAGAATGGAAACAAATGCAAATCCATATTGTTTTATGATAAAGTCAGTATTTAGAATACCATGGGCCCAAACTCATTTTTTCAAAAAGGTAAGAAATATTTGTTTTAAGGAAACTGAGAGACCTAAGGAGAGCAGCTAAAGAGAGAGTTGGATGGTCAGTCTCTCTCCCTCTCTCCCTTCTCCCCATTTCCCTCCACCACCTGCTTCCCTCCTGCCCACGTCCGTGGGCCTTCCTCCTCCTTTCTGCATGGTGAGCCCTACATCCTATCACTTCTCCTTGTTGCCTATTAGCCTTCTGGCATTGGCTTATAGCTGTCACTTCCAACCACACAGAAGTGGCTTCTGAGTCCCCTGGAAACATAGTGATTTTATCATACAACAAAGTCCTCCCACTAATTTTCTTCAACTCATCTTTTCAAACTACTCACCCACTTATATCTTCATGAACTACCCACTGAGTGAATAAGTCTGTACCAAGCACATAACCCTCTCCACCTATGTGCTCAGGTCTTTCCTTCCTTAGTAGGCCCACCTCATTCCTCTCCATTGTCTTACGTAATTAAATATGGGATTTAAGCTGCAGTGACATGGGATAGCTAGCGGCTTTTCCTAGGACCAAGAAGACTGCTTGAAAGCCTTTGTGAATAAAATAAATACCAGCATTTCATTGCAGAGCCATAAACTTATAAAAATGCATTCTTAATTGCTTCCTTAACACTTTCATCCTGATGCTAAGCATCCTGCTCTTTGCTGGTCCTGTTAGGAAAGAACTCTTTTAATTTTCTGTTTGAATGACATACTGTTGCAGAGAGGATTAAATGGATAATGCAGGCAAAGCAATTAGGACAGTGCCTGGCATCTAACAGGTGCTCAAAAAATGTTAACCGTTCTGAGCTATCAAAGCCCCTCTAGCTCAGCCTGTGACTTGATCAGGGCTCATCCTCCTCCCCTGCAAAACATCCTCCAACTCAGTGTGAAATTTTCCCTTTGCCGAAAGAAGTTCATTGCCATTTCACACTTTAGAGCTTGTTAATCTTCATCTGTTTTCAGCCAGAGCCCTAATAAAGGGTTGAACTTGCTATTTTGGAAATGTTAAAAAATTAAATTTAACAAAACAAGATGGTTATTAAACTAAAAACCATGAATCTTAGTGGCGTGCGTGTGTGTGTGTGTGTGTGTGCGTGTGTGTGGTTTCTCAACAGTGATCAATAGAAAGTTAGAAAGTGAGTCCTGAAAAAAAGGTTTTATCCAATTTTCATCCAATTTTTTCATTTTCTTATAGGAAATTAAGATCCAGGAGGAGACATTAATTTGCCTAAGGCTATGTAATGAGTTTGTGGCTGAGGCAAGATGAAACCAAGGTTTCCAACTCTTAGTCCAGTGCCCTTCAAACTTCCTTCCCTCACTGCAGGAGATCTTCATACGGAGCTGGAGCCAGATCTCACTGCTGGGGTCTCATTCCACACAGTGACAGAGAAAGGGGCTTCTCAGGCTTGGGAGAATACAGGACATTGACAGTGGCCCTCACTAATGAAAATATTTCTGGCACAGAGAGTGAACCAGAAATCAGTATATATTTCCTAGTTGGTCACGGGCTCTTGGATTTGACCTAAATAAACTGAATGTGGAATCAAGAGCAAGCCAAAGACAGGGTATGGATAGGGAAGGGAAGTGGTATGCATATTCCACATTATGCTTCTTGAAGGCAAGGACCATGGTTTTGTGATCTTGCATTCCTCAGTATTTGCTGAATGAATGAATAAATGAATACATTCTCAATCTTTGCCTGGCATTATCTTTAAACAATATGTTGAACATATTCTAACCCCCTGTCAGAGCATCAGACAATTGTATTAACTTGACAATGCAAGAACTAGATAAAATGAAGAGCTGAAAAATAAAATTGACCCAGACTGTGTTCCAAATAAATGTGCCTAATGAACTCATTTTCTAGTTCATTTATCTCATTTTATGTAATTTCCTAGTTCTGTGTTTGTCTTAAAAGTCTTCGTATTTTGACAATTGTAAGACAAAATGTACACAGTCTCTCCAAGTCATAGAGGGAGACAGACAATAATCAAATGATCACACAAATAGATGTATAATTACAATTGCAGTTAAGTAGTATGAAATAGGGAGAACTATGAGCAACAAAAATTTAATTAATAGAGGTCAAGCTTGAAGAATGCAGAAGATGATGGTCTGTTGCAACTCATACTCTTCTCTGTGTTTGAGTTCTGAGCTCAGTTCTAGCTGCCTTCATTTTAAGACTCAAGTGAGAAATGCTCCTCTTGCCTCCATAGTCAGTCTGACTTTTCAAATGCTTTTCCTTTAGAGGTGAGATAAGAAACTAGATTTCACTTATTCAGCAAATAGTTATTGGGTCCGTACTGTGTGTGAGGCATTACACCTTAGGATATAGTGGAGGGCAGAATGGACCTGATTTCTGTTCTCCTCACACTACAGTGCAATCCTATGATAGTAATCATAGGATTGCATAAACAAAGATATAAATAGAAATTATAAGTGCCAAGAAGTACAGGAACCTAGGAGAAAACATAATTTAACTCCAATCAATGTCCTTGAAAGGCTTTTTTTTTTAAGAATTGAAATTCAACAATTTTTTTAGACCACTTTATTAAGACATAGTTGACAGGTAAAAAGCTGTACATGTTTAATATGCATGAGTTTGGTGACAAGTATATACTCATGAAACTATCACCACCATCAAAATCATAAACATATCTATTATCTCCCAAAGCTTCTTCCTGCCCCTGTAGGAACACCTAACATAATGTCTACGCTTTCAGTAAATTTTAAGTATACAATACAGCATTGTTAGCTAGAAGCACTGTGGTATATAGTGGGTCTCCAGAACTTATCCTGCATAACTGAAACTTTGCCCATCATTTCCCCATTTCTTCCTCTTCCTTCTCCTGATTATTTTAGGTGGCACAGCTAAGTGACATTATACAGTATTTGTCTTTCTGTGTTTGCCTTATTTCACTTAGCATCATGTCATTCAGGTCCACCCACGGCTAACAAATAGCCACGTGCAAAAGAATAAACCTGGACCACTCTTTTACATCATACCTAAAAATCAACTTAAAATGGATTAAAGACTTGAATGTTATTACCTGAAGCCATAAAACTCCTAGAAGAAAATGTGGACAGTAAGCTCCTTGACATCAGTCTTGGCAGTGATTTTCATATTGGACTCTAAAACAGAGATAGCAAAAGCAATAAAAGTGGGACTATATCTAACTCAAAAGCTTCTGCCCAACAAAGGAAACCACCGATAAGATGAAAAGACAACCTATGGAACATGAGAAAATATTTGCAAACCATATATCTGATAAGGCATTAATTAATGTCTAAAATCTATAAGTAATGCAAACAACTCAATAGCCAAAAAACAAATAACATGATTTAAAAACGGACAGAGGACCTGAATAAAAATTTCTCCAAAGAAGACACACTGATGGCCAACGGGTACATAAAAAGGTGCTCAATATCACTCATCATTACGGAAATGCAAATCAAAACCACAGTGAGCTGTCACCTCACAGCTGTTAGAATGGCTGCCATCAAAAAGACAGAAGCAAGTGTTGATGAGGCTGAAGAGAAAAGGGAATCTTCTGACTGGTGGTGGGAATGTAAATTGGTATTATACAGTGGAAAGCAGTATGGAGGGCCCTTTAAAAATTAAAAATAGACCTACAATATTGAGATTTAAAGAGAGAGTAATAGTTAAAGCAGAGGTGAGTGGTGCCCTAGGAGAGACACTGGATAAGCACTACCCTCAGGACAGGATGTCCCCGGCGGATTATTTGACCTGATGAGTTAAACTGAAAATTAGAGGGAACTGAGTATTCCAGAGTGATGAGTTAAATTGCTAGGGCCAGTGAGCCACGCGTGACATAAGACTGGTTTTCACTGAAGACTAGTTTGTGACACAGGGAAACAATATGAAATGTACATTTCAGTGTTTATAAATAAAATTTCATTGCAACAGGGTTGCACCCATTACATATTGTTTCTGGCTCCTTTCTTGCAGCAGCAGCAGAATTGAGTAGTTGGGACAGAGATTTTACGGCCTACAAAGCCCAACGTATTTGCCATCAGACCTTTAACAGAAAAATTTGCCATAACTTTTTTTCTGGATTCTAAGAAAGTATTTCCTTTGAAAGGATAATATCATCAGTATTGACATTGCTGCCTGAAGAGAGGATTTGAATGTTTCACATAGTGGAATTACTTTGGTTCCTGGAAAAGCACTTTCCACATGTGTACAAGTGAGTGGCCTGCTCTCTGGTCTCAGGCGTCCCTATGAGGTAACTGAGGCATCAGTTGAAGCTTTACTTCTATGTCATAAGCCCTTTACTAGAACGAGGTGGTCACTTGCAGGGGTGGCTTCCAGTTGCAGAGGCCCATCTGAAAAAACAAACAAAAAACAAAACAACTACACCAAAACCCTGCCTGTGGGACTTGTCGTCTCCCATGTCAGAAGCAGACAGCTCGCCTCCAGTGACACCAAGGCTGCAAGGGTCTGTGGTCCTCACCCCCTCACCCTGCTGCACAGACATGGGGAGGGTAAAGGAGCTTGCAGTATTTGGAATGTGGACATTCTTCGCTCCCCGCTGGCAGGGTCTGTGGCTCTGGGTGGAGGGTGTGAGCAATGAAAATCGTGCATGCTTGGTTGCTCATTTGCACCATGCGTATCTGACAGCCTGCAGAAACAGGGCCACGGAGTTTAAAACAGAAAGCTATCCTGCTTTGAGCTCTCCCTTTGGGAGAAACGTTATAAAGATGGGAAGAGTATTCCAAACAAAGGAAACAATGTGCTTGAAGGCTCCCAGGTGAGAGAGATGTCAACATGTTGGAGAACAGGACGGAGGCTGGTGTGGCTGATGTTCGAAGAGCAAATGAGATGGTGTAGGAGGTGAGGTTAGAGAGAGGCTGGAGTCAGACCATGTCGGTCATCTGAGGATATTGAACTTCACCATATATGCCATCAGAAATCGTGGAAAGGTTTTAATTCTGGAAGTTGATGGATGGTATCAAAAGGTATAGGTCATTGTATTTTCCAAAGATGGCCATAGTCTGTATCCCATCCCACGTGTTCCTCTGTCAATGTGAACTTGACGCTCCTCCAAGAAGACTTGGGGGTCTCTGTTTCCTCCCCTTGAATCTGGGCAGGACTGTGATGAGAAGTGACTCCACATGACTTCCTAGGCTAGGTTATCAAAAGTTTGCAGCTTCTGCCTGGTCCTCTGAGGAAGCAGGAAAGACAACGTGAAATGTCCCCACCCCGACGGAGGCCCCAGTGGACAGCGGGTGTTAACCTCCAGACCCATGAGTGAGGAAACCTTGAGGTACCTCCAGCCCCCAGCTGCTGAGTCACTTCAAGGCAGCCGGAGTTCCTAGCTGAAGTCCCCAGACACTGTGACACTGGAACAAGGCTCTTCTGACTTCCTGACCCCCAGAATCTGTGAGCATAATTAAATGGTTGGTGGTGCTCTGTGCTCCTAGTTTGCAAGGGGGCAGGAAAGTTAGGTTATATAGCGATAAGTAACCAGAACAAGATGCTAAAAATCCTAAGATCTAGATTTCCTAAAGCCCATTCTTGTCAATTCCCTTCCTTCTTTAGTTTGTAGACTATCTACCGGTAATGTTTCCGGTGGGTGTTTAACTTAAGTACATAGGACAACCCAAGACCCTTTCCAGGCTTTACCTAAGGCTCCCCCTACCAATTCTGTTGTAATGGCTTCAGCTCACAAATTCAACTCCATTATACAACCTAAAAACTTATAGCAAAACCAGAAAGGACCATTGCAAAAGACATCTTAACAGAATCTGCTATTTTATCTTGCTTCTCTTCAGAGGTATAGCTCCTCTACGGAGGAAAAACAAACTGGTAAGCCAAAATCATTCTTAGGAGCTTCCGAAGACCAAAAAGAAGTGAATATTATATGTGAATCTAGTTTTTCCTAGCTGCGGGAGAACTTGGGCGAGATGAACACCTGCTCACAAATCGTCACCTTTCTCCCAAACCTTGGCATGATTCACTATTCAATCTGTAGGCAGATTTGACCAGAGCACTGCTTTCTTAGTCATTATAGCCTGTTTCCTTGGAAGCAGATCCCTCCTGGGATTGCAAGAAGTTTGACACCAGCTCCCAGGTTTCCCCATGTGCTGGCAGGGAACTGCTCTGTGGGTATCTGGTGCCAGCTCCAGCCTTTCTTGCTTACCACTGCCTGTCCATCCTTCTTGCCCTGATACCCCAAGGAGGAGGCATCTAGCAAACTGAAAGGAAGAAGGGGCAATTAAGCAGCTCTCTGCTCTGGTTCTTGGCCTTCACCTCTGCAGCCTCGTACTCCATGAAGACAAATGAGTAGGTAGTGGGACTACTAGTGACTAGTTTCCCACCAGAAGGTAATGATCACCCTCAAAAGAGGAGAGAAATTTGCTCTAGCTTCAACAGTCTCTTCTGCTGCTTTTCAAAGGACTGGTTGATTTAAATATAATAGCTTTCTAGATCAAATGCTTTTCATTTCTAAGAGTTGATCAATTCCAATTTATTTCTGAAATTCTGCTTTTGTGAAATACCCTGCATTGCAGTCTGATGGGATTCTGGCCTTTATGGTGGAACTTACTGAGCTGCTGGAGATTGCTGAGCTGTGTATGTGAAAGGGGTTGACATAGCCCGACGAGCCGAAAAGAAGAAGAAACCAGTCTCCTGTACCACTGACCCTCCTGAGCATTTATCAGGTATCAGGTCATGACAACAACCCCTGCCCACAAAAGAATCTATTTATTTTTCCCAACAACCTTATGAAGTGAAAAGTAAAATGGTCAGATGAAGAAATTGAGGCTTGAGGAGCTTAAGCATCCCTCATGCGGCCACCCAGCTAGTAGAGACCAAGCTGGGATCGAAGCCAGGTCAAACTGCGCCAAAGCCAGCACTTATCGGAATCCGCAGTTGACTCTGACACGGAGCCAAGTTGGGAACCAGTAGGTAAAGGCTTCCAGGTTTCATTCAGTTCTAATCAGGCAGCCGACTAGTTACACACAACATAGTTTTTGTAGGATGTCTGATCTTGGTTGATAATCACTGCCCACAATGTTTGCAATCTTTCTTCTTGAAAAATTGGATATAGTTGTTTTTTAAAAAGCCTTGAAAAGGTGCTTAGCACCTAAAAATACCCCCAGTAAGCTATATAATGTAGCTTCTAATTTGATCTCATTTAGAATGGAATGCACAGTAATCATGATATCAAAAGGAGAGACTGGTGGTAATGAAAAAAAATACAATAAAAAACAAACAAATAATTAAAGGGATGGGGGGAATAGAGGCTGCCCAGGTTTGGAGTTTAAAGATCTGTATTATGATTCTTGGGCAGATTTGCTGGACAATTTAGGCAAAGACAACCACTCCACCCCTACTTTGCATGGTTTCAATGGAGATGTTAGTCAAGGTCCCCTAACCTCTCTGGACTTAGGGGTAATTCCATGGCAGGATGAAAAGGAAGAAAACATCAGGCAATTTGGCATTTTCCCTACACATTGTAAAATAGTTAAGTAGCTGAAAATCTGGGAAAGTTTGCCTGAAATTTCCAGTCTTATTGTTTACTATAAAATGTGATTGTGGTTAAGTTGCAGGAAATTGGAATGAGCTTTGGGGATGAGAAATCTGAATTTAAAATGATCGCTGCCACTTACCAGGGCTTAGCCATATATGAATTGCTTCCTCTCTCTCAATCTGAGGGTCCTTTATCTGTGAAGGGAACATGACACATGATTGATTAAGATATTTGTGTTTTACTGCCACTCTATTTTTACTTTCCATAAATGCCCATGCACATACGCATGTGTGCAAAGGCATGTGCACAAACTCTCACACACAAGTACACATGCAGAATTCCAAGAACAAGAAGGCCAAGAATTCTAGGCCTTTTGTGCCTCTGACTTAGAGCCAGAAGATTGTCTGCAATAACGCCTGCCTCTGGGCCAGGAGCTTCTGGAGTGATTTGTGCTAAGGGAGAAAGTACCAGAAGAAGGACAGTCCTCAAGACAAGACAGGAATGTCTCTAGGTTCCATGGTTAGTAGTATCCTGGGCCCTAAGTCCTAGAGTTGTCCCTAAGGAGGGACAAGGACCTCAGAGGAAAGGTCTAGTCTCAGAAATGTTCCCCTCCACGTTTATCATGGAAAGTACCTTACTGCCCAATCAAGTACACATGCAAATGTGGACAAAATAGGTTAACAGTGGCCACCATGAAAGACTGGGACCAGAGGATGTGACTCTAGGAAGAGAGGAAAACTCCCCCAGAATCATAGAAATTGAATTTCCTGACTTCCTGTCAAGATTGGCACTGAGAATCAGATTTCATTTTATTTGAAGGAAACAATTGGACATTTCTTGGATGTATATGTATGTGTTTGTATACATACCTATATATATACACACACACATATATATGTATACACACACAGGTATATATATACTTTAACAATTGAATTATGCATTATACAACATTTATCACATGCTTTTTTCAATTAACAATGTATTCTGGTTCCATGGCAACAGATGTCTAATTATTATTTTTTAAATTTATGTATTTATTTGTTTGTTTATTTTATTTTTAGAGAGAGGGGAAAGGAGAAAGAGAGGGAGAGAAACATCACTGTGTGGTTGCCTCTCACTTGCGCCCCCAACTGGAGACTTGATGTGCAACCTAGTAATGTGCCCTGACTGGGAATCGAACCAGTGACACTTGGCTCGCAGGCTGATGCTTAATTATTTTTTAATAAAAGTAGTGCAGGCTCATGGTTAAACAAATTCCATATGTTGAAGATATAAAATACAAAGCAAAATTGTCCTCCCAGTTTCAGAAATAACCACTGTTTATTATTTCATGTATATTCATTTGAATATTTTAAATATATGTGAGCATTTCTTATGTCTGCTTTTAATTAGACCTAACTGAGATTGGTTATGATGGCCACAATTTCTTTTCTCCTTGTGGCTCTCTGAATTGTCTATCTACCAAAAGATCTTATAGTCTGATTTCTAAACCATTCCCTAAGTAGAAGAGTGGTTAGAAATAGGGACTTCAGCCAAAGATTTCTGTTTTTAAAAGGGTCAAATATTTTGTCTTCTAAATTTATTTTGAAGCCATAAATAGCAGGCAGTGATTAAAATGAGAATATATAGGCTACTAAAGGAAACATATATAATTTTGTGTGTGACCTAGTGTTAAAAACGGGCCATAAATGGCTTCCTTCAACAAATGCCACCTAATACTTATCCTCAATAATGGTGAACCCAAATTCAATTTCCATGCTTACAAACCTGTAATGGAAAAAACTTTCTAGTCTGTTTATTCAACACATCTCTCATTTATCACATGGCATCTCAGCTAGCTTCAGTTACGCAAGCCAGAAGTCATTCAGGAACCTAAACAGCTGCTAATGACCAACGGAATTTTCAGAAGACACTATTTAAAAACAATTTTGATTACATATCCAGTCTTCGCTATATCCCCTACAATGATTTTTTGTCTGTGGAGGAATCTTGACCATGTCAGGAGCTTAGCTCTAGACCACACTGCATTAAGCCCCACTTGACACTCAGTTATTTGTTTGGTCATATAAGTCCCAGTATTTCCCCTAAAAGGAACTCACTCAAATGCCATGGAGAAGAGGGTGCACTTCTGTAAGGTAATAGTGAGTCATTAGAAACTTTCAAGCAAGGCAATGGCGCATGTGGTCTATTTTCTGGAAAAAGTAGCTTTAGCAGCTTCAGGAAAAGGTATTAAAGTGATTGAAAACTAGATGCCCAAACCCATGGTCCAAGCAAGATGTGACGAAGGCCCCAACCAGGAAAGTCGCAGTAGAATGAAACGGGCCAGGTAGATCTAGGATGATAAAATCAGCAGGATTTCTTGATGTTATACTAGAGAAGAGAATGATAGGGTCAAAATAACCTCGGGGTTTGTAGCTTGAGCGGCCCAATGGTGGCATGGAGTTCCAATGCAGGGAAGAGCACTCCTGAGGGGGAGAGTGGGCACTAGGGAGTTTCATTAAGGAAAGCTGTGTTGGGAACTAAGCACTCTCCATTTCAGGTATAAAGTGAGCGAGAAAAATAATCCAACATGGAAATCAAGACTATGGTTGGAAAAGTATTAATGACAAAGAAGGAAATTATATGAGAGATACTGCAGAGATATAAAGGTACACATGGGGACTTTCCACAATTTTAGTCCCCAGGGTCACAAGACTCATTTCTACACAAACTTGTTACAGTCAGCAAAGAAGCTGACAATGGAACCCACCAGCTGAGTCCAGAGGGGCTCCCAGGACTTTTGCTACTGAACTTCATCTCCTTACAAGTATCCAAACGATGCCAGGGACAAAGGCTTCCCCTTCTGAAAGGAAACGTAAGAGCCAGCTTTCTCCCTGTGCCTTCCAGATGGCATTACACATGTCAATTAGAAATGTTCAGGAAGTGCTTTCTGCTCTGTAACCAAGAGAAACATTTTCCTTCTTTGGAGACTGCTCCCACTTTCTCTCCCTCCTTAAATGGAATCGGATGTGCTTTTTCCTGAATTATCCATGACTGGTCCCTTGCACAGTCTGTGCTCTTGGAAGATACTCTGCAGTGGGTAGATAAGGTTGGGGCTCAGTGACGTACATGTCTCTGCTGGTTCCCTTAGCAATGCCCCGGCAGACTTCCAGCTCCCCTACAAACCTGCTTCTGAGTCAGCCTGCTTTCGGCTGCAGTCCAGGCCCTGCCAGAACATCACTTTTAAAATAATAATCTTTCCATCATGGCACTTTACAGCTTATAAAGATCTTTCTTTGTCTTTATTTCATTTCACCTCCATAGCACAATCTTACAGAGAAGATGTTATTAATAACACCATTTTATAGGCAAAGAAATTGAGGCTTACAAAAGTTTAATAACTTGCCTAGATGGCAAAGCAGTAAGTCAACAGAAGAGGCTGAAACTTGGAAACAGTGGCCACTGAGTCATAGTCCAACCTCCCCAAATAATCTGAAGAGCAGATAGAAGTCATTTCAGACCAGCATAAAATAGGGGCAGGTATTCCCTCTGAATTAAGATATGTTCAAGATTTACTGGAAAGTCTAGTTCATGGACAGTAATGCTAAAGGGCTTCCTCACTCAGCTACCAGCTTGGACCCCAGGCAGCATACAGAGTGAAACACAACCGTTCCTATAGCACGCAGCACGTAGCAACTGTACTATGGACTCACCGCAGACGTGCCTCTACAGTTGCACCGATAATGGCACAACGCCAAGTTTAACATTGAGTTGAATGGTTTATTAAAATAGTAAAGAGTTGGTAGAACTTGTTTGAATATTTATATGGAGCTGGCATCTAAGGAAAGGGTGCATGCTGACTGGCATACGGATGTGTGAGCATAGAGGAGGGGCCAGAGAGAGCAGCAGTGTGCCCTCTTTGAGGAGATCCACTTTCTGATGGGTAGTGAGGTTATGCAGCACGCTGCTAGGGGTGCTGCTATAGAATCTCTGAGACATGGGACTAGTACTTGCCTTGCAATTGTTGCTGACTTGTTTAGAACCCTTTTGAACGTCCTTATTCCTTGAAGGGAGCTCTATACTCAAACACCTGAGAACTGCTGTTCTAACTTCTTTTTCTGGCAAAATAAAAATGAATATTTGAGATATTTGATTTGCAAACATTTTTCAAAGGTCCTTGGAAAAAAATTAGAAAGCCATTGAGTTAAATTGTTCATCCAGATTTGGTCTCCACAACAAGAAGATATTCTGTTCACTCCATTTGACCCATTGACAGGAGTCTCACTCTCACAAGGCTTTCTGGTGTTTCTACCACACACTTCCCTATTTCCAACAAGTTATTCTGGTCTTCTTTCGGGTCAGCACCTGTAGCCTATAGGTCATGGATTCCCCTCGTTTTGGAGGACAGAGAGTCACAGGCTTCTGCTTGGATTCTTCCAACAACAAATGATCCACTGCCTCTTGAAACAGCACATTCTTAACACTTTCTTTTATATTGATTAATATTCTGCCTTTTATGGCTTCAAGGAGAGGCTATTAAGTGAAAAAAATAAGGTTTGGGGTTTTGAAGTCAGATAACCTGCATTTAATTGCCAGTTGTGCCACTTCCTGGTTTTGCAACGTGGGATGACTTACTTAACACTTTGGAGTGGCAATGTGACAATTTATAAATAAGGGAGAAAAAAAAGAATAATACTCACCTTTCATGACTGTGATAAGAATTAATCAAAATAATGCACATATATTTTTATAAGCTAGGTGCTTGGTACCTAGCAGTTATTTAATTAACTGTAGCTACAATTAATATTCTGTACCTTGTTCTTACTTAGCTTTGTCTTACGGAGTCTTGTGAAATAGATCAGCAAGCTCTTCCACATGTAAGCCTCCTCCTAAATGTAAAAACTGCTCTCATTGACACCCATGCCTTCTCTCCGGTAACTGATCTTAAGTAACACTGCAAAGTAAGCACAAACCATTTCTGTCCCTAAAAAATTAAGTAAAAGATGATAAAGCTCACCATTGACATTCTGGAGAATAAGCCTTGGCCTCTAGATAAGCCTGTTCATAAAAAGGTAACATTTTATAACAGTGGAAAGAATACCCAAATGGTATTCCTGAGAAATGGATAGTACTTGCCCTATGCTCTTGGGCAAGTCATTTGAATACTCCGGTATCTTCTATTGCAGAAGAAAGGAAATGAAACAAATGTCACAACACTGTCGTGGGCATTAAGGAGATACATATGAAACACTGCTATGAGGACAACAGTGATCAGCATGTAATAGGCATTCAACTGGTGTTGGTTGATTGTATTTCTAGGCCCCCAGACATTCTGACACCCATTCATAGTCTCAGTCTGGACAGTTATCTATCGCCTCTCGGCTCATGGTTGTGATGGCTTCTCTTCCTAGTCTCCCTGCTTCTAGTGCATCCCTGAAAGTCTGGTTCTAATCACGTGCTCAGAGTCCAGCAGCAGAATATAATGAGCATAATAATCATGGATCAAAATCTATGGGAAGTGATCAAAACAGTGTTGAGAAAAGTACATAGCTTAATTTGTCTTTATTCTTTTTTTTTAAGTAAAAGAAATTAACTAAGTTCTTACCTTATTTTATAAAATAAGGAAATGAGGAAAAACAAAACAAAACAAAAAAACCCACAGGAGAATAAGAAACAGTAAATGTGACAAAATAAATGGCTAATTAGTTAAATAATAAAGAAAATAAAAAGTGATTAATATAACAAAAGATATTTGTTTAAAAGGACCAACAAATGGCCAACATACAGCAAGTTAATTTAAAAAAAAACTGATAAAATTATAAATGTGGCTGGAAATAGAGCATCCAAGATAATAAGATAAACATGTGTCAGAAAACACTTCGCACAGTTAAATGCTAATTATTTAAATTCCATGTGAAATAAAGTATTTTTTCAAAAGCAAGGGGATTGTCACTTACTGGACACTGACTATGCACCTTGTCTGAGTACCTACTGGGTGATTTATGCACACGTGGTAACCCTGTGAGGTAAATATCTGTCCTCCTTTTACAAACAAGAACTGAAGCTCACAGAAAAGAAGCTACGTGTCCAAAGCCACCCAGTTACAAAGAGCTGCAGCTGAAATTCAGAGCTGCAAGACCTGTACTATTTATACTTTTTCACATTTACATCCTAAAAATGTTAAACATCAAAATAGTCACAATAAGAAAGAAGAAATTTAAATATCCAGTAACTAAATGAGTTGAAAAATTGTTCATGTGCCAGTGAAACATAACTGGAAATACTTGTTTAGATCAAAAGGTCTTCAAATTTTCAAATAGAAAATAGGAAGCCAAACTACCTATGTCATTCTTTAAAAAAGGAAATAAATACAAACTACCTAAACTATTATAAAGGGAAATATTGGTCTTAATTTTAATTGTAATTAGGGTTTACACACACACACAAGCCCCTATGGTGAGTTTTCCCTTTATAGGCATGAAATTTTCAATAAAAATCAAATAGAGTGAAGTGATAAATTATTATATGAAATTTATATAAAATTTGCAGAATAGCACATCTATAGAAACTGAAAGTAGGTTATTGGTTTCACAGGGCTGGGATGGGTGAGGAAGGCAGGCGGTAGTAGAGTTAAAGGGGTGACAAAATTGTTTGAAGATTAACCGTGGGGATGGTTGCCCATATTTGTGAATATGCTAAGAACAACCTATTACTTTGGTAGGGCTGCCATAGCAAGATACCACAGACTGGATGACTCAGGAATTTATCTTCTCACAGTCTGGATGCTGGAAGTCCACAATCAAGTGCCAGCAGGATGGGGTTCCTCCGGACCCTCTGTCCTTGGTCTTGATGGCTATCCTCATGCTGCTTCATCCCCATCTGGCCCTCCTGTGCACACACACCTCTGGTGTCTCTTCCTCTTTTTATAAGGACACCAGTCGTATGAGATTAGAGTCCCACCCTAATGGTTTGCTTTTACTTAATCACCTCTTTAATGACCTAACCTCCAAATATGGTTACATTCAAAGGGACTGGGAGTTGGGACTTCAACAAATGAGGTTGGGGGAGGGGGGCACAATCCACCCTGTAACATCACCAGATTGTACACTTTAAAGGGATGGCTTTTGTGATCTGTGAATTATATCCTTTTAAAGCTGTATTTAAAATAGTATAAGAATGATCTCTTAAAATGATGAAAAAAAATTTCATTAAAAGCCAAAATTAAACTTACAGAAACATCAGTCCTTCTCCTTAAAACCATGATATTATAGAACATTTGGGATGAAGGACATAGGGTTATAGGTGGGAAAAGAGAAAGAAAGGGCAATTAAAAACTCTTGGAAAAAAATAAAACTAGGCAAGAAACGAGATGACCTTACCATGATACTACACTTGGCCCTGCAGTGTGTCACATTAAGTCATTTTGTTGAGTCACCCACTTTTCCAATTTTTTGAGAAGCTACTATATGCTAGGCACTCTTCTAGGTGGGACAGAAGCTAGTACAGAGACTGAAGGCCCCTGAGGTCATAGAGCTTCTAGTCTAGCAGGAGCAGGGATACAGACAATAAATGAGACATAACAGGTAAGTCATTTCAGTATGATAGGTGGTGATAAGAGTTTTTGAAAAGAAATTAAAAGGTATAAATAACAGAACGAGTGGACCTAAAAATGCTGAGGAGAGGCAGGAAGAGCAGCTTGAGAGGAGGGGAAGAATGTTAACCATATGAATATTGGGGAAAAGAGTGTTACATTCTGATGCAACCCATGCTATAGAGAGGCCCCAAGGAAAGAGTGTGTCTGAGCGTTGAAAAAATAGCAAGAAAACCAACACTTCTGGAAAGATGTGGACAGAGGAGAAAGTAGTGAGAGACTGGATCAGAAGGCAGTGGGAGCCAGGTCATGCAGGGCCTTAGGGTATTTTAGGGACTTGGGCTTTTACGCTGAGTAAGATGAGGAATCATTCATTGCAAGGTAGGAAACAGAAAAGTGACAAGAAGGTCCTTGCGTTTAGTCAGAGTCCTCTGGTTGCAGTGTTGAGACTAGAATGTTTCTACCCAGAAAAGGTAGAAACAGGGGCTATTGCATGTAAAGTAACAAAGACTGGATATGGATTTTATTTTTAAAATAATAGCACATGTTGTACTTAACGGTGAGGATGAGGCTATAAGGTAGAGCGGGTATAAGGGAGTTGAATCACCATCTTCCATAACAAGGAGTCAATAAGTACTATCTAACATTAATACATAAAGAAGTCGTCGTCGGCAGCCGTCCGTCTCGAGAGACGATGGTGTAGCTTCTTAAGAATCTATCTGCACCGCCGAGAATGGCTGTGCAGTCCGACTCGGGAGTGACACGGTATCTGTCTCCTCCCGTGTTGAATCGACATCTTGCGATGACGCTGGCGTGTCCTCTCCAGTGAAGCTGAAGCTACAGAGCCTGGGCAGGGTGATATGGAGGGTCTGCTGTTGCCCATGCAGCAGACCCCCCCCCTCTCTTCGCAGCTGAAGGGTCCAAGGGAAAGACGGAGTCAATACAGCTTGGCTTCAGGTGCGCCGCAGGAGTTGCCGGTGTTGACTACAACGTCAAACCGCCTTAGGGACTCCGGCTCCGGATTTTCTGTCGGGGTTTACTCCCTTAGCCTTTCCCCAGAAGAGGTATGCCGCAAGGCAGTGGAGGTTTTTTGGTCAGAGTTTTCCTTCTCTGATGTGCCCTGACTGGAAGATCGAACCAGTGACACTTAGCTCGCAGGCCGACGCTCAATCCACTGAGCCAAACCAGCCAGGGTACATAAAGAAGTAAAAGCATAGCATTTAGAAATAACAAGTTAGTTAAAATAGATAGCCAAAAAAAAAAAAGTTTGAAATGATTAGCACTAGAGAGGGAGACTGGGGAAGAGGGACAAGGAACAGCTCTTTCTCGTGAGCTCTCCACTTGGTGTTTTTAACCCCATGAATGTATTACTTGGACACATTTTTAGAAAAGATCAGACCAAGTTTGGCATTTAACTTCATAGTTAATGTTGGGCTAGGGAATCGTGCAATTGCAATAAGTTATGAAGGAAGAAGTTTAACTGTTGGGAAAGTATATGTAAAGTATCATTATTTGCAGATGGCAGAATGCCTAGTTAAAACAAAAGTCAGCTAAAATATTTCAATAAAGTGATCAGATAAAGAGGCATTTTTTTACTAACTGACTAGGATAATGTCATGTTTAATAAATGTTCCTCTTAAGTAGCTAGAATTTTTTCACTACTAGAAGTTCAATGCTAAATTCAGCATTCAACTGTAGTTGATGATTAATATCCTAGAAACTTGCTCTTTTTAATTCTTAAAAGCTAAATAACCATCCAGTTGTATTGGTGGCTCAATATTATTTACTTCTCTAAGTTCACTTGCAAAGGAAAAAAGCTTTTTATCCTTTCCTCCTGGAAATTTTTTAGAAGCAATTGCTGAGCAGACCAATAAGCGGTTCAAGCACATGCCATGCTCTGGTCCAAAGTCAAGGGCAGGTTGTGACAGATGGCTTTCAATATTCCCTTCCCATACTCTGGGAAGTGGAGTAGAAAGTGGTTTCCACCTGAGTTCAAGTCAACAAATCATACATTATTCCATCCATTTATCCACTCATTTATTCATCCATCATTCAAATCCAGTATCAAGATTAAGGGAGGAAGACTTACTCCCAGCTATCATTGCAATGCACTCTATTCAATGTGTGCTCTCTGCCAAGGAGAGCTCTTGAGCAAGCTGCATGGGAGGGATCCATCAAGGTGTGCAGTCTGCTGTGCTGTTCATTTCTTTTCTGCCATTTATTTTGCATTCCGGTAATCAGTGTAGGCCTGTAACGGCTGATCAAGATCAGGCAGGTGATAGTGCTGGATCTCACTAAGGGTGACAAAGGAAAGGGGTCCATCTACAGGCTGAAATACAAGTGTGACAGCAGCTTCAGGAGGCTTCCAGGGAATGGTTTCAACCCAGAGGATGCAGACGAGTCGACAGCTGGGCTGAGTGCAGACTTTGGGGAGGTAGAAGGACATCCCCGGAGCCCAGGAGGATCAACCAGAAATTGAATTAAGGAAAATTGGTAGGAATTATAATTAAAAACACATGATGGTCTCAGGAAATCTGAAAAACAATGGAACGGCAATAGCCAATGCGCAATGTATGCTAACACGTATAGGAAGCATGCCCTGCAGATATTAATTTAATCAGCGATCCCATTTCCAGAGATTCCCCACTTTGAGGTCAATGAAGTTAATGTTAATTTATATAGATGCTGGCTTCAAAATGTCGGCTTTTATTATTATTTGCTTGATATGGTTAGATTATAAGGCACATATTCAAAGGCGAGAAAAGCGAGGCTGAAGGATAGATGACCAAAGACCAGATCACAAAAGGTCTTGGAGGTTATGCCAGGGAATTGAGAATTTTTCCAGAATTGGGAATGCACTGAAGGGTTATAAGTAGAGTATTAATCATCTATGTTAATTTTGGTACATAGCAAACAGTTACTACTTTTACTCAAATATAGAATAATTGACAAGAAAAAAATATATTTAGTGAGTTTTTTCATTTCTTTCCGGTGTGACAATGCATCTACCAAGTGCAATCTTTAAAATCTGCCTTTAATGAACAGCATATGTCCCAGAGGAGAAACAAAATTTAGGTTCCATATGCGCTCCTTAAACAACGACACTTCCTGAACTTAGCATACTGGTAGCTGCCCTAAGACAGCATCAGCAGAAGACAAGGACAAAGAGACCTCATTGGAAGAATGTCATCTCCACACACTTGAACCACAACCTAGTTAATAGACACCAGAAGTGATTCAAAGGGTCCATTAGTTCTGCTTCCTGCCCTCTGAAAACAACAGCTGATGGAGGCAAGAAGTGGGTGGCAGGAGAGAAGGAAGCTGCATTTTACTGACAGAAAGAGTTTCTAGATGAGGTCGAACCCACAAATACTAACTGGTTAGTCCCCAAAGGATGCTTCCTAACCCTTGCTGTGATAAGGGTCTCAGCACCCTTGCCTCCATTTCACTCCTTATTTCTGGATGATGGTACAAAAAGGAGTTGAGATGAAATGTCTTTGTGAGCTGTTCTCCCTGGCAGTTCCTAAGTGCCCTAGACCAAGGACCACGAAGGGTGCGGGAGGAGCGAACATCGACTGGGTGCCTACTAACCTGCGATCGGCTGACCATGCTGCCTTATATCGGCCTGGGAAGATTGTGTAGTCTCTTTCCTACCTTGCTGCCCACCAACCATCTGTCATTCTCTCCCTAAAGCAGAAAGATTTCGAAAATAGATCATTGCACAATGAGTGTCTTTTGTTGTTATTGCTGTTGCCCCAAGTCTAGGATCCTGTAAGTGACCCCCCGCATTCCCTGCTGGGATGTGCCCCAAACTGATATCTAACAAATTAAGCAAGTCGCCTTAAAAATGCACTAGCGAATCTATTGGAGAGGATATAGGACCAAGTGGAAGAGCAAGAGATTGGACAGGGCTCCTGCCCAGAAAGCACCAGAAACCCACGTTCTGTCTCTTTCGCTCCAGAGTAGTTGCAGGTGGACCTCCTGAAAGGCAGCTAGAAGAGTGAGCATAATGTTCAACTTATTCTCCCTCTGCATCTATTGCTGGGTACCATGCAGCAAATAAAGATGCTCTAATATTCTTTCATATAAAATAGTCTCTGTGTTCTCATAAGTCACAGAGGACCCAAGAGGCTATGACCACTGGAGGGATTGGTTTTGACAACCTATCACACAATACAAGTATTCATAATTATTATTGAGTTAAGGATTATTATTTAAGACATATTGCCAGGAATGCTATATGCCTACTTCTTACCCATTATAAGTTCTTCCTTAATAATAGAAACCTGATGCTAAACTATTTTTTCAAGCTTCACCTCAGGATAGGAGTAAGGCCCTGGCCGGGTAGCTCAGTTGGTTAGAGTGTTGTTCTGATACAGCAAGGTTGCTAGTTCAATCCCCGGTCAGGGCACATACAAGAATCAACCAATGAATGCATAACTAAGTAGAACAACAAATTAATGTTTCTCTTTCCCTTCCTCTCTCTCTCTCTCTCCAACTTTCTGTCTCTCTCTTTCTGTCTCTCTCTCTCAAAATCAATCAATAAAAAATTTTTTTTTAAAGATAGGAGTAAATTAACTAATTTCTAGATATTCAGGAGGGGTGCTAATTTAGTTAGGAGTTTCTTTTGCCTTTTTCCCTTTCCTCTTTCTTTCTGCCTGAAATATAGACTTGATGTCTGGAACTACAGTGGCCATCTTGCACCTTGAAGGTAGAAGTCACATGCTGCTGATGACAGAACAAAACTACAGAGGAAGCCTAGGATGCAGATGAATCATAGGACCATTGTAACGGCTTTAGAAAGTCAGCCTCTAGACTGCCTATTATTGAGAAGAAAATTAAACTTCCGTCTTGTTAAATCATGTTATTTCAGGTTTCTGTTATTTGCACCCAAAGGCAGTTCCTAACTGATTCATTTTCTATGTGGTAAAATAAGAAAAGCAAGGCTCGAAAAATTTCAATCATTATGTGAAAAAAAAAAAGACATAACATTTAAATTCGATGGTTTTCAGGGCACATTGCATTATCTGCAGAGAGGGACTTACTAGGTAGGGGTCATGGGATAACTGTGAAGTCCAAGTTAGCTAGTGGAGCAGAAGGTCTTGTAAGAGAAAGCTGCAAGAATCCAGCAGATTTACCTGTGGCTTCAAACACTTTGCCCTTTATGGAGATTATAAACCTGCATTATTTATCAACATTGAGTTTGCCTAGTCTATAGGAGAAATGACTGATCCTTGGAAAGTGTTTCCCATGTGGGACCTTCTGAATCCATTTCATGAAAAATGAAAGGAGACAACATACAAGTTCAAATTCATTCAAGTCAACATCAATGCCAGCTTCTCCAGAAGAAGCAGGAAAAAGACCAGCAGAGAGGAAGGTCGTAAAAAGGCACTTGGCTCTGCTTTCCTAATTACCCTTAATCCGATAAAGAGCTGGACATCTTACAAATGCTAATTAATTAAGCTCCCCACCAGTCAAGTGATAAGTCCAGGAAGAGGCCTCTCTTCTAAAAGTATAGACCATGACAGAACAGGGCAGGCTGGAAATAGACATCTAAGGAGGCAGGCGGTGTTTGAAATCCCAGAGGTTCAGCTAAGGCAGTGAAAAGCACTGCTACTCAGACTGTAAGAACAAGAACACTGTATGGAGTTGGCAACTAGAAATCAGCAGGGCCAAGCTCTTCTTCACACTATCCCTTGTCCAGTTTTCAGCCTCTACCTCCGGGTGGAGTAACTGCATTGCACCTTGACCTCAGAATGCATGGCCTTTGGAGCTCTTCCAAGTCCCACCTTTGTCCCCTTTCAGCCACCATTAGCATATACACTTGCCAGAAATGATCACTGCATGGCGTTGTCCTGTCTTCATGCTTCCCAAATTGTGTTCTGCTGAATCAGCCATGATGCTTTTAGTTGTCAATAAAAGAAAGCTCAACTCAAAGTTGCTTAAGCTTTAAAGGGAATTCATTGTTTCTGGTTCACTTACCTGAAGAGTTCAAAGGTATGTCGACTCCAGGCATTGATTTCAGATGAGGGCCTTGGTTCCGTTTCTCTGTGGTTTTCTTGGTGTTAATTCTTCTCTGTTTGTTTTTTCCCCTCTGACTGGTTTCTATCCTACCATGACAGACTGTGACAGCAGTTCTTAGTGACACCACCCTATATCATAGCATCCAAAGACAGACAATGCCTCTTCTCCCAGATGCAACAAAAGTGCCTCATGTTTCATCTGCAGTGACAAAGTGAGGTTAGGTAAACGTCCTTGAAAAATGTTCACTCTGACCCAAGAGATGGTGTATGAGTTGGCTGTGGTAACAAATAGCCCTAACACCTCAGTGGTTCACAAAGCAACAAAGTTCTATTTTTCCTCTCAATTTGCATGGATGCTGTTAGAAAACAAGTGAGACTTAATCCGTGTCCTCTTCATTCTGGGAGTAAGACAGAAGGAGCAGATACTTTCTAGGGCAGAGAAAAAAGAACCACATGCTAGCTCTGAAAACTTCCACATTTCGTAGGGCAAAGAAGGTCATTGCCTAAGCCTGTTGTCAGTAGGATGGGAAGTAAAATCCTTCCACAGGAAAGTCCAGATGGAATGAGCTTCCTGTATTTTGAATATAATATAATCTATTGCAAATGCTATATGCTGATTGGTTTAAACTGGGTTGCTCATCCCTGAACCAATTACCAGATAAGGTAATTGATAGCATTAAACTTTTGTGTTTACATCAATCAAAGCCCACTCCTCTAAGGGGCAATGGGATCACTCACACTTAGACCATGTGGTCTACTTCACCTACCAACAGATAAGACAGATCAGATCCTCATTTTACAGATAAGAAGACTAAAGCTTAACACAGTTACCTCTTTAAGATTATAGAGCTAGATTTCAAAGTGAGGTCATCTGAATTGCTACATCATCTTTTCCACCGCACTAAAGACCTTGAATTTGATACTACTATATCTACAGAGCACCTCCTTACTTAACACATTCATTTGACTTAACTAACATGAATAAAGGAATCATATTGAAAATACACCTTTTCCCAGTTACCATTATAAAATAATTCATAGGTTTCAAATCTGAAAAGTGCTATAATTTAGAAACAACATCATAAAAGAGCACATTTCATCTAGGAAACATGCACCCTCAAATAATGCATTCAGAATATACATTGTACAATCTTCCAAGAGATCAGTCTGATAATACCTAGCAAAAGCCTTAAAATATGCACATTGATTGACCCAGCAATTTCACATGTAGAAAACTTACCTTATGAAAAAAACTGTGGTTGAGTGGAAAAGTTAATAAAGATAAACAAAGGACCTTTGATGCAGCAAAATTTCTAACCTGGAAGTCTTAAATATTTAACCAAAATATTCAACAATGTGTGATTTGATAAGTAAACCAAGGACAATTCACTGAGCATGATACTATATACTTATTAAAAAAGAATCTCGGGTCTAAGTATTTAATTACACAGATCTTTGAAACTGTCTCAAAAGCTAATTATCAAATGTTATATATAATATGTTTTCCTTTACATATATGGGATTATAGAAGAGTTGGGTTTTTCCCTTTTGTTTATATTTATATTCAAATAAAATATATATGGCTTTTACACTAAGAAAGTAAACAATGAAATTACCTTTTTTAATGAGTTACCATCCAAAACTAAAGCCAAGGGGAGCCATGTGCAGCAGATGAGATTACCATCCGCAGAAGTAATAACAAGCTCTAAGAATGTGTTGCTGATTAGACTAGGGTGTCTGTCATATAAAATGGAGATTAAAACATAAATCAAGCAATATAACTCATGACATGTGCTGCTGTGATAGCTCAAGAAAATGGGCCTAGGAAAATAAGAAATTAAGATCAAGAATGGTCAGTGTGACTCAAGTACTGCCCACTGGGAAGAGCTGTAATTTGAATTACCCTCATCAGAGAGTGTGGCAGAATTTTACCCAGAGAGAAGAGGACAATTCATCCAAATATTCCAGCTTGGCACTTAAAAACGCCAGCTTCCTTTTATTTTTATTTTATACTGACCCAGCAACCTTAATTGGTCTAAATATCTCTTTCATCAAGAAGCAATGTCCCATGTCAATGAAGCATGTTACTTTTTTTAACTGGATGAATTTCCATTGAACAAGGCTTGGTAAAATATCTGGTCCCTACTGTCTGTTTTGGGGGGCATGTAATCAGTGCCATTGTGTTTGCCAAGGTCATTTCAAGCCAGAGTGAGTTAAATGGAAGACAGTCTACTGGCTTCTTTATTTTTAGTAACATTTCCACTTCCTTATCTACTTGCAAAATTCCTAGTGCAATCAGATGTGTTGGTCAATGTTTCAAAATTTGATCCTCGAATTCCTTAAAACTTATGTGTAGGTGTTACCTCTGTTCAGTAATGTATTTCAAATATTTGAACATGAGGGAAGGAAAAATTAAAAGTGTGTTTCCTCCCTCATCTGACCATACTGCCACCTGTCATCACAGTGACAAATCTCCATTAGTACAACCACACTTCCTGAGTACATCTTCCATGTGTACATCATTGTGCCTCTGTTCAGACTCTTTGTTCAGCTTGAACCCTTCCACACCATATGTCAAAATTCTTCTCAACCACCAAGTCCCAGATGGAAAGAACCCACTTCCCCAAATTTCCTAATTCTAGAATTCTATGAAGATCCTATTAAGCAAGAATGTAAGCTCTCTGAAAGAAGATATTTTATTTTGTTCATTTCTGTAACTCCATTACTTATAAAAGGTGCCTTGCGTTAGGTAGCAAAATTGCTCCCCTGGCTGGTGTGACTCAGTGGATTGAGCATCGGCCTGTGAACCAAAGTGTCGCTGGTTCAATTCCCAGTCAGGGCACATGCCTGGGTTGCAGGCCAGGTTCCCAGTCAGGGGCATGTGAGAGGCAACCATGCATTGATGTTTCTCAACCTTGGGAGGCTCAGACCTCCAAGGCTGCTGATGCCCAGAGTTGGGTACCATTGTAATACTCTATGCACAAGGAATATTCTCCGTCATGTGAATGGTGACATCAAAGTCCCTGGTAGGTTGCTAAGTTTGAAACAGGATTCCAGTAGGATAAGGCCAGCCAAAGGAAGGGGAAATCAGGCTGGTGGACAGACTGGAACTCACTGTCAGGCTCTGGATCTTTGAGTGACACAGTAATTAGCTCAGGAAATAAAAAACAAGGAGGGAAAAATGATGGAAAAAACTTGTGTTTCAGATCTTGTGAGAGATGGCCAGGAAAGGATACAGTTAACCAGAGAAAAGGACTGGGGTGGGGGTGGGGAGGGCTTTAGGACAACAGGGGAGGGGACTGCTGGGCGGGAGTAGCCCATCCTCAGTGTTCAAGACGGTGATGCCTGTCTTCACTGGGCTCTCCCTCCTATGTGTCCTTGGCAAATCACAGAGCCTCAATGACTCTATTTAATTAACTGTAATTTGCACACAGCAAGAGATACTCCTGGGAGTTAAATGAGATCAGGAGGCTGTCGTTGGGACTGTGAATTTGCAAGGCTTGGGTTATAATCCACACTCTGCCACTTGATGTCTGCGGCACCTGGGGGCACGATATTCAATCAGTTATTTATCCCAATTTGTTTATTGAAGAAACAGAAATAAAAAGTATTTAGCACATACAGTTTTAAGGGCTAAATAAGGTAATCCATGTAAAACACATAGAACAATACTTGGCACATGATAAATGCTCAGGAAATGTTTCGTGGACTAGTAGTGGTAATGTAAGGAATAGAAAGTAATGCCTATAATGATCTGGTGCAAAGTCTAGCACACAGTAAGCCCTCGGTGAGGGATAGCTGTTATTACTCTGGCTCTCCCTGCCTTTAGGACCAACTCAGAACTGCGTCTGCCCCCAATTCCTGCCCCTGTTCTAACCCTTCACTGTAATAGGAACTCTCCCTTCTTCATTGCTGAAAACTGAATCTCATCCCAAATAAACCCTGACGCAGAGAGATACTCGCAGAAACTTGACAAAATCAGCCCAGGAGGTTTTGGGAAGCCAGTAATGGCACATGGGTCTCTTAATTACTGGTATTAATCAAATGCCTCCTAAATCTCCTCACTTCATTGCTTTCCCACATGACCACATCCACTCAGACCCAGCTCCTTTCCTTGGCACAATTCTCGACACCTGCTATTCTTAGGGTTGTTTGATCTGCGACATAATAAGTTACTGGTCTGTTGTACACGAAAAGCAGCATCTAACTAGTGGAAGGGGAAAGTGGTAAGCAGTAGCGAGCCAGAATGATATCATCAAGCCCCAAATTGGACTTGGCGTGGTGGAGGAAAGCAGGAAGGAGAGAATGCAGGAAGCAGGGAAACAGGAGTTGCCATAGGCTTCGGGGTGGATTGATTTTAGACAAGCTCCCTGAGAATACAATTGATGGCCTTCGTCAGTTCTTAATGCATGGGCCATCAGACAAGGAATAAGTCGCCCACAGGAGGTTAAAGGTGCTGCCGTGGGAGTAATACTAGCACCATGTTACAAGTACCCCCGAGTGTGCCAGGCGTGACCTCATTTCATCTTCACAGCAGAACGGCAAGGGCTGTTGTTTGAGTGTGTAATTCACTCACATGGTTCCTAATAAAATGCTACAAAAAGCTGTACACTGAGCAGTACCCCTCCTGTCTTTTTTCCCCATCTGCCTCATTCCCGCTCTCACCTCTAGGAAGTAACCACTTTGATTTGTTTGTTTGTTTTGTTTCTTTTTGAAGATACAAAAAAAAAAAAAAAAAAAAAAAAAAAAAGCCCTGATCAGGTATAACTCAGTTGGCTAGAGCATCGTCTTGATACAACCAAGGTTGCAGGTTCAATCCTCAGTCAGGGCACATATAAAAATAAACCAATAAATGCATAAATGGAAACAAGAAAAAAATCAATAAATAATTTTTTTGAGGTACGAAAAGAGAAAAAAAAATCTTATTTTCACCCAAGGGAGGTAGTATTGCTCATGCTCCTTACACATAAGGAAACCAAAGTTTATGGAAATTGATTGATTCTTCCTCTGCACTGGCCTTTGGCTGGTCAAGAACCCATGTACTCCTAGCATCATTGTGGGCTACAGGATCCAACCTGAAGGTTAAGGCTGCAAGTGATTCTTGAGCCTGAATTCAAGATTCCTGGTTGAGTTAGCAGATTTGAAGGTTTGAAAAAAATCCCATGCTTTTGTCCTATGGTCCTAACAAATCCACTCTGATCATCAGTTACCATCTCTCACTCTGGACCACTTCTCTGGACCCCTCTGCCGCTCATCTCTCCCCACCTCATACTGCATCACAAGCTCTCACTGCAAGGCTTGTTCAACAGACACAGCCCCAAGGACATGACCTCTGCCTTAGCATAGCCCATGCCAGGAGGACACAGGCCCTGTCCTAATTCTTCACAGTCCAGCACCTGCGAGCTGTGATATGTGATAAACCACTACTGAGATCTCAAGCATAAGGCAAAGGAAAGAAACCTTTACAGCTGGATATTAGATACACAACTCCTAGAATCCATAGGCCTGGGATTGGTTTCCCTCCCTTTACACACAGCTATAGGTCAAGGACTGGCTCACTGCCTCCACTGGAGTTTTGTTTAATTTTTATCTTTTGCCCCTTCAGCCTACTAAGATCTTACTCCCTTTGACCCCAGAGAAAGGAGGAAACAAAGCTATCTTCCCCTCTAACCTAAAAAGAAATTCTAACTCATTTCTTCACCAGAATGAATCATAATGAGAATATACTCTTCCTGGACTTCCGGCCAAGAGGGAGGCCTAGACAGCCCACTGCGTCTCCCTCCACAACTAAGAAGGACTACAACTACCTCAAAACTAGAGGCAGCCAGAAGTTCCAGAAAATCAAGCTGCAGGGAAGTCCAACAAACAAAGATATAAAGAAGAAATACTCATCTAGACAGGTAGGAGGGGAGGAGCTGGGGGGGAGAGGACATGGTGTGGTGGTGGCTGCAACAGCAGTGGCAGTGGCAGGCTGCTGGAAAACGTAGTCACACATTTTAAAAAGTAGGGTGGGACACCTTGGGAACATTCCCAGCACCAGACCAGACCACGAAGCTTACGGTTCCAGCACCAGGGAAAATAAAGCCTCATTGTTCTGACTGTGCAAACCAGTCAGGGTAGGGGCGGAGGAAGAAACAGCTTGTCTCTTAGCAGAGTCTGCTGGTTTAAAGGGCCCTCACGATCCTAAATGTCTGCAGACCCACTCATTCTGGGAACAACAGCCAGGGCAACAACTAGAGAGCTGCCAATCCCATAAAAAGTGGGAGAAGTGCCTGGAAAAGGGGAGAGTGCTGAGCAAGCGACTTTGTTCCCTCTCAGACCCCTCCCCCCACATACAATGCCACAACGTGGTGAAACAGGTCGCCCTCCACTGATGAGAAAACCTGAGGCTCCACCCCTTACAACATAACAGAGGTGACAGCTCTAGCTAAGACACAGAGGCAAACAAACAGAAGACTGTTAAGATTAGGAGACAGAGAAATATGGCCCAAAAGGGGGAACGGATCAAGGTTCCTGTGGGAGAACTAAGCAATGAGGAGATAGCCAACCTAACAGATGAAGAATTCAAAACACTGGTGATAAAGATGCTCACAGACTTGACAGATATGCTTAACTATGGCAAATGCATAAGGAAGAAGTGAAGGCTATGCTAAATGAAACAAAGGAAAATCCACACAAAATCAATGGTGAAGGGAAAGAAACCAGGGTTCAATCAATGATTTGGAACATAAGGAGGAAAACAACAGTCAACCAGTAAAGAATGAGGAAACAAGAATTGAAACAAATGAGGGGAGGGTCAGGAACCTCTGGGACAACTTTAAATGTGCCAACATCCGAATCATAGGGGTGCCAGAAGGAGAATAGGAAAAGCAAGAAATTGAAAGCTTATGTGAAAAAATAATGAAGGAAAACTCCCCAAATTTGGCAACGGAAATAGACATACAAGTCCAGGAAGCACGGAGAGTCCCAAACAAGCCAGAGCCAAAGAGAACCACACCAAAACACATCACCATTAAAATGCCAAAGGTTAAAGATAAAGAGAATCTTAAAAGTAGCAAGAGAAAGGCAGAGAGTTACCTACAAAGGGGTGCCTATAAGACTATCAGCTGATTTCTCAAAAGAAACTTTGCAGGCAAGAAGGGACTGGCAAGAAGTATTCAGGTGATGAAAAGCAAGGACTTAAACCAAGATTACTCTATCCAGCAAAGCTATCATTTAGAATGAAGGGCAGATGAAGTGCTTCCCAGACAAGGTAAAGCTAAAGCAACTCATCATCGCCAAGCTTTTATTATATGAAATGTCAAATGGACTTACTTAAGAAAAAGAAGATCAAAATTATGAACATGAAAATGACAACAAACTCACAACTATCAACAACTGAATCTAAAAAAAAACATAGTACAACTAAGCAAACCAGAATAGGAACAGAATCATAGGTATGGGGATCATTTGGAGAGTTATCAGCTGGGAAGGGGAAGGGGGAGAAATGGGGAAATGGTGCAGGGACTAAGAAGCATAATTGGTAAATACATAATAGACAGGGGGAAGTTAAGAATAATATAGGAAAGGGTGAAGTCAAAGAATGTATGTGCACCACCCATGGACATGAACTAAGGGGAGGTGGGATTCCTGGAGGAAGGGGGATACTGAGCAGAGGGGAGCAAAGGGGAAAAAACTGAAACTACTGTAACAACATAATCAATAAAATATACTTAAAAAAAAAACAAAAAGAATATACTCTTCCCACCATGCCAGGTCCAAATAAGGCAATTCCGAAGGTAAAAAGTACAATTCTCCACATCTGCTTACCTAGTCCTGAAAGAGTGTCAGGGTGGGTGGGGGTGGTGGGCACTGAACACTTTAATTCACAGTGAACTGAACCACAGCATCTATAGCTTCTGTTTACACCTCATCCTGGGGGAAAGATCAGATCTGAAAGAAATCTGTCTTGTGATGACTTAACAACAATATTTAAACCAACATATTCCCCAAGAAGGAAACAGTGATTTTTCTGGGATAGTCCAATTGTAAATCTACACACACACACAAAAAATGCGTCTGTGAGGACACAGTCCTATGAAAGATACTCCCAATTTAGGTTACTGACGGAGTACGGTGGTCTATTGGCAATCTTGGCAGGGTTGGAGTCACGTCATGGGTTCTGAGCTCCCCTGAGTACCACAGGCAGGCATTCGTCTTGTATTTGCATGATGAAGCGTCTCACCAAAGACTGAGGCAAAAATGCAGCCCAAGAAGGAAAACAAGCCTGGAAGTCTCTGGGGAAGCATTCTGCATGATTGAAGGAGGAATCTGATGAAAAACAGGCTGAAAATTCATGTTGGAAAATGGTGCCTTCAGCAGCAAGACCCGGTCTGTGAGACAAATGGAGGGAGCCCCGTGGCCCACAAAGTCAGGTTTCCATCATTTTTATTGTAAAGTGGCTTATCCTCGAGCCACGAAAGTCTCAGTCTCAGTCATGATTCAGAATGCCCCAGGGAGCTGCCAACAGCTAGGGCTGAAGGGAGGGCCGTGATTTATTTCTTGCGACGTTGATTTTTTTCATGGCTGCCATGCTGAAAACAAAGTACCAGGAGCAAGAGCTTGTTCTGTCTGTCCAGGAGCCCACAGAGGCGGAGGCTCCGTTTCAGGTCTTTGTCATTTACCAGCGGGGCACTTGTAACTTTGGACAAGTCATTTCACTTCTTCACACACAAGCTGGAAAACAACACAATCAATCGACTAAGCATCGGGGTTGTGGTTTAATAGTTTGCAAACATACAGGACTAGGGGGATTGACAGAAGTCACTCACAGCTGGGGATGGATGCAGATGGCAAGAGAAAGAAACATGGGATCTATCTTACCAATGAGTAATAGCTCCTGCCTGCCAGATCATCTAACTCCATTCCCCTCCCAGATTTCCCTTTTCACGCTTTCTGCAAAAGTTTACGTGAACTCCAGTGTCATTCATTGGATGATGGTAACTATTTACAGTGTTATGGAACTACTTCAAGTTGTGGCCAAGGCCTGCCCTCTAGCGGTCATAACATTGAAAAATGCTTCTTAGTTCTTAAATTGTTTTTGAACTTCATAATTTGTAATAGTTGGGTGACCTCTGCTGTCATATTGATCATGTTTTAAAATATCAAGCTAAAAGAAACTAAAAGTTGTCTAGTCTGTCTCTTTTTTATAATTCATTTTTTTAAACTGTACCTGACTCTTCAATAATGTTTTGTATTAATTTAAAGTGTACAGTGTAGTGGTTTGGCTCAGTGGATTGAGCGTTGGCCTGCGAGCTAAGTGTCACTGGTTCGATCTTCCAGTCAGGGCACATCAGAGAAGGAAAACTCTGATTCCAAAAAACCTCCGCTGCCTTGCGGCATACCTCTTCAGGGGAAAGGCTAAGGGAGTAAACCCCGACAGAAAATCCGGAGCCGGAGTCCCTAAGGCGGTTTGACGTTGTAGTCAACACCGGCAACTCCTGCGGCGCACCTGAAGCCAAGCTGTATTGACTCCGTCTTTCCCTTGGATCCTTCAGCTGCGAAGAGAGGGGGGGTCTGCTGCATGGGCAACAGCAGACCCTTCATATCACCCTGCCCAGGCTCTGTAGCTTCAGCTCCACTGGAGAGGACACTCCAGCGTCATCGCAAGATGTCGATTCAACACGGGAGGAGACAGATACCGTGTCACTCCCGAGTCGGACTGCACAGCCATTCTCGGCGGTGCAGATAGACTCTTAAGAAGCTACACCATCGTCTCTCGAGACGGACGGCTGCCGACGACGACGACAGTGTAGTGGTTAGACAATCATATACTTTATACAAAGTGTGCCCTGATATTTCAAGTACCCACCTGGCACCATGCATAATTATGACAATATTATTGACTATACTCCCTAGTCTGTACTTTGCGTCCCTGTGACAATCTTGTAACCGCAGTTTTTCCTTCTTAGTCCCTTCACCTTTTCTCCCAGTTCCCCCAACCCTGCTAGCCTCGGGCGACCATCAGTCTGTTCTCCGTATCTGTGAGTCGGTTTCTGTTTTGTTGGTTATTCATACTGTTCTTTAGATAATATTGAATGTAAACTGTAATTAAAAATGAAATACAATAAACGCTGTACCTGACACTTGCTTTAACATCCAACTTCTACTTAAAGATAGCAGAATTAAATAAGATCACAGAAATTCCTCACATTTAACGAAATGGTTAATTTTTTAAGTCCAATAATTTGTCAGCAGCAACCAGAAAGGAAAAGGATACTATAGTACTTGAACCATAGGTTTTCGGGTTTGGCAACCACGAAACGGAAGAGATTCTAATGTGACTGAGTGCAGCTCCCAAGGCCGCCCACCTCTCCCAAACCCTGGGAATTCAAAACAATACTCTCAAATTGAAGAATGAATGGAAAGCTACGCTCAGCTCCCAAACCATACCGTGAAGGAGGGCAGACAAACTGGTCCCAGATAAAGCGGGAAGGGTGTTTAGGAGAATCCATCTACACCATTCCAGAGAAACTATAAACATAGCGGCTCCTTAAGCGTGAGCAACATGAAAAGAAAACGTGACTCTACAGCCACAGAAATGAGTGAGGCATCCGGCAGGAAAGAGACAAAACAGGCAAACAAAAAGGCCACGGGGAGAAAATAAAATCCTAATGTTGGACGGATGTTAGAGTAAAGAAACATTTGTGAAGAATATGCAGTCAATGAAACAAGACCTCAAAGAAAAGTTATAAAACAATTGACTAAGATGAAAGAAGAAATTGCAGAGCTAAGGAAAAATTTGAGAAACCAAATAATGTAGGGATAGATCTAATAAATTATAAATGACAAAGGAGAGAAAAATGGGGCTGAAAATGTCGTGGAGAGATGGCTGGGATGAGCCTAGAAAACGTAGAATGAAAAGACAATGCTATTCAAGTAAAGATGAAGGAAAACTGAGACAATTATTCAACACGAGGACAACTGGCACCCTTAGAGCAGAAAGGAAAACAAAAGGGAATTCAAAAATGTAACAACCTAGGAAGAATGTCCTAAAAGGAAGAACTGTATTCAAAGATTAAAAAGGGTTAGGTCAAGGAAAATTGATACAGCCCTGGCCAGTGTGGCTCAGCTGGTTGGAGCATCACCCCATAAGCTTAAAGGGTGCAGGTTTGATCCCTAGTCAGGGGACATGCCTAGGTTGCAGGTTCAGGCATGTGTATGGGTGGCAACCAATCGGTATTTTTCTCTCACACAGATGTCTCTCTCTCTCTCCCTCCCATTTTTCTTCCACCCCCCTCTCCCTTCCTTTCTACAAACAATGAAAAAATGTCCTCAGGTGAAGATAAAATAAAAAAGAAAAGTTGATACAAAATGATAAAAACAGAGATAATTCCTGGTTAAACGGTTAAATGTGAAGGATAAAAAAAATTCCTTCAGACATTCAGGGAGGCAAAGGCAAGTCAGCTAGTGAAGGGAAGAAGTCAGGTGGGTTTTAAGGCTTCCCTATGGTGACTCCAATGCCCAGAGACAATGAAGCGGGGACCACAAACTTCTGAGAGAAACAGTGTGATCTGAGAATATTATACCAAGTCAAGTGTTATCAAGTATGCAAAGGAAAGAGAGATATTTTTCTGAGATAAAAGGAGTTCAGAAAATACAAAACTCGTGAACTCTTTTTAAAGCAGTAACAAACTAAACAAAACTATTGATATTTGACACAGATGTTGTGTCCCAGTTGAACAAGAGTTGAATGATAATGAAAAACTCATGAATAAAGAAACGATGACTAAAAAACCTAGTGTGAAATACTGCTATGATCTGAATATTTGGGTCCACCTAAAATTCATGTGTTGAAACAAGGTGATTAGGTCACAAGGATGGTGTGCTTAAAAATGGAATTAATGCTCTTGTCAAAGAGACCCCAGAACAATGCCTCAGCCCTTCCTCCACATGAGGTTAGTGACTATATGGCTCGTCAAGGAGGTGGGTCCTCACTAGATACCGAATCTGCTGAGGCCATGATCTTGGACTTCTCAGACTCCAGAACTGTGCGAAATAAATAGTTGTTGTTACAAGTCTCCTGGTTTATAGTATTCTTGTGACAGCTGCACAAATGGTCTAAGATAAACATAAAAATTTATTAATTTCACAGCTAAGGCTAATCATGTATGAACATGAAGGTAGCATAGAAGAATATACATATCATAAGCGAAGCGGTAGCAAAGTAAAAATAATGTAAGCAAAATCCGGAGAAGTGAGGGGGAAGAAAGAGATAAGCACAGTAATTCTTTTACCTTTTGTAATAGGGTCAGCAAACAATAGCCTTTGGCCAAATCCAGCCCACCACATGCTTTTGCAAATAAAGATTTATTGAAACAGCCGCACTCAGTACACTTAAGTATCTGGATGCTTTCTTGGTACAGTAGCAGAGCAGAATAGTTGTGACCAAGGTCTTTTGTCTCATAAACCCTAAAATATTTATTATCTTTCTGTCCCTTTGCAGAAAACATTTGCAAACCCATTTTATAATACTGAAATAATACCCACTTATCAAAATTATATAAATAGATACATCTGTCTAAAATTAAATGTGTGGCCTAAAAATCAGTGAATTTTAAATTGCTTTAGTATTTCTTTTAAACTTTAGAGAGATCTTTATTGAGGATGATTTTAATCCAATCTATATATGTATATATGTACACATGTCTACAATAATGTCCATTGAATGTTAATACTTGTCACTTTTGAGCGATAAGATCTGGAACAGTTTGGTTTTTTATGTTTGTGTATTGCCTGATATTTTGTAATGAGCTTGTAGAATTAAAAAAAACAATCAAGTGATAAATTACACTTAAAAATAAAAGGTCAAGTTTATTCCACTTCCAACCCAGCTTCACTGAGTAGACTGGACCTGTTGGTTGGGGACTTCACCATCCCTTCCTTTTCTTCACCTCAAAATGTTGCCATGTATCTGTGGAAATGTGGTTAGAGAGAGTCTGTGTATTCCATAATCAAGAGATGGGAGATTCCTGGCTTCCTAGACCCACCTTCAAAGGAGGGTTAAAGAGAACTAGAAACAGCAGGGGGCGCCCTCCTCCATGTTTATGGAACTGTAAAGCTCCCTGCAGCTCCCTTCTGTACCTGTCCAAGCCCTGCCACTTGGAAGTTGTGTGAAAGGCAATCACTGAACATCTCTGAGACTCAGTCTCTCTGCCTCCCACTCCTGCCCACGGCCAATCCATTCCTCCACGCTGAGAGCAGACCAACTCTTGCATGACTTCCTGTTGCTCTCAGAATCCACCCTAAACTCCTCAACTAAGACTTCCAGGCCCTGCCTCGCCTGGCTCCTGCCATCTCATTCCACAGGCCACGTCACACCCTATGATCCAGCACATTGGTATTTCATCAATACTGAGAACACATTAAGCTCTTTCCACCCCCAGGCCTTTGCACTGGCTAATTCTCGGCTAAGCTTTTTCCTCTCCTGGGCTCTTTTGCATTAAGGAATGCTTCCCAGTGTTTAAACCAGGCTAACTGTCACCTTTTCAGAAAGGTCCTCCCTGGCCCTATCAAAAATCTCTTCTGCTTTATCTTCTACCACAGCACTGTGTGCAGTCTTACTTCCACTTACCACAGTCTGTAATTGCTTTATTTGTTTAGTTGCTTTTTGCCTGTCTCTCCCACTATAGCCTCATCTCCACAAGAGTGGGGAACTGCCCGTCTCCTTAACTGTAATATCTTTAGCATCTAGCCTGATGCTTGGCACTTAGTAAACACCTAGTGTTTTTTGAATGAATGGATTTGCAAAATATAGGTACTGGGTGCTCCCTCTAAGTTATGATAAAAAGAAAAATAATGTGAAAGCCCTTGTTATGGGGTTTAATTGTACTCCCTCAAAATTCACATGTTGAACTTCTAACTCCCAGTACCTCGGAATGTGACCGTATTTGGAGGTAGGGCCTTTAAAAAAGGCGATTCGGTGAAAATGATGCTGTTAGTACGGGCCCTAATCCAATCTGATGGATATCCTTATAAGAAAAGGAAATCTGGATACAGAGACACCAGGGAGGCACACACAGAGGAAAGATCATGTGAAGTCTTCTAGCAGAAGGCAGCTGTCTGCCAGCGAAGGAGAGAAGCCTTAGAGGAAACCCAAACTGCCAACACCTTGATCTTGGACTTCCCGCCTTCAGAACTGTGATAAAGGTCTGTTATTCTCTCCCCTTGGACTGCGGTATGGTGTTATGGCAGCCCTAGCAAACTAGTGTAGCCCTTTATAAACTAAACAGTATTAAATGTGAGTAACAACTTAATATTTGAAAGAAAAATGGTTAGACGCGAGTGAGGGATCAAAATAGCATGTTCAAGCTATTCATTTGAAGCAACAGAATTTGAGAAGCTAATTTCTGAGGCCAGAAAGGCAGGAACAACTTCACAATTTGTGGAGCCCAGAGCAAAAACAAAATGTGGGGCTCCATGTTCAAAACAGAGAGGAAAAAAACTGTCAGTAAATATACTAAAATATAAAGCTTTCTCTTTCTTCTTTCAAATTAAGAGTTCTCTCTCCCATCTTATGGTGTTTTATATCTGCTATTTGGTGCTGGTCTGAGAAAAACTTAAGATTATTAGCATGAATTTTACCATTCATCTTTATATTGTGCAATGTTAGTTAAGGGCAAATATAAGAGCGTTTAACTTGATTGCAGAATCACCAAACTTGCACAATTTGTATTTTGTGGCTCACACATGTGTATGTATTTCCTTCTTTCCAGAACAATGCAAATGCTGCAAAAATAAAGAGCTCACTTTTTTCAAAGATTTAATTTATTTATTTTTAGAGAGAAGGGAAGAGAGGGAGGAAGAGAGGGAGAAAAAGAGGGAGAGAGACATCAACGTGTGGTTGCTTCTCACGTTCCCCCAACTGGGGACCTGGCCCGCAACCCAGGCATGTGCCCTGACTGGGAACTGAACCGGCAACCCTTTGGTTCACAGGCCAGCACTCAATCCACTGAGCCGCACCAACCAGGGCTCAATTGTTTTTATTTCACTTCTTGATATGTGTACATTCTACCAACACTGCCCCCCTGCACCTCACTGATGAGTAAGGAAGGACTGAGACAAAGGGACTATGGGTTGCCCGACCTTTCCCTTTCCTCCTATGTCATAAATTCAGCGTAAGGTTTGGCTAATACACGGAAGTAACATGAATAAGAATATGATGAAGGACCCTTAGTCATTTGGGTTTCTTTGGATGCCGTCGCCTTCTCTGTGCTCGAAGCAGGTTCTGATGGGAACAGGAACGTGGCCTCTCAGTGACAGATGTAACACACTTGCCTTGTGCTCACTTGGAGTCTCACTGAGGTTCCATGCCTCATGGGTGCAGCTGAATTCTGTGCTCATGGGGCATCAGGAATGCTACATGTGAGAACAAGCAAATATATTACAAGTATCTTCTCTGTTCCCATGCATGCTCCACTGTCCCACTGCCCTTTACTGACAAGACACAAGTTCAAAGATAGAATCAAGAATAATTTCAAGATGGCCACAGCAGTGCAGAGGCCCTGAGTGTGCGTCCCTGTGCAGCTACTCAGGTGGCAAGTGCTTGAAGCCAGCCCTGGAAAAAGAGAGAGAGAGAGAGAGGAGCCAGAACTAAGAGCAAAGAAATTAAGTGGGTCCCAGACTGACTGCAAGCAACTTCCCAGACAGTAATTGACTTGCAGATGTCTCTAAAGCCTTCCTGTAATGACATGCCAAGTTCAGTGTCTGGCCCTTAGGAGAGGAGGCAGGAATTAAGAATTGTTTGCAAATGATCCTCACTGTGGGCGTTAAGTACCCCAGTGGGCTTTGTGAGCGAGACTGAGAACCTCTAACGCCCAGACCCATGTCTCCAGGGAAACTGTTCCTGAGCTCTCAGTCTTCTTTGGGAACTAACCCTATTTCTAAGGTAAAAACTACCTGGGCCTGCAAGTCCTGGGAGAACATGTGTCTCTTTCACACGGCAGAGTCCACTGGGTGCCTGGCTGAGAGCGCAAGAGGTGGAGGAAGACAGCCAGGTGCAGTGGAGTCCCTGGGCGGGAAGCCTGGAGACCCCCGTCGGGCCATCAACTCTGACAGCGAGTGTGTGCCCTTCATCAGCTCACTCAGAGTCTCATGTCCGTCTTTTGCAAAACAAGAGAGTTGGATATGATCATCCCCAAGGGCCCACAGCGAGCTAAAAATAACCAGCACCAGCAAAACTGTGTGCAACAGAGAAAGCAGAAAGAAAAGAGTGGCAAAGTCACAAAGAATAATGTAACAGTGCAAATGAACTGGAGAAACCGCAGTGGGGCTGGTCCTAACAACCAGCTACTTAAGGTCTGACTTGCTCCAGGACACAGGGCCGTGGGCTGGGCCAGGGGTCACCAGCAGCTCTTCCAGCCAGCTTGTTTCCTGCCCCCTACCCTGCCACCTGGGGCAGTGCCTTTTGTTGGTCAGCCTCTGGTCCACCTTTGGCCAACATGTGTGACCCTGGGCCACAGGAAGATCCTGAGGACTTGCGGCCTCTAATTTTTTTGATCACTCCTATTTTTCTTATTAACCCACTCCTGGCCTCTGACCACTTTAAGTCTCTAGGAGCATTGCTGGAAACAAAGTCATCAAGTGGCAATAAGGTTTGGAAGAAAGTAAAGTGGGCTGATCACCTGAGATCCGGCTCTGATGCTGATGAGCTAGGTGACCTCAAGCAGGTACCTTCTTCTTGCGGCTAGAAGTGACAGCACCCTGTTTTTCACTTGTGGGTATGCAGACACTCCTGTTCTACTGTGAAATCCTAATTTTAGGTGGACCTTCCCCCCGGCTCTAAGAGTGGGCTCTTGCATCCCAATCCAATGGGCATGTCTCCTCTTTCTAGTCACAGACATGGATCAGGGCTAAGACAGGACCCGTTTTAGAGCCAATGAGAAAACTTGAGACCTGGAAAAGGGCTTCTGGGACAGAAACGTTCTTCATTTTTTCACTGGATGTGAAGGCACAAGCACGTGAGGCTCAGAGTTGCTGTCGCCATCTTGCTCTCATGAACTTGGGCAAGTCAGAGTGAAGCCAGCAACTGTATAAAGAAAAGCAGAATGAATACATGAGTAGAGACACTGTGTCTCAATGACATTTTCTGAGCCTCTGGATCGAACTGTGCCTGAAGCCAAACCATGCTTGGATCTGAGCCCATTAATCCCTTAGTTTATTTAAGATCATGTAAACTGAGGTTTTGGTCACTTGTAAGAGTAATAAACCTAACTGCTACACTTTACCTCTTTGGACCTCAATTTTCTCTACTGTTAAATGACTATTTTGTGGACGGTGTGTAGCATGGGCTAGCACATCGGGGTTATCTTTTCAGGAATGGCCATAATGCCACAGTGATAACACAGACAATTTGTCAAAATGCCAAGCACTCATTTCTCCATCAAGCAAGCCTCAGATGTTCATGGTTATTATGTACATGTCACATGGCAGACTTTAATATATGCAGTAATAATTGTTCACCTACTAAATATAACTATTTCTAGCCAAGTTCTCTCTTCTGAGTGTCAGATGCCACTTCCAACTACATATTTTGTAGTTATCTTAGCCCTGCAGGTCCCAAACTGAACGTGGATCCTCTGGCCCTCCCAACCCCCTCTTGTGTTTCCCATCAAAATTAGTGGCACTACTATTCACCCAGTTGCCCACACCTGACTCTGTAAGTTGCCCTTCCCTCCCTCTCTTCCTTCACAATCCATTCCATCCGCAAGCCTCCGAAGTCTGCCTTTGAAAAAGCTCTCACATTTTTACCTTTCTCTGCAACTCTCCTGCCACTGCTATAATAGGGCCCACCAATAAACTGCCCAACCCCTGAAAACGATGTCTAACTGGTGTGAAGATGGCTCTCTCCTTCTGGGTTCTGCTTCAGCCCCCTCCCACCATCCCCTTGGGCCTAGAAGTGGTAACAACTCTGCTGCTACTTTCCCTGGGTGACCACATGGCCCTCTGTGGTTCCTCTTTGTAAATACACCTTCCCTGGATTGCGCTCATGAGAGGGCGCCATCTGTTTCTCACTGGGACCCCAGCCCTGACATGGCTTCCCACGGAGCTCTTCACCGCAATGGCTCTCTCTCCTTTCTGCTCGGCCATCCTCTCCTAGACTTCGGAGCACGTAGCCTGGAGATGAAGAGGGAGGAGGAAGCTGAGGGACCATGGTGGCAGGGCCAGTTTAGACTTTAGGAAGCCCCAAAGGTTTGTGGGGTGAGGGTTGTTCTGGCCTCAACTGTTGCTAACGCTCTTTAGAATGCGAAACGAGCTTCCCTCTGGCCATTGTTGAGGCCCCACTTGTCAATGCTGGTGCAGTAGGAAAAATGTGACCATCCTTTTACAACGACCTCGGTGTAGGACCTAAGAAAGCTTCCAAACACACAGAGACTTTGTTGTCATAGACCTTTCTCACACTAGTTGATATGTTCTATTTATTAAGCCTTACTAAAGCTTTGCCTTGAATGCTTCCAGGTGTGGATGACCCAGGTAGTGGTTTCCCCTACCTGGAGGCAAGACAGGTGAGGGAAACAGAGCAAACACACCCCGTTGGATCCAGGTAGTAGTGAATTTTATGCACCTGAGAATGTCCTATTTGTGCAGCTCGTTACCATTTAACAAGGGCCCTTCTCTCCCAGCGGCTGGCACGTGGCTGAGTGGTCAATAGATGTTTTGTAAATGATTGAGTGACTGGGTAGAGTTATTTTCTCCTCTCCAGAATCCCTCTGAGAAAGAGGATTTCCATTCCCCACTCTACAGGAAAGGACACAGATGCCCAAGGCGGTGGATGAAGGGTCCTGAGACCGCACAGCTGGGGCCCACAGAAGCTCAAACCAGGACCTAGGTGTGTGTGGGCCCCGAAGCCAGGCCATTTTGGGAGCAGTGCGGCTCCCTCTCAGAAGGGATCCGGACTTCTGGATGGGGTCAGGGGCCGCCGGGTTGCCTTTCTTCCTCTGCAGGCACCACTATAGAGCGGTTGGGAGCTGCCAGGGGCAGGGGATGGGTAGGCAGAAGTTCAGGCTGCTGACCAGCTGGGGATTGAGCAAAAGGAAAAAGAAAAGGACATCTCAGTGCCAAGACTCCAGGGAAATGTTTGTTGACTTTTTGCTTCATATCCACCACTTCCAACTGGGCTTTGAAGCTAACTTTTTGGTAGAAGGGCTCCCTGGGGTGAGTGGGGAGTTCACGGTCTTGTTGCTGTGCTTCTCCGGGCAGCCGCAGACCCAGGGCAGCGCCAGGATGATGCCGGCATTACGCAGAAAGTGGAGGGAACTACGGAGAAAAGAGAAGGCACTCCGGGAAAAGCGGAGACAAAACAACAGGAATTAAAGGGCAAAATGAGGCCGGTAATGGGGGTGGACAACAGACATCAGTACTGTGCCTTCGGGATGCTAAGGGTCTCTCTCCCAGCCTCCTTCACCACCAAACTGTCCCTGATCACACTGAACTAGGAATGTGCCACCCTAGCATTCAGCCAAATCTCTTGAAATGGACTTCCTGGTGGAGCGATCTTCTGAAAACGTGGACGTGGATGTGAATGGTCATTCCCCTGCTCAGATGATTTCCCAGCTCCCCATCTCCAGCAGAGTGAAGTTTGGGCTTCATCACGGAGCTCAGTCTCCAGCTCCCACCATTTTCTTGAATCTGGGTTTGCATGCGGGTGTTTCCCTCACTGGCTAACTCCTGTGGATCTTCAGGTTTGAGCCTCAATGTTTCTTTCTCCAGGGACATCCCTCAGACCCTGTGTCTACCCACACATTGGTTCCAGTGCTCGTTCTGTATGTCCCCATGGTACCATGGACCTTTGTATAATGACCACATCCCCAGCTCCTTAGGGCTTGTGTCACGGGCTTGGCTCTATCTCCTGCATGAAGCAGAGGTCCTGGCGCTTGGCGCTTGGGGAGGGTCCATGAAGTATCTGTTGGACAAATAAAAGGGAGAAATAGGCAATATCTCTATAAGAACCTTCTAGCTCACTGAGCAAGCAGAGACGGGGAAATGACCAAGGGGAGGGATTCGAGCAAAGAGCTTTTCCTTAAGCACAGAAACCCAGAGAAATAAGTGACCCTTCATCTAGGGGTTGTCAAGAAGCACATTATGTATCCCCTTGATAATCATGTCCCTGGAATTACCCTGCTGGAAAGAAGGGTTTTTTTGGAAGTATTGGAGAGATTTGCTGATGTCCTTCCGTAAGAACAGAACAAGAGAATCAAAACCCACCAAATGTCTGGGTATGTCTGAGGAAAGGCCACTCTCAAATGAGTGAATGGACCAGACAGCAGGTGTGGGCTGGCAGAGGAGCCACGACCAGGAGAAGCTGCTTTTCAGCTGCAGCCAGCTGTTGAAAGGCAGGAATGCAGGGCACTGTTGCCTGGTTTTTCCCAGAGAAGCCAGAAGTCCATGTGGGGTGTGTGCATGTGTGTGTGTGTGTCCTTAAATCTCCCCAAATTGTTTATGTGTTTTAAAGCTACTGATCAGGCCAGAAAAGCAACTTGTATGGGGCCCAGAGATGCCAGTGTTTGACCTTTGCACCAAGAAACCTGGCCTGGAGTGGGTCTGTTTATCTAACCCGCTAGCACCAAAGCTCCAAACAGCATGAGTCACCCATAGAAAGCGATCAGAACACGAATGACTCAATGAGAACAGAGACTTGTCTATATCAATTACTGGCACATAACAGGTGGGCAATAAACAGCTGCTGAGTGGGAGAAGGGATAAATTAATGAAGGTACGTCTGCAGTTCAAGATTTCTGCCACTAGATGGCGAAATTCTTTTTTTTTCTTTGCAGATGAAAGCCTTGTTTTGTTGGAGATTTCTGAGTGGGAGGATTTACTGTAGAACTGAAGTTCTCTAGAGAAATAACATCTTTTATTAAGACAGTTTTATAGGCACGTCTCTAAGTCATGTGCACTTAGTTTGAACATCCCACAAATACCAATAACTGTTTTCTCACTTTCCATCCCAGTCAGCTCTGGCTACAAATAAGTCACAGAAAGGAGTTGTTTTTCTTGATGTGAGTAACGTCATGGTTAGAAACAGGGAAAGAGTGCTAGGTGGTGGAGGAGAGAGAGGTTGGGTATTCAGGGAACTCATAGTCTTTGGGGGTATATAGACCCTTAACCCAGTTGTAATGCAACGTATTTGATACTATAGTACTGATGTGTGTATATGATTCTTTGTGGACCCAGAGGAGAGAGTGACAGCCCCGGCGTGGCTGAAGAGGGTGCAGGAAGTGCTCAGAGGGGATAGCTCATGGGCTGCATGCACCTTGAAGGATGAGAGGAATTCACCAAGTTCCCAAGGCAGGAAGAATGTGCAGTCATTCACCAAATAGCCATGAGCATCTACATGTTCTCTGTACTTGGCTGGCCCCTGGGACTCAGCAGTGATCAGGACACAAGGGCTTGTCCTTAAGGAGCTCACAATGCAGTAGGAGAAGATAGTTAATAATTGAGAGAGGAAATACATTTTTACAAAATTACAGTTTGTGAGAAGAATTAGGAAGGAAAGTGGTCAGATGCTGAGATAGGAGATAGGAAGCAAAGATCTGTGGTACTCAGGGTGGTCCAGAGAGGCCTGTTGGAGGAGGCAGCCCTGCAGCTGCAACGGAGGTTGAGAAGCACCTGTCATACAGGGAAACTGAGGGGGGAGCGAAGCAGGGGAGGCAGGAGTGGGCTAGGAAGGATGCTCCTTGCAGAGAGAATAACAAAGGCTCTCCAGGAAGAAGACCTAGCCATTGAGAAACCATCTGTGAAAGGAGGCGAAACCTCCCACAATATTTGAGGAACCGTAAAAAGTTCCTGTTATATTAGGATGTACAGAGGGAAAGGGGGTAAAATGGTGGGAACTGAGGCCAAAAAGATAGGCAACATCCTGTTGTCAAAGGAGCCCAGACTTTATCCTAAAATCCAGTCTTGCCCTGACAAGGGCCACACCTGTAGCAACCTCAACATTTCTGCCATATCCTCATTCCATCAGAACATGTATTTCCTTAGTTTTCTTTCAATAAATTTAATGTTGTACTTAAAATCTTTTTCAGGAAAACATATTATGGCTGTTCACTGTGTAGAAGAAAAACTAGTCTCATTGGCCATCAAGAGCAGGCAACCAGAAAAATAAATATAAGACCAACAAATTTTTTAAAAAATGTCCCAAGTGGGGACAGAAGACACGGAGGGATTTTAATTAGAGAACTGGGGAGATGAGATTGGGTTTCAGAAATCAGAGCTGAAACCACTATTCCATTTTTATCTCCAACAGAAAAATGGGATGATGATCCTGGCAGCCATAAAAAGGGATATTCCCAACAGAACCCCCCACTCCACCCCACCCAGGGGCTTTCCAATGGAGACTCACATGAAAGCACAGTGAATAGCAAGCTGCTGTGGAAGAATTCGAAGAGCGCTGGGTAAGGACAACCTGCTCACCAAAGTTCACATGTTTAGCATCATTTCCTCCGGCTGGAGGAGAATTGCCTAGCTACTTGGCAGATGGTAAATAAAGAGATTTAGATAAAGCTCCTGAAAATGAGGAACTAGCTAATAATTCTTGACTGGGGCAAACCACAATAGGGAATCAAATAGTCTTTCTGTTATTCATACCCGCTCATATCTGGAGGCTTAGAGAAAGAACTTATCCTGAAGCACCCGTCTCCTGGAGCAGGGTAGCCTTTTACTTCTCCATTCCACAAATATTTAGGAAGCACTTATGAAAAGTCAGATACTGTGTAGACATCAAAAGGGTGACACATTCAAATGCCTCGCAGGTATTAGGAGAGAAATATTCATGAGAGAAGTGGCCCAGTGTGAGACAATAAGGAGTGGTGGGGACTATAGGGAATTGGAGAATACAACCCCCATTGGAAAGGGGAACCTGCTTCTCAGCTCCAGTCCATCGTAGCCCTGAAGGAATGTGGAGCCCGTGTTGGAGATTTCAACCAAAAAAGCATTGCACAACGGTCATGATATTTAGGGGGGAAATGGGGAGAGGGAGGAATACCTCCTGAAGTTTAAAAGCTGGCAAGTAAATATAAAAAAATTTAAACACTCTGAGAGCCAAGAAAAATACATTTACAGAAGGATGCAATCCAAAGGCCAACCGGTACCTTTGGGTGTGACAGTCTCAGCCTTTTGGGGGCTTGTGTGTGAGGAGATAAGATAACTCCAGTACAGAACATGGTGGTAAGTGTTGTGTGAGCAAGACACAGTGCTAACAGAATGTAGAAGAGGGAGGAATAATGGAGTAACAAAGGCTTAAGGGAGTAGGGTTTCCTCTGTAAGCTCTTTCTAGCCTTGTATCGAGAAATCCATCAAACTCAATGAGGAAGGAGAGAGAGGCACGCAATGAACCCAATGGTCTGGTCAATGAAATTACTAATGAGGTCAGGACTGAGCATCACTATATCTCAGGAGACATTTTCAAGGTATCCATGTCTAGCCCTTACCCAAGACATCCTAAATAGGAATTTCTTGGGTTGAGAATTATTCACCCCAATTTAAAAATGTTTCTTCAGCTTCTTTCAGGCATCTCTGGGCTGTTTTCACATCAAAGAAACTCAGTGAGTAAGTCCTGTTGTTTCACTGTTATTGTTGCCAAATTGTTTGGAGATTTTTCTGGGCTCCAAATCTGCTGCCCCTCTCCCCATCAACCATCCCTCCTGAGAAATTGCTTATCTAAACACCCATCTACCCTAACAACTCTTGCTTCAAACTGAGCACTGTCCCAAAGAAGACATGCAAAGAATGGAGCATTCTCTGGTTGCTTGAATCACATACATTTCAAAATCAAGGAAGCCTTCCACATGCAGGAGTTGCCGGCTTTCCTAGAGAGCGCCCCCCCCCCCCCCTTACATTCTAGATTCTAGGAAAATGCAAGTTGTGTCTTCTAAGCTATAAAGTGAAAAGGACTTGGGATAATGGGGAAGCCTTTGTACTATTAAAATTAATGACTCCCACCCTGGCTGGGTGGCTCAGTTGTTTGGAGCATTGTACTGTGCACCAAAGGTTGCAAGTTTGATCCCTATCAGGGTACGTACCTAGGTTTTGGGTTCAATCCCAGGTCAGGGTGCATACGGGAGACAACCAATTGATGTTTTTCTCTGATGTCAATGTTTTTCTCTCTCTTTCTTCCTCTCTCTCTAAAATCAATAAACATCCTCGTATGAGGATTAAAAAATAAAAATATTTGCAAACTACATGAGCTGTCCAAAATAAAATGAAGGGAATACGCTTGACTCCTGCAAGAGGAACTGACCCCAGGAAATGTGAACAGGAAGCTGGAGATGGCCCCTTCAGCTTGATCATGCCCCAGCGTACTTGCCAAAAGATAACAAACCCTTTAAACACGATCACTTTGTATCGTATATATTTTATAGTTTAGAAATGTGTTTACACCCACTGCTTCATTTAATTTCATGGCAATCTTGAGCAGTGGGCAAAGCAGAATTTCTATAGTCATTTTACAAAGAAACTGGGGCGCAGAGAAAGGATGTGCAGTAAGTTATGAGGCTGCCAAATGTCCCTTTACCCTTTTCCTGGTTTTCCCCTGGGGACACCCTCCCTGTTCTCAGTCCCTGTGCTTTCGGACACTCTGACAACACCATTCATCACTCTCAGGATGGGCCGTGTGAATCAGGGCATTAGCTTCTTGAGGTCCCATCCACTTCTTCAGGGATGAGTGTGTAGACTCGGCTAGAGTGAATGAGTTGGAAGAAGACTTTTACTGATTGATGGAGAGGTGCGCACACCAAACATAGAGGAAAGTAGAACCACCCAAAGGAGAAAGACTCAGTCCAGGTGAAATGATTGGCTTTCTTATCTTGGAGCAATAATCTTCCCTTTTTATTTTTATCTTCTGCTCAAAACTAACTTGTGCTGGGTTTGGATACTTGGGAAGGAAGCGTGACCCAAAATGCTTACGATGTCCATTCCCCCATAACGTCACTTTGCTGGTGGGCCGCATCACCCTTCTGCATTCCTGTGTTGCCATGGCAACTTCCCTCCAAATTTCGGGGAGAGAAGTATAAGGGAGGAAATGTAGCCACCTCCTCTTTATGTGGCTGCTGACCGGCCAGTGGATTGCATACCCTTGGCTCAAGTGCACCCTTCCTTCCTGACCCACCCCACAGTGAGCAGAGGGTGGGGGTGGGGAAAGGCTGATGGGTGATAAGGCACAGGACGTGGCCACTTAAGGCAGCAGAAGCTCCCTTGGAAAGAGGCTGTCGGTACAGCAAACCTTTCTACAGCACCAGGGCTTCTCAGTGGGGTCTCGGAGAGCCATAAATTCTGGGGCAGCTTGTGCTTATGCTACAAATTTGGATTTTATGATTATTCAAACATTTTTAGTAATGGGGTCACCTCCATTACTGCCTTAGGAGAGTTCAGTGCCTGTATTTGTTGAGTTTATAAGCCAATTGGCTCTGAGTGATACCACTTAACTGTTAAGGCTTATGGGGGGTGGGGGGTGGGGTAGAAGCAGTTTTAATAAGCTGTGTGTTCACATCAAGAGGAAGCCAAATGATGTTACAGACCTGTGCAGAACAAATGTTTGCAACTACGCAAGTAGAGAACTTCTGATGGGCAATCTGTGGTTCAAGGGAGGGCAGACAAGGCTGTCTCTCCAGGACCTTACCAGAGGAAGCCTGAGCAGAGAATTTCTTTCGACCAGACGGAATCATCCATCGTAATAAATGCTGTCCATTTAAATTGTAGCTGTTCTTTGATCTTATTTGCATTTAATGTATAACTTTGTTTTGATTGTTTCAGTTGGGCACAAGCTATAAACTGAGCCATTTATTCCTGTTTTTATGTTTGTGTGTATGTAGATAACATTCTAATAAAAGAAACATTTCCACCCTGGGAACCACGAGAAATTTGTTTTCTTTTAAAGGTGTCAGTCAGCATCTCAAGCTTGAAAGCTGTCCCAGCAGCGTCTCTCCCGGGACTGCCTGCCCGTTCCTCATTCCTTCCTTGTGGTTTGAGCCATGCGGTACCTTCTGCTGGTTCTTCCCGCCTCTGGTCTCTCCATCTTCTCAGCCAGCCAACACAGAGCAAATGATCCTTATGTGCGTTCTTCATGCTGGTTTTAGACTCAAGTCCAACATTTCTCCCTGACATTCAAGTCCTCAGCCTGGCCCATCATACCTGCTTTGCTTTCCTCACCTACAGACATCCTCTAAATAACTGGTGAATGAGGATTCTCCCAATCTGTCCCTCTTTCTACTCTATCTGGCTAATAAAGTGAGTTCCTCAATTAGGCAGCAAATTTTTTCAGCTGAGAAAAAATACAAATCTTGACTAGTCACAATATTCAATACATAGTTGCTAAATTTATTAATTATTCAGTCCACCTCCCATCCCACTTTTAATGAAAAAAATGGAAAAAAAATGTGTCCTCATTGGCAACTCATTCATTAGGAGTTGTCTTCAAAAGAAGAGGCTTTGGGGGGGGTACCAAAATTCTCCAAGTATTAATATTTAAATGTCATATCAGAAAGTTTGTAATAATTTTGTCCTCAAAAGGATCCCCCTCCCTCTTATTCTCATGCCATAAAACCTTTGAACTTTGTTAGAGACTTTCTATTTTTCCTTACAGTTGGAATCCCCTTGAATTCACAATTGGTCATTTGATCAAAGTATTTATTATTAGTTTCTCAACGCGCACATCTCATAGCAAAAGCCAAGAAACCCAGCAAATCCCAGGGGACTGCCTTAGGCAACACTCTGTGCACATCCAAGTTTCCATGTACAGAAATGAAGCTGACTTCCCTGACAGTGGATTTGTGTAATTTCAACATAAAGAATTATCCAATTCACCTTTTAACCCATGTCTTTTCACACATTTGAAGAAGTTACCAAAAAAAAAAAAAAAAAAAAAAAATACAAACCCCAAATGTTGAAAACTTTCTGGCGAGTAGGACATGAACAAATACGAAATACAGTCACATTTATCACAAGAAGTCACAGGAGGTACCCGGGACGAGGAGGAGATGTGGCCTGAGGAGCAGCATCCATTCGCCAGCCGCTCACCTGCTCACTCAGATGAATCAGCCCGAAGACAAATGTGGTCTTTGTCTTTATGCAGCCGGCATTCTGATGGAGAGTCAGACCTACTGTTTTACTATGTATTTTCTATTGTTCCATTCGAGTTTGTTCGGTTTTCCCTTTCCTGCTTTTCTTAGAGAGAATTTGATCATTTTTTTTGGAATTCCATTTTAATTTATCTATTGACTTTTTAGCTAAATCTCTTTGTGTTTATTATTATTCAGAGTAGCTCTAAGGGATTGCAACATACATTTTTAACATTTCGATCTCCTTAGCATTAATTTTGTGCCACTTTTTGTTAAAGAAAAGAAACTTGCAACCATTTACCCTCCTACATGCTTTGGTTGTCAGAATTTTTTCATACATAAATTTTGTAACCCCCACAATTTAATATTACAATATTTGCTTTAAATAGTCATATGTATTTTAAAGATGTTAAGAGGAAAAGTGGTTTTTTAAAAAAAGATTTAACCTCATGTTATATCATTTCTGGAATTCTTTTCTTATGACGAGACACATTCCATCTTGTGCATTTTCCCCTTCAGCCTGGAGAACTCCTTTTGGTTTTCTTTGTAGCATAGGTCAACCAAGGATAAATTCTCTAGTTTTCTTTTATCTGAAAATAGTTCTATCCTCACCTGAGGACATCTCTTCACTGCTTTATTTATTCATTCAAATCTCGATTAAAGGTCTATTCTTGGGAGCAGGTGCTTTTATACCAGTCTTGCCAAGTTCCCATTTAACTGTCTGTATCCTCTTCGGGCTCCTGCAGTGAACTACAAAATCTCTGGGAGCTGGGAGCTGGGAGCTGGGAGCTGGGAGCTGGGAGCCGGGAGCCGGGGCCGGTCTCTGTCACCCTTTGTCCTGCCATCTCGCACACTGCCCAGCTCCCAGTCAGCAATCATTTATTGACTCTTTGACATCCTTCTCATTTCACAAATGGGGAAATCCAAGTCCAGAGAGGGGAAGTGACAAGTCTTGCAAAATGCCCTAGACTTGTTTTAAGATCATTACTTCTAAGGAGGAAGGAGAAAGTCACTGTTACTCTGGGCAACATACCAGAAGGTCTCATGGAAGTGGAAGGACTAAGTGGAAGCTGGTAGAAGTTGGGTTGGAGGTACAATGTTTGATCAGTAGCTTAATGGCTTCTACAGGCTGGAGCTATGAACACAGAGTGAAACTGGGAAGCAGAGGGGCTTTAATGAAAAGAACTAACCTGCAAGGGAAAAAAAAGCTGGATTCCATTTATAGCACACACCTCAGTGGGTGGTCCTCAACGCTCCCTCTCCTCTCTGGGCACCAACTTTTAATAGTAAAGTAAATAACATTAATAATAATAATAACTACTTATAGTTATAAACCTTTACTATGTTCCAGGTTCTATCCTAAAACCTTTGTTTTACAGATGAGAATAACTACTTTCTAAGAGTTGAAATCAATTGACGAAGGTTACATAGATATGTGGTGGAGAGAGGATTTTTGCTCCAGAGGTTGGACTGGGTAGTCTCAAGTTCACCTTAACTAGAAAGACTTTTAAGGAGTTTCTGCCACAAAAAACACTGGCCATTCTCGAGATTACTACAAGAGTCTCTCTCGTAAGGTGACTGACATGCCTATCTCCCTCCCAGCTAGAAAAAACTCACCTGCAAAATGCAGGGATTATCTCTGGTCTGCACACACATAAAGGACATGAATCATTTGAGATTCTAGTTATGACCTGAATGAGTTGTGAAGGAAAATCATTATTTTTAAAAATAGTTTCAGCACACAGAAGTCTTATCTGTGTGGTCTTATGTCACTGCTATTTTCCATATTTAAATATTATTAATCTTATCAGCATTTAGCAAAGCGCTTTCACATGCATTATCTTAACTCCGTCAACACAGCCACCTGTTTTCCGGATGAGGACGCAAAAACTTTGCCACGATTTTCTGAAAGCACACGGACAATAAGTGGCGATGGTGTTTGAGCTCCAAATGCCCTTCTCTGCCATCTTCCCAGCTCTACAGCGTGGGTAAGCCACAAATACAGGCATGTTTGTCCGTAATTTACTGAAACCACTGGAAATGTACTGAATTGCCCAAATGTAAATTACTGAATCACCCAAGTAATAAGGTTCCCAATGCTCTTCAGCTGCTCTGAAGCACGGTACAAGCCCGGTATTAGGGAAGGTCCCAGAGGGACACGAGACCCACCCCTCCTTGTCTCTCGTCACTGGTCCCACCCTCCGATTTCTGAGACACCACTATTAGGTGGAGGCTCAGCCTCCCAAGGTAGCCCCCTATTTTTTTCTGAACAACTTTGATGGTTATTAACCCTTTTCTTCCATTGAATGAAATTTAGCTCCTAATATTATCAACCCTGAGACCTTGATCAGCCTTTTGCTGTTACCCTCCAGAAATCCTTCCAAGAATTCATTTCAACCCTCATCGCCCTTGAGTCTTTTCATTTCCTATGTGAACTACTCTGGAGCTCAGTTTCCTCATCTATAAAATGTGTAGATGGACTGTTTTGCCAGATCTTCATAAAGCTTTCCTCCTGTGATCCTATATTTTAAATGTCCAAATAATTGTACCCCTGAACAGAAAAGCTCGCTCACTGCCAGGAATTCTCAAGGGAAAGTGTTCCCTCACGTATTGCCCATTGTGTCTTTTCCTTCCTTCCATTTTGTTTGTGGATTTTTTTGAGATGGAGGAGATAGTCCAGAGAAGGGTGAAGGGTGGGCACCCGCCATTGTTGGTGCTGCCTCACACTGCAGCGGGGAAGGGGTTTGAGGAGGGGAAGGGGGCTGAAAGCCTAGAGCAGCCCCACCCTGTCCCACCTTGGCTTCTAGCTTCGTGTCCAACTTGCAGGGAGGTTTCCAGATAAAAGTCCTGATTGACCGGCGCTCACCCAGGGTCCCACAGTGCCTCCTCTCCGGCACTTTCTTGTAGATTCCTCACACATCTAAGTGCATCTATGACTTCTACTCACACCTTCTCTCATGAGGGAATAAAGCCTTTCTGAAATACTCCTGAAAATATAGAGGACACAATGTTTAAGAAATCTGATTAGAGCTACACACTGACTAGTGTGTGAACCAACCCCAGAAGTCATAACAAATGAGTATTTATTGAAGAGTAAATGCGTTCCAGACAACAAGCTAAGAACTGCATGTGCTTTATGTCATTTAATCCTCCCAATAACACTATAAGGTAGGTACTATTTCATCACCAATCATTTTATAGCTGATGAAACTAGACGTTAGGAGGATATGTATCATATGTCACTGCCCAGTGTCACACAACCAACAAATGGTACAGCCGGAATCGCAGGCCAAGTTTGTCTAAGTCTGGTGTCTGAACACTTCACGCTTTACAGACTGCCTTATTGTTTTAAACAATGTTTTAAAACTTCTTGCATTTATGTGTCACTTCTTCCATGAAGCCTTCCAGCATGCCCCAAATCTCACTTAGAGATTGCCATTGTGTTTCCCTGCATTCTTTTATGCTCATGCTTAGCAACTGTTTAAAATCTTTTTGACTTTCTTCCAGTCCAGACAGTAAACTACTTGAACGTGAGAGCTGTGTCTCTGTATTCCTTGCACCGAGCACATTTTTCTTTTTTTTCGCAGACAGGATTTTAGGCCACTCTTGCTCTAAAGGATTGATGGTCAGATACTCTTGGTTTTATGGCCAAAATCAAAAGTTGCTGGCTGAGGAAGCTAACAACACCCTCCCAGCCCTCTCTAGGTATTTAAGGGGTTCTTCTGAGTGTCTGCAGAAGGAGTGGGAGCCCTGGCTTTGCCTTAAAGAAAGGAAACAGCCCAACTTTGAGGCAGCTTCTCTGAGATGAAGTAGCACTGTGGTGGTTCAGGAAACTCTGCAGTACTGACTGCTAAGTGTCTGTAGATTGTGGACTCCAAGCCGTGTGTTCCTGAGAGAAGCAGAGAGGGTCTCTGTAGGTGAGCCTGGGCTTAGGGCAGAGCAGAGGGTATGAGGCCCGCCCCTGAGCCCACCTGGATGACCAGTCACAGCCAGCAGCATGCGGAAGCCACAGTAGTAATAATGATGGTGGGCCCTCGCCCCTGAATCAGGGCCCAGTCTTCCCATTGTTTAGACCCCCGAAGCTCCTACGAGTCTTACTATTACATCCTAAGGAAGGCACTCAAGCATGACAGAAGTCATTTGCTATAGACCCTTATGTTTTGGGGGAGAGACATTCATTATACCAGAATCAGGGAGCAAACTCAGACCTGTTCCAATTACATACGTTTATCAGTGAAAGTGCATAAAAGGTTTCTGGGAGGACGTGCAAGAAACTGCTAAAGGCAGCAGAGGCCTCAAGACAGAGAAAATGAGCTTCTAGGGAGGGGGGAGATGTATTTTTCATTGGAATTGTTATTATAGTGCCTGAATATTATGTCATGTGCATGCATCATTTGTGTAATAATGTAAATAATTAAGCTGATTTGTGCAATAAATGTAACAAAATGTATTTTTAAATACTTGGCTCAGATTCTAAATGTCAAGAATTCAAATCAGTTCTCTGCAGAGACCCAGCTTGAGCTTAAGCTGTGTGTTCTTTAAAATTCAAGGAGAGCAATTATGGAGCAGGTCTTCCTGAAATTTATTTACATGGGATACTGAAAGCCCCCCATGAGAAGTGGTCCAGAGGAGGAGGGAGAGAGTGACTCAGAATAATGAATAGAGGTAACAAGAGAAATAAACATTTCATCCAGGTGAAGTACTCAAGTCTTCCATGGCTCCCCTCATCTAGACAGCCCAACAAAGCCAGTATCATCATTTTCCCTGTGGACTGAGGTCTAAGAGGTTGAATAACTACCAAGTGGCAGAGCTGAGATTTCATTCCAAGCAACCTGAAGCCATGTGCCAAGTCCTGTCTAAACTAGGGAAAGGGAACAGCGTAGCGTCAGGTTCCTTCGCGATAGTGGGGGTGACCGGCAAGTACGCAGACATTCCCACTAATGAAGGATTTGGAAGGCCCCTTCCTGCTGATCAACTTAGGAAAGCTGAAGGTCTGAAAGCAGGTATAAAAATCATACTCAAGAAATCAAATGGACAGAAATGGTTATTTCTTTATTTTGCTACAGAATTCAATTTTCTTTCTGAGCCTCCCTCTCTGCCAAAGGAATAGGTGCAGAAATTTAGTGTTGTTTTATACCTTAGGACTTTTTTTCCACCCAAGGTACCAACTGAAGCAGAGCATAATTCAATGCCATATCAGGACTCTTCTTTCCATGCAGAGTTCTCCATGCCCCTCCCCCCTGAGATGGCACCTGGGGGCCGGGGGACAAGTGTGGCATTTTTGGTGTGGGGAGTGAGGAGTATCAAAAAAGCCTTGGGCTGGAATCCAGAACTGCACTGAAGCTTCTGGGTCCCGGACCCTGGGCACCATCCCCTGGTCTCAGCTAGATGTGCCTCCTCCACCTGGGTGAGGACATGCCACTGGCCCCCACTGTTGACATCTGTTGACTGACCGTGGACGCTAATGGAAGATGTCTGTAATCTAGGACATTCTCAGTCTGACCCAGTCCCTCTGGTGCGTCAAACCACTCAGCTATTTCACACTTCCCTTGGGGGCCCTGGAAACTCTCCCGAAACTGAGGTGATCAGCGTTCCCCCAACTCCCACTTCCCCAGGCACCTCCCTCAGGCATCTGCTCTCCCACTGATCTGCCATATGGACAGAGGTGCCATGTACCTTGCTAAATGTGAAGCTTACAGCCTTTCTCTGCTGCCACTTCCTGGGATCTACCCCCTGCAGCCGGTACCTCCCAAACCTGTGAAGTGTTTCCACTTGCCTCCTACACTCACCGCAGGTATATCATACCACTCCCTGGCCTGGCCTGGCAGGGTTTTCCCTTATTTCATATCCTCATCCTTCTAAATCCATGGTCAGTGCATAACCTGTGCTGTGGTTTTCCTGGCTCTTTATACATAAAGCTTGGATTTAAGAAATATTTTTTCCCTCTCAATAAGATGCTTTTGTTTTTGATTTGTTTTGTTGCAAAAAACCAGTATTTTCCTATCAGATACCATTTTGCTTAACTACAGGCTATTAAAACTTTAGGTATTATTAGTGGTTACTTGAAATAAAAAAAACAACTGGTTTAGTATTTTTAAAAATATTCCCACGAAACATTCCAAATTATCAAAGTAGTTATTCTCAGAGATATGGGTCATGCAAACCATCTTCCAGACTTTCTGTATTTGATAGATTAAGGGAAAAGTTGGAGACAGGCAAATTCACATTTATTCAGTGTCGACAGTACATAGGCACTGTGCTAGGTGTTTTATATTCCTCACCTTCTATAATCCTCCTAAAATACCCTTTGTGTAGGGATCATTCCCTTTATGCAGAGGATGAAAACCAGCCTCAGGAGAGACTATGCGACACTCCCAGGTGATCTGCTAGAAGTGACGCAGCCAAGATCCACCCTCCATGCAGCCAGTCCCCAACCCCATTTGCTTTCTCACCGTCTACAATAAGCAAATGATCAACCAGTGAATGTCAGCCTAATAATGTAGTTAAGCTTCATGATCTGGACCTGTTCTTTATAGCAGATGGAGTCCCTTGCAACCATCAATAGACAATATACTGACAATTGTTTCTCTAGGGGAGTAAGCATGATGTATTAACCTTAAATGTTAGTGCTGGATAATAGCTGTACCTTTGTTTTTCAGACCTACTGTTGGTCCTACCCTTGACACATTTGGTGTGGAATCCTTGCTTACCAACAAAGAACCAATGATAACAGTATTGGGAAAATGAAACCTGCTGTTTGGTGATCTGCTTTTCAATAGATTCCAAGAGAGCATTCCAGCAAAGAGAGGCACGGGCTGTACCCCTAAACACAGATTTCCTGCGTGGCTCCAACTCAGAGGAAAGGCTGCCTCTCCTGAGCGCAGCCCTCTTGACTGAGAAGAAGAAGCACCCTGTGTGGCATTGTGGAAGGAGTCCCACCTGACATCCTGGCAACTGAGCCATGGGAGTCCCAGGGGTGAGGGCTGTGTGAGTCAGTACTGTACAACTCGCTCCCCATGAAAATCCTCTCAGGCCCTGCAGGGAAGCCTGGGATACAGACACCCAACAAGGGGAATAGCGGAGGGACGTGTCCCCTAGATTCAGAAGCTGAGACATCCCAGGCCATAGATGAAGAACTCGGTGGCCTGTGGCAGCATAGGTAAAGAGCTGGAATTATATACAATGTGCTCTTGTACGGGTGCAATCAAAATTTAAATGGACTTTATTTCATAAAATGTACTTTTTATTCCTTTAAGTCCTATATCATATACCTGTGCATATACAGATGTAGATACATGTGTGTATGTGTGTGTGTTATGGGAGTTGGCATAGTTTAGAAAAGAACCCTGAGTATAATTAAGATTTAAATTATTATCTTGGCTTTGCTCACAGAGCACTACAAGTCATTGAGCTTTTCTGGACTTTAGTTTTCTTAGGGATTTGATTTAACATTTTAAATAAAAAATGTTAAGACTTCCTTTAGTACTGGCTGATTCATACTAAACATAGCATTGCTGCATGCCTTTATGATAAGCTACTATATTCAGTTCTCCCAGAAAACTAGGGTAGATTGGCCTTTCATATGTTCTCAGTGCACCTTTATGAAACTTACTGCCGATGAGATAAAATCATACCTTCTATAATTTTATTGGTTAATATTTGCCTCGTTGAATGTGCAATACTATTAGCTCCAAGAGGACAGAGATGGTGTCCATCTTATCCCTTGCTGTCTGCGCCTGGTTTATTTTCTTTTCCAATAAAGTAATATATACTAAAAGACAATAATCTGTGGGGAATTTTCAAGTGGCATGGGGGAGCCTTTATAAAACTAGAAATGACTAAAACTGACCCTAAAAAGAAGTAGAGATGTAAACAGACTAACGAACCAAGGGAATACTTAGAAAAAGTTTTAAAGAACTATTATTGTTACCACAAAAAGATACTTATTATTACAGGATATTTTTCCTTCAAATTTTGCCAAAAGGAAAAAAGAAAACCTCCAGGTTTTTAAGTTACAAGAAAATGACTTTAAGAAATTGATTTTATTATGGGATTATTCTAAATCGAGTCTAAGCAAATAGAATTCATCCCTCAGGTAAGAGAACTATTCTCTGATTAAATACAGTGCATCCTACTATTGCAAAATTGGAAAAATTCCAAGAAAACTGCTCACACAATAAACAAAAACAAAAACCATCACAAAGACTTGGGATAAAATTCTCTGTCACCCTTTGACAGAACTCAGACTCACTGATAATAAAAGGAAAGATAAATTGTTTTCTGTCCTCCAGGAACTCAGTGTGATTTTTATATTAAAAAGGTACAAAGGATTGTTACTTAACATGCAAAAGGATATTTGATTTAAAAAAAATGAATGTTAAAACCACCCCTTCATTGAGCAAATAACTATGGAATGATGTCTGTGAGTCAGACACTCTTGGTTAGTGGGTTGGAAAAGATTATTAAGACACTGACCCTGAATCCAATAGTCGTGATCACCATCACAATCATTATCATAAAAGCAGACATTTCTTGGGAAATCTTTATGTGCTAAAGCTAAAAACCTTACAAAGCAGTAGTGACCAGTAGCTCCCCCGTTGTACTGGAAAAAGCAGGTGGTGGCTGAGCCAGCCAGGCAGGACATTGGATCACGGATAAGGGGATTGAGGGAGCGGAGAGAGAAGCTTGCAGTCAGGGAAAGGAGCTGTGGAGCTGGGGCAGTCACAGGTGAGGACAGCTACAAGGTGACAGCTGGCATTGCCATGCACAATGACAAAATGGAAACCACCCTAATGCCCCAAATTAGAGTATGATAATTTTCCAGCATGGCACATTAAAGCAATGGAGTACTATCCAATCATCAAAGGAGGAACTATAAAGGCCATGCAAATGCATGTATAAAATAATACCAAGTGGGAAAAATAAAACAGTAGATTGGATAAAGCCAAGGAATAAAGAAGAATAAAATCTCCATTTGCACATTGATAATGGTAGGAAGAAACTACAGATAAGGGTTAAAAGTTTCAAAAAGAGTGTATTTTTCACTCCCTCGAAGTGTTATATAAGCATGCAATTTTTTTTATTTTTATTTTTTAAAAAAAGGAGGACCATCTTTGGTCATTCCCCAATTGTTTCCTCCATTGAATGGGCATAGACCTGTTATGACTCTGGAGATTTCAAAGCACTCATTTCTCTTTCTTAATCTTGAATTCATAATTAGTTGTCCTTTATCTAAGCCTGAGGGAACATTCATAACCAATACAGGTTTAAGAAAATTTCTTCTTTTCACCAAATAAGCCCCAGTTTCAAAATGTCAGCAGGTTGTTTTATTTTACCTGAAATATCCACGGAGCCCATAAGTTTTATGGCTGGAAGATTGTCTAGAAACCTAGTCTAGTGGATTTTAAATTCTGTTCCTCAGAGATAAGCTTTGCGGACAGGGCTGACAGGGTGGACGAGCAAACACAGTTCCTTTGTCTCTCCCCCATACTTCCCTTGGCTGCTACAAACACACACACAACTCAACCAGGGAAGTTTTGCTAATACCTGCTTTATATGCTGGGGTTTCCACACGTGTCAGTATATGAGACTCCAATGGGAAGCTTTTAAAACATACCGAGTCCTGGGGTGCACCATGCACCCCAGACCCACTAAATCAGATTTTCTAATAATGGACCCCAACAATCAGTAACATTTCAAAGCTCTTCATTTAATTCTGATACAATCCAAACACAGAAGGTCTCTCTACAGAGAACTGGAAAGAGAGACACATGGCAATTGCTGGAAGCATTTTCTCCACAGAAATCTAAAGGAGAATCAACTAAAGGAGGATCAACTTTCTGTAGAGCTGAACTTGCTCTCTTTTTGTCTTTTCATGCTGCACAGAACCAAGGAGCTCCCTCATTCCCATGCCAGGGGAGGTTACAGAGGCCAGGTGGCTGTCCCTTCATGGTAGTGCTTCACTATTTTTTCTACTAAGCAGGTCCACCCACCTTTCCACAATGGTCAATTAAAATCGGTAGAACATCATTCCTTAACATCTGACCAGAGCTGGAGACCCAGGCCAACCTAGTCAGTGTATTTTTCTTTTCTTTTTTTTTAAAAGTATATTTTATTATGTTGTTACAGTTGTCCCAATTTCTTTTCCCTTTGCCCCCCTCTGCCCAGTATCCCCCTTCCCTCCAGCAGTCCCACTCTACTTAGTTCATGTCCACGGGTTGTGCATATAAGTTCTTTGTCTTCACCCTTTCCTATATTCTTAACTCACCCCTGTCTATTTTGTACCTACCAATTATGCTTCTTAATCCCTGCACCATTTCCTCATTTCCCCCCTTTCCCCTCCCAACAGATAACCCTCCAAATGATTCCCATACCTATGATTCTGCTCCTATTCTGGTTTGCTTAGTTGAATTTTGTTTTTGTTTTTTAGATTCAGTTGTTGATAGTTGTGAGTTTGTTGTCATTTTCATGTTCATAGTTTTGATCTTCTTTTTCTTAAGCAAGTCCCTTTGATATTTCATATAATAAAAGCTTGGTGGTGATGAACTCCCTGAGCTTTACTTTGTCTGGGAAGCCCTTTATCTGCCTGTCCATTCTAAATGATAGCTTTGATGGATAGAGTAATCTTGATTGTAGGTCCTTGTTTTTCTTCACTTTGAATATTTCTTGCCAGTCCCTTCTTGGCTGCAGTTTCTTTTGAGAAATCAGCTGATAGTCTTATAGGCATCCCTTGTAGGTAACTCTCTGATTTTCTCTTGCTACTTTTAAGATTCTCTCTTTATCTTTAACCTTTGGCATTTTAATGGTGATGTGTCTTGGTGTGGTTCTCTTTGGCTCTGGCTTGTTTGGGACTCTCTGTGCTTCCTGGACTTGTATGTCTATTTCCTTTGCCAAATTTGTGAAGTTTTCCCTCATTATTTTTTCACATAAGCTTTCAATTTCTTGCTTTTCCTCTTCTTCTGGCACCCCTATGATTTGGATGTTGGCACATTTAAAGTTGTCCCAGAGGTTCCTAAGCCTCTCCTCATTTTTTTCAATTCTTGTTTTCTTATTCTGCACTGGTTGACTGTTTTTTTCTTCCTTATGTTCTAAATCATTGATTTGAACCCCAGTTTCCTTCCCTTCACCGTTGGTTTTGTGTGAATTTTCCTTCATTTCATTTAGCATAGCCTTCACTTCTTCCCTATGCGTTTGCCATACTTAAGCTTATCTGTCAAGCCTGTGAGCATCTTTATCACCAGTGTTTTGAACTCTGCATCTGTTAGGTTGGCTATCTCCTTGTTGCTTATTTCTCCCACTAGAACCTTGATCTTTTTCCTCTTTTGGGCCATACTTCTCTGTCTCCTCATCTTGATAGGCCTCTGTGTTTGTTTGCCTCTGTGTCTTAGATAGAGCTGTCACACTGTTATGTTGTAAGGGACAGAGCTTTAGGTATTCGTCAGTACAGGGTGACCTGTTTCACCACATTGTGGTGCTGTATGTGGGGGAGGGGTCTGAGTGGGAACAATGTCTCTTGTTCAGTGCTCACCCCTTTTCCAGGCACTTCTCTCACTTCCTGTATGGGACTGGCACCTCTCTAGCTCTTTCCCCGGCCATTTGCTTCCAGAGTGGGTGGATCTACAGATATTCTAGAACCATGGGGGCTCTTTAAACAAGCGGACTCTGCTGAGAGACCGGCAGTTTCTTCCTCCGCCCCAACCCCCACAGGTTTGCACAGTCAGAAGCAATGAGGCTTTATTTTCCCTGGCGCTGGTACTGTGAGCTGTGTGGTCTGGTCTGGTGCTGGGAACACTCCCTAGGTGTCCCTGCTGACTTTTTAAAATGTGACTGCTTTCCGCCGGCCTGCTGCTGCCAGCACACCGCGTCCTCTCCGTCCCAGCTCCACCCCTCCTACCTGTCTGGGTAAATATTTCTTCTTTATATCTTTGTTTGTTGGACTTCCATGCAGCTTGATTTTCTGGAACTTCTGGTTGTTTCTAGTTTTGAGGCAGTTGTATTTCTTCTTAATTGTGAAGGGAGATGTGGCATGTCTGTCTAGGCTTCCATCTTGGCCAGAAGTCAGTATTTTTTCCCAAGACTTTAAAAAACTGAAGCCAGAATTGGTTCTCTTTTCTCTTTGAAGTCATAGGATTAGAAAAATATAAATCTAGGGCCACTGGTGATCATGCCCTTGGCTTCATAGTTGTGGGTGCTGTGATGGGTCTCCAGACGTGCCATCTGATTCAGGACTGATACACTGACACTTACTTCCTCAAGTGCCACACATGCTACCTGCTGCTGGCTCACTGCTGAGTCATTTTTCTGAGCATAGGGAGCTGCCTTGCTTGTGCTATGTCCTTCCCAGCTGTACCCAGCCCACATCCACGACTGGTTAACATGGAGGCATGAAGATCTTTCTCCTGGGCCCTCATTTGGGAAAACCATGAAGGGCTCTCCCAGCTCCAGAGCTCACCATGCAGGGGGCTGAGGTCTTTGTTGTCAGACACTACAGCCCACCTCCCTCCACCTGATCCTGCGCCCTTTGCTCCTGCACAGCTGTGGTTCCGAAGAACACTCCAAGCAAATCTTCATCGTAGGGTATCTTTTCCCAGGGAACGCAAACTATGTCACTATGGAGGAATCCCATCAAGGAGGAGGAAATGGGAATGATCAGCAATACCCAGAGGGAGCCCGAAGATCCCCTGTGGTTCCCCAATTCTTCTCCTCTTCTCAATCTTCCAAATGTGCAGAGTCACAGGTGGTTCCAAACAAGCTCACCGTTCTGGTAATCAATGCTCAGACCTGAGTGTAATTGTCTAAATGTGGGCCTGCTAGGCTAGAGTATGAGAGAATTTTATATTCTTCATACTTGTATTAACTTAGCAGAGATGATAGTTCAGCCTTTTAGCAACCCGAAAATCCAGATAGTTTATTGGAGTTTCTGTTTAGCAAAGATTCCTACATCACTTTCTGTCAAGCCAGCTCCCCGCCTCTCCATCCAAACATTGTTTAGACTTCTCAAAAGGCTGACTCAACTTTATGACTGGCAATATTTCTTACCCCCTTTTAGACACATGCCCTTACCATGAGCCAAGGGCTGGAAGGGGTTGGGGGAAGGGAAGGTGGAGAAGTTTTTGCAACTTATAGTACAAAAATAGTATTTGGAACATACTTTTTCCCCCAAATGGCACACGCTGTTCACCCATCCTATGTTCATCCCCCTTGAGAATTGCAGAGGACTTCTCTTTTATAAGGGCCGGGACTACTACTTGTTCTTACTTGGAGCTTTTAATCAGATCTAATGTGTGTTGTGGCAAAAGTGCCAGAGACATTCGCTTTGCCTGTGATGTGTGACAATGAGATGCCTTGGGGACTCAGTCCCACTGAGAATACTGAAGTGGTGACAGATCTGGGTAAGTTTGTCTTCTTTAGGGTCTAACTGTGCAAGGTCTGGAGCTAGGTGAAACTTTAGGGATCATCTGTTGCCCAAGTGGCATACACTCTGCCCCCCCGACATTCCTGCCTTGAGAGCCCAGGGCAGACATTGCTAACTGAACCCAGTGCTCTGCGCAGAGCCCCAGGGCTGACGCTTTCTCAGAGGGTCTCCTTCCCCAGGGCCCAGTGCCGCCCCATCCTCCTCAGCACGCCCCATCCTCCTCAGCACACCCCATCTGGCAGATGCTACCGATGCATTGCTTCTGGCAAACTAGATGAACTTATTCTTTTTTTTTTTTTAAACCTGACCCAATCACCTCACTCTCTTAAGGAGGTGAAATCATTGACCCAAAATTTACATTATGGTTAGTACTTAAGCTTAGACTCCTGATCCCCAATTCAGTGTTCTCTCCATCTGCCCCTTTCTGAAAATTCTCCAAACTTTTCAACCATTGTAGGCCTGCCAACTGGTCAGGTATTCAGAATTTTGGGCCCAAATTCAATGTGACTGAATGACTACATAGCCATTGCTCATGATGCTTGTGACATATACAGGGACATGGAGGCCATTCGGAGGGGGAGAGGGGGCTCGAGCATGGCTCCGTATCCAAGGGGCCTCACACACATTGATACTAATAACAAAATGCTAAGACAGACAGAGACATGTCCTGTACCCAGTGACTCACAGTTCTAAGCTAATCTCACAATGGCCCCACCTCACTATTAAAAAAATAGAGAGAGAGAGACAGACAGAGAGAAAGAGAGAGAGAGAGAAATACAATTCCATATAAGTCTCTCTGTTCAGTAACCACAACGACCAGCCATAAATGGCAAGTGACTCTTGACAAGTGGCAGTGTTTGATGCCCAGGCCACCCATCTGACTTCTGAGCCTTGAGAAGCAAGTGGCCCTTGGGATATTTGGGCCCTTGAAAATGCTAACTCTTCCCAGCACCAGCACATTCTCCTCCTACCAAGAGGATGGCAGGGCAGGAGGCAGGTTGGAAAACCACAGGCTGCCATGGGGTGCCCTGGGAGCCTGTCAAAAATCACAGGGTGATGGGTCGGCATCCAGGAAAAGATGGGCAGCGTGATCATGTCCTTTCTCCTCAGCGCAGAAAGAAGGACACACCTGAGCCTGCAGCCCCCATCCCAGAGGGTCTGAACACCAAAGTACAGTGAACCTTTGGGACTGCAGACATAATCCCAACCCTTAACATGTAGAAATGAGACCCTGAGAGGGAAGAGACCTGACTAAGAATACACAGCAAGAACAGCTGATATTTCCAAGAGCATCTTAGAGGACTGAAAAAAAGAAGGTGGGAACATGTACACATCAGAAGGCACAATAAGCTGAAACAATTCACCCAGTGAAATACCATGTGGTCCTTACAGAGCTGCTCACCATGAGAAGCAGATGTCCCAGCCCAACGCCTTCCCTGCCATCAGGTCTGTCTCCCTGCTTCCCAGCTCTGACTCTTACTGCAAAGTGACTCACTTTGGAAACAGTTTTTGTGACTCAGCCTCTGTTCTCTACCCACTAGACCAGGCTCCTGCAGGCTTCAGGGGACTTGACTACATTTACTGCGAGCTGGCAAGAGCGGTGTCCTCCTTGCATTAAAGATAAATAGGTGTTTTGTGGATTGGTGATAAACTGCATAAAATAAAAGATGAAGTAATTCATAATTAATTCAAAGTGTTTTAAACTAAGATTAATGCTCAGAGGCTCCATCCCTTTTAATCCTCATAAGAACCCCATAAATAAAAGCAATTATTCTATGTTTTCAGAAATTAAAGGACAGAGATAGTAAGTAACTGGAAATGGAGTTTCAGAGAGGTTAGGTGACTTGCCCAGTGGGCAGAGCCAGGGTTCAAAGCCAAGTCGTCCAGGTTTCCTCGGTCCTCACCCTTGCTTCCCAAAGCCCACGCTCTACCATAGCATTTTACATGTGGCCGGGACATAGTTACCTCTGTTACTTTATCAACACAACAGTTCAGTGGAAGATTGGAGGCATATTTGTCACGTTAAACAAACAAACAAACAGACAGATTTTAGAGGTAGAAACTCTATGTGTCCCTGAGGACATCACATCTTGTATGTGAGCCTCAGTCTTCCTCATCTGTATTATGGGGATAATAAGAGTGACAACTGGATAGGTTTGCTATGAAGATGAATGAGAACATGTTAAGTGAAAAGTAGTTTGTGTAAACTGCTAATTGTCATTTAGTGAAAAGTGAATAGCCCTGGCTGCTGTGGCTCAGTGGATTGAGCATCGGCCTGCGAACCAAGTGTCGCTGGTTCAATTCCCAGTCAGGGCACATTACTAGGTTGCACATCAGGTCCCCAGTTGGGGGTATGAGTGAGAGGCAACCACACAGTGATGATTCTCTCCCTCTCTTTCTCCTTTCCCCTCTCTCTAAAAATAAAATAAATAAACAAACAAATAAATAAACAATTTAGGGGAATAAAAAGTGAATAAGGGCACAGAGAATGACAGATGGAAAAAGGACAGGCAGAAAGCTAACCCAATGAGCTAGGCCTAGTGTGAAACCATTGCTGGACTTCTAGCAAGTAATAATAGTAATATATGCTATCTACAGAATGCCAAAAGCTCTAGAACTTATGTAGAGCTTTCTAGAACACAGTTCTCTTCACATCAATAATTAATAGTCATGCTTTGAATCTCTTTTTTTTTTTTTTTCTTTAGTCAGTGTAACCATTTATAGTACATGTGTTAGGGAAGTCTCAGGAGCCTGTGTTAGAAAATATATCTAATTCTTTTTTATTGTGAGATATCAAACTGAAAGCAACAAATAAACAAACAAGAAAAACAAACAGAAACTCATAGACACAGACAACAGTATGGTGGTTACCAAAGGGAAAGGCGGTGCAGGGATAGAAAAGGGTTAAAGGGGTCAAATATGTGGTAATGAAAGAAGATCGGACTCTGGGTAATGGGCACATGTGTCATGAAATTGTACACTTATAACCTATATAATTTTATTAACCAATGCCACCCCGATAAATTTGATTTTTTTATAAACTATATCTAATTCTAACAGTGCTCTTCTAAAGTAGGTGCTGTGTAGTTGTGGAAACTGAGGCACAAGGATCCGTGACCCCTGACGCCACAGGCAGTAAGTGAAGGGGTTGAATTACATGTAGGCCTGGTCTACCGTGCAGGCCCACTAAGTACCTGGCTTCCCTGGACAGACACAACTTCACTGCACCCTAAGCAAATAACAGAGCAGAGTTACCCACACAAGAAGGAGCAGTGTTAGCCTAGAGGAGGGAACCGGAAAAGTCCTTCCCCAGCTCTGAAGGCTGCCCGGGGGAAGAGGCGCTGAGCCCTCCCGGAGCCTCCGGGGCTCACCTTGAAGGACTTTCTCTCCCGCCCCAACAGCGGCTTCCATGCTGCTGAGTCAGGCCTCTGGTTTCTTTCTCATTTTTTCTCCCTCACATAATTTCCCACAGTGCTTTTTCTAAACTTCTTCTTTCCTTGAATCCTCAACTCACCCCACAGGACCCTGCCTCTCCTTGCTCCCCAATCCCACTTCCCAGTTTTCCTCTTGGCCTCTGACATTTTTCTGAGTTAACTGGAAAGGGCAGCCCAGTCTCAGTCCTTCAGGTTAAAATTGCATTTCACCTTGAAAAATAAAGCTTCATTACAATCAAACAATTTATTAAAGACTTTGCATTTCAAAGTCTTTAATAAATTGTGCCAATCAGACTTAGAAGGAAGCACATTTACAGTTGGTTTTATTTATTATTATTATTATTAATTTATTTTTAAGTATATTTTATTGATTATGTTGTTACAGTAGTTCCAATTTTTTCCCCTTTGCTCCCCTCTGCCCAGTACCCCCCCTTCCCATCCAGTAATTCTATCCACCTTAGTTCATGTCCATGGGTCATGCATATAAGTTCTTTGGCTTCACCCTTTCCTATATTATTCTTAACTTACCCCTGTCTATTTTGTACCAATTGATTATGCTTCTTAATCCCTGCACCATTTCCCCATTTCTCCCCCTCCCCACTCCCAGCTGGTAACCCTCCAAATGATCCCCATACCTATGATTCTGCTCCTATTCTGGTTTGCTTAGTTGAATTTTGTTTTTGTTTTTTAGATTCAGTTGTTGATAGTTGTGAGTTTGTTGTCATTTTCATGTTCATAGTTTTGATCTTCTTTTTCTTAAGCAAGTCCCTTTGATATTTCATATAATAAAAGCTTGGTGGTGATGAACTCCCTGAGCTTTACTTTGTCTGGGAAGCCCTTTATCTATTATTATTATTATTAATTTATTTTAAGTATATTTTATTTATTATGTTGTTACAGTAGTTCCAATTTTTTCCCCTTTGCTCCCCTCTGCCCAGTACCCCCCTTCCCATCCAGTAATTCTATCCACCTTAGTTCATGTCCATGGGTCATACATATAAGTTCTTTGGCTTCACCCTTTCCTATATTATTCTTAACTTACCCCTGTCTATTTTGTACCAATTGATTATGCTTCTTAATCCCTGCACCATTTCCCCATTTCTCCCCCTCCCCCTCCCAGCTGATAACCCTCCAAATGATCCCCATACCTATGATTCTGTTCCTATTCCGGTTTGCTTAGTTGAATTTTGTTTTTATTTTTTGGATTCAGTTGTTGATAGTTTTGAGTTTATCGTCATTTAGTGTTCATAGTTTTGATCTTCTTTTTCTTAAGTAATTCCCTTTGATATTTCATATAATAATGGCTTGGTGATGATGAACTCCTTTAGCTTCACCTTGTCTGGGAAGCACTTCATCTGCCCTTTCATTCCAAATGATAGCTTTGCTGGATAGAGTAATCCTGGTTGCAGGTTGCTTTTCATCACATTGGATACTGTTGGCCAGTCCCTTCCTGCCTGCAAAGTGTCCTCTGAGAAATCAGCTGATAGTCCTATAGGCACCCCCTGTAGGCGACTCTTGGTCTCTCTTTTGCTGCCCCCAGGACTCTCTATTTTTCACCTTTGGCATCTCAATAATGATGTGTCCTGGTGTGTCCCCTCTGGGTCCAGCTCATTTGGAACCCTCCATGCTTCCTGAACCTGTATGTCCAACTCCTTTGCAAAATTTGGGAAGTTTTCCTCATTTTTTTCAATTCTTGCTTCCTCATTCTGCACTGGTTGACTGTTTTTTTCTTCCTTAAATTACAAATCATTGATTTGAACCCCAGTTTCCTTCCCTTCACTATTGGTTTTGTGTAGATTTTCCTTTGTTTCACTTAGCATAGCCTTCACTTCTTCTCTTATGGGTTTGCCATACTCAAGCATATCTGTCAAGCATGTGAGCATCTTTATCACCAGTGTTTTGAATTCTGCATGTGTCAGGTTGTCTATCCCCTCATCTGTTAGGTTGACTATCTCCTCATGCTTAGTTCTCCCATTGAAACCTTGATCTGTTTCCCCTTTTGGGCCATACTTCTCTGTCTCCTCATTCTGACAGACTCCTGTGTTTGTTTGCCTCTGTGTCCCAGGTAGAGCTGTCGCTCCTGTTATGTTGTAAAGGGCAGAGCCTTAGGGACTCGTCAGTACAGGGTGACCTGTTTCACCACGTTGTGGCGCTGTATGTGGGGGAGGGGTCCAAGAGGGAAATGCTTGCTCAGCATTTGCCCCTTTTCCAGGCACATCTCCCACTTCTGCACCAGACTGGCACCCCTCTAGCTGCTGCCCTGGGTGGATCTGTGGATGTTCTAGGACAGTGGGGGCCTTTTAAACAAGCAGATTCTTCCTCTACCGCAACACCCATTGGTCTTCACAGTCAGAAGCAACGAGGCTTGATTTTCCCCAGGTGTCCCTCCTGACTTTTTAAAACATGTGACTGTGTGTTCTGCCAGCCTGCCACTGTCGCTGCTGCTGCCGCCACGACACCACGTCCTCTCTGCCATGGCTCCGCCCCTCCTACCTATCTGGATGAGTGTTTCTTCTTTATATCTTTGTTTGCTGGACTTCCATGCAGTTTGATTTTATAGAACTTCTGGTTGTTTCTAGTTTTGAAGTAGTTCTATTCCTTCTTAGTTGTGGATGGAGACGCAGAGTGTCTGTCTAGGTCTCCATCTTGGCTGGAAGTCCTCATTTATTATTTATTTATTTATCCTCACTTGAGGACGTGCTTATTAATTTTAGAGAAAGGGAATGAGAGAGAGAGAGAGAGAGAGAGAGAGAGAGAGAGAGAGAGAAACGTCATTCAGTTGCCTCTCTTTGAGCCCCAACTGGAGATCAAACCCACAACCTAGGCATGTGCCCTGATGGGAATCAAACCCACAGTCTTTTGGTTTATGAGATGACACTCCAACTAACTGAGCCACACTGACCAGAACTACAGTGGCTTTTATTTTTAAGGTCTGTGCTTGTATCTATGAGCTTTGGAATGCTAAATAAAATTCTGTCCCTTTCTTCTTGAATTTAGGGTCTGGTAGTTCAATAGTTGAGATTAATGTAATAACAGAAATAATCAGGCAGTCCCATTTATTAAAACAATTAGCCTGTGGGAGAGAAACATAAACAGATGCCCAGCTACTTGACTAAGTCAGGCAAACTATCAGAATCTGATCCTTGATGAACTATTTTTAGTTATTCACCCATTCAACACATATTTCATGAATTCCTACTATGTGCTAGCTATTCTTCCAGGCTCTGGGGATAGAGTGATGAAGAAGGCAGGCAAATCCCCTTCTCTCTTGGGTCGTACATGGCCCTAGATTATATGACATAAGGTAGGTGGTAGTAAAGCTGTGAAGAAAAAGCAGCAGAGAAGGAATCAGAAAGTAACCAGTGAAGGAAGTAGGGCCTGAAGCTCACAAGTCCAGGATGACCCGCCCCTGCCCCCCACCTCACCGAGAAGGTGATGAATGACCTGAGTGAGGACAGGGAGTGAGTCATGGGTCATTCTAGGTGAACAGTGTCCTAGGTGAAGGGGAGAGAAAGTGCAAAGGCCCTGTAGTAGGAGTGAGCTTGGCATCTTTGAGGAGAGACCAGTATGACTGGGAGGAAGAAACATCTAGAATTTAGGTTGGAGAAGCAGAAGGAACAGATCCCTGGGCTCTGTGGAGTTTGTGTTTTCTTCTGCATATTTCGGGAAGCCACTGATGGGTTCTGAGCAGAGGATGATATGTGGTCTATGGTTTTAAAAACCTACCATGTCCCTGATCCGATCCTTACACAGAGCTGTCCATGAGAGACCAGGAGACTTCTGTATTAACCGGGGTTTTAACTGATGGCTACCAGATGGGAGGGAGTTTAGGGAGCTGGGTGAGAAAGATGAAGGGATTAAGAAAGAAAAATTGGAAGCCACAAAGCATTCATGGGGATGTAAAGTATAGCATAGAGAATGCAGTCAGTACTATTGCAATGACTATGTATGGTGCCAGGGGGGTACTAGGCTTATTGAGATTGGGGATCTCTTTATAAGTTATGTAAATGCCTAACCACTGTGCTGTACACCTGAAACTGAGTGAATGTCAACTGCAATTAAAATTGTTTTAATTAAAAAGAAACTAACTGGGGTTTTGTGGGTTATCATGGTTCACCTGGGATGATCTTGTTAAGAAGGAAATGTGGATTCCAGTGCAGAGAAGACAGTCTGGCTCACAGACAGGAGGAAGCCCTTCTCAGTGATGGTACAGGCATGCGTGGCACTGCAGGCAGATGTCGGGGAGCTGTGCAAGTGAGCGTTCCCCCAAGTTCCTTAGGATACCACTGGCTTCAAGGTATGTGAATACATTTTACACAATAAAGGGTCGAGTAAGCCTGGGAGATGCTCTGTTCAGAAAAAGTGACCAGGTCTCTTCCCTGCAAGCCTTCTCAGGGTCTCCAGCGTGCTGAGCCTCTGGACTCTCCCTCACGGAGCTGGAATTGGCAGGGCTCCACAAACTTACTTGAGCACAGAACTCCTCACGTAAAACACACGCTGTGAAACCCCAGTTTAACGACTTCAGCTTAAAACCAGCTAAGACCTATTCAGAGATGAAAACAGGGGTATAATAAGTAATAGACCTTGAAACCAGGGATCGGGCACTTTCAGTTAATATGAGGCCAATGTAAACTTACCAGAGCTTGATAAAGTTAACAACAAATAAAAACATGAAAAGGTCACTTTTGCTACCCTGTTTAGAACTGTAAGATAGAGCAAAGATCCCCAAATATTCCAGATGGTGCACTAGAGCGTGTGAAGACATTACTGTGATGTTCTTTTATATTTATATTGCTCCAAAAACATCTTCAAGAAATAAGTATTCTAATATTTACTACATGGATTGAAAGTGGTGCATGTAGATGATTTATAAATACATGCATGGGCTTGGATGTTCAGAAATGTTATGGCTAGGGAACACAATCAGGAAAGGCTTGGAATTAGATGAGCTGGCGAAGGAGGTGTCCGGAGCTTGCACCAAGCTGTGGCTGGGGAAGGGAAGAGGAAGGAATAAAATCAGAACTTGACAAGAGTGGGATCTGGTGGGGCAGAGAGTGTTGGGAAACTGGAGGTGGTTGTCAGCAGCAGCTATGACAAGATGGGGGAGGAGTGGAATGAATGGTGGTGATTCCAAGGCTAGGAGCTCAGAAGGTGCTTCAACTTTGTGTTGGGGACATTGAGAAGGACTATAGCCAGGGGGCCGCTATGTCCCCGTATTGCAGCACTGTCCAGGGCATAAGTGTTCAGTAAGTGTTGGCAAGATAAGTGAATGGATCAATGAATGAGTGTAAGCAGAGGGCTCAGCAAAAGAATGTAGAGCAGGAAAATTTGGGCAAAATGGAAATCATCTTCCAGATCAAGATCCCACACAATGCCGTTTCTTAAAATATTAAACAAAAAAGAAACCTCTGATATTTGTTAATTTTTTGAACATGAGATTAATACTATTTTCAAAAGAACAATTTCTTGGATGTGTCTATACTTGTTTTTATGACAGCCTTTAAAATTGTTACGTCATATATACAATCATTGCAGAAATATCAGAAAATGCAGGTAAGAAAAAAAAGGGGGAGGGAAGGAGGGAGATAAAGCTTATCATACTACCACCCAGAGATAACTCAGGCACATTTTTACAAATATGGGCTTGTAATACATTCTACCTTGTAATTTTCACTCAACAATATGTTCTAAGAACCTCTGCATGTCAACGAACATGTTTCCATTAAGTCATTTTCAACATCTGCGTAATATTCCATTAAGTGGAAGTATTATAATATATTCCACCAATCCTCTATTATTGCATCATTGTTTTGCTTCTTTATTTTCAAAGACGCTGCAATACATATACAACAACATCTTTGTCCATATACTTAATTAGTTTCCCAGGCTTCCTACCCAGAGGCTGGATTATTGACTCATTTAAAATATCTTTGATATGCTTTTTCTACTTGCCCTCCAGTAATTTTGAGTGAGATTTCATAACTTACGTAACCTCTTTTATTTAAACTGCCATTGCACATATACTCATACAGTACTTGATTTCTGCAGCAACCCCATGGGCAAGCTTTGTTGTTCCTATTTCACAGGAGACAAAGAATTTCAAAGCAGCATGAGCCTCTCTCAAGATTACACAACACTCACACTAAGCTTCTGTGAGGGCTGTTTCTATATCACTGGATGAAATGCCAACATGCCAGTGAAAAATTCCAATGCCCCATTCTGTGCTTTCCTCGTCAACAACAAAGTACATGAGCTCAAGTTTCTAATGAGGGTGTTTCAAAATTAAACAATAGCTAGATATTGTCCGCTTGACACTGGCTTCTCTTTCCTTGTAGAGAAGGCTTCCTGACGTCTTGCTAAATAACTAACTTGGCCCTTGAGTAAGTCCCTTTGTTAAAATAGGGTCCCTTGTAACTGTCGCTTGGCTGCCAGCACTGTTGATGGCGTTTGGATATTCTTGTTTGCCTTCAAACAAACAGAGGATCAGGGGAATACAGAGCTCAAAAGAGCCTTGCAGATCATTTCAATTTCGCCCCAGCTGGTGGAGATAAGGAAGCCTGTCTGTGTCTAATTGGGAAGTGACTTGTTCAAGGTCATACAGTCAGCGAACGGCAGAGGAGAAACTCACCTGACCTCCAGTCAGAGCTCTGGTTAGCACTACTGAATCTTATACTTAGTTTGTACCTTAAAATCATGGAGTCTAACCACATAATTTTGTATTCAGAGAAACCGAGGTTTAAAAAGAGGAAGTAACTTACTCAACGATGAAGAGGTAATTAATAGGAGAGCTTGGATGATGGCCCAGATGTCCTGACTCCCAGATATGAGGCTGGTCTCAGACTCCAGTCTTCCCCCTGCCTCAGAATCTACATCAGAAAGCCAGAACCAGGGTGGGTTGAGTGAGGCATTCACCCCAAGTGCAAATTTTAAGGGGGCTCTAAGATAAGTCATATTTTCATGCAGTATATTTTAAAATCAGGATTAATATAAAACATCCATAGTGAATAAAATATCCAAATATTAAATAAAGGCAGGCTCCAACCCTGGATTTGCGTGATTCACCTCACTCACCCCAACCTAATCCTGGCCCTTATTTTAAAATTTGATGTTTTGCTCACCGTGGCTATGCCTGCATTAACTTTTGTGTCAGAGGCAAGTACCCGACTCACCTCAACCTTGTCAGACACCTGCAGAGCCTGGACCACAGAAGTTCTTGGGAGTAAGTCTCCAATGAAGAGACAGATCGCTCACAAGGAACTAGAGGCCTGTGACAAATGAGACTGACGGTCACGTTGACAGAAGAGCCTTCCAACTAGGTCCGGGGGCCGTGGAGAAATGGCAACTAAAGAAATGGTGAATGGAGCTCAAGTTCTCATGATACCAACTTGAGCCATTCAAAGAGAAATCATTTAAGAATCTGTGACGTTTGGTTCTGAGTTTCATTAAATCAGCTGTTCAAGCACGGGGTGTGGTGAACAGGCTTGTCAGCTATTATGAAAAAAATCTGGGCCTTTTAATTGACCACGGGCTTAACACGAGCCCCTGATGGGAGGGGATGGTCAGAAATCTAAATGGAACCTTGGGCTGTACGCATGGGCACCTGGTAGTGAGAAGCTGTGAGAACTGGGAGAATACGTTCTGCAGGAAAGGCTCAAGTTGCTCTTTGAGGCTGGAAGGGTGCTTGCTATGGGTGGAATTGTGTCTTCCCCCCAAAAGTCAAAGTTCCAACCACTAGACCACTAGTATCTGTGAATGTGACCTTATTCGAAAACAGGGTCTTTGCCGATGACCAGGCAGAGGTGAGATTATTAGCATGGGCCCTAATCCAATAGGACTGACATCCTCATAAAAAGGGGTACTTTGGACACAGGGACACACACAGAGGGAGAAGGCCATGTGATGATGAAGACAAAGATCAGGGGAGAATATCTACAAGCCAAGGAACCCCAAATATTGCCACAAAAGCACCCGGGGCTTGGAGAGGCATGGAACAGATTTTCTCCCAAAGTCCCCAGAAATAAGCAACCCTGCCAACACTTGATTTTGAATTCCTAACCTCCAGATGTGTGAGACAGTGAATTTGTGTTATTTCGAGCCACCCAGGTTACGGCAGCGTGAGGAAACCAATGCTGTGCCCCAGAAAGCATTTGGCCTATGAGCACTTCTGTGCCTGAGGGAAGCAGGGAGAACCCATCCATCCTGGTTCTTGTGGACAAAGCCAACCTCCTGCCTGCCACAGGGCCTGCAGGGACTATTCATTAAGAAAGAAATGAATTTCAAAATCATCTACTATTCTCACTCATACTAAGCACAAACCATTTTAACCTCATTCTAATTTCAGGGGCTGAATCATAGATGCCAGATACAGACAGCAGCAGCGTAGAATGGTGGGGTTCAGCCCACAGGTGAGCAAAGTAGGATTTAATGAGGACGGGCACGGGCTCTTTCCGTGCACACTTCCCCCTTCCAAACAGGGGAATGCTTTGCCCCCTTTTCCCAACATCCATCAACATATCCCTCAGTACTTTGCTGCATCTACAGCTTAAAATTTAAGTGAGAAATTATTCACGCTTAGCAGAGGTCAGAAAAGATATGATGCCCGCTGGTTCTTATAAAGGAACAGCGATATCTAATATTCAAGGAAATCTTACTTTGTGTCCTGTGCTAAGCATGCAGACTGCATTATCTCACTGAAGGCTCGCAGTAATGCTGCTAGGCAGGTTTTATTTTATCATTGACTTACATGTGAGGTAAAGCAACACCTGCTCCGGGGGTAGGATTCAGACATAAGCCCAGTCAGACGGTCTCTGAAGTCCATGTTCTTCACCCACTCCGCTGTGCTGGGACTGGCTCAAGAGGCCACACGAAGAAGCAGAAAGAGGTCTGGCCAGAACCAGGGAACTTGGGTACCCAACACCAACCAATTGGCACCTTGAGCAAATGCCTTCACCTCTCCGAGCCTTCATTTTCTCATCGGCAAATGGAAGTGGCTGCTCTAGATCATGGAGGTAGAAGTCTTTCCACAGTGGACTATGGCTTTATTCATTCCTTCCGCAAATATTTATTAAGTGTCCACTATGGACCAGGCACAATTCCAGACACTGTGACAACAATAACCAATATAAACAAAGTCCTCGCATTCATGGAGCTTGTACTTTAGAAGCGGGGGGGGAGGAATACAAAATAAACAGGTTCAAAGTTCTGGAAAAAAGATAAGCCCCAAGAAGAAAATGAAGTAGGGTAAGAGATTGAGAGTGATGGGGGCAGGATGGTGGCTATTTATATGTGGGGCAGTGGGATACCTGGGACATCCACCTCTTCTTTTCCCCTCTAATAATAGTAGGTTATTTTTAAATTCTTTCTTAATGAAGTAAAGAATGGAATAATGCAAAGGAAGGTGTAAGAAATAAGCACATAGGCTACATAAAATTGGAACTAAAGGCATTAATGCCTTACAAGCTAGTAAATGGCTACTGAAAATTGCTCAAATTTAAATCAGATGCACATGGAAGCTTTGTTTAAGCCACTCCCCGCTTTTGTCAGTAAGTCCTTTATCATGAATCCAATCTTATGTAATTTTAGTATAATTTAGTAGCCTCAAAATTATATAACATGCTCAGGTTCCATTGTAATTCCTAACTGTTCTAAGCTTAACTCAGTGACTCCCGGCTGGAGTCGATTACAGGAAATAGCCAGCAATAGGTAAGTACACGTTATTGCTGGCGTGTCAGCTAATTAAGATCTTAAAACGTCTTTGTTGAAAGCTCTCAGGTCATCTGAGGTCAGTTAGTTGTATTTGACCCAAGTTTACATGGTAAAAGCTTTAAGAAGAAGTGGTTTCTAAGGTCCATGGACTCTCCCTTTCCATAGCTCTGGCGCCTGTCGTATCTCTATGTTTGCCGCTGTGCTAGGGTCAAGGCCACCACCGTCTTTGACTCTGTCTCCACTCTCACCCCCGCCCAGTTCATTCCCCATGTTGTAGTAGCCAGGAGGACATTTCTAAAACGAAACATGCGACCTGAGAGTCACTTTTCTCCTGAAACTCTCCAATGCTGGTGGCTACACAGCTCTATGCATCTGTCAAAATCCACAGACCTGCACGCATGAAGACAGTACATTTTACTGCATGCAAACTATATCTCAATGACACTGACTTTGAAAATCTCCAGGGGCAGTCACTGCTCACAAGGTAAAACACTAACCTTTCACAAGGTAGTGATATCATGCAGTGGTTAGATATTCATTGTCGGCCTGGATTCAAAGCCCAGTCTCATAACATCACTTATTAACTGGGTAACCTTGACCAAACCACCTAAACTCTCTGTACTCATTATCCTTATTTGTCAAAATGAGATCATAACAGTATCTACCTCTTAGAGTTGTCATGATGATTAAATGAGTTAATTCCTATAAAGCACTTAGAACAGAGCCTGTTGTATAAGTGCTCATTCACAGTATAGTACTACAAACAAGACTGATAGCACCCTTCATGATTAGAAGCTGTGTCAGTTTGCCAGGGTTGCCATAACAAAGGACCACAAAATGGTGGCTTCAACAACAGAACTGTATTGTCTCCTGATTCTAGAGGCTAGGAGTCCAAGATCAAGGTGCTGGCAGGGTTGGCTCCTTCTGAAGGCTGGTTCAGGCCTGTCTGCTAGCTTCTGGCAGTTTGCTGACAATCGGGCACCCCTTGGCTTACAGAGGCACCACCTCAGTTTCTGTCTTCATGTTCACACAGCATTTTTCCTATATGTGTGTGTATGTCTTCAAATTCATCCCCTTTTTTTAAATAAAGACACCAGTCATATGGTAGGGGCCCACCTTTCTTCAGTATGACCTCATCTTAACTAATTACATCTGCAACAACCCTACTTCCAAATAAGGTCACATTGTGAGGTATTGGGGGTTAGAACTTGAACATGTAAATTTGGGAGAGACATACCTCTACCTATAACAGGCCCTGGCATGTTGCGTTTTCCCCTCTGCCAATAATATCTCTTCCAGCAACCTCACGCATACACTAATTTGTTTGGCAAACTCCTACTCATCCCGCAGATTTCAGTTTGATATTGCTTTCTTGGAAAAGTTCTTCCTAATATTTTGCCAACCCACACATTATAATAGGGACCTTTCTCATGTTTTCAGTGTCCCTGGACTTAAACCTTCCCCAACCCTTACCACTCTGCACTGTACTTGCCTGTCTACTGACCTGTCTCCCCACAAGACCTCAAATATCTCACAGACAAGGATTGGTTAATATTGAGTCTCCCAGTCCAGATGGGCTCTAAGTAAATATCTATCGAGTCAATGAATGCTAATGTTCCTTTCTATAGTCTGGGCACCACCTATTTTATGTTCTTCTGGATGGTTAGAAGAAGAAAGCTGCAAAAGTTAGAAAGAAAAAGTTTTTAAGCAACATAACAGTTGGTGTTCAGTTTGAAGATTAGAACTCTGCTAGGTATTTCAAATAAAAGCTATGTAACACAGAGAACTGATTGCCCTGTTATTGGGTGGGTGAAAAAGCAAAAAGGGAATGCTGAGAAAATCCTGTTATGAGTAATGGCAGGAAGCTGCCATCACCCCCTAGGACTGGGGGAACAGAAGGGAAATAGAAAAGTTACCAGAAACTAAGAGTGAGAGGATGGTGCCGTGCGTGGCTGAGGCTGAGGTCTCAGAGAGGCAGAAAGCACGTGCCTGCAGCTTGGACTCTGAGTTGGAGAACGCCCACAGCCAACACACAGTGTGCTGAAAGTTACCAAGGGTAGAGCCATGAGTGTCCTCTGCTGTCAGAGGGAAACACAAGGTACCCAGCGAGGAACTCCAAGCCATGTAGTTTGCAGACTTCTAGCTCCAGCATCACAGGGCAGGGACAGGAAGGTGGGGTAGGAGCTGAGTCAGTTGGCACATAGCCAGCACAAGCAAAGACCCTGATATGAAGGTAGACAGATTTCATGTAATTAGGAAAGACTCTGCCGGGGGGTTTCTAACACTGGCTCTGCCACAGATTGACCTTGGGCAAGCAGCTTCCTTCCCGTGCTCCCCTTCTGTGGCAGGGGGAAGGAATTAGATAATCTCTAAGGGCTTTTCCAAGTATGAGCAGAGATTTGACAGGGAGTTGCTGGGGATTTCTGAGCGATGTTGTCACTCTAGAGGCTCCTAGCAAAGGCTTTAGCCATCAAACAAATGTGACATTTCCTTTTTCCCTTTCTGCGGCTACTGTTTACATGTCCCAAAGAAGACAGAGGAAGGAAGTCAGGGCTGCATTGCTCTAATGTGATGACTCCCTCGGACAAACGGATTCCAAAATAGCAACTAAGAAGAATGTTTCACATTTGGTTAAATGAACAAATAAATGAAATGCAGGGGGTGGGGGGAGGGGGAGGAGCAGGTGGAAAGAGCACATTTGTGTACACACAGACCCCAAGTCTCCTGTGTGTCTGACTCACATCTACAAAATTTTCTCAGGTCCTGTCATCCTGACCTTGCTCTGCCTTGTCGGGAGGTCAGTCATGGTGTAGGGAGTCATGGCTCAAGTCTCAGCAGAGCCACATCCCAGCCAGGAGACCGAAAGCAAGGCCTTGGGTTTTGCTCCTACGAGCCTTGCTTTCCTGCCTGCCTCTCAGGAGCCTAAGGAGCAAATGAGCTCATACGTGTGCAAGTACTATCTCAACCCGGGTCCTATTTACAAGACTGTAGTCATTTTATGAAAATACATTAAGCTTGAGAATATATTTATGAAAATCTATTGAGTATACTTAAGATTTTTGCACATACATGTATGTTTTTGACCTCAGTAAAACAATTACCAAAAAAACCTATGAAAAGGTGATTTAAGTGTAGTTTAATTTATGAACTAATGGCAGTACTGGGTGATAAGACGTGACCTACTTAGATAACAGATCCAACAGTGTGAGTAAATATATAAAAGAGAACTAAGTACTCTAGATTTCACAGACATAGCTAACATTCTATAGGCGTATCCCTTAATTTTAGCTTTGCCAAAGGAACACATGCTTAGTGTAGAGAATCTGGAAACTATAGGCAAGTATGGTGAAGAAAATAGAACTTAAGCATAAGTTCACCTTCAGATACACACAATGAAAATTTCTCTGTGAATTACATATACTAATGTATTATGAAGGACTCACTGGTAAGAACATTCTTTATTCTTTTCCTTCTTGTCTACTTCTTGACAGACTCAGAAATCGAGAATTCTTATAAGCCAGGCAGGGGTAGAATTGTGAGGGCCTACAGGAACCAGGTGAAACAGCTGAGATGAGCAAGTGCTATGATAAGTGGCAGCTGACTACTGGCCTAAAAGACAGAGACATCATGGAGTGGTAGAGACTGTGGAAAACTCAAGACCATGTACCCAAAGGGTACTTAGCTCCAACCCATGATTCTGTATTTCCAGTGTGGCTGGGTCACTGATATTTTAAAGAGAAGCTGGGCATCTGGAATTTTATGTATAAGTCCCCAGTTTTTAAAATGTTAGTGCCTAATTAATTTTTTAACTCTTTGGGTCAAACCAAAGTCATCTATAGGGCAAATGTAGCCTGTGGCTGCCAATCTGCAACCTCTGCTAAAGGCAAAGAGGGTAGGGGAGGATTCATTGAAGGTCTTAGGCAGGAAAGTAACACTAGGAGCCAATATGTAGTTCAGAAAGTTCTTGAGGCAACACAGGTGGAGGGGGGACTGGAGAGGGGACTGTAGAAGGGAGAGCCTGGAGGTGGTGAAGAGAGAATATTCCAGGTGAGTGATGACTGGGAGGGACAGTGAAGAGGGAAGCAGGAGAGCAGAGGAGAGGGTGTGGTGTTGGGAGAATTGCAGGGAGGGGCTGGGAGCCCCAGAGGAGTGTCACTGTAGCAGTCTTGCCTAGAGCCCTGGAAACCCAAGGTTCAAGTATGAGGAAGGAAGTGCCTTGCTTGGTAACAGAGGAGGAACTGCTTAGTGTGAGAGATGTCTCCTCCCTAAATAGCAAAAAGACTAAATAAGCTATTGATTTTCGGGCAGCATGTGGGCTGAGCAGTCTGGACCGGAAGTAGGGGGAAGAGAAGAGGAACAAAGTTGGAACCAAGTCTGATACCTTGAAGGGAGTGGAATGCTTAATCTGAAGAAGAAAAGGTGAGACACACGGGAGCTGGCAGGTTTGCTTGCAAAAACGATTAATGAATGAATGTGCACATGTGGCAAGTATTCCGACAGGTGCTAGGTTTGGGGACTGTAGTGACAAGCAAAAGTAAATAAAATCCATCTTGTCCCTGCCCTGAGGGAGTCTTCTGGAAAGATACTGAGTGAATACTTTCACAGATAAATGCAAAGGTGCAAAACTGAGATAAGTGTTGAGCAGGAGAGGAACGTGATGAATGGAGGGCATGTCCTAGAGGGTGGGGACAGAGACTTCCAGAGGAAATGAGGATTCAGCTGAGAGCTAAGAGATGAGTAAACAGTCATGAGGTCAACAGGGGAAGGAAGGGCTTGTAGGCATGAGGAACAGCATGTGCAAAGGTCTGACTCACAGGAAGGATGGAGCAGGCCAGTATGGTGAGCGCACCAGGAGGGGCTGTGGGCTGGAGGCGGGATGAGGCTTGTTCTTTGTGGGCTGGGTCCACAGGGCTTTCATTGAGGGGTCGCAGACACACTTTTTATAAGAGATTGATACAGGTGTTTGGAATTTGTCATTTGCTTTTAGTTCATATTCCAGGCCTTGTCCTAAATTATTGTCTCATGAATCCACACAACAGTCTCAGAAGATTTGTGTCCCCTTATTGTGGCTGGGTAAAAAGCACCCCAAAACTTAGTGCCTTAAACAACAATCACTGTTATTATGTCTCTTGATTGTGGAAGGGGTTCAACTGGGTGAGTGTTTCTTAGAGCTCCTCAAGCATTTACAGCCAGATGGTGGCTGGGGCTGGAGTCCCCTTAAGGCTGGGGCTACACTGCAGTGACTGGGACCATCGCTTTCCTTGGGGATCCTTCAAGTTTGGGCTTCCTCTCTGCATGGATGTCTCTAGGTAGTGTACATGGGGAGGTCTTCCCCCAGAGCAAGTAATTCAGGAGAGATAGGCAGAAATGGACAGTCCTCATAAGGACTGGCCCCAGAACTGCCACAATGTCATTTCTGCTGTACGCATTGGTCCCAAGTCAGGCCAGACTCCAGGGGATGAAATAAAAAACTCCACCTTTTAACGGGCCATGGTATGGGCATATAGGAGGAAAGGAGTTAGTGATGGTCACTTTAGAGATAAGCCATCGTAGTAATTGAAATCACCAGCCCCAATTTTCAGATGAAGGGATCAAGGTTGAAGGACAAATCTTTGCAAAGCCAGCAGCAAGTGGCAGAGCTAGAATGTAGACCCAGGTCAACCTGATTCCAAAGCTTTCCTACATTGAACCACTGTGCTATTCCTTCATCAGGGCAGGATGGAGCAATGGGAAAGCCCTGAGTTCTGCTCCCAGAGCTGCCGCCCCTTCACTGTGTGACATTAGATAAGCCCCTTCTCACCTGGGAGCCTCAGGCCCCTCACCAATGCCCGGAGAGTTGGGCAGCTACAGAATTCTGGGCTTCTGAGGGTCTGTGGTGCACACCAAATGCTCCCCCTCTCAGGCCTCAGCATGTCAGCTCCAGGGCAGGGCAGGGGCCTCTGCTCTTCCTCCCTCCCCTATCCTCTTAGCAACGCTCGCCTTGGTCCCCTGGCTGCTCTGTTTACCCAGCCTCCCCTCCCGCTCCCCTTAACTGTAACCATAACTGGGAAGCTATGCCCTCAGCCTCTGCCCTCCACAGCTCCACAGCCTTTCTTGAGCCGCTGATTCCACGCCTGACTAGGAACTTCACAGAGGCTAAGGCCAATATCTTTCTTCATGCCAGACAGGGCACATCAGGCTTTGTTGCTCTTTGCACATAATTGGTCCTTCACGAGAGTGTGTTGAATGAGAGCCTGTGTACGTGAATCCACGCTCTTGTTCTATGCAAACTGCCCAGCTGCTCACTAGAGGGCAAACCTAGTGAGGACAGGAAATGCATGTGACTCTCTCATCACTGTATCAACAGTGTTTGAGGAAGTGCCTGGCCTGCAGTCAGGAACCAAAACTTATGAAGTCTGCCCAGAAGGTATCCAGCCATGTAATAAAAAAACATTTGTTGAAAAACATACAAGATACAAGAAATATTGTAAATAGGGCAACGAGGCCTCCGTCCCCTTCAAAGTAGGCACGTTGGGACCTTGCACATCTCCCCTAATCGCCATCAGCTTCCCCGTCATATTTTTCTGAATCTCATCAATAGTCTGAAATTGCTTCCCTTTCAAAGGTGACTTTAGTTTTGGGAAAAGCCAGAAGTCGGAGGACGCCAAATCTGGGCTGTAGGGGGCGCTTGAGTTCCCCGGGGGATCTGATGTTTCATCAAAAAACCCTGCATGAAATGTGATTCATGAGCAGGCGTATTGTGCTGAAGCTGCCAATCACCGGTTATCCAGAGCTGCAGCCTTATAAGTCATCTGAATAGTTTCCGTAGAGGAATGTTCAAGCTTCATGCAAAATCTGATGCAGATGTGTTGCTCTACTTGCTCAGGATTTTGAATGTAATGGCCACACAGCACACATGCTCGCTCAACAGTGTCTACCACCCCCACTGGCTAGTACAGTGAAGTCATCATTGTTCATGCATCTGCATTCCAGTCCACTCTCCTTCACTGCCAGGTTACATCCATGTCGCACAAACCATTCTCATTACATTAACAATGGCTGGACATTTTCCGGACAGATCTTGTATTTACTAGCAGCACCAGCTAATATTTTTTTAAATCCCTGGCATTTAATTCTTTAGGTATCTGCTTTCTGGCTCAATTCATCCTCAAAAATATTTCAGCTTAATTTTCCTCTTCTGTTTATTCTCATTTCTGATATTACTTTTCTCCTTATTTTTTTTCTAGCAACATTCCCTTTCAGCTTAAGCCATTGAAATTTAAACTTGCCTCCAGGCCTTTTGCCCTTCTTTTCAGTCTCAATGAAAATGTAAGAATGAAAAACTGTAGGAGAGGTTGAGAGTCAGAAGCCCCAGCACTGAGACCATTTCTCTTGCAAGCTCTGTGATATGTATTTCTCAAATCTCTTCCTCACTGTGGATCCCAATGGCCCCATCCAGACTGTGAAAGGGTTGGAGTACCAGTAGGTATCTTTTTAGCAATGGAAGGCTTGCACAAATCTTGTTTTATGCAGAAGCAGGATATGGAAAGTAGCTACAAGCAGAGCAGCTTTGGCTGGAGGTCGGGGATGGATCCAAAGCCACCCACCAGTGCCTTCTCTGTTGCGGCTTGTCTGAGGCCTTTCTGCAGAAGCCACGGTTCTACTGAGCTAGGCAATCCTTAAGGGCCCTCCAGTCCTGAGGCAGAATGATTCATAGACCTGTTAATGCACTGGACTGTCACAAAAGGCCCGTGAACACACCAAACAGAAAACAGGCCCCAGAAACCATTTCAGCCAGCTCAGTCTTTTCTCTCACAGCTTCCTCATTTGTTCAGATTTTTCTGTTGTGTTTATTTTCATTTCCTGTTTGTTCTCACACCCTTCCTCTTCTCCCACCAAAGAGGCTACCGAAAATTCTGGTAATTTTTACTTTTACTTCTTGGCTGTTATTTGTTGCACACTCTCTCCCCTCCCCCACCCTGGTCTCCATAGTCACAAACTTATTGAGTTCAATAACTTCTGCTGAAATTGTATGTCAATGTCCTCACCGAAAAAAAAAAAAAGAGGTAGTCAAAAGAAAGGACTCTTAGAATTCTGTGGGGGTATTATTCTTTTTTAAATTAAATTTCAGTTTTTAATAGAACTGATAGCAAAAATTCAACAGAACAGATGAGTAAAAAAAAAATTGAAAGTAAAAGTATATTATTCTGCCCTCCCCACCTGCCCCATCTCCCAGGTCCTAGTGCTCTGTATTAAACACTGTGACTCTCAGTGTCTTTCCAAAATATGTTTGTAGAAATAGAAACATATGTTATTTACACAAAAGGGGAAAACACATACTGTTTTGTTTCAACCCTCTTCACTTACTGTCTTTGAGATCTTTATGAATCAGCACGTATATCTACCACACTCTTTTAAACTGCAGCATAAGCCTTGGCTGGTGTGGCTCGGTTGGTTGGGGTGCCATCCTGTAATCAAAGGGTTGTGGGTTTGATTCCCAGTCAGGGCACATGCCTAGGTTGCAGGTTCAATCCCCAGTCTAGGCACGTACAAGAGGCAACCAACTGGTGCTTCTCTCACATCAATGTTTCTCTCTCTCCCTTCCTCTCTCTCTAAAAGCAATGAAAAAAATGTCCTTGAGTGAGGAAAAAATAAATAAATAAAAATAAACCGCAGCATAAAATTCCATTGTGCAGTTACATGAACTTGTTGAATCTCTATACATCTCCCTCTAAATGCCTATTTGTGTCGCTAGATAGATGCGGCATACAGTGGTTTGTTTACATAAAAGAGGACATGTTACATGGTTGGGCACATGGCTTCTTCAGTTTATATTGTGAATACTGTTTCATACCAGCTGGTACAGAACTACTTCTTTTTTAAAAGAAATACTAGATTTTATTCTTTAGAGCAGTTTTAGGTTCCTAGCAAAATTGAGAGGAAGGTACAGAGACTTCCCACATGCCCCCTGTCCCACACACGCATAGCCTCCCCCCACCGGAGTGCCACATGTGTTACCACGGATGAACTTATTTTAACTCATCAGCATCACCCGAAGGCCGTAGTTTAGGGTTCACTCTTGGTGTTGCAAATTCTCAGGATTTTGACAAATGTGTGATGACATGTATCCACCATTGTAGCCTCAGACGGAATAATTTCGCTGCCCTAAATCCTCTGTGCTCTGCCTGTTCATCCTTCCTCCCCTCCCCCAACCCCTAGCACCTAGGGGTCTTCTCACTGTTTCTGTAGCTTTGCTTTTTCCAGAATGTCATGTAGTTGAAGTCATACAACAGGTAGCCTTTTCAGATAGGCTCCTTTCACTCAGTAACACGCATGTATGTTTCCTCCACGTCTTTCAAGGCTAATGGCTCATTCCTCTTTTGGTCTGGATAATCTTCCATTGTCTGGATGCACCATAGTTTAGTTTATTTATCCAATCACCTACTGAAGGACATCTTGGTTGCTTCCAAGTTTTGGCAATTATCAATAAAGGTGCTACAAACACCTGTGTTTGCATAATAATCCATAGGTTAGCAACACGTTAATTAATTTAGCCATTTTCCTTTTACAAACACTTAGGTTACAGTATTCCTTCACTTGTCGCGGGTAATACGTTCTAGACCCCCCAACGAAGTAGGAATCTTACATTTATTCTACACTCTTCAACCTACGTAACTTTAACAACATACGTATATAGTACCGCAAAATCCCACGATATAGAGAAAAATCCGCAATAAATAATTAAGTATAATATTTTTTAAAATTCCACGATACAGTGAGGTCGTGATAAGTGAACCGTGATATAGAGAGGAACTGCTGTATTTCCAGGTGTTTTTTACTATGTTAAACAATACTGCAATGAATATCCTTTCCATATACGTGTGCACGTATTTCCAAAAGAAATCCCAGCAGTGAAATTGCTGAGTTCAAGGGTATATGCATGTTAAATGTTAATGAGAGAGTGACAGTGTCAACCCACACCTTGTTCCAACCCTGACTTTTTGTAAAGCATTTCATTTTCTAGTGCTGTTCCTGGGTTTTGCCTGAGGATCCACTCACTTCCTTTCATCCCTCGCTGCCCAGGTGACCCCTCCATCTGCTACACAGCTTGCCACATCCTTCCCCCTGTGTCGCCCGAGCTCTCCCCTGGCTGAGGACTGTCCTATAGTCTCTCGCAGTAATAATCACAAGCCCCTGCAGGAAAGAAGCCTTCCTTGTGAGAGAGTCCCACAGTCCTCGCACATTTGTGCATCTGGGGGCAGGCAGGAGAGGGGTAAAACTCTGCTCTACAAAGGAGGAAACAAAGACCTGACACCCAGCAAAGAGCCATGTCAACCCCCACCCCTTGCCAAATTGGTGTCTTTCCTCATCTGCTTGTTTGGCACAGGGCTGCTGGGCACATTTCTATGAAAGAGCCTCATGTATCCCACCGATGCCTTTTCCGGATTGTAGTTCTTCATGGTCCATCCCACCACCTTCCATGATTTCTCTTAAGCCTCAAGTTCTTAGGCCAGCATTCATAGGTGTCCAAATGTATAACCCAGTTCACACTGTATCGTTCCTCTTATCCCAGGTGTCATAGCTCTCCTGAAATGGTTCAAAGCTTCCCACATTCACATCTGTTTACACTGTTTCTTCTGCGTGGTGGTCCCTCCTTCCATCCCTGACTGCCAACATCACATTCATCCTTCAAGGCCACCAACTGAATGAAAGTTATGATTCCTTGTCATCTCCCTCCACATCACTAACCATGCAGATCGTTTTTTTATACCTCATTCGTAGCTTTTATTGCACACCCTGTCATATCATAATTATCCTTCTTATCTTCACTATATTACTGTAAATCTTTGAACAACAGCACCACTGTTAACTGCTAACAATGTCCCTGAGGGCTTTCAGCCAGATCTAGAAGTCGTAACTAAGATACCTAAAATTCCTCAATGTATGTTTTTTTAACATAACAAAAATGGAATTGTATTACACAATCTGGTATACAATATGCTTTTATGCCTTCATGACAAGGCAGGGACATCTGTCCCTGTACATTTATGTGTACTTCATCCCTTCGATAATTCACATCACAATCCAAGGGTTTCCTCTAAGTTATTTAACCATTTCCCCTTCCTGAACAATTAGTTGTTGTTTTTTAATTTCTATTCTCACCCAAGGATATACCTATTGATTCTAGATAGAGGGGAAGGGAGGACCAAACCCGCAACCCAGGCTTTTGCCCTGACTGGAAATTGAACCTACAACCTTTCTGTTCACGTGATGATGATCCAACCCACTGAAACACAAGCCAGCCAGGGCTGAGTAATTCATTTTTTTAAAACTATACCTTTGCGCACACAGCTGACATTTAATAAACAAATTTTTGTCCATGCTAGGTGAACAGATATATAGATTTTATATTCTAATAAAATCTACCAAATAAGTATCCAAACAACTGTGCCAGCTTATTTTCTTTTGAAAAAAATTCCATTAGTCTCTTGGCTAATGCCTTCTTGTTATCCAAAGCTTACCTGCTCTTTTGGGAGTCTCCTCCATGCCTCCCCCTGTGTCTATGTGGGGAGGTGAGATACTGGGTTAGTCCTGTTTTGCCCCTCAGGTCAAGTTCCTAGTTCTGACATGGCATTACTCCATTGCGTGGAAGTCAAGTTTATGCACCAACCCCCACTACTGGCCTGTGAGTCTCTTAAAGGCAAGGACCCTGATTGTTCAGTTATTTATACCCCTCAGCCCTGTAGTTGCACACACATGTGCATGTGTAGTTCTTGCCTCCTGTATTCTGGACCCTGTGTTGGGGTAGTGGAAATACAAAGATGAATAAGAGAGCATTAGCAAGTGAAATAGGGAAAAATATAAGAGGGTTGATGCTACTGTAAAGGGCAATAGACAGCATATAGTAGAGGCATCTGTTCCTCTCCGTAGTCAGTGGGACACACTGTGAGAGAGAGAGAGAGAGAGAGAGAGAGAGAGAGAGAGAGTGTGTGTGTGTTGGGGTGCGGTCAGTGCAGGGAGTGAGGAGAAGGAAAGTGGGTGGAATAAGAGAATGATTGGAAGATGGGGCATGAGCAAAGCCTAGAGGCTCATGGCCAGTGACTTCCAACCTCTAACACCCTCCCTCTCTTTTTAGAAATCATGACCAGGATGCCTGGCCCCAAATCTCAGTCATTTAGCCCTTTTCCCATAAGTGATTGGAAACTGCTGCCTCTGTGCCGAAGCAGTCTGGGGAGACTCAGCTGTGAGACCCCGACAGCTAGAGCACCTCCACCTTGGCCGCCTGCGTATGCAGGCCTCCCTTCGAGTCTGCACTTCTGCGCCTGAATCCTTAGTGCGTGGTTCAGTCAGCTGTTTGATCAGGCGGAGCTGGGTTTGAGGTCCTTGTGCTCCTTCTACCTGCCATGAAACTTAGGGCAGGCTGCTCCGTTTCTTTCAGCTTGTTTTCTCATCTGTAAAATGGGAATAACTGTGCCTGCCTCGGAATGTCGTACAGAAAGTAGAATAAAAGAAGAGAGTATGTATGCAAGGTGCTGAGCCCACCTCTGGTGTCTAACACACATGAGAAAACTATTGTCTTTCAGACCCCCTAGCAACCACTAATTGGCTGCAATGCAATCACTTCATTCAAGCTTCTCGCTTGACAGAGGAGGAAATCAAGGCCCAGGGAGAGGCAGTCACACAGTAGGTGTGAGGGCCGGGACAGGTCTTTATCTGAGCCCAGGGTATGTTTCATTGCCCCGCTTGGCTGGGTCATCTGGACTTCCTCCCCTCGACTCAGGGAGATCTGGCCCTCTGTGCCACCCAGGAGAAGGTGCTGCTTTGAAGAGAGGGCAGCCCTATTTCCTTTTCTGAGTGGACTAAACGCATTTCTCTTCCTTGGCCCTTCTTTGCCCAGCCACAATCAGCTTTAACTCCTCCCCTTGTTTCCCCTTCAGCCCTCTTCCTTGCCCTCCTTCTCTCCAGCAGATGCTGCTGATCTCTCGCTTCTTTCTGGCAGGGACCTTTGTTAAACTCCAGCACTAGGTAGCTTGCAGTTATGGGATCTTCAACCCTCCTCGTTGTGGGAGGTTTCCTGAGGACTGTAGCTACCAGACCTGTCCTTGGCTTCTCCAGGTTTAATATCAGTAATTAATTTAGCACTTACTATGTGCCAGGCCAGTTTGAGCCACTTTTCAGATATTAACTCATATGATCCTTTTATCAATCCCATGAGGTTGTGATATACTATCATCAGTATCCCCAATTTACAAATGAGGAAGTCAAAATACATGAAGAATAAGTAACTTGTTCAGGTTTTATAGATAAGAATTGAAGGAAACAGGACGTCAAAGCAAGCAACTGGCTCCGGAGTTGCTCCCAAGCTCCTCGCAGGAGCCGGTGCACCTGGGTCTTCATCTGAAACCACACACCGGCTTTGCTTCTCCCACTGCCTCACTGGTTTCTCTTGGGAGCCCTTCTCTTCATCAATCACTTGCACACAAACCTTCATCTCAGCAGCGGCTCTCAGGAAACCCAACCCTGACATCTCCCAAAACGCCACCCCAAAGGTTACCACCATCAGTAGTTTGATGCCCACAAAAGATTTTCCTCCCCCCTGTTGGACCAGTTTATTTATTCAGTTAAGTACTGCCCTTCAAGAAACAAATGTGATGTCCTGAAATTGAAGCTGTGTTAGAAATCCAGAAGGATGGTAATGATGATGCTAGTGATGATGATGATGATGATGACAATATTAAACGCTCTTCTTTTTGAAACACTGTTTTAAGTTTCTTAAATGCCATTATTTCATTTAACCATCAGAAGCATCCCCTGAGAGTACCTCTATTCAGGGAACCCTTCCACCATAATGACAACTACCGCCAGATACATCACCTCAAATCTATGTCCTAATCATCAAGACATTTTAACCTCCACTTTGATGTCCAACCAAAACCTCAATTCGATATGGCCATATCTGAATTCATCACCCCTTCTTGTCCTGCAGACACTCGGGCCACCATTCACTCACCCCTACTTGGCAATGACCCCCACTCCTTGACTCATCCCCAGCCCTCACTCACTCCAAGTGGTGCTGGTCTGATCTCCTGTCATGTCTCCTGGCTCTCTCTCTTCTTTCCAAACCCCGTTTCTCACACATTCTTTCTATTCCCCCAAAAATGATCCGAGGGATTTTAGCCTCATTTTACATTGGAACACTTGGAGGCACAGAGGGTGTAAGCACATTGCCTGAAGCACTCAGCTGCTTTAGGACAGAACCAGGATTGGAACCCAGAGCCATCTGGCTCCAAAGCCCATGCTCTTTCTATCACAGCAATGTATCTCATTAGCACAAGTGCAGGGCTGCGATCGATACCTTTAGATATAATAAAATTATTTTACATCCTTCAGCAACACTACATTGAATAACAGTGTACTAATTAGGAGTTGTTTCCTTTTCAATTTTTTTTTTCAATCTTGTAAAACAGGTGGATGAAGTCCCATTTAGTGCTAGAATATCATTAGTATCTCCCCAGGACTTGCTAATCTTCCTTTTCAATAAAAAGAGAGCAGGTCTCGGGTTCAGAACTTTGGCAGGCAACAAAATCTAGCTAGAAATAATTAACATTGTTTTGTGCTCATGGTTACCTCCTATTTATGGCAGATGACACCAGTTTTTCCACGTGCAGTAATGGAAGTAAAACAAAATTTTCTTTAAAAATAAATGTATTTGAATTTTAGAAGCAAGTCAACGTTAAGAAATATATTTGCAGGGATGACAATGGGGAAATATGGGGAAAGAAAACCATAACTGAGTTCTTTTGTAGAATACTGAATTTTTGCTTGCCAAGTCCTCAGTGGCTCTTCAGAGCCAGGAACTCATCTACTCAATGACCCTCAAGGAGCTTCCTTCCCACTACAGGCGTGTTCAGGTTGAAACAGGAAGGCCCTTGGATGTCACCTAGCCCAAACTCCAACTCCCATTTCATTAATGAAGATTGAGGCTCAAAAAAAAAAAAGGTGAATCCTTTAAGGTTTTATATAACATTATAGTTGTTCTGGGACCAGCATCTAGTCCTATGACTCTCCCTCCTCTCTCTCTCCGAACCAGACTGCTTCCATTACAAAGAAGCTTTCATCAGGACACACCCTTTATTCTCATGTCTGGAGGAGATCCCATCCAATCAATCCCACTCAGATTCAGCAAGAGAATTCAGCCCCGTGCCTTAATGTATGGAATGACTTCATCTCTCTCTAGGTCCCTAGTAGGGTAATAGCTATGCACCATCTTTGGGAAGAATAGTCACTGAAATAATTTTCTGTATGGCTTAATTCTCTTCCAAAAACTTAACTGAGAAAAGCTACTAGAGTTAAGCCCCTTTGAATGATTGACTCTCTTCAGGCCAACGAATCCTTCCTATGACCAACTGAAGTCGCTCCTGTTTTAATTTAATCCCATCTCCCTTTGTTCAGTCCTGCTGAGATGTGGAGAATTTATTAGCATGTCTCTCATAAAATGCTAGCATAGCAGGAAATTAAATCCATCTGGTATAATCAGCTGTCCTGAAAGGTTTCCTGGTTGCTCTGCTGATTTTATGGTTGCCAAGGTGATTGCAAATTGATCATTGGATGACTTGTTCTAGGATCATTCCAGGTATTGATAGTAAAGTTAGACATAGACAAATCCGAGAATGAATATTAGAGACCTCCCATGATGGATAAGGAGACTTTAGACCCAAAAGAAGAAGGAATGTTTAATCTGAAAAAGAGAGAGCTCAGGAGAACTCTAGGGAATTATCCCAAAAGTTGAAGGACAATCTTGGTGAAGAGAAGAGAGATTTGTTTTGAGTGGCCTCAAGGGGGCAGACTTAAGATTATGGGCAGATGCTTGAAGAAGATGGATTTCAGTTCAATATCTGAATGATGGGAGAACTATACACTGACAAGAGCTGGTGGGCTTGCCTTCACTAGAGACGGCTGACTGAGAGTTGAGTGGATGCGTTGTGTAAGGAGCTGGCTAGACTGTGAGATGCTTCATACAAAAACCACTAACATCCCACCTAGCTCTATAACTTCATGATAATGGTCATTTTCATTGTCATTCTTCTTTCTAAGGAACCAAATTTTGTTTCCCTTTTCATTCTTTCTCACAGCAATTCAGACTTAAAATAAATTACTCATTGCTCATGTTCAAAGGGGCTTTTCATAATATGATATAAAAAGACAACTATGCAGTCTGTGTATACATTTTGATTCAAAAAGAAGATAATAACAGTAATAGCTATCTCTTTTCCAAGGCAGTATGCTAAGCATTTTACATGCATTTAATCTTATTTAATGTAAATTTCATGAGATGAAACTGAACGGAGATAATATTAAAGACAGACATTTAAGACCATCCTTTAGAGAAAAATCTACAGATGTTTCTCTGCTCAGAGGGTCATAAAGATGGAAGGAATCTTGTCTAAACCAAGATCAAGATAAGATGTTCCTAAGCTGTCCAGCTATTGGAGTGAGGACATTCCCTGGCACTACAAAGTCTTAAGCCTATTCAAACATTCACTCGGTAAATCAAAAAAACATTTTTTTTTTCCTGTTTGGCAGGCAGGCAGGAAGTGACAAATCAATGTCTTAAGGGATTGACAAAATATGTAATTAGACACTATCAATCGCCATAAAAAGAGCTTGCTTTTTCTTACATCAGATAAAGGTGTATTTAGTCTACTAAGAGCTGGAGCTCATCTGAGCATGGAGTTCTCTAAGGCCACAAGCCCAGTAAGCAGTGCTGGCCAACCTCCTCCACTGAGAAACGACAAGACAGCATCGGGCAGTCAGAACACGGGAGGCGAGGAGCACACCTGGACCCCTAGCCTCCCCTGCCACCTTCGACTGGACACTCCTTATTGCTGCACTTTAGTTTCCTCATCTGCAACCTGGAGTGGGGGGAATACGCTAAACGATCTATTAAAACTCTTTCCCATTCTAACTCTAATCCTGTAATTCCAAAAGGAAGTCAGGAGAACACATCTAGAAATTCCTACCAACTTGGTGATGGGGGTGTGGAGAGAAGAAGGGAGAGGGAGAGGCAGGAGAGAGACAGAGAGATTGTCCATTCCGCGAGACTTGTGGGCAAAAGCCTGGAACTTCCTCGTGGACATAAGCGTCTTCCCCTCTTGATTTAGTGTTTGTGGGTTTTTTAAAAGGTGTTTCCCAAAATATCCAAAGTTAAATTTTTAACCAACTTACATATATATCTAAATGTTCAATTAGGGCTTGTCCTAAGAGGAATTTCTTTGTTCTTTTTTTGTTATGGGGAGGGTAAGCAACATGCTTATTTATTCCATAGCTTCACAAACAGGAAAGAGGTTTTAAATGACTTAGTTCCACAATTCGGGGTAGATGTATATTTAAAGAAACATTGTTGCGTAACAGACACTGCCTCTTCCTAAAATGCATCATACCAGAACCAATTTTGGAAAACACAAATATGAGGTGGGTATATTTTGAAAACAAAGTGAACATAATAGAACCTTAATTAATATTTGTGGCTTTTATGGGAACAATTTGTTTTTTAAGGCATCTGTCTTGCAAAACCCATTTCTGCTCTCGAAGGAAGTTAAAGGGGGCATGTAAGTTACATTTTGTTTCTGGGCTTTGCTTCTAAAGTATTTTATCGTTCTACTAGAGAAGACTAACAACATATTCCAAACTGCCAAGTAATTTATATAAATTTGATTTATAACCCATATTTGTACGGCATTTATAACACATTTGTGCAGCATGTTTATGTGCGAAAGCATTTTCACCTTTATTACGCCATTAGAGTCCCACTCAGCCGAATGGTAGTGACTTTATTCCCCATTTAGAGAGGGAGGGAGTTATGCCCTTTAGGCAAATCTTTTTGATTTGTCTAAGTGAGCTATAGAAAATTCTAAGACAGGAGGATCTGGCACCTGTGTATTCCAATTCCAGTTGTAGTCCTTCCTGCCTATACTCCATCCCTGTCTGCACTGAAAAAATCAAAAGATGGGTTTTAGACTGAGGCAGACCTGGGTTCAGCTTCTGCTTCTGGCACTCCCTGGCCCTGTGCCCCTGGGCAAGCTGTATTTGTCTTCAGGCCCCATTTGTGAATTAAGCTAAAAATAGTCTCATCCCCTCGCACACACATCACGGGGACAGTGGGAAGAATTAAGTGGAATATGCATGGAAAGCACATAGCAGAATGTTCCATACATGGTAGCCATTGTTATGTTATTATGTAATCAACAAAGTATGTTGGTTACACTGCATGGAATACTTCCAGTTTTTTTCAAAGACACTGAAATAGATGGGAAATCAAACCTTGAAAATGAATTTCTTTTTCGCAGGAAAGTCCTATGTCAGATGCAAAGGATAGTATTTTATAGACAAAAACCCCAGTGGGAAGGCTTGGTCTGACTGTTCTCTTTAAGGAGAAATTATCTTTTGCTTTCTGTGGCTTCAAAATGTCCTTAATGCCAGCATTTGTAATAATCTGAGCCATATGAAATTGCCACTTTTCCAAATCAGAAGCCACAGAATAGCGGCAATTTCAAATGGCTCAACCCAACAGGTCAACAAACTTATAGCAGAGGAAAGGATTTTTCTAGTTGCAATGGGATTACTGAAGAAGTTTTGTCGGAAGGAAAACTATTCCCTTTTCAATGCATTTTCATTCCAACAAAACAATGAGGGAGGGATGCCACACTCCCGAGTATTAAAAATTAAAGCATACAACTTTCTCTTTCCGTTCCAAAACACATACATGCATATAATATACCCCAGCTCCAAATGAAACGCAAAGGGCCAAATTGTATGTCTCAATGCCTCCAAATTGCCAAGGAGGGCACCAAGAGTTCTTGACACGAGCGTGCTAAGGAAATCAGCAGCTGTTGAAGTCACCTCCTGTGATCTTGCCAAATGTCTGAAAGGGAATATGCCTGTGTTTGTATGTGTTGGGGGCCGGGGGGCCGGGATGGAGGTTAGGGCGCATGGGTGAAGGGTTTGGAGGACTTGGATGGGGCTCTCTGCTTGCCTCCAAGTGAGCACTGTGTGCTTACTTCTTTCTGTGTGCGCCCATGCCTTTCCGCTTCTGGGTGCTTCTGTGTTTATCTCTGTGTTGGGCAGGGGTGACTTTGCGCCTGTCAGCCTCGGTGCGCAAGAGCCAGGGTGTTTGTGGGTGCGCTGGACGGGTGTGTCTCAGTGTCGATGGCTGTGGTTCCGTATGAGCCTGAGCATGTCTGTTGGGGTGCCTGTATGCCTGTCCGTGCGTGTCTCCGTGGGCATTCGTCTCTGTTTCCGAACGTGGGGGAGTGCCTGCGCGCCGCCCTCTATCCTGAGACCTCAGGCCGTACAGGCGCCCGGGGCTGACAGGTAACAGCCACAGAGGAGTCCAAAGCTCCCGGGTTGGCTGGTAAGCACGCCAGCCCCAGCTCCAGCTCTCCTAGCCAGCCAGGGGAGCCGGGGAGGGGCGGTGGCCCGCCCATCGGGAGTAGCTGGGCCCAGCTCGGGCCAGCCCCAGGAGGGGGCGGGAGAGGGGAGGGGAGAGGAGGGTGGGGAAGGGGAGGGGGGACCTCGTCCCTTTGGGGCTGCCCGTGCGCCATTGGTGGAAAGTTCCCATACGTCACCGGGGAGGCAGTTCCTCTAAAGTCCTGTGCACATAACGGGCAGCGCGCACTCCGAGGCGGCGGCTCCAGGTTGAAGGCAGGGATTGACGGATACCGCAAGCCCAAAGCACCCCACAAGCTGAGTGCAGGACGCTCCCCCACCACACCCACCCCACGGCGGCTGAATGAGGCTTCCAGGTGTCCCCTCGCTGCCCGCAGGGCCCCGCCGGAGGTCCGCCCTCTGAGGCGCGGCCAGTGCGCCGGCAGCCAGTGCGCTCACCTGCCAGCCTGCGCGCCATGGGGCAGCCCGGGAATCGCACCGATTTCTTGCTGGCACCCAACGGAAGCCACGCGCCAGACCTAGACGTCAAGGAGGAACGGGATGAGGCGTGGGTGGTGGGCATGGCCATCGTCATGTCGCTCATCGTCCTGGCCATCGTGTTTGGAAACGTGCTGGTCATCACAGCCATTGCCAAGTTCGAGCGTCTACAGACGGTCACCAACTACTTCATCACCTCGCTGGCCTGTGCTGACCTGGTCATGGGCCTGGCGGTGGTGCCCTTTGGGGCCAGCCACATTCTCATGAAGATGTGGACTTTTGGCAATTTCTGGTGCGAGTTTTGGACTTCTATTGATGTGCTGTGCGTCACGGCCAGCATTGAGACCCTGTGCGTGATCGCAGTGGATCGCTACTTTGCCATCACATCACCCTTCAAGTACCAGAGCCTGCTGACCAAGAATAAGGCCCGGGTGGTCATTTTGATGGTGTGGATCGTGTCAGGCCTTACATCCTTCTTGCCCATCCAGATGCACTGGTACCGGGCCACCCACCAAGAAGCCACGGAATGCTATGCCGAAGAAACCTGCTGTGACTTCTTCACGAACCCAGCTTATGCCATTGCCTCTTCCATTGTTTCTTTCTACCTGCCCCTGGTGGTCATGGTCTTTGTCTACTCCAGGGTCTTCCAGGTGGCCAAAAGACAACTCCAAAAGATTGACAAATCCGAGGGCCGCTTCCATGCCCAAAACCTCAGCCAAGTGGAGCATGATGGGAGGAGCTGGCATGGGCATCGCAGGTCCTCCAAGTTCTGCTTGAAGGAACACAAAGCCCTCAAGACTTTAGGCATCATCATGGGCACTTTCACCCTGTGCTGGTTGCCGTTTTTCATCGTCAACATTGTGCACGTGATCCAGGATAAGCTCATCCCCAAGGAAGTTTACATCCTCCTAAACTGGGTGGGCTATGTCAACTCTGCTTTCAACCCTCTTATCTACTGCCGGAGCCCGGATTTCAGGATTGCCTTCCAGGAGCTTCTGTGCCTGCGCAGGTCTTCTTTGAAGGCCTATGGGAATGGCTACTCCAACAACAGCAATGACAAATCTGACTACACAGTGGAGCAGAGTGGCTGTCACCTGGGACAGGAGAAAGACAGCAAACTGCTGTGTGAGGATGCCCCGGGCAGGGAAGACTTTGTGAACCATCAAGGTACTGTGCCTAATGATAGCATTGATTCACAAGGGAGAAATTCTAGTACGAATGACTCACTGCTCTAATGCGGTTTTTCTACTTTTTAAGACCCCCCCCCCAAAAGACACTAAACAAACTATTTAACTTGAGTGTAATAAATTTAGAATAAAATTGTATAGAGATGTGCAGGAGGAAGAACATCCTTCTGCCCCTTTTTTATTTTTTTAAGATGTAAAAAAAGAGAAAACGTATTTGAGTGATTGTTTCTTGTACAGTTCAGTTCCTCTTTGCATGGAACTTATCAGTTTATGTCTGAAGGGCTTCAGTCCCAGAGGACCTGGGGCTGCTATGTTTTGATGATTGTCTGCATATCTACCTCATTGGTCAATATTAGGGGTAATATATTGCTGCTGGTAATTTGTATCTGAAGGAGACCTTCCTTCTTGCACCTTGGAATAGAGGATCCGGAGCATATTGGACCTTACAGCTGTGAATGTGGTCTCACCCCGTTCCTCTTATTTGCTAAAACAGGGTGTTGTAGGCAGGGATTTCAGGGGTAGCTTCAGTTGTTTTCCTGAGCAAAGTCTAAAGTTTACAGTAAATAAATTGTTTGACCATGACTTCATTGCACCTGTTTCTCCAAAACCCCTTGACTGGAGTGTGCTTGCCTCCCGCACTGGAAACCACAGGTGACTATTTGTAATAACTGCCCAGTGACTTAATGTGGAATGGCACAGAAATGACATGCCCTGACTGTTTAACCCTTTCACTTGCCTTTGAATCTGTTGCCTGGAACCTGTATCTCTCTTGACACTGAGGCCCCAGATCAGTTCTGCCTGCTCCCAGCCTAGCTTGTCTCGCCGGTCCCACGGCGATTATTCGGTGTTCTTACATCAGAAACATTGACTCATAGAAATGGACTTAGGAGCATCTCTTGTGTCCTTCTATGTGCCCCCACCACCCACCTTCTACTTGCTTCATTGCTGCTTATATTTATTTATGTCTCTGCTGTGTCGGATAGTGGGGATCTTTGTGCTGCATCAGGGCTTGGCATTTGAAAAATAAGACAGAAGTTCTTTAAAAAAAAAAAAAAAAAGAACTACCAAATTTTACCCTGTAATTTCAAGGGAAACTGAAAGGACTTTGGAATACACTTAACTGATGAATACCCTATGACCTAGAAACAGGGTTTTAACCCCTCCTCTTTCTTTACTTCTGTCCCTTTTCCCCTCTCCCTTTGACTCTTCTTACTTTAATATAAACCAAGATTTCTCCACCTCAGATAATTCTCTGCAGTGGGGTCTGTCCTATACATTGTCAGGTGTTCAGCACCATCCCTGGCCTCTACTCATGAGATGTCAGTAACACCCCCTGAGTTGTGAGAACCAAAAATGTCTCCAGACATTGCCAAATACCCCTTGAAGGGTGACATCACCCCTGGTTGAGACCCACAGATGTAATTCAAACACCTAACCAGATTTTTAGATTCTGTCTAATGCAAGCCCTTTATTTTGCACAGCCACAGAGAGGGATTTTTCCTGGTTCACTGGGGAGCGACAGGCCCCATTCTGCTGCCTTCCAAACTCACCTTCCAGCTGCCCAGACACTGACTATGGCGGTGAATTGTTGGGGAGGGTTTATCAATGGAAGCCAGGCCTGGGAGCAGTTACTGCCGGTTTGTGGAGAGATAATGCAGTTGGAAGGCACCTGAGGGAAAATCACAAAAGTAAACACATTTCTTCTCTCACTCGTTTGCTATTTTTGCCTGTGTGTCTGAGCCAGAGCTTGGCCCAGGTCTGACCAAGAGGATCGTCCTCCTTGGCAACACCAGCCTGGAGATCAGCCTGCAGGGTTCATTGCCATTTCCCTTGCTTGTGAAGCTGACTCCACGTTTCTCTTCCCTTCTGCCCAGCTGAGGTCCCCAACCAGAAAAGTATCGGCCTCTTCTGCTTCCTGTCAGTTCAGTGATGGGTGTCTGGGTGAGTGCTGAGTTCTTGGAAGCGAGTTAGGTGCCTGTGATTTGGGAATGTGCCATGGAGAATGGGAGAGTGTCTGCCATTTAGCATTTTTAGTTGTCCTCTGAGGGCCTTCATACGTGTTACCACGTTCTCCTTCTGCTCTGGGCCTCACACCCAGATGCAAGCAGCTTCCCCAGCTAATTCCCCCACGCCTCATAGCCTCATGGGAACTCGGACTTGGAAGAACCTGAAGACAGCATTTGACATCAGAAGAGACCAAAAGCCTTCAAAGGGGAACAATCTGTCTAAGGTAAGAAGCCAAGGATGTCAGAGTTGGGGCTATCACCAGGGAACCCGGCTGCATGACGGGCCAGGAACTGGTGTATTCTCTGCACCACATGCTTATTGAACTCTGCCCTGCCCTCCATTGTGGCGGCTTTGACCTGGGGATGTCACATGAATAAATTCATTTCAGTGGATGTTTGTATTGCTTTTGGGTTTTCAATGCAAAATTCAGGCAATAAACAAATAATCTGCCATAAGGACTAGAAAAAGAACCTTCTTTACTTAGCAAGAGTCTACAGAGGAGAGACCTTCAGCAATTTGGGCCTCTGGAAGCATCCTTAACTCTTTATGACCCACAAGGAGTTTCAAGTCACTCCAGGTAGAAATTTCCCATAGTCTTATTTAAAAAAACAAAACAAAAAAAGTTGGACACTTTTCTGTCCTCATGGGCAATAAATATTGTTAATAAAGTGTATATACATTTATGCATATATGTATATATACATATATATGCTCCTTCGGTTGGAGGAGCATCTGATGTAATTTCAGTTATAAGTTCAGCTATAAATGTGAATTCAGATTCCCAGATAAAAGGGAATTTAGCCACATTCATGTCCCTTTAGGAAGACTTTAAGAACTTCGACCAGTTTTAAGGGTCTTGACAAGCAGGAGCATTTTAGGGATGTCTCAGTCCCTTGTTTTGATTTGCTTTGTTTTTTTTTGGCGGGGGGGGAGCAGGAATTTGTCAGTGTTCTTATGTTCCTCTGTTTGCTGACAGGTTGGTTACATAAGGTTTGTGTTGGCTTCATCGTCATAAAGTTTTCTTTGCCTGGACAGCGAGTTCTCAAGAGTCTGTCAAATGAGAACCTTATTCTGAGATGCAAGTTGACAGGTGTGCAAAGTGGCAGGACAGGGTGGGTCCCCTACTGGGTGGGTCCTGCCCTCCCCAGACAGGGTGCCCCCCCCTCCACTGAGATCATTATTGAGGGAAGGAATCTGGGAAAAAGGAGTTGGAAATAGGAACTGTCTTTTCAGGTGCTTACAATGTTTCTGATGAACCTACTGCCAAAAGAGGCCTAGACCAGAATCAGTTGGGAGGTAGTTAGGGAGCACCCACTGTGTGCAGTATGAGAAAAATACAGGCTTCAGTCTCTGCCTTCCATAGCATATTACTAATATTAAACAGATCCTTTGTGTGGAATCGTCCTAAATGTTAGGGACTGGGCTAGGCACTTTTTAGGCATTATGTCACCTTGAAAGCCTGATGTAGGTAGCATAATTGCCCTCATCTAACAAATGAGAAAACTGAGGCTCAGGAAGCTTAAGTAACTTTCCAAAGCCACACAGCTGTCGAGCTGCAGAGTCAGGACTGAAACCTGGGTCCATGCGAGCCGAGCACCCATGGGGCCTGCCTAGCACACATGCAAACCAGGAAGTAGCTTGCGGCAGCTTCTGCTCTGTGCCAGAACAAGTGTAAGAACTGGAAATGCAATACCTTGTTGAGAGAAGAGGGAGAGTGCTGTGGTTTGGGGCACGGAGGAATGTTCCCTCCGAAGCATGTGACTGCATGGTTGCTGGGGACGGGGACAGGAAACCAATCGCTGAAATGCCTGGGTTGCTTCTCTGAGTTTTTGCTTTGTCTTTTCAGAAAACCAGTCCAAACTGAAAAGAGGATATGAAAGCTTTAAACAAGCACAGGGGAAAGCAGAAACAAATTTTGGTTTCCAAATTTAGGGAGGGCTCCTAAATTGAGCAGTTAGCTGAACCTTAAGGAAAATGTGGCAGGCCTACATGGCCTGATAGGTGCGCCGTCCATTTTGAGCTATCATTCTAGGCAAGGGAGGTAGATGGTCTTCGGACAGACAGCAAAGAGCCAGCAAGGTCAAAGCACTTCGAATGAGACTTTTCATTGACAGTAGAACATCCATTAAATTCAGCTCTGTACTAGTCCCTGCTTCACAGACAGTGCAAATATAATGTGAAGGAGGGATTTTTGACATACCTAAGAGAGCAAACTTCCCAAGCACTTTCAAGAACTTGAGAAGTACGGGTGCCTGATGAATAATAGGAGGCAGGGTGAGGTGAAGAGAGGCCTGAATCTGTGAAATGATGGGGCCAGTGCAGGTAGGTGGTCTCTAGGCCCTTTGAAGATAGATAGACAGACAGACAGATAGAGGCTAAGTAGACAGCAGTTTATATTTCTAATTAGAGTTGATGACATTTGTCATATAAATAATGAAATATCCTGGTGGTGGTCAATTTGCAGAAAAAGACTATTTTGTGCATGATAACTGCCTTTAGATATTTGTAAACCTTTGGAGCAAGAGGGCTTATCATTTTTATATGAACACTAGAAGGCAAGCAGAACCTCACAGGAAGGTAGATTTCAGCTCAGATAAAGAAAAGATTTTCTAAGAGTGAAAGAAGTTATCTAACAGACTAGTGAGCCTCTTGTCATTGGGAGCATTCAAGGAAGCCCAAATGAAATTCTGTTCAGGGGGAAGCGCAAGGAGTTCCTGCACTAAGTAGAAACTGGACTAAGCTCCTTCCAGATCCATGATTCTATGTTCTTGAAAACAATGGACCTGAATGTTTTTAAAAAGTATTAAGACTGTTCCCTGATCCCAGCTAGCCTTCTTCCCAATTCAATTGGATTTCAGAGGTTTCACTGCATTCCTAAACAGGAAAACCTCCGAGGGAAATCAGGATCTCAACAGTCCTTGGCCCTGGTGGAAATCCAGAAATAGAGCAGTAAGGTTAAGCAGTTTTCCAAACTATTAGACCTTTTCATCAGCTGCTCTTCCCATGCCTTTTGCAAATGACCTACTAACTCCCAGAGAGAGACTAATGAGGGCTGCATAGTCCTCTCTGCAAAGGCTATTACATCCTTCCCCACCCTCGGAATCATTGCACTTCCTGTGGTCTTTCCATCACCCTCACAGGCCTGCAAGGAAGGGAGGCAGGTCCCTAGCCCGCATTGAACCTCTGGTCTACGAGACTGGAGACTTGGGGTCTGGTGTAGCCCAGCCACTAGCGAGTGACTTGCCCTGCTCTTGATCTGTCTCATCATCTCCAATGAGAAATAGTTTGGCTGACATGGGTTCTATGTTTCCTTCTTTCTCAAAAATTCTGTAAGATTTCAGCAAGTCTTCAGGGCTGCGCATCTGCCTGTATTGCTTTTATTTTAAAAGCACACTTTTATTTTTGTTACAAAGGTAATAGAACTCGATGTAGGACATTTTAAAAAAATTATAAAAGCACAAAATGAGCTAAATCACCCATAACATTACCAGCTAGATATAGTCATTGTAGCTGGGATGGATATGCACCCAGTCCTCGTCCTAAGTGTGGCTAATCAGTGTGCATAAAAATAGGATTAGATTAGTCATAGAATTTTAAACCTACTGCTAATACGTTTACATGCCTCCTTGTATATATTTTAGGCATAATATGATCCAGATATCATAATTCCTTCTGGTCTATTGGCCTGAAATATACAACAGTCAGCAGTTTTCAAATTTTAGGGATACCAAAGAATCTTAACCCCCAGAGCCTCTGAGCTGGGGCCCAAGAATCTACATTTTAGTAAGTTGGCCAGGTTTTTCCAACATGGGTGGTCCATGGACCACTTTTTCAGGAACAAGGTTACAGAGATGCATTTTATAAATTAAATAGAATGCTTCCTCCCCACCCCTTGCTAGTAGATAAAAAGATATTTCTATACTTGTCTCTTTGAAAGCATGCTTTCTGCACCTGCGCTCTGAGTTTGAAAGTGTGCTCTCTGCACCAGGGAACTCCCAGGGCAGGGTTCTCTCTGCCTGGTTACACGCCTCTGCCCCAGCCTATGAACTTGCATTAAAATAAGTCTAGTCAAATGATATGGTGAGTAATACCTACTATTTGAAAAGTGCAACAGCAGGTTTCTATTCCATAGAACACCTCTTGCAATAATAAGGGCTAATGATTATATTTGTCCCCATCTTTAAAAAAGGAAACTGAAACTCCAAGGGGTTAAGTTGCCCCAGATCACAGACCCCACTGGAGTAAAACCAGGTGTACTGAACCAGAGGCCCTGTGCTTGGGGTCCCGTCAGAGAGAAGGAGAGAGACCATGCCGAGAGGCCATTTCTAAGGGGTGCATTTTGTGGATTTTCTGGGGGTTTCTTTCTTTTTTTTCTTTCTTTTTTCAGAGAGGCCTGATTAATTTCTGAGCTTTGAACTAAGGTGCAAGCCCATGTCATTTAGGTAGGTTGTGGCTAAGTAGAAACTAGGAAACCAGGCTGCCCTGATAACGAGCAACACACTGTCCTTCATCACGATTCAGCTCGGTAGGACTGAGCTGCCCTGGACAGGTAGGAGGCCGAGGAAGGTACCTGGTAACAGCATCCTGGTTGGCTTGAGTCAGATCACATCTAGAAATGGGGCAGTTTTCCCCTTTCTCTGCCCAGGTCTGTGTCAGCATCTGAGGTTTCACATCAGACATTATCAGGATGAGATGGGCGTTGAGGGAGCCCATCACCCCCTTGGTGCACTGACCTGGAAACCCAGGCCACCAGCGGGGGTCAGCCACGAGGTAGTTCAGGGACCAGGAAAGGACCATCTCTTCTGCTTGTTTCATTATTATTTTTGCAGTGCTGTGAGGGGAAGACTAGAGTTTTGAATGTGTGTTCATTTATCCAAGAAGCGAAAACAATTTTTTTTGTTCAGTCACAGCAGCGACGCCCATGACAAAGCTGAAGTGGAGTCCCGGGGAACTCCTGTTTGTTTTTCAAGCATGCCACACTGACTCTGCAGCCTGAGGCCTGGTGCCGCGGGGCCACAGCTGCCTTTTCCGGGGAGATGCCCTCACTCTCCCAATTCTGTCTCTATTCTACTGCCCAGTTTTTCTCTTTATCAAAAGCCTATTAGGCGTTTCTAAATATTCCAGACAGTCCTATTTTGTTCTGTTTTGTTTTGACAGGCACCCGCTCTTTTGGTGAGATGTATTGCACCAATAAGCCGGTTCTGTCCACAAGCATCCAGACTCCCTTTCCTGTGTAAGTTCCCACAGTGTTTAACCTAGCTTCCCCAGCCTAAGAGAACCACGGTTCAACCTCCAGGGCCTGGGTGGCCAACTTTAGAAACCTCTTTCTATAGAACTGTGGACAGGTTAGTGGTATCAGTTTTGATGTGAGTTTCCTGATATTATTTTATTTTATGGCCGTGGGTCCCAAACCCAACAGAGCCCCAACAATGACTTGAGGGGACTTCTGAGAAAATGGACACTCCTGGCGCCCCCTTCCCCTTACCCCTCCCTGCCCCTGAGATTCTGATCTAACAGGCTATGTTTCAGGGCCAGCGAGATTGCGTTTTACCACAACTTCCTCTAGAGGACTGTGAAGCGGGTGCTTTGAGGATCTCATTTTGGGACCTAGAAATCACTCTTGTCTTCCCCTCCCTGCCCTTCTGCTCTAAGGAGCACAAAATGTAGGATGTAGGCATGTACAAAAAAGATCCTCTACAGCCACATGCATTCACAGAATAATGATGCTTTCAAGGAAACAGAATCTTAATTTTCCTGTGTTATCAAATAAAACAGTGTAGATGAAAACAATTTATAAATACATTACTATAAAAAAGGAAGGTGATAAGCAAATGTCTTGAGCAAGTTGGCACTTGATTAAAAATACACAGTTATGCCTCCCAATTGCATCAATGTCACCTGGTCCCAGAGCTTCTGCATGGAGACCAGGAGGAAGAAAAGGGGATTTTGCTCCAGTGATGGGCTCCTTGTCCAGTTCTCTTTGCTCCTGGATGCTCTGCCTCGGTTAAGGCAGATCATACTAAGGTCTAGATGAATTCGTTTGCCTAATGTACAGAACCCTCCTACTTAGAAATCTGAAGGGGGACCCGCCCAGTTGCAGAGACGAGTATTACTCATACACATACACACACCTCCACAGATGCACACACCCAAATAAACACACAGATACAAACACAGACTTTGGCATTGATGCCAACACCCATATCGACACAGATACACAAAATTTTCACATAGATATATGTTCTCTTAAAGGTTCTTTTATGTCTGTCCCCTGTGAACATGCACATGCCTATAGGACACAGACATACTCTGACCTAACCATTCTCCCTTAGATGAACACACACAGGGGGTTCCTGAGCACTCGTATGTGCTCCAAACCTGCAAACCTGCCATGTCAGACAGTCACGATCCCACTGCTACCTAAGGTCGGGGTCAGACACTGACACCTCTTCCTAGAGAAGCATATACACCCTTGATTCGATACATGTCTGTTGTGCTCCTTTGTGCCCGGACCCGTTTGGCGCTGAAGATCAGTGGGTGAACAAAAACAGTTTGCCTTTGCCTTTACTGAGTCTGTGTGTAACGGAAGAGATTCTTGTTTAAAATGCACGCACAATTACAGCCGTGGCAGGTGCTATGAGGGAGATAGGGGGCGTGTCTGAGGACATCTGACTGATAGGGAGGGCTCAGTAAAGGTCCTCCCAAAGAAGTAAGGTTTCAGCTGGGAGCGAAAGGAAAGCTAGGGAGGAGAGAAAAAGAGAAAAGCATGTGCAAATGTCCTGTGCTGAAAGGAAGCCTCGTGCATAGGAAGGTCTAAGGGAAGGTCAGTGCAGCTGTCTGGGGTGCAGGGGGAGAATATAGCAGGGTGCAGGATGAACCTAGCAAAGCAGGCAGGGGCCACACGTGAAGGCCCTTTTAGGTGCCACTAAGGTCTTTATCTGAACAGTATTTAGAAGCCATGGATATGTTTACAGCAGAGATTAGATTTGTATTTTGAGACTCTCTCTGGAGGTATGCCTACTCATACAGAAGCATTCTCACACAGACCAGTGCACACATATGGGTTCGCAGGCACACTTATGTGTTCCTTAGAAATGCATATTTACATATAAGCATTCACTTGCAAATGCTGCCTCTGTGAACACACCCATATGTATTTATACACACGGTATATATAAACCCAGTGGGCGTTGGGAGGCGGGCAGACACCCTCCTCACCGGGTACCATCAGGACTCAGCCTGTCCTTGGGGAGGGACTAGGCAAATGGTGTATCAGAGCCGAGCCCTGTGACTTTGCAGCTTTGGGCTCTGCGGCTTGGCCTCATGCACGTGCCTCCAGCTCCGCTCCCCCTCCTCTTGGCTCAGCGCACCCAGTGACAAGGTGGGGTTTCTTCCAGAACACGAGCATTGACTATTCCTGGCCCAGGCAAGGAGAGGAGGATGGGCAGGGCGGGTTGCATAAAGATTGCCTTGTGCCCTCCTGGAGTTGTAAGCAGAACCTCTGCCCAGCTCCAAGCCTGGAGTGCTCTTTGCAGTGAGTTGGCAACGCCGAGAAGTAAACATAAGGATAGGGAATCTGAGGTCTGCAGGTCCTAGTGGGGTCTGTGGTGGGACTTGAAGCAGTGTGTTCCATACGTGACCGCTGCAGGGAATGTGACACGGGAGGAAGAAACAGACAAAGCCTGGCAGGAAAGCCTTCTCCAGGCGAGATGCCTGCTCTGCCCCTTGCTGCCTTGGCATAGTAAACTCATGTACACACATATTTACACATGAACGACTTTTCTTCCAGTGGGTGTAAGCATCTCACAGTGGAGGAAGTAGCAGGTAATTTATCAGCCACAACGGCCTGCATTATTTTCCCTCCAATAAGTTAGAACTATACTTGTGTACATTTGGTTCTTGTTTACCGGCACAGCCAGCAAGAGCTTTGGCCAGAGCCAGGAACAGACTCCAGGGAAATCAATAGGAACATTCATGCCCAACTGAAGGCTTACCTACGGCCTTCCATCTCCAGGTCATAAAGATGTTCCCAAGTGATTTTTTCATAGTCCAAAGGCTCCTACCCACTGAGAGTATATGTTTCCAAAAGTGCGCTTGGCGAGTGTTTTCTTCCATAATTAAAAGGAATTGTATAATGTAATTGGAAGCTCTTTTTATTTTGCTTCAGGCTGTGTAAGGAACATCCTTCTTTTCCCCCAGTTGGGTGCTGTTTTGTGCTTTCTTGGCAGCAACCTACCAGATCCATCTAAAGCTGAAGGCCGGAGTGCTGTGCTCAAGGGGACACTGTGTCGTAACTGTCCCTCGTATCGATCCAGCACTTGGCAGTTTACAGAGGGCTTTTATATCTGCCGTCTCATCTCATCCTCACAACTCTGAGGTCAGCCCCGTTGTTCCCATTTCGCTGACGAAAGACTTAGGTTAAAAGATTTGCTTAAGGGCATGGAGCTAATACATGGCTGGGTTGGGACTTGAACTTGGAGTCTTCCTGCTTATCCTCAGGAAACAACACAAGTTTGACTACACCGTGCTATCCGCCAGGGACCCGGGGCTTGTCTTCTCTGTACCTCTCTGCTTTCTGCTGCATTTTATCTTATAAATAAATTCAGCGTTAACACCCCCCACCACTGAAGCCCAGCTGCCAAGCTACAGATAAGTAATTGCAAGCACCGGTGAGCTTGTCCCTCATAGGGGGAGAGGGCAGCATCCAGCTTTACCAACTATGACTTAGAGCAGAGCGCTAAGGCTTTCTGATTTCATGTACAGGACACCAGATGCACCTTCACCAAGTCGGAGCTAAAGAATGATGTGCCCTGCTTCCACGACCAAGGCTGTCCTTGTTCGCTTTGCCTAATTCCTCTTGGATCAGGATGTTTCTGTGGGAAGACCCAGTGCGATCTGCCCCAATCCCACACCCACTGGGCACAGGCCAGCCTGCTTTAAAGGCCAAGTTCCACACCTCGATAAAAATTGCAGGCTCCAAGAAGTATTCCAATTTCTGGAAAATGGCTTGTGTTTGGTTGAAATGTTTTATTTTAGTCATAGCAATGAGATGTTCTTGTTTTGCACACACATCTTCCAACAGAATTGGCTTTGGTGCAGGTGAACGGGATTTAATGGGTCTGGGAAAGCTTGGGGAAGTAATGAAAGATCCTAACTGTGAGGAAAGATCCCGTTGACAATCTCTTCTTTTCGGAGTTTCAGCTTTCTGGTTTCCTTAGCTTTCCGAAGTGTGAGCAATTCACATATTCATTTATTCAAAAGATCTTTGAACACTTACATATGCCAGCACCTGTGCTAACTATCAGGGATACAACCATCACCAAAGTAGACATGGTTGGTCCCTAATTTTTTTTTTAATCCTCACCTGAGGATATATTTATTGATTTTGAGAGAGAGAGAGAGAGAGAGAGAGAGAGAGAATGAGAAAGAGAGAGAGAGAGAGAGAATGAGAAAGAGAGAGAGAGAGAGAATGAGAAAGAGAGAGAGAGAGAGAAATATCCATGTGAAAAAGAAACATCTCTTGGTTGCCTCCAATCTGGGCCCCAACCAGGGATCAAACCAGCAACCAAGGTATGTGTCCTGACTGGGAATCAAACCTGCAGCCCTTTGGTGCACAGGACAATGCTCCAATCAACTAAGCCATCTGCCAGGACATGGTTGGTCCCTAATGTTTAGATTCTTATAGATTCATGAAGAAGACAGACAATGAAAAGCGAATTATAATGGTATTTGGATGAAGCTCGCTAATACTAACATACTTACACATACTTATGAACAGGGCATGGGATGAAAAATTGGCTTCTGGATTTTGCCAGTGGATTCAGAAAGCTATATGCTATCTGTCAACCTCAGACTGGCCACTAACCATTCATAAAAATATTACTATTTTCCTTTTAAAAACATGGCTGGGAACTGTGTCCAGTTCTGAGGCGCACATTTTTCAAGGGAAGAAGGGCTTTTGGGGCCCTTCTTAGGCTTGCCACATGTAAGAAATAAAGATGTAGGGCATTCAGCTCCATTTGAATTTCAGATAAGCAACAACTTCTTTTTTCATATAAGTATGTTCCAAACACTACATGGAAGATACTTATACAAAAAAGAAAAAAAAGAAAAAGGTGTGTATCTGAAATTCAATTTTAACTGGGCATCCTATATTTTAATATGGCAGACCTATAAGAGCTAAGATTGTGAAAAAACCCAAGACTTTATCTTGAAATAGTTGAAGGAGCCTGGCTTTTAAGCTTGGAGACATTGATAATAAGAACTTAGATTTCTGCAGGGAAGCATTTTCCAAACAGTGTTTCTAATGGTATGTGTGGAAAATATTAAAAGGTACATTGGGAGACAAAAAAGGTTGGAGCTCAGAAGTGCGGGAGGTCAGAAGTCTGGGACGCTCTGCACACCCAGTGTTTTCTATGTTGAAGTTCACACTCTGTATCAGCATAGTAGCAGTTCTGAACGGTCTTGCAGGAAACATACATACCTGGTTGACCTGGATTAACCTAGCAGGCCCCAGAGAATGCTATTTCTGGGCTTTTGTCTGTTTGTTTGGATGTGTTTGTTTTAGAGAGGACACCTATTAACGTCAGGCAAACTTCCTACTCTGCTCAGCGCACTTTGAGGGACACTGGTAGAAAAAGTAAAAGTTGTCTTCAAATCATCCAGAGGGCTGCTGGGAGGAAGCAGATTGAGTTTTTGCAAACAAAAGGGCAGCTCTGGACCCAATGCATGGACGTGTCTGGGAGAACCACGAAGACTGGAACTTTCTAAAAATTACAATAGTCTGAAAGGTGATCAGCTTCCTGTTTCTGAAATGCCATCGGGACTCTAGAGGAAATTCTTGTTCTGCGTAGGAAATTCTCAGGGTCTGCTCTGAAAGGCGTGTACCCGTAACACACGGAGGGGCTTCCACTGGCAAGCTTGCTGTAAAACTATGTCCCATGTTCTTTTTTTTTTCCCCCTGCAGTCGGAGCCCATCCGTTTTGGATTCACTCTTACTGTGCTCCCTTCAGGAGATCTGTCCTTACAAGTTAACGGTCTTTGCTCTGCTCTGGGCCTCTTCACAGCCTAGCACAGCTACCATGTGGCTCAGCTGCCAGGAAGCCCACCCCGAGCCTCTAGAAGGGGCTTATAAGCCTCAGGTGTAACAGGGGGCTCATAGGGAGCTCTGGGCCCATGAGACAGCACTACACGGTGTCCACAGTGTGGTCCGGATCACCACACATGTGAGGCACCTGGCATGACAGAAGTCACCAAAGGTCAGATCCCAACTCTGCCCCCTTCCTGAGTCTATGACCTGGACAAATGTCTGTATTTCCCTCTGTGAAAAACATTGAAATGATCACACTGTATTGTAGTCTTAGGAAAATTAAAAGATTATAAGTACATAAAAGACCCACCTGAGTGGACATTCAGTAAATGTTTATTTAATGAATAACTATAATTGTGACTGCGATGGGAGCAAAAACTGCCAAAGGAGTTAAAGCACCTCTTTAGAAATTTACTAATCAGTGTGCCAAGATATCAGGCCCCAGCCAAAGTGATAAGGTGGAGATGGTCTGTCTCTCTACCACCTTCCCTTTGAGAATCTGTGCTTGAGGACAGAGAGGAGGGCGTATATGTTTAAAGAACACTGTTTTCCTTCTTGCAGTCTACAAAGAGCCCTAGACCTGGGTTGCCCAGTTCTTGGTTTAAAGGACTGCAGACTCATCCCTTCTGGACGCAACTCCTCATCTAAGATAAATGGGGGTGGACTAGAGTTGCTGCTAGGTTCCAGGAGCTGGGCCTTTGAATTGGGGTGGTGAATGCTGATGTTTAAGTAATACTAATGAGAAAAAGACCTCACCAAACTAAAGCAGTGTGTGTGTGTGTGTGTGTGTGTGTGTGTGTGTGTGTGTGTGGCGGGGGCCAACACACAATATATACAAGGTGCTTTGAAATCACTTTAATTGCCCCCTGCCCTCGTGCCTGTCTAGTTTGGCCAAGAAAGAGTTAGACCCAAAACTGGTTGTGAAGGAGTAAGATGAGCCTGGAACAGGGAGAGCTGGGTCTGAGTCCCAGCCCTGGCTCTGCAGGCAAACTCGCTCGCCATCTCCAGGTTGGAACAGTGCCCCACCCCGTCTTTCACGTGAGGGGTTGGGTCCCAGGATCTCCAAGCTCTGTGTCTCTTGGGAAAGTATCTCTGATCTATTTTTGCTTGGATTTGCATGCACTCCACAAGGATTATTATCTGGCTGACTCAAATGGTGCTTATTTTTTTTGTTTGATCTGCTCTAGTTTCATAACACAAGCTCTACAGCCCATTTTAGCCCTTCTTGGATTAGGGGAGTGTCAACGTGAAGGTATTGGAGCATTTGTCACGGTTTCTGCTGGGGATACTCGCCTCCCCCTCCCCCGCCCCGCCGCGCCCCGCCCCGACGCTCCCTTCCATCTGGCACAGGCAAAACCCCTCCCCTCCGTGGATGACATGCTAAGTGGAGTCTGCTTTTCACATTAGCTGAGAGGAGGCCCTGAAGTCAAAAATCCTTGGCACATGAGTCGCTTTGTCTCTTTGTGCCTCATTTCCCCCAACTATAAATAGGCGGAGTCTCGAACTTTCTCGCCTCCCGGTGTTTGCAGCCCCCAGTAAAGGCGGTTTGGTGCAGAGGCATCCTGTTCCCACCCGCAGATGTCGCTTGTCACACTTAGGCTCTCTTGAAAAGTCACAGCCCAGGGGGATTGTCCAGGAAAACAAGGGGTCTCTGGGTCTCTCTGCTTCCACACCGGGGCCGCTGCAGACCCCCTTCCTCACTGCCTGACTGAACTTGCTACCTGCAGAAGTCAGCTCTGCTGAAAAGACTTGAGTGACTCCCTGTTGCCTTCAGGACAAAGGCCTCAGCAGGTGAGTTCCCAAGAAAGCCCAGAGGAAACTGTCCTTTGGAACTAATGACACGCCCCATGGATACCAGCGCGCCGCCCGGGAGGTGCAAGCCGGGGCTGGGAATAGAGGGCAATAAGGCTCGGGGCCCTGTGTTTAAGAAGCTTATACACCTTTTTAAAAAAGGTCAACAGCTACACAAAAATCATGTTTTTATTTTTTTTATTTTTAAGTACTGGAAGTGCTCTTAGAAATCACTGGCCTTGCCCAACGGTCTCTCCTTTTACTGTAGTGGAAACTGATGTCACAGATTTGGCAAACTATAAAGAAAAGCATGTCTCGTAAGAGGCCTCCCTGCTCTACTCTGCCTCTGCTCTGCAGCCACAGCCCTCTTTCTGAGCAGCGTGCGACCTTGTCACTCCCCGAGTGACAGCTTTCTGTGGCCCCCACGGCACCTGCCATAGCAGCCAAACTTCTTCCCAGACCTGTGGGCCCCAGTGTGGTTAGGTCCATGCAGCCTGGAATGTTCTTCTGCCAGATCTTCCGGCTTCTTTGTGTCACACAGACTCAGGGCCGATGGCCCTTCCTCAGGGCTGCCCTTCCTGACCATCCACATGAGGCAGGGGCACAGCCCCATCACTCCCCTCCCATCACCCTGACTGGATGTGTTCGCAGCATATAACACCATCCACATAATCCTGTTTGTAGACTGATTTTTCTTCATTACCTGGGTTAACTCACTAGGGGCTAAGCTGCGGGAGGGCCGAGATTTGCCTCTATCCTTAGCATCTGCAACATAATTGGCTCATAGTTGACACAAGAAATATTTGCTGAATGACTGAACAAAGAAATGAATACATATTGATGGAAATTTGAAAATGCAGAATAGGATAAAGAAGCAAATAAAAGCAGTTATACTTCCTCCTGGATATCACTTCTGTTAATATTTCATAGTATTTCTTTTTTTCCAGGTCCTTTTAATGTATATGTATGATATATGTTTTGTATATTTAATAAAAATTAAGATTTCATTTAATTATGGTTTGTATCCTGCTTTTTAAAAATTTATTATATTGTGTCTCCGCCTATTGTGAAATAATCTTTTAAAATACCCTTTTAAATACTGCATAAAATTTCATATGAATGTAATAAAATTAACTTAACATTTCTCTATTATTGGACATTGATAGCTTAATTTTTCTTTCTAATTGATCTGCTCTCTGTTCAAACCATGCTAACAAATTTTGGTTTCTAAGATACTACTGGTAACTGTTCCTGGCTGGGAGTAGTTGAATAAAAGTTGTTACTTTTTTTCCAGGAAATGTCAACAGACCAATTTTAGTTTTGCATGTGGCCTCTTTCAGTGGGGATTCGCTTAGTTGATGGTCTGGTTATTAAGTCCAAGATACGTGGTGAGTAAAGGGTTGTGTTTTTAAGGCATCCTGTTTGAAAGATAAACTGGTTGAAGTGTCCCTACCCTCATGGGGTGAGTGGAGAACAGAGGCCAGTCCTGATGTAGTTATCCTCTTAGCTCAGGGATGTTTTCCTGTTGAAATTAATTAACACTTAGGTACAAAAGATTCAAGAGTTCCCAAATACTTGTAGATATAAAATCTCTGTGAACAGAAAGAAAGTGAAAGATAACTAACACACTCACCTTTTAAGGAAAAGGAACTTGAGCCCCAGAGAGGCAACCTCTTGGCCAGGGTCTCATAACAAAAACGGTGGGGGCGCCTTCCCTCTCTCCCCTCTCCCTGCTTCCTTCTCTCCCTTTCTTCCTCTTTTTGATATTCGTCTTTCATGAACTAGGCCTCAGATAAAATGTCACAGAGTTGGAAGAGATCTTAGAGATGAACCCCACTGACCTCTGCATTTTTGAAGACAAGAAAATGGAGTCCAGACAAAGGAAGGGCATCATGTCAGGTCACTGTCCCAGCGGCACGTGGCAGGGCTGAGACGAGAACCCACTTCCTCTCCTTTTCATTCATCCGTCTTTCCACTGCCCCACGTTTGTGGGCCAAATAAAGTCATCACTTAGTAGCGCCTGCCCTTGGGCTGTCTCTCCTTGAGTGCTAAGAAATCTATTATTCCACTTAGAGAATTGAGAGATCAGAGCTGTCAATAAGAGCCAGCCCACATTTACAGAGCAAGGGCTGTGGGCACAGCACTGCCCCCATGCTGAGGATAAAACACCTACAACAGACACCCCTCTGTTATCGCCCCCACCCCAGCCCACGCAGCACTGGGCTCCCGCAGAGCGCACAGACCTCTGCTTGCTCACCCTGTCCGCACTAGTCATGTGACCTTTGGATTGTCATTCTCTCCCACTAGACTACATGCTCATGAGAAGCCCTTTTTCTGTCCTTGTTTCCTCAGCACTCTGTGCCCTGTTCCACCAGTTAGTTCCAGGTACATAATAAATGCTCCGTGAATATTTGTGGAATGAATGAATGAACGTAAGTCTTTGTATTTGTCTGGTAGGACTACCGTGAAAAAATAACACAGACTGAGTGCTTTAAACAATGGATATTTATTTTCTCGCAGTTCTGGAGGCTGGAACTCCAAGATCAAGGTGCCCGCAGGGTTGATTCCCTCTGAGGCTGCCCTCCTCCCACCACTTCACATGGTCTGTCCTCTGTGCAGTGACATCCCTGGTGTCTCTCTGTGCGTCTCAATCCCTTCTCCTCAGAGGGCCACCAGTCAGATTGGATCAGGGTCCACCCTGAAGGCCTCATTTTAACTTACTGACCTCTTCAAAAGCCCTAGCTCCCAATACAGTCCCAGTCTGAGGGAGTGGGGCTTCAGGCTTCAACAAATTAATTTTGAAGGAACACAATTCAGTTGGTAACACTTCCCTACCCTTCACTAGCTCACAGTTTAATAAAAGGGAGGGATGCACAACAATGGAATGTTAAGACAATAGCTTCTCTAATGCAGTGAAGGAAAAGCAGGTGGAACCCAGGTACCTGCGAAAGGTTGCGATAGCTGCGTCCCTCAGCATCTTCATGGGCCATGTGCTCTTCTAGGCACAGAATGCATTATTTAATGTAAGCTCTGCCCGGATTCAGTGTCAGCAAACATTTACTAGTGCCTGCCATGTCAATCACTGTGTGAAGGCTAGATATCCAAAAACGGGTAAGTTTAGATGACAGTGGAAAGACTCTCGCTGTTTAATAAGACAACAGACACACCTGCATATATCTGATTACTGCCTCAGTCCATGTCTGTCACGTCTATGGCTCTCATACCATCTATTATTCCCTCGCCAGGGAGTTTAGTCTTTGTCCAGCCAGCAAAATGGGAATGAATGACTATAAGTCTTTCGACATAAGAAACTTCATATCGATACTATTATGAGCAACACTTTGCAGATGAAGAGACTGAGGCATTGCCAGTAGGTAGCTTTCCCTATGTCACACAACAGTAAATTGCAAGCCTGGGGCTTAAAGATATTCGTTCTGGGTCCAAAGTTCACCGTTTTAACCAGCAGCCCATACTGCCTCTCCATGACAAGGAATCTTATTATCTTTTTTACCCAATAAGAGGGAGACCATGAGACCATTGCAGAAAGGAGGGAAATTTAAGATGAGCCACAAAGTGGGGTAAAGAGAGCAGAAAAGAGAATTATGAAGAGAGAAAACAGGATTGTGAAGGTCAAGGAGATGGCTGAGCAGGTGGCATTGAGGGCTGGGGAGGGAGAGCTGGAAAGGTAACCTGGGGTAAGATTAGGTGAGATCTTATTTTACATAATAAAATTGGGCTTGATTCTCTAGACATCAAGCAGCTGTTGGATATTTTAACAAAAGAGCATTTCACTTTACCTCTTCATTTTACCAACAAGACACCAAGCCCCAGCAAGAAATGACTCGCCTAAGGCCACATGGATGGTGGCAGAGCTGGTACCAGCAACTGAATTTTCCACCCCCAGTCCGGCGTTACACTCTGTTAAACTCTGCCTGCAGCTGCATATGAAAATGGACAACTTAAATGAATGGTTTTCCCCATGTTTTCCTGTGTCTTTCAACCACTTTTCGCCTACTTCCTGAATCTGGTGATCATTCATTTTCCCAAGTTTCAACTAATCAATATCTTCTCATCTAAAATAACTACCGTGGTTCAAAGTCAGAAAGGTCCTATAGAAATCACTAAAACTGTAGTTCCCCATGTGGTTTTGTAAAATGTGGTCAAAGGACTCCTTGCTACATTTCAAAGACTAGAAGGACCTGTATTTAGTTCTTTTACCTAATAGACACTTGGTGATAAATGTGGAGTCAACAGCCACTCTGGCCTGGTTTGTTTTAACAAACAAATATATTAGGTCAGCAAACATTTGCTGGTGGCTCCTGCATGCCAGGCACCATGCTAGGGTCTCAAAATCCAAAGACAGAGCAGCCAGGTTCCCTGGTGAAAAGGCTCTCACCGTTGAATAGTGAGATGCACATGCATTCACGTGTACACATGTACACATGTCTGTCTCCCATAGTTTCTCCCTGATCATAGCTCCTCACAGAGATGATTCCCCAGCCAGGGCCTGCAGGCTGAGCCCAGCCAGGAAAACAGACACCACTCCAGGGCTTTCAATGTAAGAAAGGTAATACAAGGCATTGCATGCACAGCTGATAGAAGAGCTGAGAAGCTAAACAGGATGGTGAGGAAGCAGAGATTAGCAACAGCAGGAAGAAACCACTGGAGGGACACAAGAGAAGGTGGTGTTACAAGATCCCAGAAACCAGGGCATTTATTTGTCAGGAGCTGGAGACACAGAGCACATGAAGCCACTGATGCAGTTGCCACTGGAAACAGAAAGAAGACTGAGCCGGCTTCCCTCCTCCTCTTCTTCAGTTTTCTGTTGTTACCAGACAGGGGGCTGGCCCTGAGTGGGTCTGCTCAGAGCCAACCAATAGTGTGTGGGCTCTTGACTTCCGGTAGGAAAGATTTCACAAAAGGAATCCAGGTGACTCTGAGGGCACGTTTAGTAAAGCTGGATACAGTAAAACAAGAGAGGGCTCAGCATAGAGGAAGCAACAGGGGAGCCCAGGCTGGGCTGCCTTAGCTCACTGGGAAGTCAGAGAAAAGGGGGCCTAGGGGACAGGTTCAGGGGCCTAGCCTGGGACGAGCTGTTGCTACTGCCCATTGCTCCCCTGATTGTAAATCTGGGGGTCTTTTGGCATTTAGGAGATGGGTGCCTGTGAGGAAAGAAGAGAGGAAAAGAGAATGATGCTTGCTACTCCCCAGAGGGAGAGCGGGAACTTTTTGTCTTGAGGCCTTTATCTCTCTCTTGCAAGCAGAGGTCTCAGGGCAGGATTCCTATTCATTAGCTTTCTAGATGTGTCCTCTGGTGAGGGGGCGTGGTGGGGGTAGGGGGTGGACATGGTCTCTGATGATTGGTCAGCGCCAGGGCAGAGGGTTCTTTAGACCTTATAGCTGCACCTGGAGTCACCTGGTTCTGCTGCTTTTCTGGGCCTGGAGCTGAAATACAACTGAGGCCCAGATGTTATCTCTAGGGAGGGGATCCTCTGTGTCTGGCTGTAAATTCCTCTGCCACTTTGTTCGGCTCTCTGTCTCAGTTTCCCTATTCCCATTGTCCTGGTTTACTGGCCTGTCTCACTCTCATCGCTTCCCATCAGTCAAACGCCCTGGAGCCACAGGGTTGCACTGCTGGTCCCTATGATGCTGAGCAGAACAGGGGGGATATGAAGAAAGGCTCAGAGAACAATGAGGGGCTGACTGGTACCCTAGGTGACCTTGGGCAAATCACTTGTCTCTCAGTATCTTAGTTTCCTTGTTAGTAATTTGAGAAGAACAATACCTTTCACATTTACTGTGAGACTTACATGAAATTAAATCTGTGAAAGCACTTTATAAGTTTCAAAAGGCACAAATGCAAATGGAAGGGCTTTGGTTACTGCTGTGTGTTCAGGTGTCGGGAATTTTGCAATGCCTCACTAATTGTCTATGGAAGGAGCTCTGCATTTTGCCCCAGGGTTTCATTCTGTCTCTCCGGCCCATCAGCCTTCAAACACTACTGAAAGATTTTGAATCAATTGTCACATACCTGAAAAGATTGTATTTGAGGATCTGTCTGCGGTTTTGAATCAAAAAGTGACAAACAAAAAGGACCCTAGAAATTACTTCTAGACCACTTATTCCACCCACTCTTTTCACTTGACAAAGGACCAGAGAGAGGACGAGTTTCACCCATGTCACAGGTGAAATTCTGGGCAGAGAGAGACATACAGCCCAGGAGAAACCTCCCTTTTTCCTTTGCCAGACCTCTCTTCCTTGGGCCTTGGGATTTCAAATGAGTCTCATGTAACAAATTTTCCTTCCTCCTTTTCCATTCATTCTTAGGCCTCCAATTCTTTCCTTTCAGTCTCTTATTTCTTCTTCCTCATTCATAATCTTTGACAACTGAATTTCACAGACTTTTTCCTCTACATACTGCTAATGGAGAACAAAAGCTTAGCACTGAGCCATATCTATTTTACATTAAGAGGGTGCAAACTTTTCTAGATAACTCAATTCCCTTTTGATTGTATGTGCAAGAAAGTACCGTCACAAACTCTTTTAGGCCAGCTTTTCTGCCAGCCTCGGGGCTTACTGTGAAAACCATAAGGTACAATCACTTCCTTTCTACCAGCAGAAAGTACAGGTTGTGACCACAACTTCTGACTAAGAACCAGGCCACACCAAACCAGAGACTGGCAGTATTCTTAATGGGACAAAGTGGTTTGACACTCTCAACAAGACTGATCCTGTCTTCTGTAAGTTTTCTAAACTTTTATTTTATTATTTTTTGATATTGTTGTTGTATTTAATTTCTATTGAATCTGTTCAGGTAACAATGGTTAATAAAATTATAGGGATGTCAGGGATACAATTCTATCACATCATTTGTATATTGTATTGTGTGTTCACCACCTGTAACTTTTAATATATCTCAGTGGCAAGTGACATTGGTCAGTGGATGATAAAGTAAAAGGGCGTCAAGTGAAGAGATTGTGCTTTGATAATCTGTAAGTTCCCTTCTAGCACTGACATTTAAGAAATCAGTACAAAAGAAGGCCTATTATGGTCACAGAGGCGCTAGGACAGTAATAGCCCCCTGCGTGGCTCATGGAATTCCCAGTGGCCCACTCTGTATTGACATTTTGCTGGTACAGAGTCTGGGGCATCTTAAAATGTCAGAGCTGGAGGAACATCGGTCACCTTCTTCCATGAGTGCAGTTAGCAGTCTGGGACCTGAAGCTTATGGGTGCTCATTCACTCATTCCTTTGGTAGAAATTCATTTTGCCCATGCCATCCATGTGCCAAGCACTGCACTAGGTCCTAGGGTACAGTAGTGAATAGCACAGAGGAGGTATCTGCCCTAATATATGGTAGTAGGGCAAGGTGCATGATGAAACCAAAAAATAAGCAAGATAATGAGTTTGTCATAATTGCTTGAAAGGTAATAGAATGTAATGGATTTATTTATTTTATTTAATATTGAATAACTTCGGGTAAAGAGGGTAACTGTTGCAAAAGTCGCACTTGAGATCTTAAGCTTAAGAAGAAACCAGCTGTGGAAACGAGGGTGTGTGGGAGACCGGTATGCATGGTACAGAGGGCTGTAGCCACTGTGTGGAGCCAGGACCAGAATACGGGCCTGTAGGTCTTAACCGGCTGGCAAATGCACCCCACATACCATGCTGCCGGTCCCACACTCCAGGGGGTGTTAGAAGTAGAATAGTAATGCAATGTACTCTTTGAAGCTAATGAAGCCTGCTTGCTCTGTGTAACCCCAAATTCTTATCAGTAGGATGTGAAAACAAAATGTTTAAATAAAAAGAGGCATCTGGACTTCTATGATATGCCTTGGCACCTCACAGTCTTGCTACCTATCTCCCTGTGTTGATTTATGTTTCCCTTTGTTGTTATTCCCAACCATTTGGGGGAGGTCTGCATGCTCACCCCGTGCATTTCTGCATGTAGTAAACTCAAAAACCCTGACTGAGAAAAGAGTGATCAGTGATCTCCTATGAGAGACACTCACCCTTCTCCCTCCTCAAACAATTCATTTCTGAGTCAGTTCTTTCATCCGTGCCGAGGGAGCTGCGGGACAGGGAACCTGGCAAGGGTGTAAAAAAGTTATAGACTGAGGGAATAGCATGTACAAAGGCCCTGAGGCAGGAAGGCATTGGTTATATTTAAGGAGTGGAAAGACAGCCTGTCTGACTGGAATGTAACAAGAGAAAAAGCCATATGAGGAGTGGCTGAAGAAGTTGGCTGGACCCAGACTGACTTCATGGGCCCTAGTAAGGAGTTAGGGTTTTATTCTAAGAATGGGAAGCCATTGAAAGGTCTTAAGCAGGTAAGTGACATGATCAGATTTGGCTCTTAAAATAGTTCAGACAAAAAATTAATAATAGATGAAATTAGTAACAATGGAGATGGAAAGAGGAGGGATTTGGGGTATGTTTAAATATAGAGACTATAAGACTTGCTGATCTCTTGGATATAGAAACTGAGAACCGGAGGACCCAAAGAAGACTTCTAGGCTTTTGAACAACTGAATGAATGAATGTTCCATTATAATGTGGTAATGAACATTAGAGGTGGGGGGATTAGAGACCAACTTACCGTTAAGGGAAATAAGCATTCCAGGGGACAGAGGTTGAGTGTGTACAGGTACGTGGATGGCATAAGAATTGGTATATTAGCCAATATTAGCTATGCCTTAAGAGAAAGTAAGAACTTGAATTACTTTACAGCAATGGTATTTCCATTGGTGTGATTTTTGCCCCTAAGCGACATCTGGCAATATCTGGAGACTTTTGGTTGTCATGGCTTGGGACAGCAAAAAGAGAAAGGGGGATTAATGTCTTCTTTAAAAATAAATTATTAAATTCATTGGGGTGGCATTGGTTAATACAATTATATAAGTTTCAGATGTACAGTTCTATATAATACATCATCTGTATATTGTATTGTGTGTGCACTACACAAAGTCAAGTCTCCTTCCATCACCATTTATCCCCTCTTTACTCTCTTCTACCTGCCCCCCTTTCCCTCTAGTCATCACTATAATGTTGCCTGTGCCTATGAGTTGGGTTTTGTTTTTGTTGTTTGCTTAGTCCCTTCACTTTTCTCACCCAGTTCCCCCAAGCACCTCCCATCTGTAGCTGTCAGTCTATCTCTGTATCTATGAGTCTGTTTCTATTTTGTTTGCTTATTTAGTTCTTTAGGTTCCACATCTGAGACCATATGGTATTTGACTGACTTAGCATGATTCCCTCTAGATCCATCTATGCTGTCTCAAAAGGTAAGATTTCATTCATTTTATTTTTTTTACAGCTGAGTAATATTCCATTGTATAAATGTACCACAGCTCTTTAATCCACTCTTTTACTGATGGGCACTTGGCTGCTTTCAGATCTTGGCTGTTGCAAATATTGCTGCAATGAAGGTAAGCGTGCATATATTCTTTCGAATTAGTGTTGCAGGTTTCTTCTGGAGCTGGTGCATATGGAGCTGGCAGACTTCCTCTGTGGGTGGGGTAGGGCCCCAGGAGTGGGTTCAGAAGAACAGTGGGGCCTTGGGAAGAACAGAACATTGACTGGATCCGACCAGAAAGTGTTGTGCCCAGTGGGAGGCCAGGTGGATAAAACCAAAGAGTGCAAACTTGCCAGCTGAGCAGGAGGATTGATGGGAATGATTGGGGAAAAATCAAATTTCCAAAGGAACAAAAAGAAGCTGAGGGTCCAAGGGGGAGGAGGGTAGAGAGCAGGAACACCCCTCCTTATGAATCTGGGCTTTTGGGGACTGGTTTCCAAACTCAAGACTCTAGAGTTCACTGGTTCTCATCACTGCCTGCACAGTAAAATCACCTGGGGACATTTTCAAAGTGCTCATACTTTGGTCCCACCCCGGAGACACTTATCCAATTAGTCTGGCTTAGGGCCCGAGTTCTGGAATTTTAAAAGTTCCCCCATGTATTCTGGACTTAGAACCACTGATTTAATCCAAACACTGAGCAACAACATGCCCGTGGGGCCAGACGAGGAGAAGAGATGAGAGACAGGGCAGGCCCCTGAGTGCACAGCCTACACTCAGCTGCGTAACCCGCTGTTGCCTTATAGAAATCTGGGCTCCATGTGGCCAAACCTTCCCGTTTTCCTGGTTTTTTTTTTTTTTTTTTTTGTTGTTGTTGTTGTTGTTTTTTTTTTTAATTTTTTGAGAAGTCTAAAATTCAGATTAAAAAAAAAAAAATCTTAAAATTCCATGCCAAACAAAGCATGTCTACAGAGCGCCTTAGACCCTTGGGCTGTCGTGTAGCAACCTCTGATTCAGTCCAGTGGTTTTCACACTTTCTTTGTTTTTTGTTTTTTTGGCCACAGGAGGTTTTCTCCAAACAAGTTATTTTGTGGAAGCACTATAGATTAAATAAATCCAAGCAGAGCTCTGGCAGGAGCAGGGCAGAGACACACTCAGCCCTTCCTCCCAGCCCCCATGGTTCTTGCGGCTGCTCCTGAAATGAAGCTCCTCTGGCTCTGGGGAACCTGTTTGGTCCATTTACCAGAAAAAGGAAACCGAGGTCCTTCAGAACATAGTCCCAGAGCAGAACCAGCCCCATGGAGCCATTTGGAAATGTGTGGGGATGTTTGGAATGCTTATGGGGACAAAGCGAACACTACTGGCATTTAGTGGCTGGTGGCCAGGAATTTTAAACTTCCTGCAGTGCTCAGGACAATAAAGAATTCTCCCACACAAAATGCTGACAGCTCCCCACAGGGAAACACCAGATGAGGAAGCAGAATCCCAGAGAGGGCACATCAGCTGGCGAGTTCACAGCAATTGCACAGTAGAACTTTGACCCCTGCCCCACAGGCTTGGGGAGTTCGCTGGCCAGGTGGCCCTACTCTAAGTCACAGGGCAGAAAGGGATATTAAAAAATTAAACCCAAGGAGCCCCCTGAGATGGGGCAGTTGCTATATAAAAAGCTAAGTGACAAATTTTGAGACGCAATTCTAGAAAAGGAGATGGGGGCTGCTGGGTGTCTTCATCCTGGGCTGAAGGCCAGTGGTCGGCTCTGTAAGTAGGCAGATCAGCTGAAATGCTAGAGGCAGGGCTGTTGCACAGGTTTGTTGGCCCCATCGGTCATTTAATCCCTCAACCAAAATATGCCAGGTTCAAAAATAGGATGTGGGAGCAGAAGGGGAAAGGAGGGTGTTCCCCAGCCATCCCAGGAAAACAGAGCCAAAGGCAAGTTCATCCTCCTATTTTTGTCCTCACAATGCCACTTGTTGTACAGTTTCCCCACTTATAAAATATTACTACAGCATCACTGGCTCAGTGGCCACAGGACGTGCGCAGACGCGTCTACATTTCACAGGCATGGAGATGGGGTCTCAGCACAGTGCTTAGACAGCATTGCCTCTTTTAAGATATGATTTTGTTGGTTCGAGACTCTGTTATTCATCTTCATGAGGAAGACCAGGGGGTGATTCCTATTCCCAATTTGTCATTCAGACCAGCAGTTCTCAAACTGTGGTGGGTATCAGAATCACGGGGGACCTTGTTATGAACACACCAGGTCTGTCCTGCTTTGAGACGCCTGGCTCTTCATCCTCTTTATTGGCATTCTGGGTGAGTCTGATGCTCACTGACACCCAACCACTCTCACCCAGCTCAGCAAGACAAGTCCACTTCTCATGCACTTGGACGTCATGACGAGGTCAAATGACTCTGTGGGTTTCTAAATGCTTGTTCTCCAGCGGGTGATGGAGAAGACAACATCCAATGGTGAGCTAGTAAGCTGGCTCTCGGTGCGGGGGAAGCCCCTGGTTTGTAGGGTACCTATTTCCATATACTCCTCCCGAGGCCAGTGTCAAGTTCCCAATATGACATCACTGAGCATGAAGGTGAAAAAGGCTCCCACAATCGACTCCTTTGAGACAGTGTAAGCCGGTGCCACCACACATCTTCTGCATCCCATCTCCCAAGTTGGGGATCTTTCTCTCTAAACCATCCAGAGTTGGGACATAGGACAGGCTCATGAGGGAAACAAGGAATGCATGGTTCACAACAGCACTATTTTCAGGGGGCAAGAAAAGCAATTACTACAATTTCACATGGTCTTTGAAGAGCAATAGGCATGACTCTGAATCCCAGTTTTGTGACTGTTGGCTGTATGACCTTGAATGAGTCTAGAACTCTCCAGGCCTGAGAGTCCTTATATTAAAAGTAGGAACAATAACACAGTCCTCAAAGGGAAACCTTAAAGGCTAAAATGCATATATGTAAAATATGAAAGTGATTACTGGGCAACTCGTGATATTTAGCAAACAGTCCCATCTAGATGGCTTGCTGGGGAATCAGACGTCGAATAGAGCCATTACTTTGCTCAGCAAACCACAACCAATTAGCATGGAAACCACCCTGCATCCTTGCCTCTTGACTCAACCAGTCAAGAAATTTGCCTCATCCCCAAAGTGTAGGCAAGCTGGACCATCCTGGGAACCAAGCCGGGGAAATTTTGCATCATGTCTGCAGTGCAGTGAGCAGTCATGGTCACTGTCCGAGCCAGTGCTGTGACAGAGAAGTTCGCAGCCATTTCGCTTCAGCCACCCGGGGCTCCAGACTCAGGCTGGCCCTGCAGAAGGTCGCTTTCACCTTTCTGCCACAGATGACGGAAACATTGAAGCTACGGATTGTGCCTCTGCATCCTCTTCCCTTCACACCCTCTGATGTGTTTTTCATTTCTCTTGGCGGGCTCAATTTCCCCCTTGTTCTCTCAAGCTTTTCCTCTCAGCTCCCCAGGGCTTCCCACAACAAACCTGCGTGCTTGGGCGGCAAAGCAGGCTGGGCTGCTGAAGTGCGTCCCGGATATGCCTTTGGCTGTGTTTTTCAGCCCCAGCCCGGGCGCTGGTGGCTGGCGAAGGGCTCCAGTCCAGGCTGTTGAGGAGGCTCTGGCATGCCTGCAGCCTGCCCACTCATTTACTGTGCTGGGGCCTGGAAAGACCTTGCCCTCCATGCCTCAGTCTCTTTATCTTTAGAAATACAATAATAATAGTATCTTTGTTTCATGCAGAGCACTGTGCATTTCATAATAGTCCCTTCACCTGTGGCTTCCTGTTTAATCCCATCACAACCTGTGAAGTAGGTTAATAACACACCAGGTAAGCCAGGACTACAGTCTGGGGCTGCCCACCCCAAGTCCAGAACATTTTGTCCTACCCCTGAGCTGGCTCTTTCATTACGAGGAGGCTGGGCTGCAACATCAGGTCCGTGGTTCTGTTCTGCAGTGCAGGACCTGCCTCGTTGCCTTGGCTTCTAAACCCCATTCCTTGGTGCCCCTCTCTTCCTTTGAAAATCGCTTTGCTCCCTGACAGCCCTGGGAGTGATGGGACATGCTCAGCTGTGTAAGCCTCGCAGAGCAATCAGAGGGTTAAGCGGAAGACATTGGCTCTTTAATTTTCCTCTCTGAATTCCTGGCTAGAAGAGGCACTACCAAAGAAAACAAAAATATCACTAATCATCAGAGAAATGCAAATTAAAACCACAGTGAGATGCCACCTCACACCTGTCCAATGGCCATCATCAATATATCGATAACAAGTTTTGTCAAGGATGTGGAGTAAAGGGAACCTTCCTGCACTGTTGGTGGGAATGCAGACTGGTGCAGCCACTAGGAAAAACAGTGTAAAGTTTCCTCAAAAAAATTAAAAATGAAATTGCCTTATTTCTGGTAATATATCTGAAAAAACCCAAAATACTAATTCCAAGAATATAGGCATCATTATGTTCATTGCAGCATTATTTACAATTGCCAAGATATGGAAGCAACTGAAGTGCCCATTAGTAGATGAGTGGAGAAAAAAGCTGTGGTCCATTTATACAATACAACTACTTGGCTGTAAAAAAGAATGAAATCCTACCTTTTACAGCAGCATGGGTGGACCTATAGGGTACCATATATTTCAATTATATGTGAACTCTAATAAACAAAACAAACAAACAAACAAAATAGAAACAGACTCATAGATACAGAGAACAGACTTACAGAGGTGAGGGAGGGTTTGGGGGCCTGGGTGGAAAAGGTAAAGGAGTTAAGCAAATTGGTAGTTGCAGAATAGCCACAGAAATGCAGATACAGCACCGGGGATAGTGTGATAAATATTTATGGGGCCTGGTGGGTACTTGAAGCGGCAGGGTGGGGTGGGGGAACCACTTTGCTGAGTACATGATTTTCTAACCACTTTGCTGTACATCCGAAACTAATCAAGAATAATACTGAATATTCTGTAATTAACAAATAAAATAGATTTTTATAAAAGACATGTGCACCTCTATGTTCATTGCAGCATTATTTACAATAGCCAAGAAATGGAAGCAATGTAGGCATTCATTATAGACAAATGGATAAAAAGGATGTGGTACATATATACAATGGACTATTAGCCATAAAAAAGAATAAAATCTTGCCATTTGCAACAACATGGATAGACCTAGAGAGTATTATGGTTAAATGAAGTAAGTCAAAGACAAATACTATATGATTTTATCTATATGTGAAATATTTTTTAAAAAGAACAAATAAAACAAAACAGAAACAGATTCATAGATACAGAGAAGTTAATGGTTGCCAAAGAGGAGGGGGTAGGAGGAGAATGTGAAAAAGGTGAAGGTAAGGGACTTCCGATGAAGGTGGCAGTGTAGGCAGACATGGCTCTCTTCTTCGCACAACCACATCAAAATTACAACTACATTATAGAACAGCTGTCACTCAGAACCATCAGAAATTGAGTTGAATAGAAGTCTGACAACTACGGAATTAAAGGAACCATATCCATACAGATGGGTAGGAGGGGCACGGATGCAGAACAGGCTAGTCTCTCACCCAGGTGTGGTAGATAAAAATTTGGGAGGGATATCTCAGGAGTGAAGAGTCCCAGCCACACACCAGGCCCCCCAGACCAGGGTTCCAGTGCCAGGAAGCTAAGTCCCTACAACTTCTGGCCACAAAAATCAACGGGAATATTGAGTCAGTAGAAGAAACTGTTGGAGCCCCAAGCAGTTTCACCTACTCAGACTCTCTCCCTCTGAGCTCCAGCACTCGGGTAGCAGCTTGAAAGGCACCAGTGGCATATAAGGAGGAACTGAAGTGTCTGGCATCGAGGCGAGCCAAGGCCATTGTCCCTTTCCTAAACCTTCCCTTGACAGAGCCAGCAAGCTGGTGCCATATCTGAGACTCCATCAACCTGGCTAACACTGTCTGACCCACCTTGGAAATTCCTCAGAGACTCCACCCCACCCAATTTACAGGCCCACCCAAGCTTCTTTTCCATATGAATAGCTGGTCCTGGCTCATGCTTCACGACTTCCTAAATCCTATCAAACAAGCAACAGCTGGCCTCAATGAACTCTGGCATTAGCAGCAGCCAGCCTAGATTCACAGCTTGTCTTTGCTGGGAATCTCCAAGCCCCACACAAGTAGCAGGTCAGGCAGGGTGGCCCCGGGCAAAACACAGGTGGAGGCTGACCTTGGCCTACACCACCTGGGAAACTCCAGGGCCAAAGCACCCAGTGGACAGCTACAGACCACATTGAAACGCTACCACCCTGTCCCTGCATAGCTGATCCTCCACAGAGGGTGAAGGTTGGGGGTCAGTGGTCATAGCCAATCTCACAGCTGACAGGCCTGGGTAAATCCCTCCCATTGATTTACCAAGAGAAACCAAGGCTCAACTACTAGAGGAGGGTGTACTCAATTCACATGAAGGGTGCACTTCAAGTACCCAGGTTGGGTGATAGGGGAGGCTCTGCCACTGGACCCTATAGGACACCTACTACATTAGGCCATGCTACCAAGACACAGAGTCAAAGCAGCTCTATCTAATACATAGAAACAAACACAGTGAGGCTGCCAAAATGCGGAGACAAAGAAACATTGCCCAAATGAAAGAACAGATAAAAAAATCCAGAAAAAGAGCTAAACAAAATGGAGATAAGTAATCTATCAGATGCAGAATTCAAAACACTGGTTATAAGGATGCTCAAGGAACTTAGTGAGGACTTCAGCAGCATAAAAATGATTTAGTCAGAAACGAAGGATTCACTAATTAAAAAAAAAAAAGAACAATTTACAGGGAAACAACAGTAGAGTGGATGAAGCTGAACATCAAATCAATGATTTGGAACATAAAGAAGCAAAAAACAATCAGAACAACAGAAGAAAAAAATTTTTTTAAATGAGGATAGTATAAGAAGCCTCTGGGACAATTTCAAGAGGTTCAACAGTTGTATCATAGAGGTGCCAGAAGGAAAAGAGAAGAAGCAAGAAATTGGAAATGCCTTTGAAAAAATAATGAAAGAAAATTTCCCTAACCTGGTGAAGGAAATAGACATGCAAGTCCAGGAAGTACAGAGAGTACCAAATAAGAGGGATACAAAGAGGCCCACTCCAAGACACATCATAATTAAAATGCCAAAAGTTAAAAATAAAGAGATAATCTCAAACACAGCAAGAGAAAAGAAGTTATTTACCTACAGGGGTATGAGTTCCCATAAGACTGTCAGCTGATTTCTCAAATGAAATTTTTCAGGCTAGAAGGGATTGGCAAGAAATATTCAAAGTCATGAAAAGCAGGGACCTAAAGCCAAGATTGCTCTATCCAACAAAGCTATCATTTAGAACTGAAGGGCAGATAAAGAGCTTCTCAGACAAGAAAAAAAATAAAGGCTTTCATCATCAGCAAACCATTATTGTATGAAATGTTAAAGGGATTTAAGAAAAAGAATAAGATTAAAACTATGAATAATAAAATGGCAAAAAACACAAATTTATCAACAACTGAAGCTAAAAAAACAAACTAAGCAAACAAGAAGAACAGAGACAGAATCACAAATGCAGAGAGCATTTTTGATGGTTGCCAAATGGAAGGGGGGTGTGAGGAAATGGGTGAAGAGATGAGGGGATTGAGAAGTACACATGGGTAGCTACAGAATAGCCATGGGGGTATAAAGTACAGTGTAGGAAATGGAGCAGCCAGAAAACATATGTTTGACCCATGAACATGAACCATGATGGGGGGATTACCTGAGGGAGTGAGGGGTCTTTTGCCCCACCCTGTATAGTTAATAATATCATAATAATTTTGTACGTTGATGGGTGGGTTCTAGTCTTATCGTGGTGTTCACATCAGAAGGTATATAAATGTGGAATCACTATGTTGTACACCTGAAACTAAAATAACATTGTATGTCAATTCTACTTTAATGAAAGAAAAAAGAAGAGGCAGCCCGAATTTTCTTGCTCTTTTCTATTCTTCTTTTCTTTTGCGTACTCATGTCCTGCCACCAAATACATGTTTTGTACACAAGATTCCCCCCCCCCCTTTTTTTTCCAGTTCCTTCCAGCCAGAAGGTCAGGCATAATGAAGTATTGGAGGAATCTATCAGCTCCACAGACATCTAGGTGGACTGTGGACTACAGAGAGAACTCGATCATCCCATTTAATTATTACTTAGGAAAATGAAGGTTTAGAATACAGAAAACATGTTAGGTGAGGGAATTTACCAGCAGCTCTTGAAACGCTCCCACCCCTCACCCTGCCTTTTCCACCAGGCACAACCGTCTCTGATATCCAGCTGGCAATAATGTCTCCTTCTTAAATGCAAACCCACCTTGCATCTCAGTGGTTCTCACTTATCTGGTTCTCTGGGGAGATTGTAAATTCTTCCACTAAAACAAAACAAAACGTTTCTTAATCATATCACCAGTACCAACACCCAATACCTGATGACGATGATGATGATGATGATGACAGAGGTTTCTATTTATCAAGTACTTACTCTGTTTCAGGCTATTCACACAATATCTTATCCAATCTTGCATCAGCCTATTGAGATAAGTCGTGTTCCTATTCCCAGTTAAGTAACTTTCTAAGAGTTATGTACAAGTAAGAGAAGAAACTAGGATTTCCAACCCAGTTTTGCCTGATTTTTCTAATTTCCAAGCTGGTGTCCCAGTTTCTCTGATTCTCTGCCTCACATAGTGGCTGCGAGAAGAGGCCCTCCATGAGGGACTTCCAGTCCTACCTTACTAAGCATCATCATGGTACCAACAGGGAAAAAAGAAAAAAAAACATTTACAAGGTCATTTCACCCCACATTTATTTCACTGATGGCGGAATTAATGCCAAAGAGGGGAAAGAGAGTCAGAGTAAGGAGTTTCTGAGGAACAGGAATTGCTCAGTGTTGGAAAGCTTAGGCAGGAAGAGGGTGTGGGCACAAATTTATGTCACGCTTCATGATCACGCTACATAGGACACCAGGGACACCCCAGCTTCCCTGAAGCTTTACGTTCCTGAAAAGTTGTGCGTAGATCAAACACTGACTTTCCCATTCCAGTAAGTCTGCCTCCGGTGGGTGAGTCAGTTTGGCTCGTGGCTGGGCGTCTGTGCCATAGCTTTGTCTTTGTGCTGGCTGTCAGCTGTCTGTGTGCACGTGGACTTCAGGACATACAAGATTATACACATACAGTATACAGTATGCGGTCCGTGTACACACTGTATGTATATATACACATACATAGTGTAACATTATTTTCTTTTATTGTAGTCTGTGTCCCCGGGTTACTGTATAGCCCACATTGTCATTTTATACCACATAAATTCTTTGCTGTGGGGGCTGCCCCATACACTGTAAGCAATTTACAGCATCCCTGGTCTCTATCTACGAGATGCTATAGCACCTCTCTGCCCCACAGACATCGCAAAACATCCCCTGGGGGAAAAATGTCCCCAGTTGAGAACACTGACTTTGCCTCCCATCACCCTTAGTCCTTTGGTGGAGAGAGGTTGCTGATTGGTGAAGAGAGCAAACACCCTGAACTCCAGCTGGGATTGACAGCGTAAGGACGCTCTGATCTGCAGTTTGGTTTCCAGGCATTGCATGTTTGTTCTGTGCCCCACGGTAGCTAAGTGATTTAGCCATTGTTTCCAGGTTACAGGTGAGAAAACCGAGGCTTGGTGGTGCTTAGCTAAAAAGCCACGCAGCGAACAAGCCTCCGGGGGACAGTCAAGATCACATTTGGGCCCTTCACCTTGGTGTAGGCCCAGTTCCTGCTGGGTGTGGTTGTAATTTCTTGGGTGCTTGGGGCAGAAATAAAACTTAAGAACCACTGCTCTGCTGTGACATCATCGGTTGGTGACCCAAGAATCACTGAATATCATCAGAGTTGGAAGAGACCATTAGGACAATCTAACCCAGGGAGAGATTTCATCTGATAAGCACACAGATAAATGAGGAACACAAGTATAGTGAGTACTCTGAGGAGAGCTGACAGGACTGGGGAACAGACATGGCCTGGGGTCAGGAGAAGCTCGCCCAGGGAGTAGAGGAGTAGGAACCAGTGATAAAGAAAACTGGAAGACGTTACAAGCAGAGAGATTCCTAAGGTGGCAGGAAGGGGACAACTTGACCCAGGCAGGTTCTGCAGAAGGGCTTCTTAGGGTTGGTGGGAACCCACTGCAGAAAGGGACACGGTCTTAGGGACTGGAAGTTTTGTAGAAGGTGAAGTCAAGTGTAGGGAGAAGTGATTGTCATAAAATCACAGAATCCCAGCCAATCCCATCTCTCATTTTACAGAGGAAGAAGCAGACCCAGAGAAGTTACTTGTAACAGGACATACAACTAGAGGACTTCAGGAGGTGATGTGACAACTTGGGTATTCTGCCTCTGCATCACCGGTGGCCCCAGGAACAGTGCCACCTCCACCAGGCTCTCTGGCATTGCCTGACCCTCTTTGCCTCCCTGGAAGGAGTCCTCCAACTCTTGGAACATTTCACTTTGCCCTAAAGAGTGGTAAAAATGCTGTTCTAATTCACCCTGAACAGGGGACCATGTCACAGAAACTGCCACCCAGAAAAAGGGGAGTCCATGCTTGGGCTCCATACCGGTTCAGCAACCAGTAACCCCAAAATAACTCATGACTGTAGAGACAGAAATGACAAAATTTAGTCAACAGGTTGGATCTGACTCACAGGTGTGTTTTTTAAAAATTTGTTATTTTTTGTTTTTTTTTGCCACACGATGTTTTCAAATATTTTTTAAAAATGTATTTCCATTATTTAGAAATCAGATTTCATATAAAAATTCAGGTTCCTAGCCTGCATTCCTGCATGACAACAGTCACCTGGAGCTGCTGCCTACCAGTCCTCACTTTCTCCAGGTGCCCACCTGCCCACTCTGTTGCACCCGCCCACTCTGTTCCAGCCACCCACTGTTCCACACACCGCATACCCTGCTGCCTGGAACACAGCAGTCCCACAGCATGGCGTGCCTGCCCTGCCCTGTTCCACAACAGTCCTCAATGATCTGCAGACAGACAGTGACCTTGGGATGGCTTCTGGAATCATCTGCAAGCCATTGGCCAATGCCAATTCCTTCAGCTGTCACTGCTCCTCTGATTCCAGCTGCAGTTTCCTTCGTCCTGTCACCTTCTTTCTGGCCATGCTCCCCTAGGTCCTTGTCCCTCTTAAAGGGATACATATTTATAACCAGGACAATGCTCCTGGTGGGGCTAACCCAGGCAGAGAATTTAAAGAAATTCTTCAGATTATACATCATGAGTTTTCAACCTGTCAACCAGACCAGCAAGCACAATGTTGACTGAATTAAAAGAAGCCTCATAACACACAGTTGATCCTTCTTATGACTCCAGCCAAGTAGAACAATCTCAGGGGAGAACATCAAATCATTTCCTGAGCAGTCAAACTGGGAACAATGTGCAAGGAATGACAAGCATCTTGAAACGTATTTTCATTTATAAATATAAGCAGGGAGAAGAGTCTAAGGAAAATACTTGTAAAAACCCTTGTAAAATGACAATGTTCTACTTGGCTTCTCACTCCTCCCAGAATGAACCCAGCTGAATTCCTTTTTGTTCCTTGAGATTAAAACTGCTCAGGTACAAAGCAAGAAAACAAATGGTGCTGATTTAAAAAAAAAAAAAAAAAGGTCTGGCCTAGGAATCTGCTACTGGGAACTCGTAGGTTAGGTCACTACCTCTCTGGGCCTCAGTTTTCTCATTTGTGCAATGGGATGGTTGACTCACTTTGGAGATTCCACAAATTAGGACGGGGCAGCCGAGCCTCCGGTCAGCACTTCCCCGCCTTTCTCCAGCCACGGTCCCCTAAACCATTCAGTGATCATTTACCTACTACGCCCTCTAAAACGGACTTCAATTCTACCTGTCATTTTTGAGTTTAGCCTCATTCCAAAACATTTACGAGTAACAGCTTTGATGTGTTATGATTTTAGTGCATATTACAATAAATACTCAGGAATTAAAATTTAAACCAATATTTGTCCATGATCCACCTAAAATCATTATGTTTGCATACACCACTTTGAGGACATCAAACTTTGGGTTCATGGGTGAACTTCAGGACACCCTTGGATACTCTGAAATTGTATTCCAAGCTGTGTGTGGAAAAGGGGGGATTTTTGTGGGGAGAGAGTTCATAAATTTTTCCATAAAACAACCCTGAGAACCATTGCCTCCAGCTGGATTCCTAAGAACCTGCTATATCTTTTTTGGTAAGGGACTGGGCAAAAGGAATGACATTTCTAAGTTGCCTGCCTGGGGCTCTTTTGAGCAAATTTCCTCCCACACTACCTTTTTTAAAAAAAATTTTTTTTATTTTTCTATTACAGTCTACATTCAATATTATTTTGTATTAGTTTCAGGTGTACAGCATAGTGGTCAGACAATCATATACTTTACAAATTGTCCCCCTGATATTTCTAGCACCCACCTGGCACCATATATAGTTATGACAACATTGCTGACCATATTCCCTAGGTTGTACTTTACATCCCTGTGACTCCATTCTCCATTTACAATGTCTTCTAATTGTCTACGGAAATACCATGCAGTTACTACCAAGTAGGGTAGGAATAGGCAGGGCTTCCCTGGACCTGAGCCTGGGAATTCCACAGAGCACAGCCAGATCCTGGCTTCCTCTAAATCCGGGGCAGGTGAGTCTTGGAGGTGCTGGAATGATAACACTCTGGAGGAAAGAGCAGGGCTTTGCTTAAAGTGGCTCCATAAACACTTGGAAAAAGCCCCCAACAGCAGAGTCACAGGGTCAGCAGCCCATCCCTTTCTCCGTGGAGGACTTGGAAGGAAGTTCAGCTTCGCTGGACTGCCGCAGGGAGAGGGACAGGAATGATAAACGCTCTCCCTCCAGCTCTGCTTTGCCTGGAGGAACTCCCTGCTACTTCTGCACCTGCTTGCTCTGCTTGCTGAATTTCAGCTTGCTGAATTTCCATATGTCTGACTTAAATTGTTAAGCAGCTTTGATAGTTTGACTACAAGAAAGATTCATTGACTCCATCCCCCCCCCCCATCTTGAAAGTGATGTTGGTTACTATTTCAAGCAGACAGAAATAGGAATGTATCAGACATCTCACATAGTGGCTTTGATCCCACCCTGTAGTAACTGGACAGGGAGCTTCCCAAGATGAGGTGTGGAGTTCTTCATCAAAGAACAGCTTGCATGCAATAAATGTTGAATGAATGAGTGAGTAAATGAATGAATGAAAACTACTGCTCAGGGCAGTAACCTGTGCCATACACAGGGACGGAAAAGGCAGTCAAGGAAAGCTTCCTATAAGAGGAAGTATTTGCATGAGGCCTTAGGGTCAGGTGTCATTTCAACAGCACACTAGGCTATGCTATGATTTGGTTCAATACTGAGGCTCTGGAGTCTGGTGTCTGATGGGGTTTGAATTCTGATATTCCCATGTATGTCCCACGTGCCCTCCTGCAAGTTTCTTAACCCTTCTAAGCCTGAATGTCCTCACTTACAAAAGACAGATAAAAGTTGAGTGTTGGCATTAAATGAGAAAAACCACATAGCCACTTAGCAGAGAGCCTCAGCGACTCTTCCTGGTGGTCCTCATCAGAATCGACATCATCATCAGAGAGGAGAGTGGGGACGTTCTGGAGGGAGAAACTTGAGGGAGCGGAGCAGGTAGGAGGCAGCCAGTTTGCCTAGATTCCCACTGCATAATCTTCTCACCTGAGCTGGTCCGGGCCAAGGCTTGCAATCTTGCCAACAGACTTCCGAGAGGGCTTTATGGAGAGAAAATCGATCCCCTGGCTCTCCTTGGTAGGCTCTGCTCTGAGTGGCTACACTGCCCCATGTTGCCCAGTGGTCCAGCTCTGCATTTCCTCTGCTGACTGTGGGGCACTTGGCACCAGGACAGAGCCTCCAGGGTCCAGCCATGAGGAGCTCCTGCACCCGCAGATGTGGAAACAGATTCTTCTCATGGTGGCTGCCTCTCCCTGGGCGAGAGCTGAGCAAGGAGGCCCAGCGGCTGCCCTGTAAGTCAGCACCGAAGGAGTCAGGGTGCCAGAGGAGCCTTGGAATGGCCAGAGGCTGCTTGTGAACTTTCACTTCTGGGGGGGTCCAGCTAGGCATCTTCGGAGCAGGCCTCCCTTGGGCGGTGGATCCCAGTGGGCCCTGTTCATTCCTCACGCATCTGTGATCACTCCCTCTGACTCGGACTCAGCTGCTTTATATTTTCTTCCTTGTCTTGATATTATATCATGGTAGTGTGTGTTGTATCTCCTGTATGGGGACAGTGCCAGCCACACAGTAAGCACTAGGGAAGGAGTTGCCAAAAGGTGGAAGAATGCATGAATGAGTATCCACAGCACCTGCGCATAATAGATGTTCCATAAATAGTGGTCAGGTGATGAGAGTGTGCCTCCCTGGCCGGGAAGCAGGAATGAGGGTGGTGTGGGAGGGGGAGGATTTTGTTCAGGGAAGACTTCCTGGAGGTGGCTTTTGAGCTGGACCTTAAAAGATAGGGTGAAATTCTACAAGGAGGGCTGAGCAGTGGAGCATTCCAAACAGAAACAACAATAACTTACACATGGAAGGCACTGGGAACATTTGGGAAATTGGGAACAGTCTGCTTACCTGGAGAAGTGTCCCCAGTGTGGTAGAGCAGCTCAAAGGCCACATCAAAGAAGGGCAGCCTACCTCCACCAGGCAGTGGAGAGCCAGTGATGGCCTTGAAGGAGGGGAGGCGGGGGATCTGACCAATGCTTTAAGGTCGATACCATGAAGACTTGCCGAGTGGATCTGAGGTGGGAGAAAGACAGAAAACAGCCATCTGAAGCATAAACAGGGTTGAGTGGATCATTGGATGTTTATTTAAAACAATGAGCTGAGAAGGGGAAAGTCAGAGATGAAATTTAAGTTGCCTACCTGGCTGATGGAAACAGGGAATGTGCCAGGTGGAGACGGGGGCTATCGGGGGTAACACTTTGTATAATAGATGATTGCCTAATCACTATGCTGGACACCTGAAACTAATATAAAATAATATTGAATGTAAACTGCAATTTAAAAAAAGGGGGGGGCGGGCAAGTGTGCCATTGCAGCATGAGCAGAGTCAGGAGGAGGAGCTGAAGGGGTAGGGTCTGGAAAGGAAAATAATACCAAGTCTGAGCACCTGCAGGCATGCAAGAGGCAAGTAGATAAGGCACGAAAGTTTGGGAGTGACTTCCTTGAAAACTGTCTCTACTCACAGAGTCTTCTAGGCCTTGGAATCAGCACACTTTATAGAGTTGGGTAAATGTACTTCTAATCCCAGCTCTGCTTCTCTTATGTGTGTGACCTTGGGAAGATCTCTTACCCCCTCCAAGCCTCTACTTTTCCACCTGAGAATTAAATAACATGCACATGTAAAGTTTTTAGCGTGTTGTCTATTGGCGGTAGAATACTCCATATACACAAACAATTATTAATATTATTTTATTATGTTTATTTAATTCAGAGCTTGCACATACAAATACCTACAGGGGCCCAACTGAAAAGAGAATGAATTAAGCCAGTTCTCTACCTAAAATAAACAGTGGCTATTCACCTTAAGCAAATTATTGACACAGAGGAATCGGAATCCAGTTATCAGACTTGGCAGTTTTTCAACAAAAGCCAGAAATATGAACTTGCTACAATTTTCCATTTTAAAATGTTGACTAAATTTAAATTACAAAAACAAAAGTGCCCATCAATAGGCAAGAAAAAAAAAAAAAGCTGTACATATATACAATGGAATATTACATGGCCATAAAAAAGAATGAAATCTTACCACCTGCAAAAACATGGATGAACCTAGAGCATGTTATGTTAACTGAAATAAATGAGTCAGAGAAAGACAAACACCATATGATTTCAGTTATATGTGGAATCTAATGAACAAACTGAACTAATAAGCAACATAGAGACAGACTCATAAATACAGAGAATAGACTGATGGTTGCCAGATGGGAGGGAGATTGAGGGATTGGGTGAAAAAGGTGAAGGGATTAAGAAGTACAAACTGGTCGTTACAGAATAGTCATGAAGATGTAAAATAGCATAAAAATATATGGTCAACGATATTGTAATAACCATGTACAGTGCCAGCTGGGTCCTGGAAACATTGGGGGAGGGACATGATTGTCTAACCACTGTGCTGTGCACTTGAAACTAACACAAAACACTATTGAATGTAAACTGTAACTGGAAAGAAAGAAGTTTAAATTACAAAATACTTTTGCAGCATTCCACAGTGTATGAATCAAACACAATGTGGGGTGGTGAGGGGAGCAGGAGGCAGGGGTGGGGAGGCGGTGGGTTGCTGTTTGTGAAATCTGATTTAAGACAGGTTTCCAGCTTATGCAGAGACCCTGCGCGCTCTTTTGGAAGATAGAGGTGCCACTTCCTCCTCCCTAAGATATTGGGGCCCAGCCTCTCCCACGTGTAAAAAGCCAGGCTTGCAGGGGATGGCCTGATCCTCTTCAGCCTTGCACTTCTTAGATCTCGAGGATCTGATGATGACGTGGAGTCTGGCCTTATGGTGTTGAGATGAATATCGGGAGGGTTCCCGGGCTGGTGAGCTGCCAGGGAGGACAAGGGGGAAGCCCGTGGTTATTTACCTGCTGTAGAAAAAGACAAGCAGAAGAGGTGGAGAAGCAGAGAATCCAGGTATCTGACCTGACTAAGCAAACGACTTTACTAAGAACTACAGCTGAACTGAACCCGGTCTGAATCTGAGTCCCTGTGCGCGCGCGTACTCACTCGCTGGAGCTGGGGAGGCACAGAGAGAGCTGGCCCGAGTCTAACTGCTCTATCTGTTCCCTTTTCTCGAGTTTGATCCTGTGTGAACAGACCTTTCTAAACCCCTGTACTCAGAGAAGGAAATCTCAGCCGTAGCTCCATTTCCAGAAATCGTCACAGCCCCATCCCCTTCCCACCTTCCCCCCCTACCTCCCGGGCAATCCTTGCGCCCAGGTCCCCAGGGCCAGGATCTGTGGGCAGGTCTCTGTGTTCTGGAACGCAGTATGGGGATGTAGAGAATCCCGCAGGGCAGTTTGACCATCAGGAGCTGCCAGCAAGCTCAGACCCTCCTGCGAGGGCTAGCTGGGCATCCGGGCCTGCAGCGCAGAAACAGGGCAGGTCAGAGCACCCCTGCAGGGGCGGAGGAAACACTGTTGTTGTTCCAGCCCGTGAAGGTGGGGATGCTAGGAAGGCAGGGTCACCTTTGGGCAACGTTCTTGGTTAGCCCAAAGCGAAGACTTGGTTTCCTCCGCAGTGCTGGGATACCTGGCTTTGATCCATGATCACTTTCTACCTCTGAGCATATGCATCCTGCAGATCATTAACTTATGACATTTTAGAAGAAGAGATTTAAGATCTTTTTAACAGCAGGACGCTTGCTTTAAAAAGATATCTTGCTCTAAACACCAATATATACAAATATTTTTAAATGAGTGACTAACATGTTCTTTTGGCAGTTTGAGTCTGTATTCCTGGCAGATGAAGATGGCATTGTTTTTAAAATCACAGAAGTGCCTACAGGAAACTTTAAGGTTCTTTGGAGCATGGTGTGAAAACCACTGAGAATCCTGCCCTTTTGTGGTGTTTTAGGATTTTTGGTGATTGGGGGTTGAAACAGAGGTTGCAGCATCTCACAGCCTTTTACTGATTAAATTAGAATAGGAGGCATTGTGTGTTGGAAAGAGAAGCTAGTGCAGGAAAAAGAAAAAAAGACAAAACCTGGCCCCTAGTCTGAGCTCTGGATAGTTTTGGTTCTGGTCTTTGGAGAGTTAACGCTCACCATGAGATGCTGGAAAAGTCCCTTCCTGTCTGTGGGCTGACCCCCCATTTGCGGGGGTCACTTCGCCTGAGGGTCTAGGCTGCGGTGCACTCACTGTGTTTGGCACAGAATGTGTCGGATCACAAACCACACAGGCACACTCAGTGTGCTGCAGAATGGGCGTAGCCTCTATTACACACCCCGAATAACACGTGCTGCTAAGTCCTATAGGGCAATGACAGACCCGGCAAGGCAAGTGAACGTCTGGAAGATCTCACATGGGTCCCTGTGCAGCAGAAGAGCAGCAAAGAGGCCAAGGTTGATGAGCCCGGCCCTGGAGCCAAACCTAGACTTCAGTCCTGACTGTATTAATGGCTGGCTGTGGGATCCTGGACAAACCACTTCCCCTCTTGCTGTCCCCATCTATACAATGAGGACAGCTACCCCTGCCTGGCAGGCTAGCTGGGCTAGTCACTGCAAGGCAGCATGGGAAGGAAGGCTGTGACGGTGCCCAGACCTCTTTTACTAATAAGCAAAGTGACTCTGTAAACCTTAGCTTTCTCGTTTGTCAAACAGAGATGATGATTAAATCAAATGTTTGTAAAACACTTTAGTTACCACTATGCTTGGCCTATAAAATAAAAACCCAGGGGGTAAAAATGACATGGTCAAGTGTGAAGAAAAATTGGAGGGAACGGTGCCAGATATAGAGAAGGAGAATGGGGGAGGCTGGATGCTCCGGAGTGAGGGCTAGGCTAACACCTTGGCTGGGCCCCACGTCCTGGGTGACCTCCGGAAGGGCTACCGTCTTTCCCCCTGTACTAGGAGGATGTTGCACTCCACAGTCAGAGTCTAATATTGTCTTATTTTATAGCGGGTGCTCGGCTTCCAGGTGCAGCTCCACAGAGGGATCTGGAGGTCAGTGTCCAAGGTCCCAACTGAAACGCCCTACGGAGGATCAGGCACAAGTCAAGTGAGGCAGCTTGAGTTGCATTGTTTTCAAGACAGTCACAATGTTGGCCTATTAAACATAGAGGAATAGTCTTCATATCCACCGGGAAATGTGCTCACTCCCATTTTTCTTGAGCCACTGACAAATTTGCAGAGACTGAAGGGGGAAGGCGGCTCTGGAGTAAACGGAGGCACTCAAGCCCAATCTACAGGTGGCAACAGTCAACCACTGTCACACAGAATGATGGCTCAGTGCTCTTAGATTGTCCAGATTTTCAAGAAAAGTTAGAAATCAGATTGATGTATGTGTGTGTGTGTGTGTGTGTGTGTGTGTGTGTGTGAAACCTTCTGATCATTAAGGGTGGCATATAATTTAAAATCTTAAAACAAAAAACAAACAAAAACCTTCCATGACCTTCAGATTCAACTCATGGTTGGTATTTTGTCATTTCAGGTGTGGCCAGTTCCTGAAATTTACCAACAAGTGTTGACTGCTGTGCTCCAGCGCTTCCCACCTACAGCTCCCCAACAGAACAGGGCCCACCACTCTCCCTACAATACTCGCTCCCCACATTTGGTAGAATCCGGGATGACAGCTGACCCCTCGCCAACTTTCCCTGGCCATTGTTTTCTGACTTTAGGATCCATAAACATCACTTGGGAGTAAAAGTGATAAAAAGCACCCAAGGGGTTTGGGTAGGATGCAACCTTCAGGCACCACCCACAGAAATTTGGATTCAGCAGGTCTGAGGTGGGCCTCAGGGATCTGCCCCGATGGCCTGCCTTTGGGAAACTGATCTCAGAGCCAGTAAAACAGATGACTGTGGAAGTCCCGCCCACATGGGTGGGCGTGGAAGGGTGATCAGCAGAGCCCACCACTGCACCTGACGGGACCATGACTTAGGAGGGCTATTTGCCTCTCCAGGAGCATGGACAGAGACCCCCTCCTGTTACTCATTTTCTAGGAGTTTATTTTAAGAATTCATGGAGAGGTAAGGAAGACAGGGAACCATCTGAGCCATGGAAGCCAGAACATATTGTTTAGCCACTGGGTTGTTTCTCACTCTTAGTGACTGGATTAGCTCACCTGTCCATAAGCAGTGGGCATCTGTCACTGCCTCCTCTGATGACAAACATCTTGCTGTTCTCCAAGAGATAAGATCTGATTGGTGTGACCAGCCCCCAGCCAAGGCACAGTGCTGCTGTTGGACATAGCGTTCATCCCTCACAGCTGCCAGCCAGCTCAGACCTGGTAGCCTTAGGGCGAAGCCAGCCGTTCTGTATTGCATTACCTGTAGCCCAGGTGTCAAGCTCAGGTAATGCTCAGCATGCCAACCTATGGGTCAGGGGCCTTTTAGAGAAAGGCTGGGGGACAATAGGCTCCTTGCCTAGCCCACCTGCTATGATGAGGGTGAGGAAAGTAACAAAGATGGCCAGGGACAAATGTTCTCCCGGGAGCACTCTGCCCTGACTGGTGACAGATGTTTCATGTAAAGGGCAGAATAGCCCAGTGGGTGAGGGCACAGGCTCTGGGGTCCTACTGCCTGGGTTTTTATTCCAGCTCCACCATTCTCTGGCTAGGTGACCTTGGGCAAGTTCACCCCTCTGACCTTGAGCTTCCCAGTCTTTTCATAAGAATGATTCTAATAATGTCTCTCAAAGGGATTATGAGGGTTAAATGAAATCCTGGGTGTAAAGCCTTTAGCACAGAGCCTGTCGTAGAGCAAAAGATAATATTTAGTTTAAAGAAAAAAAAAGAAACCTACAGAGAGTTCCCCTTCTCAGAAAATGTCCTCAGAGAAGAACAGAACAACATTGCAAGAGGAAACCCAAGTCCTGGGGAAACATGAGCTATTATTGTTATTCTGCAAGTATAGAAAATAGATTTGGGTTAGAGGTGGTGTGTGGCACGCTGGGCTCAAAGCACTGTATCAGTGGGACACCTGGGTGTGGGTCCCTACTCCACCGTGTTGTGATGAGTCCCATGACCGGCCATGCACAAAGCTCTTCCCATGCCTGGACCTGACTTTCTCCATTTCTAAAATGAGTGGGTTGGGCCATCTGACCTCAGAGGGCACATCCAGCTCTCTAGTGCTTGAATCTTTGGAGGTTCAGGAAGGGCAGAGGAAGAAACAAAGATCTAGTTAACTAATCCCAGAATGTAGAATGGCTGTTTGGGGGATTTTTTTTTCTTAAATAAATTTATCCTGAAAGGTAACTTTAGGCTGAAATAACAGCCAGATGTACTGAGATAAGCAGGTTTAATTGAGACCTAAGAAGGGTCTTCAAGAGTGTGGAGAATGTCACCCAGGAATAGGATTAAGCTGAGGTCCCATGTAGTCTGCGGGTGGAAGGCAGACCCAGCCCACGTCAGAGGTGACCTTTCTGTCTTCCCCCAGGTGGCTTCTGGGCACATTCTCTTAGCTCAGTCAGGTCTCTCCTCTGAACCCTAGCCCTAACACTAGGCCTGTCCCCAACCACCCATTCTAAATTGTTACTTCTGTCACTGTCTAGGCTCTTCACCTACACTTAGCTTCACACACAGCCTGACATCACATGACAGATTATCTGAGCTCCCCAAAGGACTGTCAGCTTTCCCAGGGCAGGGAGTTTGCTCCTTTCATTACTGAAATCCCCAGCTCTTAAAACAGGACCTGGAATGTAGCCTCTTCTCAATAAATAATTGTGGACGGAAGAAGAAGAAAGAGAAGGAGGAGGAAGAAGAGAGGGAGGAGGAAGAAGCAGTCCTGCAACAAATGCTGTCTTTTGTCCTGGTGAACAAAACCTGAAGTTAAAGAATTCATTTCTAATTGTTAAAATTTAGAACTCAGCCTGCTAACAGGAAGAGGCATGGGGGACGAGGCACCCTACCCCTTCGTCCTAAAAAGCTTTCTCTCTGTGGAACCCCATGAGGAAGGCTGGGGGCACTGCCCTGGGCAGGGGGTACCAGGGAGGATGCTGAGAGCCCTGGCCTCCCATCTGGAGCCAGCCTGGCTCAGGAAGGAGCTCCCCCTTATTTCGGAGGCTGTCTTCTGGCCTTGCATGAGGCTTTGAAGGCTTGGACGTTCAGGAACTGTCCTGAAATTTCCCCTCTTCCGCATGCAGGAGGCCTGCAACTCTCAGGAACTGTCGATTGTCTGAGGAATATAAACAAAAGAACAAAGGCAAAAATGGAGGTATTGGAAGGGAAGGGATCTCAGAGAGAACAGAAATAAAACCTGCCCGGCGTGTGAACGCCCAGAGTGGTGTGCAAAAGGAGTGCTCTTGCACGCGCTGAGGAGGGGTCCCCAGAAACCAAAGGAATTCCACCCTCGGTCTTGGTCACCGGTCGTAAGAATTTCATAGAAGGGGCACATGTCCCCAGAGCTGGAACTTCTTGCAAAGCAACCTTGGTTGCCAGGTAGGCTTGCTTTTCTTTACCTAAATAAACACGGTCTCTTTTCTGAAAGGGCTGTGACTCAAGCATCTGCGGTCAGGGGGCCAGCGTTTTTACTTTTCAATCTGTGTGGCATGTGGCGAGTTCCTTCCCCTCCGCAGGACTCTGTTTCTCTTTTTGTAGAGAGAGTTCTGAGCTGCACTGCGGCACGTTTGCTGTCGAACTTGTCAGCAGCCTCAAAGGCTTCAGTGTTTTTTTCTAGTCTATTCTCTCCCGGACCCCTCTGCGCCCCCTTTTTTTTCTGGCAGATAAACTGCTTCCGACTTGATGAGGACGGCAGCCCCAGAATGGGGAACCACTTTGAGTCTCAGTCACAGGCCCTGAGATGAGGGGGGCTCTCACCACTGGGCAGCCCAGCATGTGGCCCACGGGTCACTTTTCTCCTATGACACCACTGCCTATTTTGCCAAGTATCCCCTATAGCATGTGACAGTGGGACACCCCAAAAGGGCAAAGCTGCCAGGTGGGTCCTGAGTCCTTGGCCTTGGGTGAGAAGATGGAGCTGCCTGGGGCACAAGGGGGTCCTCCTCTGCTAAATAGCATCAACTTCCTTACCTATGAAATGGAAATCAGTACTCTGACCAGCCAGCTCAGAGGGCTTTTGTGAGGATCAGATGGGAAAATAGATTTGGAGGAAAGCCTGGAATCATTACTTAGACCCTTGGGTCCAAGACTCTCAGCCACTGCTCTGACCTCCTGCCCCTCTGACATGCAGTCTCTTCCCAGTGCCCATCCTGTTAGCCTTTCCAGCAATAACATAGCAGTTCTGAGCATGGGCTCTGGGCTCTCCCACTTACCAGCCGTGTGCTCTTCGGTCAGTTAACACCCTCCTCTGGTTTTCAGTTTCCGCGTCTGAAAGTGCGGATGAGCTAAAACCTACTCCAAGCGTTGCTGTGAGAGAATGGTTGGAAAGCATCCGACCAGCACCTAAGATGTGTTTGTTCCCGTCATTTCTTTGAAGACCCCCAGCCTGCTGATGGCAGCCCAGCCACCGCCGATAAGATCAGCATAAGACTCAGCGTGACTAATCAAACGAGGACATCACAGTCGGCTCTCAAGTTGTGGTCCACAGACCTTGGGGGGCCCCGAGATCCCTTCAAGGGATCCACTAAACCAAAACTACGGTCAACACAATACTCCTTTGTCTCTTTGCACCATTCACACCGGTGGTGCCAAAGCAATGGCAGGTAGAGCTGCCGCTGCCTCGGCAAGAATCGAGGCAGCGGCACCCAGCTTACAATCACCATGATCTTCTTTACCAGAAAGAAAGAAAAATGCCTCTTCCACTTACCCCTGTTTTGTGAAGCGGTACAGATTGTCAGTTTTATTACATCTCGACCCTTGAGTATTCTTTTTAATATTCTGGTGACAACACAGAAGTGCCTGCATGTGTGAGGTACTTCCGGTAGCCTCTGCAGTGTGACAGTGTCTGGTGGAAACGCATCCCTGCAGATGTGCGATTTGCAATACGAATGAGCTGCTTTGTCATGAAGGAACAGGTTTACGTACTTGAAAGAAGGACTGACTGACTACGTTTTTCAAATGTGGCATTCTGCAGACATTTTCTCAAAAATGAATGAAGCGAGCTTTTCACTTCAAGGAAAATCACTGCCAGTGTTGCCTATGGCAAAATGCAAGATTTCAAGTGAATTTCGAAAGACTTCTATCTGCTGTCATGAGCTTGTCAGCTGCCCAATACTTAGATATTTTTCTAATAAGATTGATTGTAATGTTAATGACTGTGATTTTTTTATATTAGAGCATGGAATGTGTTAACATTTGGAAGATTAGCATGAGTCAGTGAATGAACATTTCTCCAATGACCAATGCATAATGCTATAATATCATGAATAGTAAAAGATCCATGTAAAGTATAAGTTAGGTCAATGGATAATATGTAATAAAATATGAAAAAATTATTGATATGATTCCATATTCCACATTGCAGCCAACCAATCAGAAACTACCACTTGTCAAGTTTTATAATAATACCAAAGAAGAATCCCCACAATTATCTACAAAGACCAATAAAATATTCCTCCATTTCCCAACTATGCCTCCAAGTGAGGTCAGACTTTATACACTTCAACAAAACAGCATATTGCAACAGATTAAATGCAAAATCAGATATGAGAAGCAAGTTGTCTTCTAAGTCAGTTGTAAAGAAGATACGCGAAGATATAAAACAATGTCATTTTTCTTGATCTTATTTTTGTTTTTGAAAATTTTTCATAAATAGATGTTCTGTTAACATGTAATGAGGTTACTTTGTTACCTTTCAGTGAATTAACAAATCAATATTTTAACAACTTATATGTTTTAATTTCTTATATGGTAAAGACCAGCAGGTGTAACCTATATAAACAAAACCTATTTGTAGTCCTCAGTCATTTTTTTTTAAGAGAGTAAAGGGATCTAAGACCAAGAAATTTCAGAATCACTACTACAAGTGTTTGAGAGGGAGACAGGCAGAGAGCAAACGAGAGTAAATGGAAGCTCCCCGTGACAAGCACAGGAAATGACAGTCCTATTGCTCTCTCTGCTTGTCAGCCCTCACCAGGAACACTCTGGACTGCCCTGCCCAGCTCTGAGCACCACAGTCTAACAGGGAGGCTGACAAACTGAAGATAGCCCCAAAAGAGTAACTGGGTATTAAAGACTATGAGAACTATGTCCTACTGAGCAATAAAAATAATTAGATAAATTTACCCTGGAGAAAAGCAAAAATAAAAATAAAAACTAATCTTATGGAATCACAACAGTTTCTTCAAATTTCTGAAAGGTTGTCAGATAAAATTTAAACCATAGGGGTGTATAAAAATGGTCCCACCCAGGCTGGTGTGGCTCAGTGGACTGAGTGCTGAACCTTTGGTTCACAGGTTTGATTCCCAGGTCCCCGGTTGGGCGTGTGCGAGATGCAGCCACACATTGATGTTTCTCTCCCTCTCTTTGTCCCTGCCTTCCCCTCTCTCTAAAAACAAATAAATAAAATTTAAAAAGAGGTCCCAAATGTGCATTTTGCTTTATCAGGATATTCTGTTTAGTGTCTTCTCATTTCCTTTTCTTTTCTTTCTTTTTCTAGTTTTACTCCATTTTCTTACTCTCTCCTTTCCTTTGTTTATTATTTTTCTCCCGTAATTATCCACAATATGTAACAAACATATTTTTATTATCTTTTCAAAACGTTTTATCTTTCCTTTCTTAAAAAGGGAAGAAGAAGATGGAGAAGGAGAAGGAGGTGGAGAAGGAGAAGGAAAAGAAGAAAGAGGAGGAGGAGGAGGAGGTGAAGAAGAAGAAGAGGAGGAGGAGGAATTGGAAGAGGAGGAAGAGAAAGAAGAAGAAAGTAGCTGATCAGCAAGTGAATAGAAGGTGAAGAAGTGGAGACAGCCCATGGAGACACATTACATGGCTTTAAAGGCAAGGAGAAAGGTGGAGTAGTCACTGGTGGAGAACCCAGGCTAAATACTTGTTTCTTCCACTTCATGGTTATCATGATTTGAATGATGAACTAGACCAATTTCTCCTCACATGCACTACAATTGATAAGTAATGCTCCTACTAGTCAGCAACCATCGCATTTCTGAGTCCCTTGATTTTTCTAAGAATAAAATTCCAGAAATAAAGATTATGGAGAATATCACAACATTTGACTTGGATACTAACAAGACTACAATGGATCTTTTGATTCTATAGTAATAATAAAATTATTATTTTATCATAATAATATCAACTAACATTTGCTGAGCACTCATTGTAAGTTGTGCCTTGTTTTAAAGACTTGACATACATGACTCATTTAATCCTCATAACAACCCCGTAAGTCATTACCCCCACTTTGCAGATTCAGAAGCTGAGATGTAGAGAGTTGAAGCATCTTGTCCACATTCACACAGCGTCTTAAGTGTTGTAGTCAAGATTCTTTAGGAGCGTCACTCCCTGGCGTGTCCCAGGAAAAGAGGAGAACAACTAAATTGAAAAGGTCAAGAACAGGAAAGGTGAAGTAATTCTGAGATTGCCAGGACACTTCCATTTCAGAAAAGTTCTGGCATGAAAGAGGAACAAACTGGTCTTTAGGTACTCTCAGTTCCTTTTCCTACTGGCTCAGAAGCAGACAATGGTTTTCCCTGAGCCAAATACTCTAGGCCCTGCTGGTACTAACCACATAATTATTTTCTTTAAAATTCTAGCTGTCTGATGGCTGGAGCATGGAGGTTCAACTGAAGAACCCAGAGGGCTACTGAAGAGCAGAATGCAAAGTCTTTCTTGTTAATGGTCCACCCAGTTTGATTCCATATCTGCACATCTTTATACCATTTACTGAATGTCTTCATTCTCATTATCTCATTTAATTTTCACAACAAACCTAAGGTAGACACGCAGGCGTTGTGACCTCCGGATCTTTTGCACATCCTGTTCCCTTCCTCTTGGAACATTCTTTCTCCTCCCCTCTCCCCCGTCTTATGTTATTGCTTAGTCATCTGGTTTATGATTTCTTATGTTTTGGTCTACTGGGTTAAGGGAGAGTCTCAAATAAATATCTTTATTTGGTTCTGGACTAGATGAGATGATAATCTATGTTTCTCCTTAAAGGGAATAAACACCCATATTAGTCCATCCTTGGCTGTGTCTTGTATCAGTCAAGGTTCAGTTGGGGGTAGATTCATTATGAATGTTATGGAATAAGAAAGTTATTATAAAAATTAGACCTTACACAATTCTGGAAGAAGCTGGGGAAGTGAAAGTCTTGAAGGACTATTTGAAAGATCAGACAAGGAGTCATAGTAAATCTGAAAAGTTAAGCACCTGCAGCCACCAAAATGAGCTCACGAAAGGGTGGTGCATGAAGAGGTCTGTGGGAAACCATTACCTCTTGGAGCTACTGCCTCGGGGGGTCCAAAGACAAGGCGGCAGGCCCAGAGCTACTGGATGTCAAGAGGAAGAGCTGGATGAGCTGAAACCTACCAGGTACTTCTATGGCTGTTGCCACATCTGTCCACAGTGACCTTTGGGGAGTAATTGTGTCTGCTTCTTTGCTTCTGCCTTCCCATCTTGTACAAGTTCTTCTTTTGCTCAACTCTGGACTGGAACCATAAAGGGAACCATAGTAGTTCCCAACCAAACCAAGTTGACACGGCAAAAACCAGCACACAGTCTTGAGAAGTAAAAGGCAAACTAAAGTAAGGGTCACTAACAAGGGGAGAGATGTCACACTAAAGTCACCTTGACTCCTGTTAAGTCTCCCACATGCCCAGTTTGTCATCAAATTCTCTAGCTTTGATCTCCACAATGACGCATGCATTTATGGCCTCTTCTCTGTCACCATAGTCATTACTCAAATTTTGATTCTCTGTACCTTTTTTCTTAAAGATTGAACGTTTTTCAGGTCTTCCATTCAAACTGTGCTCCCCGGCCTCTGCATCCTTTGCACATGGTACTTCTCCTAGAATACTCTTCTCCTTTACACTTGAGGTTTCCATTGAAATAATACCTCATTCTGGAAGAACGTTTGGGTCCCTCCAAAAATCTAAGTTAGGGGTTTCTCTATTCTAGTACTTATTGCACTTTAAGTATTATTTAATTATCTGTCTTTCTTTGCATCCTTGCCTTGTGTATAGGAGCTCAATAATTGTTAGGTGTTTAACAGACTGAATAAATGAGTGATTGAATGAGTGAGTAAATGAATAATAAGTCTCTCCATTTCCAGTATATCTTCTCTTTAACATCCTCTATATTCTACATTCAAATTAGTCTTTTGGAAAGCCTGCACTTCTTCAGCAGCCTTTTCATTGCCAATAGAATAAAAATTCTAAAACTTCTTCTGGGCATTCAAGAACCATTATAAATGATCGATCCCAGCCTACCTTTTCTAAATACCTCCCATCATTCTATTACATGTTTTTCTGCATACAGCCAAGCTGAACTATAGGTTCTTCCTTGATGAAGAGTAGTTATTTGCAATAATAATTTCAAACAGCTTTTATTTATTAAGCATATAGTGTACACCAGGTACCATGATGAACATTTTATATACAATATCTTACTGAATCATCACAATAACAATCACAATAAGAGATGAGAACTCATTCCTCATTCTAGACCTGGGGACACTAAAGTTCAGAAAGGGTAAGTGACCTGCCCAAGGTCACACAGCTAGGAAATAATGAAACTATTATTTAAACTCAGGTATTATCTGACTCCACAGTCAAGATTATAACCACTCTACTGCCCTGCTTTCTTCTGTAAGTGGTTCTCAATAACTGTTTGTTTGTTTAAATGATTAACTAGGTGCTTCATAAACTAAATACTTTGAATAGTTTATAATTTGATTTCTCACCCAGCTTTATTAGGGATGAACTATTATTTCCAGATGATAGATGACAAAAGTGAGACCCAAAAAGGTATAGTAACTTAGGCTAGGTCACACAGATCAAAAGGACAAACCTGGATGTGAACACTGGTCGGTCTGCTTACAGAGCTGGAGGAGCTAATCACTGCCCGAATCACTGTAGCCAGAGCAGCTCCTAGTTACCCTCTTATCTAAGTTCCCTTATGGGAAAGGGGACAATTCACAGGGATACTAAGTGACAGCTCCTGGTGGTGGTAAACCAGGCCTCTAGCCTGCTTATCCAGTGTATTTTCCATCATAAGATCTATCTCCTTCCCTGACCAGAAAGTGATCCTAGGCCATGGCATGATAAGAGCCCAGTCCAGCCCACCTGACAGCAGGGATCACTCTCAGCCCGCTCAGTCCTTGCTCATTCTGAACCCTCTGCCTGTTAAAATTCAGCTTCACTCTGCTGGTCCTCAAGCCATATGTTTCCTGTTTTCTAAAAATGTAGAGAAGAGTGAGTCAGAAAGGTACTGTGCCTGCCTTCCAGGAGCTTCAAAACAGAGTGACAGTGCCGACGGGAACATTGGGACCATTAAAACAAAGGTTGCCTGAAAACAAGGACAGGCTTTCCAGGCACACAAGCTGTGGAGCCAGCATGTCCTGACAGCTGCGTGTTTATCCTGGGTGGATTCTAGGGAAAATGATCACCTTCCTGGAGGAATTATAAGGAGAGTTGACATGCTGCAAGAGAAGGCGTCCACCCACCCAGAAACTGGACACTGGGTGCCTCATGAAGATATGGAGGCAGGACAGGCATTTCACAATAAAAAGACGGTGATTGTTTTTTTCGTTTATTCAATCACTTCTTTTCTCCAAACAACTGAAGATGCACCCAGTGACCCAGGAGTTGAATGAGAGTTTAAAACAGGAGAGCTTAGCCTAGTCTAGTGTTGGGAGAGAATGTTTATGCTGAGATCTGAAGCTAGGAGTTTGGGTAAAGACAGGCCAGGCATTCCAGGTGGGGGCAAATAGCAGATGCCATAGCCCTGAGGTGAGCAAGAACACAGTACATGGGAGGAACCAAAAGCAGGTTATTGTGCACAGAGAGATAGTATCACGAAGTGAGATAATGGATTGGTTAACAAGTACCAAATCATGGAAAGCCCTTCAGTTTGCTTTATGGATTTTTATAATTAGGATATGGCACTTTAAAACTTGACCCCAACATTCTTTCATGTTCCTCCCGCTGAGAGGAGCTCTAGGTTACTCATAAATCTAGGTTCTGTGATTCTGCATCAGATTCTGGGCTCAGGTCTCAGAGAGTGGCAGCTTCTACTTCCTGTCGTTTGGAACCCAACCCCCATGTTGTAAGGAAGCCCAGACAGATCGTGGGAGGCCCACATGGACAGGCCATATGGACAGGAACTGAGGTCCCTCACTCTTAGGCCCAGGTGAGCTTGCAGCCAATAGCCAACACTAACTTGCCAACCATAGGAGTGAGCCATCTTGGAACTGGATTCTACATCGCCTTGTCAAGAGACTTCATCTGATGTTGCAAGGAGAAAAGATGAGCCTTCCCACTGAGCTCTGTCCAAATTGTAAATTCTTGATGTAAGCAAACGATTGTTATGGTTTTCAAGACACTGAAATTTGGAGTACAGTCATGCATCACTTAACCATGGGGGTACACTCTGAGAAATGAGTAGTTAGAGAATTCTGTCGCCGGTGAAGATTATAGCACGTGCTTTTATAGACCCGAATGGTACAGCCTGCTACACACTTTGGCTACGTGGGATAGCCTCGTGCTCCTAGACTACAGGGCTGGACAGCGTGTTACTGTACTGAATCCTTTAGGCAATTATAACACAATGGTATTTGTACATTTTAAATAAATGCAGAAAACATGTAATATAAAAGTTTTTAGAAATAATATACTAGGCCAGGGCACTTACTGTAAATGGAGCCTGCAGAACTGGAAGTTGCTCTGGGTGAGTCAGTGAGTGAATGGTGAGTGAGTGGGAAGGCCCAGGACACTAGTGTCCACTACTGTAGACTTCATAAACACTGTCCCACAAGCCCTCCCCCTGCTTCCTTCCAACATGGTCAAAATAGAACATTAAAGCTGTCAGCGCTGCTCCATGAACCGGGATGTGGGCTGGACTGATTGAAAATATCAAGGAGAAACTAGCTGGGTACTAGTGACGTTAGGAGGGAGTGAAAGGTGGCCTGAGGATCAGTAGGAATAAAATCAAGATGAAGAGAGAAAGGAAGGAGACAGCTTGTCATGGCAACGGGGCTTTGGCTGCTGCGTATTGGAGATGAGCAAGACTAATTCAATAAAACTGTACCGTGTAAGAGTCAGGCCTTTGTGCTTCAGTTGGGGACTGCAGGCTTGGTGGTCGGAATCTCTAGGGTCCCTGCTGGGACTGGAGACTGCCTTTTAGGAACTGTTTCAGGGAACTTAGGAAAGTTTTGCTGGGAAAAAGTCCAAGGTGTTGGGGTCTTCCAGCCTGGGGTTTGGAAGCTTTCTACTCAAGTCTTCCCACCTCTCAAGAATAAGGAGCTCCCTTCAACCTCCTGTGGAGTTAATAGATGATGGAGCCACGAGGATCATGCCGATTCCAAGACTGGATTCCTGTGTTGCAGTTTCTTGGCATCTTCTTTGACCCCGCTGTCCCTCCTGCAGAGGCTATCCCTTCCCCTCCCTCCTGGAGTCCCAGGAGTCCCCAGCCTAACAACCTCATGCACAGGGCTGTCAGAAGGGTCCATCTGGCCTACAAATCCAATCATGCCACTCCCCTGCCTGTAACCTTCCATGGGTTCCCCCGTCTTGGGTTTCATTCTAAAGTCTATCAAGGGGCACAAGGTCACATGACCTGGCGTTTGCCTCGCTGTCCTATATCATCTCTGGCTTCCTTGCTTCCCACACAGTCTATTCACATCTGCCATGTGGAACACACCAGAGACGGTGTGGGGTACTGGATGAGGAGGCTGCAGCTTTAGCCCAAACACCCTTTCTCTTGTCTATTAAATACTCCTTATCTTTTAAAACCATCCCCAAGCAATCACTGCTGGAAAGCCTTCCCTGAGAGTCCCTGCTCCTTCTTCTTGTTCTGACGTCACACTTCCTTCACTGAACATGCTACTTGGTGCTGCATTTATTCCCTGGGCAGCTGGAGTTGTGTCTCACTCACCGCCATCCTCAGCAATTCTTACCATGGCACCTGGCACGTGGTCGGCTCCCTGTAAGGTTTTGATAAATAGACCCTTCAAAGTGGAGCTCTATTGTTATCACTGAACTAGGACCTTTAGGAGACTTTCTTTTTATTATTGTTTATTTGCGTACGTGAGTTAACCAACTATAATGATAAACATAACTAAAAATCTTATAATTGCTTTATACAGGCTATTTCATTTCATCCTGGTGAATAGAAGTGTGACTGATAGAAACGCCTCTCTCAAGCCCTCAGATCCATCCACAGACCAACAAAGAAGTCTCCAAAAAAGAAGGAGAGCAAATTTAAGAGCATCTTTTGATATTTTTTATCTCATGTTTTTTAAAGTTTAATTTTTTTATGTTTTACAATGTACTTGACAGTATCTTGGTGCATGTATGAAATTTACAAATAAGGCAATATACTATGTTATAGGGGATATTTAAAATTATTTCACTGATAGAGTGCATGATCCAAAAATTTTGGAGACACTGCGGTAGGGAACACAGCTCCATGCCCCAGACCTTGTGGCAACAAGTCCTTGGTTGGGTCACAGGCCTGGACTCAGTTTCCATCTCCCTATTTTTCCTATTCCTTTTTCCCAGTTACTAGTAGTAGCAGCAGTTAGCATGTACTGAGTGCTCGTTCTGTGCCAGACGCTGTGTTAAGCATTTTCATGCATTATTTCATTTAATACTTATAATAACTCTATAAGATGGGCACTATAATCCTCGATTTACAAATGAGGGAAAGAAGCTGAAGAAAATGAGCCCAAGGTCACAGTGACAGAGCCAGGATTCAGCTCCCACTGAAGGGCCTCCTGGAATAAGGAGGGTGGGGTTGAAGGTCAGTTTTGGATTCTGACACAGTCCTTGGCATTTATTAGGAGGGCTGCAGCACAGTGTTGTCTCAGTTCAGTGACAGGTTGTTTTGCTGTTAGTCCAAACCCGATAATGGCCCTCCCAGCCAGAGGCAATGAAACATGATGCACACGGGATACTGCATTTCTGAAGGATACCCTACGCCTCACTGTGCCGATGGGAAACCGCTCTTATAAACAGCATAAGCCTTTGCCGCCACCACCCTGCCACCACCCCGTCGTGGCAAGGTGCCCAAAACCATTAGCGGTGAGTGATTCCATATTTAAAGTGAGCCTCAAATGAAAAGCACCGTAAATCAGCGTGCCTTGCCTTCTCATGGCTCAACCTCACTGAATTGTTTACTTAACACGACAACTGGGAGAAGGCAGGGCGGGTGAAGGATCTCCCAAAGAAGGCAATAAAACAAGACCCAGAGCGCCACGAGGGGCTCTAACAAGCTACTGCAAGCAGCCCCAACCCGGTCTCTTCATGTCCTGCTCTACTCGCTCCCTGTCTCAAGACGCTCCTGGGGTCCCAGTCCCTCGAGGGGACCACCAAACAAGGCCTACCTTCCTACCTAGCATCTGTGTCCTGCACACTGTTAGCCAGCTTTCCCATCCCCCACCCCTTTCCTGTTGGCAAATGACACCAATTCACTCCACTCCACCCAGGAAATTCTTAGCAGGGACGGAGTAGGTCAGTGAATCCAGACTCCCCGGGATGATGACACAATGACTTGGCCAAGGTCACTCTGTGACAGATCTAAAAATGAAACTCAAGCTCTGTGTCTGTCTACTGGCATGTACCGGGAATGTCACCGGGTTCAGAACCCAACTTGGATACCGCAGGGACAGTCAGGTTCAGAATGTCCTGGAGCGGCTGAGCTGGGGCAGGGTTTCTCTTTTCCTTCCCTCTTCTCCTGGAGGAATGTGGTCTGGACAGGGCTGCAGCAGCCTTTTCCCAGGCATTCAAGTGCAGCTTGATTTATTTCTGGTGCCCCGGGTGCGGCTGGCCGAGGAACCCAGCGAGGAGGATACCCCATCCTGCTGCTGGGAACAGAATTGGGGAGTGTTTTGTCTTCCTCTGAGCCCAGGCTCTGATCACCACAAATCCTGGAATGAACATAGATCAAGATTTTCTGTAGAAGGAAGCAGAGCAGTTAGGTGGTAAGCTAGAAGAGGATGGGAAATCAAGAAAATTCTTGTGTCTGACTTGCATTGCTTTTAACTGGAGGCACCTGAGCTTGTTTTTATGTTCGTGGGATTGATCTCATTGAGAAGAAAACATAAAGGTATGAAGGGAAAGGGAATAATTTTGGAAAAAAGTCCTTTCAAAAGGGAGGAGTGTGTGGAGTCCAGAGAGTGAGTGAAAGAGGCTTACCTTTTCTTAATGGGAAAACCATACGTTGGGGGAAAAAGAAATTCACTTTGGGTAGGACTGCTCCAAGCAACCCTGGCCAGACTAGGTTTTTCCAATCATTGTGGCAACAAAAGAAAAAAAAATCTCACATGTATCCAAATGCTCCATGTGGGACATCATACCACTCCGTGGAGAATCTACTGACAACTTCCTAGCTGCTCCGTCTCCCCTGCCTGCCCCACGACCGGGGACCCGAGTCTTGGGGCCAGGTAATAGGGTTTTTAAACTGAGCAGTGGACAAAGGAACTTGAGGAAGGGTGATGCGGCAAAACTCTGGGGATCCTGGAATCGGATCCAGCAGACAGGTAAGCCCAATGGTGAAGCCACTCTGCAGGCTGCCTAAAAACCATGGCAACCTTCCAGCTGGAGTAGCTGCACTTGACATTGAGGATTTAATGGTCCATTTCTCTGCTTCTGTCTATGATAAATAGCTTGCAGTGTCCATGAGAACAACTAGGAAATTGGGTAAAAATCTACCAGAGCAAGAGGCTTAAAAAGCCAAGAAGAAGGTGTTTGAAAAGCTCAGCAGAGATTTTAGTAGTCTCATTGTGCTGGGGAAACAAACATTGATGTCCAGTAGGAGGCAAGGCAGACAGGGCCCTGATAAACACGTCAGGGTCTCACTGAGAACCCCTGGAGGGCCTGCCCTAGGGATGGAGGTGAGGGAGAGGGTGGGCAAACCTAACAAGGGCTGAAATGCAGCCCAGACCCAGCTGAGTCCCTGACTGGACCGAATGCAGATAACCACCTGCCAGAATGACATGTACATTGGTAACGTTTCATGCACTGAATATCTTGCATACCAAGAGACAGAACCAAGAGAAAAAAGACACTAGAAACTAATTCACAAGTGATGCAGATATCAAAACAATGAGACAGACTTTCCAATAACTGTGATTAATGTGTTCAAGAAAGTAGATGACACCCTGGAGAATTTCCCCATTCAATTGAAATCTATAAATAAATCGATAACAGAAAAGATGCTCACTGCTCCGTGACATTCCCTCAGTGTCCGAGCTCTGGAAGGGGTATCCATCTGCTCCAGGCATGAGGGATCGGGGGAGAAAAACTGTCCCAGATTCACAAGGTGCTCCCAATCTCAGCTTTCTCCTCTGCTCTCCAAATATGGCCTTGGAGCCCTGGTGGGGAGGCTTTCAATTCCCTTGAGCAGTGGTTCTCCAACAAATGTCCAAACAAACCTTGGGATTTCATGGACATAAATGAGGGCCATTGAGTAAGACCAGAGGCTCCAGGGCTCACTTCCACCTGCCGGCTAATATCACTGCCCTGCAGGAAGCTCATGTAGGTCCTTTATACCCAACAGCCACATCCTCTTTATAACCTTCTCAACAAGCAGTCAGATACCCTGGCCTGGAGTCCCCTCAGGGCTGCGCAGCCCCGCGGTTTATGGCAGCTAATTCTTCATCCTCGTGGACTCCACCTACCAACACCTCCCTGGGCTTCTGTCTTCAAGTATCAAAGCTGGCTGTTTGCCATCTGGTCCTGCCTGCCTCTCCACCCTCATCCCTATCCACCCCTTACCCTCCACACCTCAGCCGCGCCAAATTTCCTCCAGATCCTCACTGTACCAGGGCTTGTCTCCAGGACCTTGTATATGTGATCTCCCATCCAGAATGCTCTTAACGGCACCCTGTAGCTCCTCTATGATAACAGGGCTCACCCTGGATTGTACCTGCCCAGTCGTTTGTCTGTCTGTAGGCATGCGGAGGTAGGGGCCACGGTCCGTGCTGTTTATTGGAGGCACAGAGGCTGCCGGTGCCCAGTGTGTTCTAGGGACTTACTATCTATGAATGAATGGTGAAGCTCCTGGAACAATATCTACGTAGGAGACATTTATGTATTATTTCTTGACTTGAGCACAGGATTCGGAGTCCAGAGGCCCAGGACAACTCCTAGATCTGTTATTAACTCTGGGATTACCAGTGACAAGAAAGTCATCTCCCTTTCTTGGATTCATTTTTCTGTCTGTCCAAACAGTCCTTCCAGCTTTCCTTTCTGTCCTTCTGCACTTGGGGACACTGGTGTCAGCTAGGCCCCCTGCAGAGAGGACGAGAGAGACCCGGAGCCCTGCCCCACAGCGCTGGGTGCCAGCCTCACTTTGAGTCTGCTGTCTGCAGCCAGCCTGAGACTTGCTGGTAACCTGTAAGAACATTCTGAGGAAATGCACACTTCACTCTTCAGCAAGAGGGAGCTTTGGGGTGAGACCTGGGGAGACAGGCCAGAAGCCAAATCCCAAATGAATAGGACTTTAGTCCTCTGGGCTTATGTATCCTATGCTTTCCAAAGAGAGGCCTCATGTCTTAAAGGCACAGCCAGTGACTCCAACAAAGCACGTCCTACCTGTCCTTCCTCCCTCGTTCCATTTCTTCTCGGCTGGATCCCAATGTGGCCAAAACAAGTGTAGAATAAGCTGCCCCCCTGTAGGCCAGACCTTTCAGAAGGCTGTGTGGGTTGATAGGTGGAAGTACACTCCTCTGAGAAATACAGGACCAAGTCTGTATTGACCTCTGCAAAGAATTAATCTACAATGCAACCCTGCAGGTACCCCTGTCCCTCTCTAGGCCTCAGTTTCCCCACCTATGACATGGGGGACGTTCTCCAATTGGCCTCAGACTCAAACATTTTCAAATTCTATGACAGCTTTGAGGATAGTCTCTGACTATCTCCAACACCAAGTCCAGGGGCACCGGGGACGTGATAGTGGTCATGTTTTCCACTTCACTGTGCTTCACAGTTATGTGACTGGGCTTTCCTTGCTGTCAGAGCTGAGCCTCCACGTAGCCCTGTGGAACCAATTAAGGGTCACACAGAATCAATAATTTAATTTCTGTATCTTATAAAACATTTAGCTCCCGGGCTTATAAGACAGGGTCAGAGGAACATAGTCCTTTATTGAATAAGTACAATCTAAAAATATCCTTTACTGAGACTGATTGGGGAAATTAAAAGGGCACAGCTTAAACATCAGGAGTTCCAGACACTGAGCCCTGCTCAGCTACAGCCTTGGTTGTGTGGCCTTGGGCGGGCGCCTCTTCAACTTTGTCATCTGTGCAGTGGTATTACCAGGTTCATCTTGACTCTACTCTTCTGGTAGAATAAGTCTTCCCAAAATTGTTTGTGGCTCTTCCTGGTAGATGTGGGTGGTCTTTTATTTGTGTTTTGGTTTGTTGTTGTGAGTGTCATCATTTTGCTTATCTTGCTATGGCCAGTGAGGTCAGTGCTTCGTGCAGATAGTAAGCCAGGAAACATTCCTCATAGGTCAGATCAGACACTCACATCTCAGGAGGCACGTGAGACACTCCTGTCATTAAAATGTCATGATGTCCATAAGGAGAAAGGCTCACGGAGCAGCTGAGACTCTGCTGCTCTACCGCATGGTTAGGATGCAGGTTTGTGCCCTGCCCACGGCTCCTGACTCTTCCCTGGTTCCACTTCTAAACCAGAGATGGACCCCACAGGGAATCTGAGATCTATCTAGTCAGTGTCCCCTAAACACTTGCCTGGAAAGTCATTACGTATTGCCCCACTTTCTGAATCCTATGAATGGAAAATAAGACTCAGAGGCATGTAGGGTTTAGTTAACACACAATCAAAGCTTCATGAGAATGATGGGAAAATGCTTGACAAGGTCCCTGAAGGTCCCTAGAGGGTCTCTTTCTGCAGGCATATCCTTTACAAACTGTAGGAAATGACATTCTCTTAAATATGACTGATGTGCCCATATATATTCTACATATATGTTTGTTTTTTTAAGGCAAAAATTTTACAAATATCCGTATTTAAATTTATTTATTTATTATTTATTTTTACCACAGGTTACTTGCAAAAGAACTCACAACAGATCATAACATCACTTGTGTTATGAACTCCACCTGAAATTTGATTTGGTAAGTCCCTGGAGCTGGGCACAAGGGGCAGCCTCCAGAGCAGCTGGAACTGAGGTCCAATTAGAAAGCATATGATTCCCATCAAAAGAGATGAAGCCTGTAGATTAATGTTGGTTTCTCATAAAGTTAAACATAATCTTCACCATTTGACCCAGCCATTTCATGACCAGATATTTGCCCAAGGGAAACAAAAATATTTGTCAAAAGCAACAACAAAAAAACTTGTACATGCATATTCAGAGAACTCCATCTAAGTAGCCAAACACAGGAAACAGCCCAGACGTTTATCAACAGGAGAAAGGATCACCAGACTGTGCTACATACAACGCCATGCTTCTCCAAGTAAAAGGATTGAGTTGCTTTTACAAATCTCACAGACATTATAGTGAGGGAAAGGAGCCAAACATCAAAGGACATATTCTGGATGACCCTATTTATGTGATGTTCTAGATGCCAAACCAACCTATAGCAACAGGAAGCAGAAGGGTTATTCTGTGGCTGCCGGCGGAAGTGAAGATGAACTGCAAAGGAGCACTGGGGACCTTTCTAGATGGAGTTGTTTTATACCTTAGTCAGGGTGGTGATCTAACAAGTGTTTTCACTGTCAAAATTCATCAAACAAGCACACTTTATTGTGTTGAACTTAGGTTTTAATAAAGTTGATTTTAAAGGTTTTTTTTTTTAATTACCAAGTCAAACAGAAAAAGTGCTTTAGAGAAAGAAGGCAAGTAATGGTTTGAAATAAGAATCCCAGATTTAATGTTAAAAGGGCATATGTCCTGAATTGCAGGTACTCATTTTGAAGCAAGATGCTTCTTACCTGCGCACCCGGGATATCTGTGCTCTGAGAAGGGAAGCAGTAGGGACTGATTTGAAAAGTCAGCTCAGTTGATTTGAGTCCTTGATTGATTGATTGAAAAAGCAGCCCCAGAGCGGCCAGTGGGGAACAGGGAGCTGAGGAGGGAATGCAGGAGTGGCCAGACTTCTTTGTGGATGAGACAGACAACCTAGGCCAGCATTTCTCAAATTATCTGTGGTGAAGGACTAGCTGTTCTTGTTGTCATTGCCTGTTGGTTTTGTAAAATAAAAACAGTGTATGCTAGAGATTCCAGCATGCCAGATTGCTACGGAAGTCTCCACACTCTTCTCGGCGTGCGTGCTGGCCTGGTGGCACACCTAGCAAACATGCAGGGGCTGGTCGAGAGGTCCGAGCACCACCCCTGGGGCTTCCTGGAACTGCCTGGGGAGAGACCGAGGTCCCATGTGAACAGAGAGGCAGGAGCCAAGGACAATGGGTTATGAAGATGGACGTGGCCCGTGCGCACACAGTGGACAGTGAGGCCTGAGGAAATGTGCTCATAAAGGTTTCAGCAGAGGGACATAAGGTCAACCAAGCGCTGTTGTGGACAGACCCATCTGGGCAGCACACGCAGGACGGTGAGGGATGGAGAGGCCTGAATCATGGGGTGGAGGAGGAGGCTGTTCCGCCAAGCAGCTGGGAGGTGACCGGGATTTGAACTGTCATGGCAGCTGTGCAACTGGGAAAGGAAGTGGCGACCAGAGGGCTAGGAAGGGATGCACAGTGACGGGTGACAGGCTGGAGAGGGGCCTGGGGCAGGGCGGGGTGGGAGACAGGGTCAGAGCAGGTACGCTGACACAGAGGAGGCAGGTATCCCAAGGAATGAGACGCAAAGGGAGGAAGCTTGTGTCTGGGGACTCCATTTGCTCTGGGAAACAGGAAGTGGGCTCCTGGGGGTGCCCGGCCAACCTGGGCCGACAGTGTCCCAAGGGCTGGCTCTGCACGCTCTGGCCTGTGGCCCAGCAGTCCGTGACCCACTGCCACCCACAGTGCCACCCACAGTGCCAGAGGGGGTGGGACAAAGCTCCAGCTTCTGCGTGCCATTTCCCGTGCATGGCTTGCCAGCTTCCTCCCCCTCGCATTCACTGTAGCTACCCCTCACCTTCCGGGCCCAGCACGGATGCCACCCCAGCAGAATAAATGACGCTCCTGTATGCTGCCCTCCACTCAAAGGGGTCACAGAGCACAAGCACCTCTCAGGACAGCGGCTCTATGCTGGTCTGCCCACCACACTGTAGCGTCGCCTTCGGGTCGTAGCTCATTTTGTTTTCACCACCCTTCGGCACTGAGCCTGACGGAGCCAGGCGTCACGTGACACATGCCCTCTGATACACGTGTGGTAACCATTATTCAAAACTTCCAGCTTCCTCAACCCCAAATACTGTAAGGGCTCCTCTCCAAATGAAAAAACAACTGGCCGCCCAGCCATGCCCAGAGCCCTCTCGCCTTGAAAGGCTGTGCGTTAGAAGCTGGAGTAAGCCTGATCTGACCCATGGACTGGGAAGTCACCACCTTTTGTGTGACAACAAGAATTGAAAGAGAAGCTGGGTCATTAATCCTTCAGATCTGCAGGTTCTGAAGTCACCAGCGCGACTATGGAGTGAGGAGGAATGATCACAGACCTGGAGACAGAAGCTCGGCTTCGGTGTAGGGTCGCCCACCCCTGGGGGCGGGGGCCATGGGCCGGGACAGCCTGCAGGTCCTGACCCGGCTAGTCTGCTGCCCGGTTGCCTTGCCATCGAGGACGTTAATGTGTTTTGAGTTTCATGTCTGCCCACGTGCTTTTAGGAGAAGGATTTACCCCAGTGATCTTCTAATCCAGAGAAGAGGTTTCCACAGCTCAGAGGGGAGTTACAAGAGTGATCAAGACGCAGACATTTTGGTTGGAAGCTGGGACTCCTGGACACGGAATGTTCAGTAGTACAGCCAGGACAGGTCTGTGCAAACTGGGATGGGTGGTCAGCCTAATTGGAAGGGACCTCAGAAATTATTTGCCTAAACTTTTTTCATAAAAGGGTCCCAGAGAGGGCTCTCTGGTCTCCCACTTGCTCTGCAGGCCTTTCCCTCCATGGCGATCTCTGTCAGCATCATCTGGCTGGTCGCCTTCTGCACTTCCATGACTTGGGCTACTTACCTGTGCCGCCCTCAGCAGGGGATCATCCAACAGCCGTGTAACTGCTCATGGTAGACCTCGGGGATGTTGCCGGCTCCACACTCCTGTTCCCAGGATGGGAGAGGAGTCAAAGCGGGGAGGCCTGCGAGAGCCCTACAGGAGGCAACAGTGTCTCCAGAACCCCTTTGACTTCCCCTGGGAGCCCCTGTGCTCTAAGTAAATTAATGTTCTTGTCCCAAGCCTGGACCGTGTACCTGCCTCTCTTTCCTCCTTGGATGCCCACCTATACACGAAATCTCAAAAGGAATAAAATCCTCCCTCAGGGCCACCCTGAGCACACAACTGGGTAAAAGGAGAAAGATTAATGCACAAACAGAAAAACTCAGTGACAAAGGGGCAGAGGTCCTCCGTCCACCTGCAGGTGGCACCTTCAGGTGTCATCTCCTTTCAGTCCTTGGAGGGCTGAGTGGTTAAGGGGGCAAGTGATTCCCCTGCCCAGCCTGCTGGAATCAGTGGTCTGGAGTGCGAGGTCCTGAGGTGCAGGGTCCTGCAACCAGATGACAGTGCATGCTCCCCCAGGGACCATAAGACCTGGTGATGGACAAGTAGCCACACCTCCACAGACTTCCCAAACAAGCGCACCTCTCCTAAGCCCCAGGCTGTCGGTTTACAAATGTTGTGTCTTCTCCTTTCTTCTCATGCCTGAATCTGTTCAGGAATGCCACATTCCAGCCTTTCTGGGTCGACCACATGTCACAGTGCCAGCCGTTGGAACACCACACATCCCAGAATGTGGCATTTCTGAATGAGTCAGGCAGGAAGGAGTGTGAGGCATTTGAGAGCAAAACCCGCCTTCTACGGCTTCATCGTGGGACCCTAAGCTTCATACCATTAGCTGGTGCATCTCAAGATTCTTGAAGGCAACGTGCAACTTATGGTCCAGTTTGGTGAGTGATGCAGAGAAGTAAAACCATGATAATGATGAGGCTACTTTCATCACCTTTTAATTTATAAAGCCCTGCTGTAGCCACACTCTCAACTGATTCTTGCAATATCCTTGCAAGGAATGCAAGGCTGGCAAGGTTCAGAGTGAATCAGGGGTGCTGATGAGGGGCAGAAAGTTCTAGAAGCTGAGTTTTTGGAGTCAGATACATTGCAGGGCTTTTCCCACCACACTGGCCAGTGTCAGTCAGCTCCATCCTCCTTCAGAAGTGGACATGCTTGTTAATCCACGGAGTAGCCCTGCCAGGGGCTTTTCTGAAGCACTGAAGTGAAAGCTTTGAAAAAAAGCAAACAAGGATTTAAATGAAGAATAAATAAAATAAGGCTGAAAAGACAGCAGAGTGTAGGGGCTGAGAGCCAGAGCTTTGCAGTCAGCAGACTGGGAGCCAAGCGCCAAGTTTGCCCCTTGCTGGCTGTGCGACCTTGGGTAAGTCCCATCAGTTTTCTCATCTGCAAAGGAGGGATAAAGTTAGTCCCTGTTTTATAGAGTCATGAGGATTAAAAGCAAAACTGTATGCAAAATAGCTTAGTTTAGCACAGTGCCTGGCACAATATAGGCACTTTTAAAAATTCACTGAATAATGAACAGAAACAGTTGTCACCATTGGGGTATGAAAGAAGACAGGTGAAGACTGAAGCCAGGGCTCTTACCTTTATGAAATGCTGGTGCTCAAACATGCCGCGCACCTCCCACCAGACAACTGGAGTAAGAGACATTCTAGCAACAGCTGGGGGTGCTCCTCGAAGTCACTACCACACCTGAAATACCTGTGTTGCTCGCTTGCTTTCCTGGATACCTTCAAAGAGGAGGAGCTTGGGGAGGGAATTAAACCTCCAACCAAAGAGACGTGTCCACATGAGGGAAAAAATGGGCTAGAAAGAAACTCGGGTGGACCTGGCCCCATTCTACACCCAAGACGGAACATTTCTGTCTTTGGGGCTGAGAGTCGTCATGTGCCACGGCAGGAAGAGACCGTGGAGAGATGCTTCACAAGAACACAGAGGCCCAGACAGATGGAGCAACTTGCTCAAGACTACACAGTGAGGTAGTGGCAAAGCCAGGGCTGGGACCCAGGCCTCCTGACCTCCCAGTCCCAGGCTCCAGCCACCGAGTCCCTAATTATGCAGCTGGCTTTCAAAGTCATTAGGGCCCAGAACTAACTCAGCACTAAGCTTTCAAAATTCCCATTGGCCCTCCCACACGGTTCTTCTGGAGGACAAAATCACTCAGGGAGAAAAATGTATTAAAAAGTCTTTTGAAATGGCGGAGGAGGATGTGCTCTCCGCCAGGAGCTCCTAAGAGAAAGGGCTGAAATATGATTCGATCACTCATCACCTGGGCTCCACCTCTTGTGCAATTTTCATCTTTTCTGGTGCTTGGGTGGTGTTGGATGGTGAAATGTCAGGTTTACGAGCCTGATGCTCTCTGATAAGCACTTTTCATATGTCCCTGCAGCAACACCAAAGGAGTGGCAGGCCTCATTCAGCCATGCCAGAGGTGTGGACAAACAGACTGTTCCAATCCTCAGTCAATTCATTTTCAGGAGGCGCCCAACCACCCCACCCATTAATTCCAAATGACGGCTCTATTCTCACTGCCCTTCACAACTAGGCCATGGGCCTGGCTGGGCAACGGACTCTGAAATGGCAGCTCAGCAGTGCTCAGAAGAAATTCTTTACGTCTCAGTTGGGGAGACTGAGGCCTAGAGAGAAGTGACTTGTCCAAGGTCACACTGTGGGCTCAAGGTGAGAGTTTTGGCTATTTTGTCCATAGCCTTCTTTGACCTGAACACAGTGGCCTGAGCAGTTCAGATGATAGAGCACTTGACAAAGGATCCAGGGCACCAAGGCAGCACGGAGCAAGGAGAAGCACCCAGCAGACCCCGAGTGAATAAGCTTCTAGGAGCACTGGCAGTGCGGAAGGCCTATCCTCTGGCAGCTGGGTGTCTGCAGGCACAATGCCAGGTGTTTGCATAACGTGAAGCCACACCTACTACAGACACTCACCGGAGAAGTGATTCTTTGCCCCTTCACGTCTGTCTCCCTGCATCCCTGAAGTTAGATTTCCTGAACAGGTGTGTCACCTGGAGAAGGGACCCCTTAGTTTGCAATAGGAAACATGTAAGATAGATGCAAGGAAAGACCATCCCAAGTTTCAGAGCCGAGTGGCATTCCAAAGGAATTTCCTCCTCTTTAGTTAACATAACGAAACAGTAGGCCTGGTTCTCTGAATACATATATTTCCGGAACTGAATAATCTACAGATTAAGTCTAGAAAGCGTATACTGAGTCACTTGCTGTTGCTGGGATTTGAGTTTGGGGTTGGGAAACTTTCCTCTTCATTTGTTTTGGTTTGGGTTGTCAGGGGTAAGGGTCCTTCCCAAACAGAGTACTTGGAAAGACAAAATAAAACATAAACAAAGCAATGAACCTCCTAAAAAATTAATGCAAATGGTGGTTCCTAAAGTCACCTTCAGGAGCTGCTGGTATAGGAAAACCTTCTTGTCTCAAAGAGCAAAGACAACACAGGCACCTCTGAATCAGAGTCTAGAAACTACCTTGACACATCAAGGTACAAAACTTTGAGATTTTCATGAGAAAATGGTTTGAAAAGAAAAACAGGTGTATTTTCCAGAGAATCGAGTAATGTTCTCAAGTGGAAAAAGCAGGCATGTTTGACCCTGCCCTGGGCTGCTAGCCTGGGCAATGCTTACCTACTCAGCACAGACTCCCTAACAGGGGAGGGATCCACCAGGAAGAAGTCTGGTAAACACAAGGTACTCAATAAATGTCTCTTTCACGAGTAAGGTCAAGAAAGAGAATTTTGGGGGAAATTCAAAGTTTAAAAAAAAAAAAAGCGTCATCCTATTCAAAGTTTTGGGGAACGGTCAGGGAAATGAATGCTTAATCTATTTCACTTTGGGGGACTAACACTGGTTCTAATGACCACAGTGCAACTGACATTTATTGAGTGCCTTCTGTAGCAGGCACTGTGCTAAGCATTTCATATTAACCTCCTCACTTAATCCTCATGGTAACCCAATTAGCAAGTAACTGTCATTTGCTCCATTTTACTGGTGGGTAACTGAGGATTATGGAAGTTGAAGAACTAGCCTAATATGTGGCAGAGATGGAATCAGAGCAGAGACCATCCTACTTCAGAGCCTATTACTTAAATCATTACATTCTACTGCCTGCCAATCCAAAGAGCTTTTTATAATTTAGCTAATTAGGGCCCTGGGAAGAGGGTATTTTCTTTTCATAAATTAGCAGGACATAAACTTCAAGCTCAGTATGTGTTATCAAGTGATGAAGTTTGGCTCCTGACCTGGTTCAGGGAGGGCTGGGATTCTTCATTTAGGAAACACAGGTTCATTCATTCAAATCCATGTCAGCACCTGTGACGTGACAGGTTCTGTACTCGACATGGGAAATGCAGAAAGCAGAGACCCAGGGTCTGCCCCGAGTGTAGCGGAAGGACACAGACCTATGACAAATGTCACAATTCAGGCTGGTAGGTGCCATAGCAGGTACACGAGTGAGGTGCTGTGAGCACCAGCGCCCAAGGTGCAGTAACGTGGTAGGTAGTTGTGTAAATCCAAGGATTATACCTAGGAGAGGCCTGAGACCGGATCCTGGCTACTCCTCCATTTAACGACTTGGGTGCCCTGGACAAGTTCCTTAACTTTCTAAAATTCCGTTTTTATCACTTTTAAATTGCTGACAGCAATAGCGTCCATACCTTCCCCCACTACTACATGCTGGAAAGACACATGTTTGCCCCAGCACACGGCCTCGCACATTGTGAGCTGCAGAGTAGAAGCCATTAGAAAAGACTGCTCTAGGGCATCAGGGATGGTCCTGCTTGAGTCTTGGGCAGGAAGGAAAGTAGGAAGTGTTTTTTTCAGGAGAGACTTTGGACAGAAGCAAGAAGAGGTGAACGTGCGTTGAGTACTCAGGGGAAGGAGAGGTCTCCTATGGCAAAGAGAACCAAGAAGCTAGAGGTGCGCACAGTGTCAAGAAAGAGTGCTGAGCCATGACCGGTAAGTACACTGAGCATAAGTTTGCAAAGACAGGCACACGAGGCCTTCATTGCAGCGTTGTTTGTAATGGGAATGAATGCTTGCGTGAATGAATACGCCAATAAATTAATGAACAAAGAGATAAGTAGAAACCACCTCAGTGTCCATAAAAAGAAAATGGGCTAAATAAATCCTGCTATAGCCATATATTTTTGAAATGATATATATCTATATAATACTTACATGGAAAGACATCTGTAACATAGTGTTAAATGAAAATGTTAATTGCAGAAGGGTGTGTTTAAATGATCCTAAATTTGTAAATTCATGAGCTACAGTACAGGGGAAGTTTTAACAAATTATTTACAGCGGTTGCCTCTGGGGAATGGCATGGGGGTGGAGTTGGTGATGTTTCACTTTCTACTTTAGAATATTATTTGGGGGTATCATTTTTACAATAACAGTTTTATTGAAGTTTAATGCCCCAAAGGAGCTGAACAGGATAAAAAAGGAAAGGAGGCTATCGGGAGGTTATCCATAAAAAACTAGGTTTGGTGGTAGAGTGGTGGCCTGAAGGAGACGAACAAAGGAGTGGGGTGAAAAGTGGGACCAGCAAGTGACTGCATTTTTTTGCCTGTGTGTCAGATGAAGGAGAAGGAGCCAGAGAAAAGAAGAAACTGGGGGTGTTGCAGAAGCCCTGAAAGAAGATTCACGGGGGGACAAAGGAGGGATAAGATCAGTCCAGTGAAAGGGATACATTTAGTGGGGAAGGAAAGTGGGGGAGGGGAGGGGAGGAGAAAGGAAGGAAGGAAGGAAGGAAGGGAGGAAGGAAGAAAAGAAGGGAAGGAGGCAGGGAGGGAGATGGCAATTGACACTCTTAAAAGTTCTGAGCAAATGTCAAAATGTCGGACCCAGTGAATGGCCTTGGACTTACCAGTGAAGTGGGAGAGGTGGGGTGGAGTAGGGCAGCATGAGCTCAGGTTGGAGGCTGGAGGAGATTAGAGGACCTGACTTCTGAGGATCCTCAGAGGGGAAGTCAAGGAGTTCCTTCTCCTCATTACCCCCTGCTAAGGCGCTCCCATTTGTGAACTCCCCATTCCAGGTTTCCCAGCCTGCTGGTGCCAGCCCACCCTAGGCTCTCTGGGCCCCCACTCTTTGTTTGCTCTAGCCTCCCTGGGGATGTGAAGGTGAGGAAGGGCAGAGGGTGGGTGGCCTGTGGCTACAGCTACTAACAATGCTGCTTCCGGGTATTTTGTCCCTGGTGGAATAGGGTGTTTTTTTTTTTTGCTAAGGGGGGGGGAGAATGGTGAAGGCTTTCTAGAGTATTCTAGTAGTGCCTGAAGACTCTCAGAGCCAAAGGTTTCCCTCACACCCAGGGTCAGCTGGGGATTAGCAGACCATGTGTTCTGATTTCTCTGTCAGACTGTAATCAGCAACTCATTAGTATTAATAATTGCACTATGTCCGACATCGTCCTCAGCAAATGGTCCTTGGACTGTGGAAGGGGAAGGAAAAGAGGAAGAGGAGAGAAATAAGACCAGGGAAGGAGACAGTGAATCCCTAAATCTCAGGAGGTAAAAAGGGGCTAGTGCCAAAGCAGAGTGTGTGGCCTCCCTGCAGCCAGCCTGAGGGCTTGGGAGACTGGGTGAGGAATTTCAGTCACTGCCTCTAGAATCCTGAGGTTTCCCTGCAGGGACCAGTCCTTGTTCTCTCATACTTGGAGGCTGAGTGACAGGCTTACAGTGTCTACTCCATGTCTAAGGTAGACTTGTGGTCAGGAGGGGTAGGATGGGAGAGCCCTGCTGGGCTGGGCTAAGGCAAAATCTGTATCAGATCACGTTTAGTCATAAAGAGAGCAGCCAACAGTCATTTGGAGAAACAGAAGTCTCTGGGCCAACTAGAACAAGAAGAAAAGACCCTGAAAGCACAAATATGTAAGAATACCAGTGCTGGAAGGAATCTTAAAGATCATCCAGACAGAATTCATTCCTTCCTCTTCCCTGTCTCTGGGGCACTTCTGGCAGATAGCACGCCGTATTATAATTTATTGACATACATCTATCAAAAAACAAAAAAACAAAAAAACCCCAAACCACCGTATGTTGCATTGCGAAAGCATGACATCTAGCTCAAGATAGATTTACTGACTGATTGTCAGTGTTTGTTTCACCTAGTCTTACCCCCTCATTTCCTGATGAGAAAAAATGAGTCCAAAAAGCTGGAGAGACATTCCAAGCTTGCTCAGGCTAATGACATGCTGGCCAAAGGTTTAGCTGCAAGCTGTAGTGTTCAGGCCAAAACATGAAGGCTCTGCACAGTGTACTGTGAGCTGGAGAGGAATTAGTTTCAACACACTGTGTGTCCTGTGCAGGGCAGGCTGGCGGCTACATTTTGGAAACGGCCTTATAAGCAAAAGAAATTTACAAGAGTATCTAGCTAAGGAGGCAAGTCCCCAAAAGATTCTCTAAACCTAAGGGAGAGTAGATGCGGTACCAGCTTTCCTTTTTGCATTAAGAAGTGGCTCCATCTCCTCTCCAAGGTGAGTGAGTGGCCCTTTGTATCTTCTCAAATATGTTCAGAAAGTACCTTAAGTAGAGTCAGGTGTCCAGGTGAGTGTCTGAGTTAGGTATCAGGAATGATGAAGGGTCAATCTTTGACTCAACCCTTTGTATAAACACCCTTTCAACTTTGCTCAGACAGGGAGAAGGCGAAGTCCTCCTGGAATATTACCCACCAAAGTGTTTCCTCGGAACACCAGCCCCCACATATGTTCTTGAGAAGATTTTTCTCCGTGACCAAGAAAGATGAAACCTGCTCTGGGGAAGTCACCATGTTCACTAGCATGTAAAAGGCACTGAGAAATCCTGAAGTGAGGAGACAGGTTGAACATTGTTCAGCTCAGTATTGTACATAATTATGTCACCAGGGAACACTTTGTTCCATGTCACCCTTAGGACAATGGCTCTCAGGCTTTTTTGTTCACAGTACAGTTTCAAATTCCGGAATTTGGGGCAGCCCGCTTGAAATCAGTAATATGGGCAATGTGCATGGGCGGGTCTAGTTTTAACAAGGTATCTCCATGGGACTGTCAGAACTGTATGGCTCACTCAGTGACCCTCAGACCTGAGCTGAAGGTCGATTTGAACTTGGCTCTGCCCTGGTCATGCTTTCTTATATATTCCCCAAACCAAGTCTCCACCTATTCCAGAAAAGTCTTCCTTGAAATGCCTTGGCTTGACCCCACACCTCTTTGCAGCCAGTTGACCCCAATCTACAAGACATCACCTAGCTCAAAGTTCTCCCCACCAGGCATCACTACAAAGTGTGCTACGCAGCTGAAGCAAAGAGAAATTTTACATGCCCTGAAATAAGTTTGGTAGCACATCCATAAATGTTTTCAACCGCACAGGCTGAGAGCACCGGCTCTGGAACTGCTGTTCCAAGAAGTAATCTAGGAGGACTGTTCAGAAAAGACACTCCCGTGAGATTATCTCAGGCTGGCCCGTGCTTCTCAGAGGCGTGGGGGTGCTGTGGGGGGCTGTGCAGGGCTGCTGGACCCCTGAAGCTGGTGTCTGACACCCTCTGAACACAGAAACGGAAAGTAGCTTAGAAATCCTATCAATGTAAGAAACATCCAAATCTGCAGAGAATTTTTATGAGTTTATTTGAGCCAAATTGGTGAGTTCCTGGGAAGCAAAATCTCAACAAATGGATAACATGCTCCAGAAAATGGCAGTTTTCACACTTATTTTATGCATTAGAATCAAAGGAGGAGACACAGGGAGGTTTACCTGAAATTCATTGGTGGTAGACTAAAGGGGCGGGCGAAAGCTAAGCAGGGACATTCTGGGATTGGATGAAAAGGCCAAATTGAGTCACATGGCTTCTCTTACATTAGTGGTACAGGACAGTAAACATTCACAGCGCAGACTGATGGTTCCGTGGGCAACAAAATACAACAAGGGGCTTTGTGGTCTGTGCTCTGGTGTCTGTGGCTGTGCCCAGGAGATCTGGAAAAGATGACTCCGACATTCCAAAGGTATGTTATCTTAGATGCAAAAAGACAAGAAGCCAGACTCACTTTAGGTGAAGATTGCTTTTGTCAAGGGAGCCACAAGCATAGGATGTGACTAACCTGCTATAAGCCACTTTTCATGAGGAATTTTTATGTTCAGACAGACTGTCCTACGTGGTTACTTTCAGCCTCTGAGTCTGTAGAACCTGCCAGGCTGGCCTCCTCTGAGCTTGTCAGGTTTAGCATGTGGCCCTTTTTTGGTACACAATCCCCCTTTCCTCTTTCCAATGATTTAAATAGCAAATTTTATGGAAAGGGTTTTGATGTTTGTATATATTTTATTGATTATGTTGTTACAGTAGTCCCAATTTTTTCCCCTTTGCTCCCTTCTGCCCAGTACCCCTCTTCCCTCCAGCAATCCCACCCCACCTTAATTCATGTCCTTGGGTTGTACATATAAGTTCTTTGGATCCACCCTTTTCTACATTACCCTTAACTTCCCCCCATCTATTTTGTACCAGCGAATTATGCTTCTTAATCCCTGCACCATTTCCCCATTTCTCTCCCTTCCCCCTCCCAGCTGATAACCTTCCAAATGATCCCCATACCTATGATTCTGTTCCTATTCTGGTTTGCCTAGTTGGATTTTGTTTTTATTTTTTAGATTCAGTTGTTGTCATTTTAATGTTCATGATTTTGATCTTCTTTTTCTTAAGTAAGTCCATTTGACATTTCATATAATAATGGCTTGGTGATGATGAACTCCTTTAGCGTTACCTTGTCTGGGAAGCACTTCATCTGCCCTTCCATTCTAAATGATAGCTTTGCTGGATAGAGTAATTTTGGTTGTAGGTTCTTGCTTTTCATCACATTGAATACTTCTTGCCAGTCCCTTCTTGCCTGCCAAGTTTCTCTTGAGAAATCAGCTGAGACTCTTATAGGCATCATTTTGTAGGTAACTCTCTGCTTTTCTCTTACTGCTTTTAAGATTCTCTCTTTATCTTGAACATCTGGCATTTTAATTATGCTGTGTCTTGGTGTGGTCCTCCTTGGGTCTAGCTTGTTTGGGGCTCTCTCTGCTTCCTGGACTTGTATGTCCATTTCCTTCGCCAAATTTGGGAAGTTTTCTTTCATTATTTTTTCACATAGGCTTTCAATTTCTTGCTCATCCTTTTCTCCTTCTGGCACCCCTATGATTCAGATGTTGGTATGTTTAAAGTTGTCCCAGAAGTTCTTATGCCTCTCCTCATTTTTTTCAATTCTTGTTTTCTCATTCTGTACTGGTTGACTGTTTTTTTCTTCCTTATGTTCCAAATCACTGATTTGAACCCCGGTTTCCTTCCCTTCACCATTGGTTTTGCATGGATTTTTCTTTGTTTCATTTGGGATAGCCTTCACTTCTTCCCTTATGCCTTTGCCATACTTAAGGATATCTGTCAAGCCTGTGAGCATCTTTATCACTAGTGTTTTGAACTCTGTGTCTGTTAGGTTGGCTATCTCCTTATCGCTTAGTTCTCCCACTGCAACCTTGATCCTTTCTCTTTTTTGGGCCAGACTTCTGTCTCGTCCTGTGTTTGTTTGCATCTGTGTCTTAGGTATAGCTGTCACACCTGTTATGTTGTAAGGGGTGGAGCCTTAGGTATTCGTCAGTAACGGGTGATGTGTTTCACCACGTTGTGGCACTGTATGTGGGGGAGTGGTCAGTGCTCGCCCCTTTTCCAGGCATTTCTCCCACTTCCATATGGGACTGCTGCCTCTCTAGCTATTGTCTTGGCTGTTGTTCCCAGGGTGGATGGGTCTGCGGATGATCCAGGACCGTGGGGACCCTTTAAACAAGCGGACTCTACTGAGAGACCAGCAGTTTCTTCCTGATTTATTATTTTTTAAAGCAACGTACCAGAAAATTATGGTAACCCTTAATTAATTCTCATTAGAAAAATTATGATGCATAAAAGGGCATCAGTCAAGAGCGAAGATGCCCTTGTATCCTCTTCCAGGCTCTGTTAGTAGATAAGCAAGTAGCTTTACCCCTCTGAGGCCCAATTTCCTTAGCAGCAAAAAGCTGCATTGGATTAGGGAATTTCTAGAACCTTGCAATGCCAATGTGATTCTGATTTCTAAAGTGTGCAAGAAATAGTTCTAAAATTAATGCATAAGAAGTAAATGAACAATTATGAACTGCTTTAAAAAGAAAAGAGAAGAAAAGAAAGAAACAACAGGCCAAAGTGGAGTCACTTTGGCTAAGCCAGGTCATCAAACCAAAACTTAATAATTAACCTAATTAACTACGTTAATCACAAATTCAGCCTTTCCTGGGAGTGGCATTTTAAATCTGTCAGTGTGGAATCTTCTGATCAATACTGGTGAGATAATGTACATAATAAAACCCCTGCCATCTGCTTCCCCCTAAAAGAAGATGAACTGGCCTAAAAACAATCCCCTCTTTTATTGTTTTGCTAATAGCTCCCCTCCCCCACCCTCCTGCCTATAAAAACTGTTCATTTTGGACAGCCCCTTGGAGTGCCCTTCTAGTTGCTAGATGAGATGCTCCCATATTCATCAATTGCTTAATAAAGCCATTAGACCTTTAAATTTACCTGGTTGATTTTGTTCTAAGTTCTTTGCACATTATTGTCTATTTAGTCTTACAGCATTCCTGTGAGCTAGATGTTATTATTACCTTGTTTTACAGATATTAAGATGTGAATCTCTGGCAGAGATTAAGGGGCTGACCAGGACAACTTTAGAGTAATTAGCAGCGCTGGGATTTGAATCCTGACTCTACAACTGGTGGGTTTTTCTAAACACTAAGCTTAAGAGTATAGTAACAGATGCTGATGATGTGAAATGCATGTGAAATAGGAATCTAAGAAAGAAAACACAAATACCTAACAAGGGAAGATTTCTAAAAGGAGCTGATGCAATAACAAAACTAAATTTCCCAGTGAGAGCAGAGACTGGAAACTGTATTGCGCATGGCCTGGTGGTCTGACATGTTGGGCCCAGGGATGGTAAGTTGCCAAGAACGTGGGGAGGTTTCGGAGCTGGGTTCAGGAAGGAATGAAGCAAGCTGCAGGGTGACTCCCCAGAGGGAGGAAGCTGGCAAGTGTTTAAAGGAAGATGCTCCAAGCCCGACCATGAAAACTTAGATGCCTTGCACCTCCCGGCTCCTCAGAAGCCTAGAGGTCATCCCATCAAACCTCCCACCCAAAGCAGGAATTCCCTTACAACCGCCGGTGGGTGTTTACATGGCCTTGGCTGAGCATTGCCAGAGCCAGACCTGGCTCTGCTCATCAGACAGCCTTGTCTATTGCTGGACACCAGGAGATCACAGAAAGCTCCATTCCTCTTAATGAGACCAAATATGCCTGACGGTAATTTCTACCATGGGCTCTGGTTCTGCCTCTTAGGGACCCCAAAATGACCTGTGACCCCTTTTCTTTAGTAGGCTTCAGAAATTAGGAGAATCACTGGGCCTTCTACCACCAAACTAGAGACTGGCTCCTGCAGACATTCCTCTTGGGGCAGGTCTTGTCCCTTCACCATCTCAGTCACCATCCTGTCAGCCTTATCAGACTGGCCGAGGCCCACAGCTTACCATGGTGTCTGGTGTAGAACCTGGCTCAGGTCCTGCCACGTGAAAGTAGGCATAATGTGATCGATTATTTGAATGGAACTGAACAAGGAAATGGAAAGAGGAAAGAAAATATGGCAAAAAAGAAAAATGAGCGCCTGCATCCTTCACCGTGTTGCTTAAACAGCATCTAAATCCATCTCTAGATCTGGGGCCATTTTCCAGACCCTTCCTGGGAGGAGCCATTTTTCCCACATGGTGCACTTGGGACACAGGGACATGGATCCCTGCTTGAGACTTGAAAGGGATGTTTTAGAGACCAACATTATGGCCCCAGTGCCAAGTCCAGGGCCTGGCCCACAGAAGCTACTAGATAAACACTGAACAAATGAATGAGCTTCTTGTGCACCTACTGTGTGCCAAGGACTTATGTGTATTTCACATATTGCCTGATCCAAACTTACAACTCCATGATTAACATACTAATGCACCCACTTTACAGACGAGAAAACTGAGAATCCAAGAGATGAGGAAACTTGCCCAAAGTAACTCAACTGGTAAGTGGAAAAGCCACAATTCAAACCTAGATTTTCTTATTTCTAAAGCCCATGCCCCTAACTTCATCATCCTGCCTTCAAAGGCAATAAAGGAAAGACAGACAGGGACGAGGATAGAAAGACAAAGAGGCTAGAAAAAGAAAGAGCATGTGAAACAGCCTCGTGAACTGTATAATTCTCTGTAAAAGGAAGCATTGGGACCAGTGTGAGAAATTAGGGCTGGAAAATTCCAGATTCTGTTGTTCCTGCTTGGCATGCAGAAACCGTCTGGGGCAGAGCTTTCGCTGGAGCTCCCTGCATTCAGACACTTGAAGACACTCACCTCTTTCTCTAGCTGCAGGTTGGCAAGCACAGTTTTGCCCCCGTCCAAGTCAAGAGACTTCGGCCAGGCCAGCCACCAAAGTCCACTACGTTGTACCTGACCCCTTGGCATCCCCTCCTCCATCCAGGCACTTCCTCCAGGCCTTGCCTGTTCTACTCTGTCCCTTGAACACCAGCAAGTTTTTTGTCCTAATTTAGGCCACCAGGGTTTTCCAGAGCGTGTGCCCTGTGCCCAGCTTTGTGCTTAACACCTGCCCTAAAAGAAATCACAGCTGGAATCCCCTATTCCAGCTGTGCATAGACTGATGGAGGATGCTGAGGTACGGAGGCCACTTTGCACAGGGTAAGGAGCCAGGCTCTGTATCAAGTGCTCCCCAGTTCATTCCCTCCAATGCAGCAGAGAGATCTGACTTCCAAAGCAATCCAAACCTCGCCCCTTCCCTGCTCCTCTGCTTGAAACTCATGGCCCTGTGCTGGGTTTAGAATACGCATGAAACTCCCATGGGGCCCGCCAGATCTCCCGCCCCACTCCCCAGCCACATCTCCTGCCCCACCAGCTCCCTCACTGGCCAGTGTCCAGAGCCTCAAACCTGTTCCCTCACCTGTCTCGAGTACATGCTGGTCCCTCTGCCCAGACAAGCTGTTTCCTGCTGCTCCATGGACCAACTCTCGTCCTCCCTCGGAACCTCAGGCCTTCGAGGCTGCCATCACTTAACCCTAGGCTAGGTTGCACCTGTTGTTATAAGCCCTGAAAGCACCTCTAATCCTTCACTGCACACTTTTAATTATTCATTTAAAATCGATCTCCCCTGATAAGCTCCATGAAGCCACAGACTGTATCTGCTGTGCTCACAATCTCTCCCGAGAGGTATAGAAATCATGGAAGAACCATTTGAGGGATGGAGGCATTCTAGCCCAGGGAATGGGCGTGGCTGATTGTATGCCTCAGACCATTGGGTCCCAGTCTCTGGGCCTCAGTTTCGCCACCTATAAAATGAGGCAGATGGGCTGGGTCACCTCTGAGGCCTCCCACCCTGCTCATGTTCTAGATTCAACAACTTCAGAGCTCTTACAGTGTCGTACCAGCAAGATAATTTTAGAGCAAGCCCACCCATGAAGGAAGACCCTGGGAATGGCACGCCCTCCCTGGTTTGGGCTGCGTCTACCAAACAAACCCAAATCATAATAAATCATTGCAAGTGGAGCTGCCTGGGTTGAAGCAACAAGACAAAAATACCTCTGGGCACGGCTCCTCCGGGCCCCCACCCAGCCCAGGAGAAGCAGGGCCAGCCAGCACTGTGCCCTCTGCAGAGCCGGCAGCCTGGTTTTCCTTTGCACTCTGGGCCCCTCTGTGGAGCTTCTCTCCTACCCTTCGGACTTCTAATCCTTTTTAGCATCTTCAGTGTTCAAGTACCTTGCAAAGAGGAAGTTAACGTAGAAGACAAGGGGTTGAATCCAAGGTCAGCCACTTCTGAGATATGTGTAACCTTCCACGAATGTTTTTTTTGTTCTGATCAGAGCTTTCATCTTCATCAGATAGGGGTTCTAACCTCTGCTCTAGTGACCTTGCAAACACACAGAGGGGAAGTACTTTGAAAACCTCAAAGGGCTATACAAATGCACGGATTACTTTTGACCATTGTTTCCTGCTTGGTCACGACTAAATCGTGGCCCAGCCCAGAGAGTCAGCATTTTATCTCTAACAGGGGAGCAGGAGGCTGGGTCCCCAGGTCAAAGAATCTCCAGCATTCGAGTAACAGGTGGTTGAGTCACCCTAGACCAGTTCAGCTGGCTGTAAAGGCCCATCTAATGCAAGCTTTCCCCAGTGTCCCTGCATTGGGGTCAGGAGCCCTAGTGGAAAGCCAAACCGAGTCCCAGGAGCTGCTGCTGGAAGGTTGTCTGTGTCCCCGTGATTCTGGGGCTTTGAAGTCCCAGCATAGCTGAAGGGTTCAGAGCGTGTACTTTGATGCCCCACAGGCCCTGGTGGCGTTTCTCTCAGCTGCTTACCAGCTCTGTGAGCTTCTCTTTCCTCTTCAAGGCAACGGAGAGAGTTGATTGGCCTCAATAATAAAGGGGATGAATACAAAGCATTTAGCTTTGTGAGCATGTCCCACATTAGGCATTCAAAAAAATAATGTTACTGTTATTGCCGTTGTCATTTTTACTCCAGGGCCAGTAGCCTGCCTGTGTTGGCAGACCCTCACCTCCGCCCGCCTCCACACACACGCCCTGGTCTTTGCCCCATTCCCTGAATTTTCTTTCCACTTCCTGCCTTGTCTCGCTTGGCCGTGTCCTTCCTGTTTTCCCCTCTAACAACCCTGCGAGACAAATATTTCTCAACTTACCTTATAATTTACCCTGGTTTACTCAGTATTGCTCAGGACATACCTCTGGAAACAAAAATTCTGGACAAAGAAGTCTTAGTCGATGAGTATGCCAAGTGTAAGTGTCATTATGGAGACGCTTGGGAGTTGGATGGCAGGGTAGGGAACGGATTCCGGGACTGTTTGAAGTTGAGATTTTTTGCCCTGGCTTGGCCACTAATGACGATTGCAATTTCATATCCCTGAAATCTTGGTCTTCTTATCCATGACGCTAAAACATGTATTTTTTAAAAAATTTATAAGCCTTTTTCTAGCTAGAAAAAACCCCATTCCTCTTAAGAAATCTTTTGCAGAAGCCCAATATATAAAATATTTAACAGAATAATTGCTCTTTCTTGCCTAAGAGTCTTCTGGACAAGACACAGTCTTACTTACCGCTTCCCCTCACCCCCAGGGCAGCTGAGAAGCCCTAGCACACACCCATAGGAACCATAAAGCCCTGTTTACTTGACTGTTTGTGCCTCAGTTTCCTTCTCATAGGGTTGGTGGTAGGAATTAAATGAATTAAGACAGTCTTTGGCACGGTGTCTGGACTAAAGTGCTCAATAATGGTCAGGCATCAGTATTATTACTACTGCCCCTTGACTGTTACAGTGTCTGTCAGCCAGAAGCCATAGGAATCTGTGGTCATGAGATATACCTACAGACGTGCCCATGTATAGGGAGTGTAAATGATTCCCCCACCCACCACCTCACCACCACGACCTTTGAAGACATGAAAAGAGATATGATGTTACTTCACAAGATGGAAAAATTCTGTGTCTATTGGAAGCTGCGTATTATAAGACAGTATTTCAATATTTCTTTCACTCCTTGATTCCTTTGACAAGATCTACAGAGCTCCCATTCTGTGTGCCGGGGTTGGTGCTAGGAGTATAAATAGAAGAGACAAGTAATGGGAAGAAAGAACTCACATTAATGATGCCAGCCAGTCTGGGTTTAGCGACTGGTGACTCAGGCAGACATTCATCCAACAAATATTTATTGTGCAACTACTATGAACCAGGCAGCCTGCTGAGGAGCAGCAGCAATGAAGAAAGACTAGCCTCTACCCCTGTGGAGCTTGCTTTCTAAGGGGTACCGATAGGAAGGGCTACAGGAATTTCATAGAAAGAAAGGAACTCAGGACCCGAGGGTGTGGGTGGTGGTGTGGGGGAAGGGGAGGCAACCAGAGAGGGGAGAACAAGATAAGACTTCAGCAAGTTCCATTCAAGAGAGGGACAAGGGTGCAGCCCCAGGTGAGGTGGAGCAAAAGGGAACAGCATGTACAAAAGTATTTGTCCAAGGGTTTTCCAAGAACATTCCTCTTTGCTTCTACCCACTTGCTCCTAGGAGGACAGGGACCTGTTCTACGTTTTGGGGAACCTTTCTTTGTTTGTTTGTTTTTTTGTTTGTTTGTTTTACATAAGCTCTTCTATAAACAATTATTGAGGGAACATAGGACAGAGGCAATATGATTTTAAACTGATCCTAGCATTCATCTCTTCATGAGTAATCAATAGGTCAGGTCTTATTCCATAGAACTTTCCATTCTGGGAAGTTCATTTGAAAAAAATTAATTGCATTTAAGGGAATCTGAGCATGACTTTGAATATGGTCCACAGGAAAGAGCTGAAGATCTAGAAAAGACCCGAGTTTGGATCCTACATTCTTACTAATTGAACTTCCTCCCTCTGAATGCTTTTTATCACAAAACGGGACTAGCACATAATATAGATGTGAAAGTGACCTGTAGATGTTGACCATAGAGAAGCCATTTGTATTTATGTCAATAACTTCCTTTCTTTGTTTTTATGTTTTCCTTGTCCCTGAGCACATATGCCATAAGATTATTTTTGTGGCTCCTATTTGGCATTGCATCTCTCTTGGGCTCACGCGTGGCCCAGGAATCTCTAGTACAACCCGGCAGGCAAGTCCATCCAGGCAGAGAGCCTCCGTGGGCTGATGCTAAGATCCCAGGTGAGCAGGCGGGGCCCTCGCTGCTGCTTACAGACAACCATTATGAGCCAGATTCCAGCTCCCAACTTCCAGGACCCTCCTGTCTGTCCCCTACACCCTGGAAGGACCTCATTTCTGTCCTTCCCACTATCCTCGCCTCCTTCCTCCCAACCACCCTACCAGTTTTTTCCCCTCTTGGCACATCTGAATCCACTACTTCTTACCTATTTGCTCTTAGATAGGTTAAGATCTCCATCTTGGTATTTTATTCTTTATCCATAAAAAGAAGCTAATAGAAGAACCTACCCCATAGGGCTGTTTTCAGGATTAAAGGTGATGGTACCTTTTAAGAACTTCATACAATTGCAGATTATTGCCAGTGCTTGGGAAGTATTTATTACTGCTGCCATTCCCCATGTTTTCCTCCTCCCTCTCCTTCTCTCTTGCTTTTTTCTTCCCTATTCTAACCCTTTTCCCTCTTCCCTTCCATCCAAACTTCCCTTCTGTTTGCCACCTTTCCCTTAGCCTGACTTCATGTGCCCCCGCCTCCCTTCCCCCTGACAGCTTCCCTAGCCATGAGTCACGGGAGTTCGCTCCCACACCGGCTCCCGAAAGGCTCAGGCTGGCAGAGGCGGACACAGGCCTGACGTGGGAGGCGGCAGTGGTCTGGCCAGAATTTACCAGAAGGAGTGGCCTGGTACTTGACTTTAGGGCACTTCTAGGACTTGCATATGCATTCGTGGGGCCCTCAGCCCTTATTTTGGGGGAACTGTAAGAGGCCTAAAGTCCCCAAGGATTGGGAGGGAGTAAACATAATATTGCCCATCTTTGCTAAAAGGGGAGAGAGATTGATTCTGGTCATTTTAAGCCATTCTTTTAATATCTGGGAAACTCCCTGAAGTCCTCTCCCAACCTGTGAGTGCCAGGACTCTTGGCTGAGCCCTGACCTTCTTCCTGTCTTTTTCTTCTGTCTCTCATTTCTTTCCCAGTTTGAAATCGGCATCGGTCCCTGACACTCACTGACTTTTTCTCTCTTTCCTGCTGGACTCAGACTCTGTCCCATTGTACGGAATTGTCTTAGCCCCATGTATGACCCCTTGGGGACAAGAACTGGCTCATAATCTTGTCTGTGTTACCAGCCCACAGCACAGACGCCAGGATGCCTTACTAACCTGGGGAACCTCTGTAGCATCTAAAGTCCAACACACAGAGACAGAACAGATTCATCAATGTCATGGCCATGAGTGTGGCTTTGATTTGACCACAGGTCATCCCAGTTCTCACTGATTATAACTAGGTTTTTTACTGAAGAACAAGGCCTGACTGTGAAAAGCTCACTCCCTCACAGGGAGTGGCTGATGAAAGCTAATATTGCCCTTGGTCTTCCTCTTCCCCCCAAACAATTGAAGGGGCCTTTCCCTTCCTCATATGGCTGATCCGAAGCCTCTGATTCCACTTGTGTGCATCAGATCTCACCTCCACACAGGCTTTGAGGCTTGGTCAGCAGACTGAGGGGCAGTTGCTTTCAGATTTCCATGCCAGTCTGGGGTGGGCAGGTTGGCATCTTGCTGAGTGTCTCATTCTTCTTAAAAGTGGAAAAGAGAGGTGAGGAGGTCAGAGTGATGCCACATGAGAAGGACTCAACCTGCGTTGCTGGCTTGGAAGATGGAAAAGGGGGCCAAGGGCCAAGGAATGCAGACCAGCCTCTGGAGGGCAATGCAGCCCTGCTGGCATCTTGATTTTAGTCCAACGAGGCCCTTGTTGGACTTCTAAGCTATGGAGCTGTAAGATGATAAATTTGTGTTGTTTAACAAGCCGCTAGGTTTGTGCTCCTGCGTTATAGCAGCAGCAAGAGTGGCAAATATGCCATGCACCTGTTTGCGGAGGGGTTGGGCTGCAAGTGATTTCTGAGGCTTTTCTGCCTCTGACACCCTCTGAGTTGGGGCTCTGTACTCATAAACAATTTTTAATGAAGCAGGGGAAGGAGCACAGGAATAAGTGGCAGAAGTTAACTTGTCACTGGAACATAACACGGAACAAGCCCAGGGCCAGAGTCTCAGCTCACACCTGTCTACCCCCATCCATTGTCCTCCTGGACCCCCCCAACCCCCAGCAAGAAGAGCTTCTCTTCCTCCAGCAGCCCCTCCTTGGGCTGATGACAGCTCAATGGGTCTGGAGACAACAGAGGAGTAGAACAGCCATACATTGATCCTCACACCTTCAGTTCCTGCAAAGCTGCTTTGTTTGGGCCGTTTGAGAGATATGGGTCCAAAGTGACCGTTTATTTTAACATAAGAGGAATGAGAAGCAATATGGAGTATTGTGAGGGAGAGGCAGGGATGGCCCTCCTCTCCTCTCCTCCTCTCTCTCCCCTCCCCCCACAGTTGCTCCAGATTCTGGCTGAATTTCCAAACTTCTTGAAACAGAGCCCTACCAAAACAACACATGAGAATGGTTTCATATCATGTCTTCAGGAGCCGTGGGAGACTTGGGGGGGAAGGAGTCAGCCAGGTATAGAGGCTGCTGGAGACTAGCAAGAGGCCATTACCTGGGGCCAACCAAGGTCTCCAGGCATTTTTTTTTCGGGGGTGGGGGGCGGTCTTAATGTGGACAACTGCCTGAGGGCAGGGGGTGGTTGGTGGGGGGGGGGCTTCAGGAACAGGGGTGGGTAGCTGAGGCTTCTGAGCAGAGAGGGAAGGGGACATGAGGCCAGCATCCCTCTAGGTGGGACCTCCTAGAAAACTTCTATGGAGCACGTGGTAGCAGTGGACCTGGAGATCTGCAGGAAGATGCTATCTAGCCTTTGTCACCAAATCTGACAGTTCCATTGGAGCACAGGGTGACAGAGCTTTCAGGCCGGAAGGTCCACTCTCATACCACCTTCTCTATTTTTGCCAAAAGCATATGTTGTCTACACCATTCTCTGCATCAACTTTTTCTTTAAATGATTCCACTTTTTCCTTCAAGAAATTTATTTTTTTAAGGACACTTTATATCACTCTCTGTGGTCGGAACCTGTAGGGCTCACCCTTTTTAGTCTTTGTCTCTTCCCAGGCACATGGGAAGATGATAGCCCAGCACCCCCATCCCTGCCACGCATACTCCCTTCAGTAGGGAAGAGCCTCATGAGGTTTCTGGCCAGTAGACAGTGGAGGAAGTGATGTGTGATCATTTTTATTTCTATTCAATGTTTTATATATTTTTATTATATGTTTAAGGTATATAGCATTATAATTTGGTATCTGCAGACACTACAGAGTGATCACCACCACAGTCTACTTGGCATCCTTTACCACACAGTTGACTCCCTTCACCCATTTGGCCCAGCCCCAACCCTCTTCTCCTCTGATAACCTAATATGTGGTTTCTCAAATAAATACAAAATGGTTCTATCTATTTCCTATAGTTTTATATATATTCTTCAGAGGTATCCATAAATCATAGGTTCTGGAGATGTATGGAAGGATTCATAGCAAACTGACTCTAGGATCACCTCCAGGGAAGCACCCAAGATTGATGGGGAAAGGGGTACAGTGATTAAAAAAAAAAAGACTTTAAATTTACCTGTATTAAATTTTCACAAGGGAAAAATATTTATATATTATGTACATAAATAAAAACTACTTTCGAGGGGAACAGCAAATTGAAAAAAGGAAATAAAACTGGAAACTTGTGTTGGAACTCTAATCTGGAAGCATCTCAAATGTCAAGCTAAAAGGTTGTGCTTCATGCGATGGCAGCAAGAAGATAAGGGAGGTATGTGAACAATCATGACCAGGCCAATCTGGGCAGGGATAGCACATCCGCCAAGAGGAGGCATGAGGCCTGGATGAGCAGATAGGCATCAAGTGCCCAGAAGAGCGTCTGACGTTAAATGAGTGCTTTGTAAAGGTTGTCTGTCTGCTACTACTCCCTTCTTTCCACCTGGCGCTTCTCATGGAAAGGCCAAGGTCTTTCTGCCTCAAGGTTTTCCTATGCACGCTTCCTTATTCTTTTCCTTCCTTCCTTTCTTCCTTCCTTCTTTCCTTCCTTCCTTCCCTCCCTTCCCTCCCTCCCTCCCTCCCTCCCTTCTTTCCTTCCCCTTCTCATCCTCCAGAGATCAGCCTAAATATTAGCAGATCGGTGACACCTTTTGTGTCCTGCACCCCAGTGTCCAGCAGTCATTGGAATAATGTAGAGGATGAAGTAGCAGTAGTAATGACCATAATAGTAATAGCTATTACTTTTTGAGCACTTACTAGGTACCAGGCATATTTTGACATGCTTTACATAGATTAACTCATTCAAAGGTCATAATAAGCCTTTTGAGTAGATTTTAATTTCATCCTCATTTTACAGATGAAGAAACAGAGGCACAGAGAGCTTATGAAACTTGGCCAAGGTCACACAGCTGGTATCAGAGCTAGGATTCCATCCTTTAGTACATGACAATATCTTATTAAAAAGTGAATTAACACTATGCTGGCTTGTGGTAATCCTGAAGTATAAATAGTGTGATTTGCTTTAGAATAAATGAGAATGATTAGTCTACGCCATGGAGTGCAGGGAGGGCCTAGCCCTCAGGAGGAGGAGGCAGCCATTGTCCATCATGAGGTAGTTAGCTGAGCTCTGTGTGACAGAAGTGACTGCAGGGCTACAAACGAGGATCAGCGTATGGCTGGCAGAGACATGGGGAACTCCCCCAGCTCCAGACCACGTTACCTGGTTCCTTAGAGAATGCTCCCTGCCAAGGCCCATCATGGCCAGAGCTTTGAGAAAGGAGTTCTGGGACCTGCAGAGGACTGGTTGCCCAAGGATGAGGCCCAGCAAGGTAGAGAAACCAGCCTCTGGGTCAGATAAGACATTTCTGTCTTGCATTACATCTTATCAGGTCTTGTTAGATGGATCCCAACAGCTGCCAGCCATGACTCTGTGTGTGCAGATGTCAAGAGAAAAAAATAATCACAGGATAAGGCAGTTAAATCCACCATGTTCTTGCCATGTGCCAGGGACTGTGTGAGGGGCCTCAGGTAAATTATCTCCTTTAATTTTCATAACAATCCCGGAGGTTCCTGCAACAATCATTTTGTCAGTAGTTATGAAGCTCCTGCTACGTTGATGAGGTAAGCACTGTTTTTAATTCTGTTTTACAGATGAGGAAAGAGGCTTGGAAAGATTAAGTAATTTGCCCAAGTTAGATACTGGCAGCATTAGAACTTGAACTCAGGTCTGCCTGATGCCAAAACTCTCCTTTATTACCTCTACTCTAAATTGTCTTCTAAACTTGAAACTATCGCATATTTCTATCTATGTGTCAGGTACTGCACTATAATCAGTGTTAGGATTAACTCAAAGAGATTATGTTGCCTGGCCCCTAATAAATGGTCAGTAAATATGAGTTGTGTTATTCGATATACTGTATGTTTATATATTGTGATAGTTAATTTTTTGTGCCAACTTGGCTAGGCCACAGTACCCAGATATCTGGTTAGATACATCTGGATGTGGCTGTGAGGCTATGTTTTAGATTAGGTTAACATGTGTTTCAGCAGACGAAGGAAAGCAGATTTCCCTCCAGAGTGGGTGGGCCTCATGCAGTCAGTCGCAGGCCTGCATAGAACAAGCCCGACCTCCCCTAAGGGAGAGGGAGTTCTGCCTCCAGATGGCCTTGGGACGCAAGCTGCAACATCAACTCTGACCTGGATCTTCATTCTGCTGGCCTGCCCTGCACTTTCTGGAATTGGCAACCAGCACAGTCACATGGGCCAATTTCTTAAAATAACTCTCTCTCTTTTTCTCTATACACACTCTCTCTATATATATATCACATCCTATTGGTTCTGTTTCTCTGGAGAAGTCTGACTACTACAAAGACAGAATAATGACAATACTTGGATAAGCAGATAAAAGCTGGCAAGGTCTATATTAGAGGAAAAGAAAGAAAACTGCTTGAATTCTTTTAGAAATTCAGCTCCTAGTGAAGAAGTCAGCCTGTAACTGCCACAAACATCTCTACTTGTATGAAATGAGCTGATTTTCCTAATTTGGTTAGAAATTAATTAGTGACTAACCCTAGTTCTGCTGGTTCTCTTCTCCTAGGCCTGTTTCCCATCCATAAAATGAGGGCCTTGAGACACCTTCATGCTAAATATAGGAATGAATGGAGAAAACCCCTGATGGTCAGGGTCCTCCCTTTGCCACTTCCGAAGCTCAGGGCAGGTGGTGACAGCAGAGGTGGCCCTGTCTAGGAGCCAGAAATCCTGGGGGCTGGTGCCAAGGCACTACTCACCCACCAGCCGGTGGGGGCAGATCTCTTTCATGGGTCCCAGCTTTAGCTCCCTCCTTACCAAAACAGTAACGATAATAATTACTGAGGATTGTTGCAAAAATCAACATAAAATCTGGTATGTGACATTACTTTATGGGTGGCAGTTTTTCATTCTCAGAGAGAGCCATCGTCTGTTGAGCAAACACACGTGAGCAGGGTCTGGGCTCTGTGTCAGAATGGGGTCAGCCCTGGGTACGTTCGCGTTGGCCAGCATGGTTCACAGTCACCACTCACGTGCCTCGTAGCTTCTGACAGGTCATAACAGCCCGTGCCGTGGCAAGTCATCTCAGCTCTGAATGCCTGGTCTCCTTTTCTCTACCTAACAGCCGCATGAGGTCAGAAGCCCAGGAGGAAGGGGTTAAACTCATGACCACACACCAAAGTAGAGGCAAGCTCCAACCCCACTGGACTTGAAACCCAGGGTCTGTTCCTCCCCATGACCAGGTAACCCCAGCTCACGGCCAGCACTTAACCTAAGGACTCAGGCACAAGGAGAGCCAAGTGGCTCAGTCACAAATCCTTGTTCTAAAGCCAAGGCCTTCTCACCACGGCAGAGGTTCTGCGAGACAGAGGAAGACTAGAAAGAGAAATTAATTGAAAAAAACCAGGGGAAACATCAGCAAGATTCTAATCAGAGAAGCTGGCTGCCAGCAGAACTGAGAATCATTTGTCAATGTCACCTAGAACTCAAACTTGATGTATCACTTTTCCTGTTATCTTAGGATTTATGGAAAATGCAATACATTTTCATATGACTAAACTTGGTTACCAACTCGTTCTGTGACACAGAGCAAGTCATTTAGCATTTCCGAGTCTCAGTTTTCTCTTTCTATTAAAAAAGAAAAGAAAAGAAAAATAGTACAAAATCAGTTTCCCACACTTCCGGCATTAGACTTCTGGTGTCCTGATGTTAGGCTGGTTCCCTCTGCACATCCCTGTGGAGGCATTTACGGTGCTTTTCTGTGGTCATCAGACATCCTGTGTTCCCCACTCAAGGTCGGTGGCTGAGACTACAGGCTGCTCGGCTGGGGTTTGAACAATGGTGCTGACACTGTGTCAGCGTTGTCACCTTACTAATGCCGTCACTTCACATCTCCAAGACTCAGTTTCTTCATCCTCAGAACGAGGTTAATTTTCCTTCACTGAATTGAATCTTGAAAAAAACAAAAAAGTGTTACAGGTAATTTGGGTGAGCAAGGTAAAATGGGAGCCCAGGGAGTTGAAATCAAGGAAAGAATCTGTCATTTGGGAGAGACAGGGCCATAGCCACTTTATTCAATACAATTCTCTCCATTCATGTTATTCAATATAATTATGATGGCCGTGACCAATATTTATTTAGTGGTTACTATTGTAAAAGCATGATTTCATTTCATCTTCACAATCATTATTATTCCCACTTTACAGATGAAGAAATAAAGGTTCAGTGAGATTACTTGTCTCGTCCAAGGACACACCTAGAAAGTAGTAGAGACCTGAACTTGAGTCTGTCTGACCCCAGGCTCCATGCTCCTATCCACAAGGGCAGGAGTTCCTGAACCAGACATCATGGTCACCACTCCTCCAGGCCCGAGCTGACCACCCACTCCCCACACAGGCTCTGTTGCTCGTTCCATGACCAACTGAGTTCGATTCCCGAGACGGTACTGCAGCACGTGACTTATCTCTGTAGCAACCGTCAACTTCCTTTTGAGATGTCCCCCTTCCTATTTTTTCCTTTCTGATCTTTCCTGCAAGCATCACCTGATTAAATTGCCTTGAGCACACCCTTCATCATTATGTGGCAGTGAGTTAGTGCCCCTCCCCTTCAAGGAGTGACAGTGGCTTTGGGTGACTTATGCCATAAGCACCAGAAAACCTGGTGGCTTCCAAGGTAGAGCGTCAGGAGGGAGCATCCAAAAGGGTGGGTCGGCTTCATCTTTACTCCACAATTGTTCCCTGGATAATAAAGTGGCATTTGAATGAGGCTCACCCCAGGAAACTAACTAAGAGAATGGCACTGGGCGCAGAGTTGGGAGACACAGGCTTTCTCCTGGCCATACCACTGAGGAGCCATTCTCTGGGCCTCTGTCTCCTCATTGGCAATACAGAAATGACCAGCCTGTCTTACTGCAGTGGTGGGGATCCAAAGAGAGTCTGTGGACAATACTTAGGGACACATATGAAGTATACATGAAGGGAACGTGTCAACAAACCTATGTGAGGAATTATGATTAAAATTAATGCCTCTGTCTAGAATTTGAACCCACCTTTTTTCCCTTCCTCCCATTAATAGGCCCTGGCTTTCTCTAATGCTGATATCCTGTTCGTGATATTTTCATTTCATCTTCCCAGTCCCTCCAGATGCCATCCCCTCTCTCTGCATCAATGCAGATTATAGGGAGAGGGAGGTCTTTGAGCCCCAGATTCAGTTCATTGTCTTTTCTGATCCAACAGCCTGGATGCTGATTAGCCAGCCACTGGTGTGAAGAGCTTTGGGGCTCATTTACATAGTGTTGTCCCTCATCATCTCCCTCTCTCTTCCCCAGAGAGCTCTGGCCAGCCTGTGATAGATGACAGCTCCACTGTCACAACTCTGAGGACTGCTGCCCTTGGAAGCCTGGCACCTGCTCCGATTTCCCCCATGAATGGGAAAATGATGGACAAGCCAAGAACTAGAGCAATAGGTCAAGGAGGTAAGGGTTCTGATTGAAATATTCCTCGTCAAGCGCCAAGACATGTGCATGACCCAAGACATCTCAGCCTGGGCCCCCTTTTCAGTCCAGAATGAAGGGATCAGAGTTCCCTAACCCCACGGATGGCGGTCCTGGGTAGGAGCCATGGGCTGCAGCCTCCTCGAGGGCATGGGCTTTTAGCTAGATCAGGGCTCACCTGTCCCAGGTGGGCGGTGATTATAAATCTGACAGTGAGTAAATGCTTTGAGCTGGGAGAGCTTAACTCTAGGCTTTGAAATTTAATTCTTTGTGCCTCCTGCCACAAATCTTCCCCATCTTTCCCCACCCCCACCGTCTAGAAATTAAGATTGCCAATCTTCCACAAAGTTGAATTCAGGTGTTTCTAATTAACTAATAAAAATTAGTCTGTGAAGCATAAATAGGGGTTACCCTCATTTAGGAAAGTAAACATGTATGAAAGAACTCCACTGGAGTGAAAATTCAGATCCTAAATGGTTGACTCTTTAGCCTTAAGTGCATTGAGGATACAATTTGAATTACAAAAATGGAGTTTAGCTACAACTATTCTGGAATACACATAATAGAATGTAAATCAAGGCCAATTGGAAGCCTTTCTACAGCAAGGTCAAGGGTAATAATTTCCAGACCTTAACGTACATCAGAATCACGTGTAGGGCTCCCGTTCCTGCAAATTCCGGGGCCTTCCTCCAATCCTACCCTGTCTCTGGGGGTGGGCCAGGTGTCCCTATCCTGCACCAGCTCTGGTGCTCCGAAGCAGACAGCGTGAGCCACACAGTGGGAGGCGGGCGCTAGGTCTGGTGGCAGCGACCCTCCTGTGCCTGAACACAGCTTCCCCAGAGTTGGTAGAGCCTGGAGGTTTGCTCCCTGACCACTGCCAAGTGCAAGGCCATCAGGGCCCATGTCCCTTTTCACCCAAGATTTGGACCCCCACTTCCTGTGACGGCGAAACCCGCACATGAGTACCCCAGAAATCTAACATACAAGCTCTTCCTACTCAACACTCCCGCTCGAAAAGTTTCTCCAATTGCATGGACGGGAGAACAGACAACCCCAAGCAGGGAAAACATGCCCCACAGCACCTGGCAGGCCACGTGGGCACGCGGCAGAGGCCTGGTCTTCAGATCCCTCTGCCAGGGGCTGCTCAGCCGCCCCATCTCTGCTAAGTGGCCCTTCCTCCGAGAGTGAGCTCGAGAAGGAATCAGGGCCCTCTAATATCCTGTCCTCAAACTCGGCCTTTTCCCTTCGCGCTAATCACGATTACTTCTTGATCTTTGTCTTCACAACGAGACAGTACACTCGGTGAGACAGGGACTCTTCTGGCCCCTAACCCAGTGCCCAGCACATAGTAGAAAGTCAGTAAATATTTATTGGATGGGTGGACAGGCAGAAGTGACGATGGCCTGTCCTACATAATAGAAAATGTGAACATGGAAATGGAGGGGCTGCCCACGGCAAGTCTGTGCCTAGGGCCAGCGCTGGCAGCGTGGACTCAGCTCCGAGTTCGGGATTGAACCAAATAGGTCCTGACAAGCCTTCCAACCCATAATGTCTGTATATTTTTACATTTTACTCGATGACTCTAAGGGATGGAGAGAATAAAAGTGACTCAACATGAAACTTCCACTTCTCAAAAAGGGGCCCAGGGGTCCCTGAGGCCACCCAGCTCTGTGGTTTCACATCGCCCTCTAGTGAACAGGATATGTCACAATGGTTCGTGATGTTTGGAAAGCTGAGCTTTAGTTTTTAAGGCCTGGCTTGAGTGTAATTAATAACACATACGAAATGCACTCAATCCATTGAGATATTTAGCCATTCAACAACTAATCACTCCGTGCCTCATACGTGCTCAGGACAGTGCCAGGTGAGAAGACAGAGCACTGAACATGTGGGGAACTCCCCCAGCCCCACCCCTGCAGCATGTCTCACAGGGGGACGGGGCACTCAGTGATCACACAACATCGTGTGAAATACAGAGTGTTAACAGAGAATAGGGAACCTCTTCAGGAAGGCCGTGCTCCATGCTTAAACTTGGATCTGAAAGGCAGGGAAGAATTAGCCAGGCAGAAGGAAGGAGGGCATGGGGGGTGGGGGTGGGGAGAGGCAAAGACTTCTAGAAAGAGCTCTGTGAGCTTGAGGGAAAGAGAAGGCCAAGCCCTGCTTGGACAAGGGCACAGCAGAGACGGAAGACGTACGTGGTCTTATCACCCCATCACTTTCCCATTAGTGTGGGAACCGAGGCCCAGAGATGGGATGTGAGCTGCTTGTGGTGATGGCTTCTGGGTAGTGACAGAGGAAAGGAGGTTGGGTGGCCAGGGGGACAGCACAGGATAGAAAGGGCTTTGGGGACAAACGAATATGAGGCAGAAGCACAGAGTGGCCTGTGGGGGAGGGGACAACACACAGTTCATCCCACTCTAGGAGAGCTCAGGAAGTGTGTGAGAGGTCACCGAGGCCTCCCTGTGCACTTGACAGGAAAAAGCACAGTCCCAGAGGATGGCGGGCCATGAAGCCGTGAGTGACACAGCTCCTTCTCCCCACTGCTCCCAGGATGCAGCACCCTGTGCACCCCTCCCCCACCCACCCGCAGACCAAGTTCCAGTTCATTGAGGGACTGGTCCTCTCTCAGCCTGAGTACTACAGTCCTAGGATCCATCTGCCATCACCCCGGGAGGTGGGAGCTTTGGGGGCCACATAGATGAGCCAAGCGTCCCACTGGGCCCTGCCCTCCACGTCACTCCATCCTGGACCCACAGCTGCTACCACAATGAATTCTTGCCACGGCTCTTGGAGGCCCCCTCTCCCCTTGGGGTCTGCCCACACAGGTCCCTCTGTCCCCTTCTCCTGGCCTGCCCAACTGCCACTCACTCTCCAGGGCTTAGCATAGATGTCTTCTCTGCAGAACCCATCCGCATCCCCTCCCCCAGAGCTTCTCTTCTGCATGTCCCCATGGAGCACTGACCACACTGCATTTTGCTGCTGTGTCCTTGCCCATCCTTCCAGCAGACCTGAGTGCTCAGAGGTCAAGGACTAAGTAGATCTCATTTCTCCTGTATCCCTGGCAACTAGGAGGTGCCCAGAACTGTTCCTTAAGTAAATAAATGAAGGAAAATAAATCACAGCTGTTCCTTGACTTACAATAGAGTTAAGTTTGCATAAACCATGGTAGGCCAAGCTTGCATTTACTACCCCTGACCTACCACACATCATAACTCAGCCCAGCCTACCTTACACATGCTCAGAACACATACGATTGGGACATGATCCTGTTGTAAATCAAGAACATCTGTAATCGCCATCTTCTGTTGGTTCTCACCAGAAGCGAGAGGCACAGATGAGTGTTTTGTAGACATGATGGGATGCAAAAACAAAACACAATATGCAAAAGGTCCTGGTAACACAGTACACTGTGGAGAATTGGTTGTTTACCCTTGTGATTACGTGGCGCCGCTGCCCAGCATCGTGGGAGAGAATCGTACTGCATAACACTAGCCCAGAAAGAGATCAGAGTTCAAAATTCAAAGTACCGTGTCTACTGAACGCATGTTGCTTTCACATTTTCGTAAAGTCAGAATATCGTTGAGTGAAGCCATCGTCAGGTAGGGACCGTCTGGCCTCTAACAGAATCACCTGCCTTTCACTGCCCTGCGCTGCGTTCTTCATTTCCATCAGCCCATCATCCTCTGTCCTCTTTATGTCTAAAGGAGCTTGCTTATTGCTATCATCTGGACTGAAAGAAAGAAAACAGTTCTGTCCCAGCCCTGGCAATGACTTGTCAGCCTTATTGCTTGTGGCAGCTGCTGGTGTCCTCTAGCCTCCCTGGGGAAAGCGGAGTGAGAAGCAATAAAGAGCTGTCTGCGTGTCAGACTTATTAGACATTCAATTCGCCACCGATGCTTGTTTTCCTGGTGATAGTTTCCTGCCAACTCCCACAGCATTCTGAGGCTTGGATCTCCCAGGGTGGGCCTACGAACCATCACAGACCCCACAGCCAAAAATCCTGTACCAGGTAGCCTCTCTGTGAATCAGCTAATTCCCCGGCACGCATGAAAAAGGAATCCTGCTGGTTCTAGTCAGTCAGAGGCACAAGTCTATCAAAGGCCCACTATGTGCTAGGCCATGTTAGGTGCTTTGGGTGCATAGAGAATAGTCAGGCTTTGTCCCTGCCCCTGGCAGAGCTAACATTCTAGCGGGAAATAGAGAACTAAGCAACTTAAAACACAGTTATTCAATGACAAATGAGATATAAGCAGAGGAGGAATAGGGCAAAGTGCCAAGACAGCACAGCCTGAGTGACCTGGAGTCGCCTGGGAGGTCAGGGCTGCTGCCCTGAGGCTATGACCATTGGGGTGAGAGCTGAAAAATGAGCAGGTGTTAGCTAGGCAAAGAAGGGGAGGAAGTGTGCATATTTCATGTGGGTGTGCAAGCACATACGTGTGGGTGCACACAAATATGCGAACATGTATAGCCACAGAAGTATTGTGTCGTGTGTGCAAGCACACATATGTTTTGCATATTGTATGCATGCACATGCGTGTGCATCTGTGTGCCACTAGTATGCCGTGGTCATGTGTGCAGGTGCATGTGTGTGTCCCAAGTGCACGTGTGTCTCTAGAAGAGTCTGACATTCTTCAGCCTCTGGGCATCCTTCCCACCATAAGTCATTACTGAGCAGCAGATTTCAGGACTTCTCTATATGGAGCAATGAGCAGTGGTTCTCAGACCTCTTTCAGCTGGAGGATCGTTTCAACAACAGTAACAGCTTCTCTGTGTTAACTGGGCTGCCATCACCATGCCAGACACTTAAAGTGTGTTTTCTCATTCGATTCTCCAGCAACCCCAAGAGGTGGCCATGCTTACTGTTCCATTTTGCAGAAAAGGAAACAGACTCAGGGAGAAGAAGGGTCTTTCCCAAGGTTGCCTGACAAGTTAGTTTTGGAGCTGTGATTTGGAGTCCGTGACTCCAAAGCACTTACTCTAAACCATGGAGCTCTTTCCTGTCATGAGGGCAAGGGACACGGCGGATCAGACCCATGGCAACCCCCTCCCAGCAGTGAATGGAAAAGGTCTTCAAGGAAGCCCTCAGTTCAGAGTCACCGTGTGACCTTGGTAAAGACCCCCACCTTTTGGGATTCCTTGAGAGTTTCCAGAGCTCTGCTATTCTGTGGGGACAGCTTGGCTCCACCACCCACACACTGCAGTCAGGTGACATCATCTCTCAGAAGCTGTTTCCTCATCTCCAAAAGGGAGCTCATAACGGCATGCTCCAGACAGTCCTGTTGCAGGGGTCAGCTGAGTTCACGCATGCAAAGCGTTCAGCCCAGAGACTGGCCGCCTCACAGGCAGGCTGCACACGCGGTAGCTGCCGTCAGTGCTGAGCAACCCAACAGCCCTGGGTTCAGATGACCATTCTGTCTCCTAATGGTCAAGTGACTTGGGCAAAAGTTACTTAGCTGTCGAACTTTCCTCACTCGTAAAATAGGAATAAACATAGTCCCAACTTCACAGGTTTAGCTGAGGAATAAACAAGACAATGACATAGCGCAAAGTGTCCTGCACGTGTCAGTAGATATTATTATTTGCATCTGTTGTGCAATATTATAAACAAGGCTTATGTGAGGTCTAATTTTGTTCCAGCTCAGGGTTTTAGAAGCAAATGCAAGGATACATCTGGTTTGACAGGTTTGCTAGAAATTGGAATGTTTGTAAAGTTCTTTTTACAAAACCAGACCTGGCTCACGGGTCAATGGAAAGTCAGCCTCCCTTCGGCGCTGAGCTGGCAGTTCAGTGCTGTTTATTCTGGTGCCGGCTCCCAGTCTGGTTAGGTCCAAGGTTGTGACCATGAGTAAGTGATTCCCCTCGCCAAAAACTATAATCAAAGTCCTATTCCAAATATTTGTACTACAAGAAACCAAACCTGCCCAGCCTCTGGGGGTCACTCCCTCCCTCAATGGAATTCATTCATTCATGCAGCTCAGAATTATTGACTGTGCCCCTTGTGCCAGGCAGGCTGGTGGCTGATGGGTTGGAAACCCATGAGCGGCCTTGGTTGATTTGGGAGAAAACTGCATCAGGGATGCTAACTGCTCCTGGGCTGTGCCGAGTCCCAGAGAGAATGGAGGCCTGTGTGCCAGGTGCCCCTTGTGGTGTGGCCTATACGAGCTGGGAAAGCTTAGGCGTCCCCTCGGCCAACACACACATTTGGCAGGTGGGGACAGAAGAGCCCAGAGAGAGAAAAGGAGCCACTGATATCACACAGTGGGGTTGGCATCCTGCTCTCCTGACTCCTAGGTCACCAGAGTCCCCACCCCCTTACCCCAGATTTCAGGTCCACCTCATACAGAATAGAGGGTTCCTGAGATATTTTAGCCCACAGACAGCCTCGCACAGAAGAATACACAGTAAGAATAAAAAATCATCACTAATAACAGTGTTTACCATTAACGAGGTGATTACTTGGTGACAGGCACTTTGTTAAGCATTTATATGCCTATCAATTTACTACTCAAAATCACCTCGGCGTGTCAGTCATATCACTCCCTTCTGCAGAAGAGGACCCTGAGGGGAAGCGATTTGCCCGTGATCACAGAGCTAGAAGTTGCACAGCCAAAATTTAACTCCGCCTAACTTCAAACCTCATACTTGCGGCTACTATGCCATGGTCCTCAGTCAGACGCAGGGTACAGGGTACGAGAGCTGCCTCGCCCTCCTCCTGAGCTCACCCAGGCCGGCAATGGTTTCATACGTGCAGCCAGGGGAGAGGAAGGAAGAACAGCAGGTGAGTGGCAAAGAGGCTTGAAATCAGATCCTAGAGCTGAGCACCCACTAAAATACAGGACTGTGACCGGCTCAAGGGGAGAAAGAGGAAAAGTGATGGTGAGCCTGTCCCAAGCTCAGGGAGGCACTAGCTGCTGTGAGATAACGTGTGTCGTGTGACCTGGAGCAAACCATTTCCTCTCCTAGAGAGGGAGCACAGTGCAGCCATCAAGCCCATGGCCCTCTGGAGCCAGACTGCCCGGGTTAAATCCTAGCTCTGCCTCTTCCCAGGTGTGTGACGTGAATTCATGCAGTTGTAGCATTTAGTGAAGGTCACTTTTCACTTCTGTTAAACTGGGACAATAATACCTATTTTCTAGTGTCATTATGAAGACTAAATGAGTGACTATTTGGAAAGCATTCAGAACAGTACCTAACACATAGTAAGAACTATATACATTTTTGTTACTTATTAAAAATTATATAATCTGAATTAAGATACTTTTGACTATAAAATAACAGAACACCTGACCCAAAGTGGCTTTAATGAGAAAGTTTTTTTGTTTTGTTTTATTTTTATTTTTCTTGTTTTTCTGTTACAATTGTCCCACTTTTTCCCTCATTGCTATCCCCCACCCAGCCCACCCCTTCTTCCACAGTCCATCCTGACCCCGTTGTCCATGTTCATGGGTTATTTTATTAGTTCCTGTAATGAGAAAGTTTTATCAGCAGCTCCCATATCAAGAACCATTTCGCAGGGCAGTGGTCCCAGGCTCATGGATGTCCCCAGGAGCTCAAGATTTTCCCAGACCTCCTCCCAATAACCTCTGTATATCACTGATGCCTTACCTCATGTCCCAGTGTGGCTGCAGCAGCTCCAACCATCACATTCTCACAAAGCCACACGCAGAAACAGAAGGAAAGGGACACAGGAGTCTCTTGTGGACATACTGCTTTCTTATGAGGGAGTAAAATATTTCTGAAACGCCTCCCAGAAGACTTCCCTTATCTGTCATGAGCCAGAATAGGACCATATGACCACCCCTGCCCAGAAAAGCAGAATTCTGGCATTTTCAGTCACTACCTAGAGCTGAGCCCCACAACAAGGCAGATGAGAAGGAGAAGCGCATAGTCTTGAAAAGAAAACATGAGAAAAGTCATAGGAGTACTGTGAGAGAGTTAGTCACTTCCACTACACACACGTGAGACATTGTTCTCATAAATGACAATAACAACAGCAATTCTCGTCCCTGTGGATTAAAGGTAGAGTCTACAGAAAAAGCAGGCTGCCAATAATTCTAGGTATTTCCCCACGGACAAGGCAGGCAAGGGAAAAATGAAAGGAAGCCAACTGCCTGGTGGCCTTAACCACTAGAACTGACATTGTACGGCCTCAAAATACCCCAGGCCCAGGGAACAGGTGGTTCTCTCCCAGTTTGGTATCTTAGAAATGAAGTCTCGAGAGGAAGAAAATGAAGTAGAAGTCCTCTGGGAGGAAAAAGCTTTTATTCATAACACACGGGGATGGGCCATTTTGTAGTGAAGAGTCAGCTCTCTGGCTGTGGTCCGCATCAGCGATCAACTAACCTTTTCTATAGCAGCCCAGATAGGAAGTGTTTCAGGATTGGGTCTCTCTGGCAACTACTGCACTCTGAGTAGTGTGGAAGCAGCCGTGGACCATATAACAACAAATGAGTGTGGCTGTGTTCCAATAAAACTTTATACCAACAGGAAAAGGACCAGGCTGTAGTTTGCCAGCCCCTACTCCACATGGCCAGTTACATTAGACAACAACCTATGCTAAGGGACTCAAACTCAAGTGCACATGGGACCGTGCAGATAATATAGGGACTTGAAGCAGGCTGGGTCGGGTCTGTGGCAATGTGGTGGACACATGACTCATAGAAATGGGCAGTTGCGAAAACCAATGATGTCATATCCTTCCATTTATTTCAAGAAAGCCGGAAACCCAGATAGTTTCCAATTTTTAAATGTTACAACCAATCTAAACCCGATGCAGAATCCAACAAAACCCATCCAAGGCTAGCACAGCTTGCGGGCAGCCAATTTGTGACCTTTGGCCTGCAAGATCATCCTTTCTGAGCAATGTGCTATGACAACCAAGTACACATGACACATCTGAGTGACACGATCCAGGAAACTTAACACAAAACCAGCCTGACCTATTGGGGATGGAATGCATAACTGCCACCGGCCTGCCTGGTGGCCAGGCACATGTGGGAGGCCAAACACAGAAAATATAGCGATTAGCCTGTCTCTACCATAGTTCTCTTCCTACCTCATGAGTGCCCTGCTTTCTCTGCACGGTGGTGGCATCAGCAGTGTTCTGTGACATTGGGCACCATGTAAGCTTCCTCATACACACCTTCCTGACAGACCTCAGAGGAACCCTGGAGTCAGGTGTACAAAAGCACTTTGCAAACCATGAAACCACATACACAGCAACCTGACCAGTTTCTGGCTTCCACAGCCCCAAACACTAACTCGGAGCCTCCTATCATAAGGATATTTTTTAGAGACAGGTAGAAACCCCTAGCCCCATGGCAAGCAGGATGGACACACAGCTAAAGGACTCAACCAGCTTTCCTGTTGGGCCAAAGGCCCTCCTGCTGTGCCCGGCACTGCTCAGAGGGAGCCCGGGCGCCACTTAAGTTCCCCAGGTTGCAGACAGCTCAGTGTGTGGCACCCTGTCCTTGGCTATCTTTGAGCTGCTCACCTATTCAGTGACTTCTTTGCTCTTCCGACCAGTCCCCGTAAATCTTAGGCAGCCCAGGTGCTTTGCCAGGAGGAACTCTGTTGCTCGGCCAAGCTCTCCATCGTTTTCCCGTCTTCTGCCTGCTCTTTGCCTGCACACTAACCTTTCAAGGATGCACTGACTTGCCTTTGCTCATCTCTCTGTAAACCACCCTCTCGATCCCCTTAGCCGTATCTCGGGAGGTTGCGGTGGGTGGGGGAAATGAGAGGACAAAAGGGGGAGAGAGGGAGAAACACAGCAAGCATTCTAGCTCAGGCATCGTTCAGCCCCATGGCCACTGAATCCAATTCAGTTCAAATTAGCTGCTGGGCCAGCAGTTTTCCTATCCTTCCTCAATGCCTGTGCTTCCTCAGAGCTGCCTCAGAGACCCAGGTAGGACAGTGGAAGGGGATGTCACAGGGCAGGGGTGACTTCAACAGAGCAGCCCTATCTTATCGGTTTTGTATATTATAGTCCCACATAAAACTGTAGTGGAAAAATGATTCCATTGCTAAACAAACAAAAAAGAAGTTTGAAAACCCCCATGCTAGCCACCGAGCCCAGATCAAAGTTCCTCCATGAAGAAGCTGACAGGTTGGCTTGAGGGACGTGATATTATTTGGCAAAGGGCAACTCAGGATCAACTGGAGTCAATTTTTGTTCAAAATAAAAATAGCTTTACTGGGTTTCATATGGAAAAAAAGCGTTCACATGATTCAAGTTACCTACTTTGTTGAATGAAGAATAATGTCAAGGAAATGAGGACAACTCCTTAGCCACTCAATATAAATGTCTGTCTCTACCTGCCTAGTGGCAATAAGGGGGAGATGTCTAATCTTTCAGGCTACGATTAATTGCGAAGCATTTCTCGAAGCAGCCGTGAGACCCTGCTCATTGCTGCTTCGTGGACATACCACCCCTTGGGCACCCCAGGGCATCATCTGCAGGGCAAAAACTCCTGTCGCTCCGTTTCGGCTTTCTCCTGTGGGGCCTGCACATCTCTCCTAGGGGACGGTGAGCCCCAGGTCTACAGACAAGGGAAGGGACCAGGCTGGCAGGCCTTCTGAGGCGGAGCCCGCAGGGAGAGGCTGCGTGAGTATAGGCATGCGTCTGTCAGCTGAGCTCACGTCGAAAAGCCGTCACCCACCCTGTGGCTGACTCAGCCCACAGCTCACGCCATCTGGATTTGCAGGTGTGAACCCTGACCGGCTCAGGAAGAACAGAGAAGGAATTAATCAGATCATTTTAGAATCCGGACATTCTCTGACTCTCAGAAGCAAAGCCTCTTAGAACTTCGTGCCTAGGAGGAAACGGAGTTAAGTTCATGGGCTCTAGAGGCAGACACCTAAATTCAGAATACCTCAAAGGCTCTGGCTAAAAGGAACCTTGCTGGAGGGTGTGGGGCAGCTCACCAAAGGGAAGAGAAGAGAAGGTTTAGGATGAACTTGGAGCAGACAGCAGAAGTCACCTGGCAATCTGGCTTGGAACTGGAGCTGTAATCAAGTCCTGAGGATTTCTGCTCTCCGATGATACTAACTAAGCTCAGGATCCCAAGGCCTGGAAGAGAGAAATTCCAGTTGAACTTTAGCTTGCCTCACCAGGGTGATTTGGAGAAAGTTTCAAGCACCGTAGCGAGAGAGGAAGACATCTGATTTACAGTTGCACAGAGACCATAAACGCTGACAGTGAGAGAGCTCCCAGAGGGAAATCAGGGGCTCTTGGGAAGTAGGAATGCGCCTGAGACCACCAACACTGGACATCTAGGACCACGCACCGCTGGGCTGCTCAGAGGATTGGCGGAGATGACCCACATAAAGAGCTGAGTGTATGGCCTGGCACACAGTAGGCCCTCCATAACCAACAGTGCCTTTCACTGTAACCCAGCCTCCTGCCGGATCCCCTCTACAGTGTGCCTGTCCAATAGTTACTCTAAGGGAGATCCTGTACCTCGGGAACCATGGCCCTAAGCTACTTCGAATGTAGAGACCATTTGGCTGGGGAACTTCAGGAGATTTACTGACCACAAGTACCTCCTGTGTCATTGGGAGTCTGACAATATCCAGACGGCTCAGACAGAGACTGTCACGTGGATCCTGTTCTCTTCATTATTCTGATAATGTCCTATCTGCCATCCTGTCTCCTCTAATCAGTCTGAGTACTTAGCTGCACCACACCCTTAGGTTAGGAGAGGAGAAACAGGAATTCTTAGCAGAAGACAAACTTAGAGGCCCTATCTCTTCCTTAATATTCTAACTCGGGAGCAGACTCCTTGGTTGTTCATGCCAGACTTCAAAAACTCTAAAAGCATTTGCCAGATAGGAAACGCCCACCTGCTTCTCTGCTCCCAACTGCCACCCTATTGAAGTGCTCTGTAACAGCGCCTGCAGCATGTTGGCTTCATTGGAGGCATATTCAAGCTGTAACATCAGTTATGCAGAAAGTGGAGGGTACATAGAAAGTTACTCTGTAGTTGGCTGGTCAAAAGCACCCTGCGGTGAAGGTCAGCTGCTGGGCTGATGGGTGCAGATCCAGAGCTCTGTCTCTGTGCTCAGTTTCATTTCTGTTTCACTGTGTGATGGGAATATCAGGACCATCCATCAGTAACACATAACTTCAGCTCGGACACCTCTCGCTTTCTCCCTTGAAGGTGGCCAGTTCCCTCATTTGCTCATTTAACAAACATATATTGAGAACCACTAGAGGTCACTTACAGCATGGGGAGCTCAATAATAATCCTGGCTATTATTTATGAAGTGCAGCCCTGCAGAGTCCATCACTTTTTTCTTTTTGTGATGACCATTGGCGCTGCTTGAGCAACCAGGAAGTTTGTCAGTATTGCCACAATTCTGCTTCTATTTTCCTTGCCCGTGATGCTCCTGCCCTCAGGAAAAGCTAATCAATGAAACTGGGGCTGGGACTGGGCTCAGGGCAGGGATGGTCCTATCTGAAAGGCGGTCTCCAGCCTCCTGTCCTTCCCGTGCAAGGATAGGACTTCACCGGGGATAGGAGGCAGACCAGGGAGAATGTCCAGTCTCTGCCTTTCTGTCCCACTAACTCTGGTCCAGAGGAAGCAGTTCCCGGTGACTGCGGGAAGTCAGAGCCAATGACAGCTACTGGGGGAGAAGAAAACAGAAGGCAGAAGTGGGTGAGGGTCAGCGATGGCTCCCCTGAATCCACTGGTCTCCCCTGGACGTGAGGACACCACCCGGCCCCTCCAATCCCCCCACAGGGCCCAGGACATTGTTTCTGTGGAATCCACCCACCAATGACTCTCCTGGCAGGACCAGCTGCTTGGCTGTGTTTAAACTGTCACCGAGCCAAAGCAGCTTGGTGGCACGCCCAAACCCAACCCCAGCAAACACACCAAGTCTGTAGCCCGCGCCAAAAGTTTTTGAAAATGGAATTTGAACCAAACAGCCAGTCAATTTAAAAATATTCCAAGCAGAGAGCCAATGAAATTTGGGAACAAGGGAAACTGAAAGTAGAAGGTGAATTTACTTATTTACTCACTCCTTCGGTCATTAAACTGTCTTTTTCCAGGGAGTATCTAAGATGGGAAGAGCCAAGTTATGTTTTAAAAACAATGTACATATGCTCTGCAAATTTCAATGTAATCACAAAAATTCAACTTGGGTTATCATTTAAAACACAGTGTGCTTGAGTGTGTGTGTGTGTGTGCGTGTGCGTCTGCCCATCTGTTCACTACTCCTCAGGGTCTGAAATGCAGGGGTTTCCTTCCTTCTGCTCCCAAACATAAACAAGTGTCACAGCCTCATATTTTTCCCCTAAGCCATACATTCATTTCTCAACCATGTGCCATCCGCTGAGTCAGACGTTTTAGATTCAGTGACCAAAAGCCGCATAGAGTCACTGCAAACGCAGAGCTCGCATTTGAGGCCATTGGAGACCAGTGGAGTGTGCTCTGGGGCCTTTCCAGCCATGGCCCTCAAAGCTGGGAAGCACTCAGGGGTCACCAGACCAGGGTTTCCCAAACTGCATGCAGCCACCCCGCAGTTTGGCCATGTGCCAATGCACATTCGTAGATTTCTTTTGATATTCTCATCCATAGAAACACATTTATTTTCAGAGAAAACACCACAACCCTGTTGTAAATGTAAAATCAGGAGGACTTGTCATAAAAAAAAGTAACCATAAAAATCAATAAAATGAAAGGAAAACCATAGGATTAAATTCTCATCTAGGTAGATACATGCAGTTTAAGGAGAACTGAGCCTGGTGTCTGCTCTCACTTGATAAAAAAGGAAGATCAGGGGGTGTGTAAAGGTGTTAAAGATGTATTGACACTACTCTGAGACACCTACCACCCTTGCTCAGGAGGATTAAACTGTGCACAATTTTCCACTGTGCGATTTAATTGTTTTTAATGTTGTGATCATTAGTCATGGGATTAAAGAAAAATCATGATCTAATATAGCCCTCTCATTTTTCCAGAGAACGCTGAGGCCCAGAGACAGGTAGCAACTTGCCCAAAGTCACACAGCACGTGAATGGCAGAGCCAACACTGAACCCCAAAATCTGTTCTGTGTCAGTGGGCTGCAGATCACCGCGCTAGCATTTCCATAAATTCTTAAATTTGCTCTTCATCATGACTGAAGATCAGTCCTGATCCACTTCATTTTGGATGGGAAGAAACCAAAATCCATTTCAGAGTGGCAGACGCAGACATCCCTCTCGTTAGCACAATTGAAATGTTTCATTATGTCTTCTGTTTTCTCCAGCCACTCATCTGCCATGTGTTATAGAAGTTCTTGTAATAGGAATATCTAGTAAGATCCCAAATAAAACCTAGAAAGTTTATAGAGATTTCTGAACACCTGAGAGTTTAAATAGGATCCTTAACCTGCTACAATATAGGATTCAGAGTGAAAATACCCAGCCCTGCCCAGTGAAGCCTCTTTGTCCCATAAAGCTCTAAGGTGTGGGCCTTTGGGGCTCAGTGGCCTTTGCCACATAGTGACTTTTGCAGAGAGAGGGGGGAAAAAATCCTCTCTGCACTGAGAAGGTCACCTGCAGTTTGCCTGCCCCCAATCCACCTCCAAGAGCTGTTTTCAGCAGTGGCGCCTGGGAAGCCCTTGATGTCAGAGCACACAGAAGCCGCCAGCCTGCTGGGGGATGCATTCCGGCCCCTCACCCCTGCTGCTGCTTCTCTGGGAAGGTGAGGCCGGGCTTTCCCAGCTCCCCTCCAGGACAGCAGGGAGGGAAAGGGGGATGCGACAGTCATGGGCTCCGGCCACGTTTCCCTCTTTCCTTCGAAGTTGGCACAAGAATGGTTTGAGGCTCCTCTGAGGAGCTGAAATCCATGTTGTAGGGTGATGAGTCTCCCTGCGGGACAGGGAGCAGCATAATAAGCCCCGAGCCCTCCTGGTGCTGTGTGAGCACCCCAAGCAGAGAGAAGTGACTCCTGCTCCTAATGTGGAAAGTGCAGGACTTCCTATGATGCAGCTGGCGTTTCCTGAAATAGAACAGGATTTGAGCACACGGTTTTTCTAGGTGAGCAGAAACGGCTGAGTGCGGCTAATGGTTCCTTCAGTGTGACTCAGACCCTCGCTCCTGGGTGCTTGCTTGTCCTGGCTGGGCCTGACTTCTCCCCAGTGATCATGCTCAGCCTTCAGGTCCCCTCTTTGCCAACGCTCATTGTCTGCCTGCCTGTTTGATTTCCTGGGAGGCCACGCCTCTGTCCTTCCTCTTAGGTCATGTGTACTTAGTTCCAGATTCTATTTTGAAATGTATTAGGTCCTGATCAAGCAAACAGGTTCCTTGCCAGAACATCTCCCGTTCAGCACTGCCTCCACCTGGGAGAGATGGTGATTTATTACATTTCTCTCAACCAGAGACAGGGCTTCTTCTGGAGCCGCTTTCAAATTGGGCCATAGGTCCTGTTGCTACCAGAATCCGTCGGGGAAATGTGTGCCGAGGGCGCTGGTTCGGCAAAGACTGCCTGAGATGTGCTGCCTCACCCAGTCTCGTTCCCACATTCTCCTTCCCTGTCCCAAGTTGGCCCTCAGGCGACCAACAGTTCGTGAGTCCTGACTACGAGCCAGGCACTGTTCTGGGACTACAGACATGAAAAAACTCAGTCGCCAGTGCCCCGATTACACCCCAACAATGGAAAGGACTTCACAGAGTCATTATGAAAGCTTGTGGGGCTTGCAGGCATCAGCCTGGTCTAGCCCTGCCGGCCTCACCAGCACGGCTCACAGCGCTGCGACCCTCCTCCCTCTCCTACCAACCTGGTGGAGAGAGCCCCCACTTCGGGGTCAGAAATGCTGGACTCGAGTTCCAGAAAATCTTTAAAAGCTGCCAGATATTGAGCCCCTGCTGTGTGCCAAGCATTATGCTAAGCACATGACATGGTTTGTTTCATTTGCTCTTCCAAGAAATTCTCTAATGCGGGCAGGAATATCAGCAGCCTTGTTTTGCAGATGAGAAAAACAAGTAGAGCTTCCACAGCTCCCTTTTCAGCTCAATAAATCATGCTCCCTGATCCAGGTAAAGCAAATAAACACCTCACGACATGAGTGATCGTGAAAACCAAGTGGGCTACCGTGGTGAGTGTCACACAAGGCTCTGCACTCCTGGGCCGGCAGCATCAGCGTCACCTTAACTCTTGTTAGAACTCAGATCTTGGAGTCCCATCCAAACTTACTGAATCGCAATCAGCATTTTAATAAGACTCGTAGATGATGAGTATGCACTTCAAAGTTCTGAGAAGCACAGGTGCCAGAGGTCAGTAGCCTCGGCTACTAATCACAGAGCTGGCATCTGACTCGTTACTGTCTTCTCTGCTAGCTTGGTAAGAGTCTGTTACTCCACAGCTTGAGTTCTTCCAGGCCAGTCCTTCTCCAACTTTCATGGGAATATAAATCCACTGGGGATGCAGACTCTGATTCCGTCAGTCTGGGGTGGGTCCCAGAACAGCAGGGGTTCATGCTGCTCCCTCTCCACGGCAGGGGTGAGGGGAACCTGACAGATCAGCTACCTGAATTGGCAAAGAGGAAAAGCAGACCTTCCACATGGAATGACTGACTGGTCAGGGGAGGCCCCTCCACTCCACACACACATCCAGAGGGTGGACAGTGTCTCTAGGTCCCCCGAGCCCTCAGCACCTAGTTCTGTGTGGGTCACAGGGAGGCCTGAGTCATCATTAAATGAATGAATGAATGAATGAATAGGCATCAGTTAGTCCTCATGTCTCCCCTGCTTCACACTGTCCAGCACCGTCCCACATCTAGGAAACCCCGCGAGGCTCAGCATGGCCCACAGGCCAGCTCTGATCTGGGTCCTGCCATGTCCCTAATTCCTTCTTATGCTCCCCTACCCATCCCCCACACCGCCCCTGCACACACACACACACACACACACACACACACACATGCACACTCATTTTCACAAGACCAGCCTTTTTCTTGTTTCATAAGCACACCAAGCTTTTTCTTGCCTCAAGGTCTTGGCGCCTGCCCGCCCCACGACCCGGCGTGGCCTTCTTCCAGCTCTTCCCATTGCTGGCTGCTTCTCGTCATTCATACCTCAGCTCAGATCTAACCTCCTCAGTGGCTGTCCCTGTCTAACCTGGTGGACACACATCGCACACCCAAACTCTCTCTTGTGCTTTTATTTTTATTAGCCCTTATCAACCTGAAAATATTGGACTTATTTTTTGGGTTTTTCTTTTTATTTTCTGATTCTTCTATCAGAAAGCAAACTTTATGAAAGCAGAGACCTTGCCTATAACCCCTGGCCCACAGTAGGTGCTCAGTAAATAGCTGTGGCATGAGTGGATGCATGATTGAACACATCCCAAGGAACCCATAATTTGCTTCTGTCCTTGCACAAGGGAGGGAGAGACTGAGCACTATATGAGGCCAGAAGAAAGAGCCCTCACTTCTTCCTGGATCAGGTGGTAATCAGGGCAGACTCCTTGAAGGGGGTAGCACTTAAACTTCACCTTGAAGGGTGGAAAGGACTTTGACAGGGAATGAAAGGCAGAAGTGGCCATCCCAGGCAGAAAGAACATCTTGGGCAGAGACTGACAGTGTTGGGGTGGAGGAGTGGGGGAGGGGCTCAGGGAACACAGCATACAGCTGGTGGATGGAGACTCACTACCTGGCCGCTCCCTGCCTGGCCCAGGACTCCAGGCAGAGACAGCTTCACTGTAGGTGTGACTGAGCCTGGCTGGCTCCTACCTCTGAGGAGCTGAGGTCACTGCCTTCCCTCAGGCATGCCTCAGGCACACCCTTAGCCAAGCTGACAGAGCCCAGCTCTCTGAAGCAAGACAGGACATTAGGAGGGACCAGGTGGGCCTAAGGGGTGACCCTCCTCCCTCCGGTGTGCAGCCTCTGAGGCTTGCCTAGCTCCTGTCCTCCTGTCTCCAAACAGCCATGGTTGTCGTTATTTCTTAACCTCCTGTGATCATTTGTTTCAGGTCCAAGTCCTTGTTTATACCTAAGCTCCATAAGGGAAGGAGCCGCGTGGGTCAGCCTTATTCTCAGACCTAGTCCCAGAGCTAAGGGCAGGGACACGGGCACCGAACAAGCTCCTCAGCAAGACTTGTTCATTCACTTATCTCTACTGACCAAGACCCTACAGTGTGGTAGGCCTGCTGAGGATGCAGGTCTGTACGTCTCAAGGGCAGAGTTCGCGTTCTATTGGCGGCAACACGTTCTAAAGACTGGATGCTACCAGTCTCACTGTGTGACCTTGGCAAGCCGCTTGATCTTCTGGGCTGCACAGAAAATAGAAGGGGAAAGACTAGATCAAAACTACATTTTGAGGAATTCTGAGATTCTTCAGTGCTTTCTGAATTCAGCAAACGATGATGTGTTGCCTCTTAAGGACGATTTAATGAACTTAAGTAAGCCTTGTTTTTCTTCTGTTTAGGGGTTCCATTTGAAAGTTCGTGTGTCATATAAGGTCCACTGCTGAAGAAAAAGTCAGTTGGAAGCCGCTTCTCTGGTCCAGCCTTTCTCTGCTAAGGCCAAAGTCATAGACACAGGGTAGGAAACAGAAACATAGCTCCCTTGACCTGGTCCTCTGAGCATCTAATCCATGTGATGTAACTGGGCTAGATCCCAAATCTAAAGGTTTTCTAACCCTACGGCAGGCCATCAGTTGTTTATCGAGTCAGGTGAAAAGGAGGAGAGGGTATTCCCTTAACTGAGTCCCGCTCGTGTCCTCGGGAACGAGACCGACATTTGGGTGTTTAGCTCAGAGGGCACCAGGAATGGCTTTTTCTGTCTCGAGCTCAAGCGCCTCTGGAGCAGTTTTAATGGTGATCTGAAAGTTCTGTCTACATAACACCAAAGCAACGGGTCAATTCAGGCCACAACTAACAAGTAAAAAATTGCTACTATTAATAGCAAGTATGTTAGAGTACTGTTTGCTCATAACAATCTTGGGGAGGTGGAGGAGGGGCAGGTCATTCTGTCCCCACTCAGACCCCTATACCACGTCACCCTGTATTATCCTTCAGAGCACTTAAATTCTCTTCAACGAGAATCTAGTTGTTCACCCAATTTTTAAATGTTTTCCCAACTGGAATATAAACTCCCCGAGACAGGGATTGTGTCTGGTTTAGGACTTTATCTCCAAATTCCACAATCTGATAAATACTCAGGAAATATCTGCTGTACAAATGAATGAGGCAGATCTGTACGTTTTAAATGTCAATGGTGTATTGGGAGTGAAGACAAGGTGTAAATATACCTAATGAATCACTATCATCAGATTGGTTATGGAAATTATCCTGGAAATGGGATTCAGGAGAAATGAAGAAGGCAGCTTCAGTTATTAATGTTCGTATTTCTATAGTCGAATTGAAACACACTGAGATACCATCTCATTACTATCAAATATGCAAAGATGAAACGTTTGCTAATAGGCTGTGTTGGTGAGGATCCAAAGAAAGAGGCACTCTCAAATTTGATAAGCGTCTATAGTGACTTTAGCAACAACTATTAAAATGACAAATATACACATACCCTCAAGATTCTGCTGTTTCACTTTTGAGGAATTTATCTCACATATATGATCATGAGCACATGAAATGACATAGTTATAAAGTGACTTGCTGTGGTGTTGTTTATAACAGCAAAACACTGGAAATCATCATGAATGAATGAGGATGCACGTTGCACACTCATTGGGAAGTTTTCCAAAGTCAGCACCCCAGTGGGGGGAAAAACAAAATGCAAAAGAGAGTATATTGTGCGCTATCACTTTTTTAAATGGGGAGTTGGTATGTCATTGAGTTGTTTGTATATGCACAAAATATTCCCGGGAGAATAAACAAGAAACCAATAGAAAGTTGTGCCTGTGGATAGAGGAAATGGGGGCAGGGGAGAGAGGCAGGCTTTTGTGTCATTCCTTATTTCACTTTTAATTTGGGAACAATGAGAACGCATTATCTGGTCATATAAATTGCTAAAAATATTTTTTTTAATTAAAAATGAGTTATTTGAACATGTGTGGCCACATGAAAGATCATTTTCAAAGGCTGGAGCAGAAAAAGCCTCAAATCTGAAACAGAACTAGTGTTGGGCTGAGCCAGCTCTGAAACTGACAGGCACGATGCTGATGTTAACTCTGGGGAAATGTCCCCTTCCCTCATCACCCTCATCTATGGGATAATGAGGCTGAACTAGAGGACTTCTCAAGGGTCTCCTGTTGCTCTGACATTTGGAATGTGATCTAGGATGAGGCTGTACTTCATCTGAATGAAACTACATGCTCTGTACACTATGTCCTGTTAAGAAATTTTGAGTTCTATATTTTGTTTTAATTTGCTTCATTTGTTTCCTTTTCTTAAAAAAAAATTGTCACTTACCTTTTCTGATAAGAGGTCATTTTAAGAAGCTCCCACCTTGTCTCTTCTAGAGAAGGTGACCTGGGCTGTGAAGTGTGAAGGTGACCATGACCTGGGATATAGCGGTAGAGGGAACCGGCCAGGTCCTGAGTGGAATATGACCTGCAAAAGGCAGAGAGCAAGGAGCTCCAAGAAACAAACTCAGGTGTAGACTGAACCCATGGACTCAGTTTACCCAGCTGGATGTTACAAGAAATTAAATGTAGCTTCCTTCCTCCTACTTAAACTGCTCTGAGTAACCAGACCTCAGATGAGGTAAGAAACACTGGTCTCATCTCGCTGATGCAAACGTTGCCCTTCCAGTAACAATAGTCTACTTTCTTATTTGGGGAGTTTCCTGCTCCTCCCCATTGTCCCAGTCCATGTGCTTCAGCACTGGGTCCAGGTATCCCAGACTGGCCCAGCAGTAGAACTCTACCCTGTCCCGAAGATCATCGGGCCACGGGCTTTGGTGCAAAGTATTGGGAAATAAGATGCTTCCTTTACTGTTGCCATCACACCCGGGGGAGGAGGAATGTCAGATAAAGAACTGCTGGGCCCCACACTGAAACCGCACAAGGCCTAGGAGCAGAGGGAGGCAGAGACAGGGGATGGCAACACCTTTGAAGACTGTCAACCTGTTCTTGGAACCGGCTTGGTTCTTAAGTCACATGAACCAGCACATTCTTTATTTCATTATTGTTACTTAAGCCAGTTTCGATTTTGCCTTCTCCTTTTCACAGTCCAAAGGCCCTGTGAGCGTGCGTCCACTGCAGTGGGCTGGGGGTGACTGCCCGAGAGCCACAATACATGGGGAAGAGTCCTGAGGCCCGGACCTGGGCTCATGACTCATGAGGAAGGGCTGCCAGGAAAGAGAAAAGAAGAAGGTGCATGAATCGGTGCATTCCTTTGACTAAGACTCAGTCCTCTGCCTCATCTAGACTGGGCCGTGTTTCATATTTTTCCAAAGGCTTGGTCTTTCAGGTAGGGATGTGGAAAGAAATTTGTCAGCATGAGTCCCCGAAAGGTAAATATTCACATTTCCTTACCAGTTTTGTGGGTACTCCTGTCCTCAAAGAACCATGTTTGGTCCGTTAAGTCAATTTATTGTTGGTACCTGCCCTCAAACAACTGCTATTCTGAAGGAAACGTCTACTTCCTGTCGGATCCTGCGTGCTTGCTGCTCCACCCACTTCCATCTGTGGACAGCATCTATATATGGTCAAAATGAGGGAGGATGCTAGAATTGTAATGGATTATAGAGGGAGTGTTTTAAACGTTTACAAAACAGAGAAGAGAGAGTGAGTCCTAGGGACTAAAGCCATGAAAGGTTTACTTGTTGATTATTTCTAAACTATTTTTCATGGTTCCCCAACTTGGGCAAGCTGATCTGGTTAATGGAAATTCTTCTTGATGGAACTATTTTTAGTTTTGACCCAATATGCCATCCGCAGAAAATAAACAGTACATAAGAATGGGGTGTTTTTCTGAAAGAAAGCTATTCACTCAAAACGTTTTAAAATCAAAACACATAAATAGATGTTATGACTTTTTTGAGGCAGTCTGGCTATGAAGGTATACTTTACATAGAGCAAAACAATTAAGATTTATTCTCTTAGCAAATTTCAGGTGTATAATATGGTATTGACTGTAGTCACCACACTGCACGTGGAAGCCCCAGAACCAATGCATCTTTCATAGCTAAAACTTCACACCCGGAACACTTTGCAACTACTATCCTCTCTGCTTTTAAGAGTTCGGCGTTTTTTGGGCTCCCCACATAAGTGACATCATGCAATATTTGTCTTCCTGGGTCTCGTTTATTTCATTTAGCACCATGTCCTCCCATGTTCTTGCAAACAGCAGAATTTTCTTTGGGTTCATTGAGGCGTTATTCAGAATAGCCAAGATATAGAAATAGAAACAACATAAGTGTCTACCGGTAACGACAATGTGAGGTTATATATGTATAAACACACAACAGGATGTTATTCAGCCTTAAAAAGAAAGGAACTCTTGTCATTGGAGCAGGGCGTTTTGACCCAAACTTAACCAATCTACCCAGGTGACACTGGGTATGTTGCTGAGCTTCTTTAATCCTCAGTGTCTTCGTCTCTGCAAGGTTTCATGAAGATGCAGAGAACAGTGTATGGGAAGGTGCTCTGGAATCATTAAGTATTAATAAGAATACAGATGTGACTAGTGAGATTAAATTTCTATGGGCAACCTTATCAATCCCAGGTGCTCTTTAAATCTAATAGCACGGATCATGTGATTATTAAATGTGAGAACTAAAAGAAACTTCCAGACTTTCCACCAGGTCCTAGTTCTTAATGACAGGAAGTGGAGGCCCTGAAAGGCCAAGGCCACACAAAGTGACTAGTGGCAAAGCTAACTGGAGAATTCAGAATCTCCGACCTTGTGGCCTGTGTGCTCATTACGCTGCACAACCTTCTTCCCCAGGCTGCTGTGAGCAGTGACCAGATACAGTCAACGTGTTTTAGGCCAGTCCCCACCATGATGGAATAATCACCCCATTGAAAGTGACCCCCAGTCACTCCCTGTCACATGTGCCTGGTTCCCACCTTCACTCATTTTGTGTGTGTGTCTCTGCCCCAATGGAAGCAAAGCTCTGCCAGGCTATGGGCCTCTATTAGCCATATTACTGCATATTGCCCAGCACATCCGGAGTCCTCAATAAATGTTTGATGAGTGATGATTAGAATAATGGACTTTCATCAAATTATTTATGCTTACCACAGGTTTGACTAAATAACAGGTGTCCTTTGACAAATTCTTAAGCCGTTTGTTTGGATGACTTGTAGGTGTCATGGGCCAAACTGGAGAGCAGGAATTGCTCAGGCAACTAGACACGAGGGGCCTGGGTCCCATTCCCACGCCCAGTCCTGCTCCGTCTTGCTCTTCTAAGGCGCACGTTGTCTAAACAGTACCAAGTGTTAACTTGTTAAATCAGTTACACCCAAAAGGGTTGAGATTATTTAACAATGCAATAAGATGAGGTCATATCAAGAATTCTGAGGAGAGGCAGAGTTTTCAAAGACTCCAGTTTTATGCCAAGGAGTTATTGTTTATGAAATGATTTTTGGAAAATTAATTTAGTAACTAATCTCTTTCATGGGAATTCATTATGCTTAATTCTCCAATTTAAACTTCTTTATTTTATAAGATCCATTCGATTATCACTTTATTAGTCTCACTTCTTAGAAAAACATGTGAAGCAAATGCCTCCAAATTAAATTTAATTTAAATTTGGATTATTGTAACTCATCTATGTGGAGGGGAAAAAAATACATAATTGCCAACTATCTTTGTTCTGAACAAAGATCGTTTCCACTTTCCCCCATTGAGAATGTTCAAGAATATTCTCACTGGATTGTAAATTCCCAGAGGTCAGGGACTTTGGGAGTTTTGCTCATTGAAGGAACCTAATAATTATTTGCTGAGTGCATAAATTAACATGGGATTATTTACCTAAATTGAAAGCTTCTCATGGCTTATTCAGAGAGAGATCAGACTGGGCCTCTGGCTCTCAGCCCTGTCCCAGCACAGACCTGTGTGGTCTTCACACCCATGGTCTCGGGCTCATTTATGGCTCTTTTCTCAGAGCCTTACTGTACAAGACTGAAACAACTAGATGCCAGGAACCACTACAGAAACAAAGGGAAAACTTACTGTGAAGGAGGCGGAGTGATTTAGTGAGAATCATGAGGTTAAGACAGATGAACAACATTCTGGTCACTCCCACACTACTCAACTAGTGTGTGAAGCTTGCCAAGTCACGTCCTCCGTCCAGCCCTCAACCAGAAATGGAGGGGGTTCATTAGCTCATGGGTTTTCTCACCTAAGATCTCCACTCTGTGGCCTAGAGTAAGCTTTTTTACTGAGTGCACCCAAAGGGGAGGCCCTGCCCACTTCTGCCTCTCCTGCAGATGCCCACAGAGAGGCCTGAGTCATGTATGCCCATTTGGGGACAGCGGTGACTTGCCTCATATCCTTTCTGCGTCTCTTAGAGGTCAGGCTGATTTCTTTTGGCCCTATTAGATAAGAAATCTCTGCATGCTAGGAGCTACGTGGTGGAAGGTTCAAGAAAACCAACTGGATTTTATGAAAATGGGTAATGAAGCATCGTTTTCCTTTTTCCATGGAAATGAAAATAATTTCCAAAAATCTGACCCTAGGTGGAAGTGCTATCTGGTCTTGTAAAGCCCATTTGGTTTCTAGACTTCAAAGATGACCCCCCCCAGTGAACCACATGGCCCAGTATTCACACTGCTGAGAAGTCCTCTCCCACACCAAATCTCGGCTAGACCCGTGTACACAACAGGGTGCAGTGGGGTGATACCGTGTGACTTCTGAAACGAGGTTGTAAGAAGTCTTTCAGCCTTCCGCTTTAATCTCCTAGAATCTAGTTCTTAGAATGCTCACCTTTGGATCCTAGCCATCGTGCTGCAAGAAGCCCAAGCCACATAGAGAAGAAGCCATGTCTTGGCGCTCTGGTTGACCGCAGCCCCAGCTGAGCTCCCAGCTAACAGCCAGCCTCAGCCACCAGCCCCAGGACGGCACCATCTTGGATGGCCCAGCCCAGCCCAGCCTCTGGATTACTCCAGCCCCAGCCACCACGGACTGTTCCCACACTAGAGACCCCAAGAGAGAACTGCCCGGACGCACCCAATCAACCCACCAGATGTAGAGAGATAATAAGGTGTTATCACAACGTTTGGGAGTGACTTAATTTATGCACCGTTAAGAACTGGAACTTTGCCTCAGATCCCTTGACAAGTTTCTATGGCCCTGAGCTGCTCTCACAAGTCATTTATACTCACAACTACTACAAGACCTTGCCCTGTGTTGGCAAAGGCTCACAGGTAGCTGGTTTTGTTTTAAATGCCTCAGAATTAAATTCTGAATTCAGAATACTTTGCCTATTGAATTTGCAAAGGTTTGCACTGGTTGTGAAACAATAAGGTTGAGTTTTTAAAAATATATTTTAAAATTAGTTTTATAAACATGACTGTAATTACAGGTCAATGACTATGGGTTTATAGCTCTAGTAATCATATTTTAAAAAATTATCCTGATTTCAAGTACAGTAGTGCCCACTTATCTGCAGTTTCACTTTCCCATAGTCAATAGAGGCCAGAAATTATACAATGGAAAATTCCAGAAATATTCATGAGTTTTAAATTGCATGTCGTTCTGAGTAACACGATGAAATCTTGCAATGTCCCATAACATCCCATTCCATCCCACCTGGGACGTGAATCACCCCTTTGTCCAGTGTATCCATGCCATACATACAGTACAAAACATGTTTTGAGAGAGAAATCACCTTCCAATTACTTTTATTACAGTATATTGTTATAATTGTTTTATTTCATTATGTTATTGTTGTTACTCTCTTATTGTGTCTAACTGATGAATTAAACTTTATCATAGGAAAGTATGTAGAGAGAAAAACATAGTATACAGTTAGCCTTCATGTGGTGGTTCCACATCCATGGATTGAAAATATTTGAAAAACAAAGTTAATTGTTGCGGACTTGTACTATGTAGTTAGATCTAAGAACACAGACAGATTTTTTTTCTTGTCATTTTTTCCTAAATAATACAGTTAACAACAACTATTTACATGGCATCTACATAGTATTAGGTATTATAAGTAATCTAGAAATGATTTAAAGTATATGAGAGGATTGCGTAGGTTATATGCAAATATTACACCATTCCACACACAGTACTTGGCATCTGAGGATTTTGGTATCTATCAGGGGTTCTGGAACCAATTCCCTGCCAATACCTAGGGCTGACGGTATGTAGGTTTTGTTAGTATCCACAGTTCCAGGCATCTACTGGGGCTTTTGGAATGTATCCTCCACAGATAAGGAGAGATCACTGTAATCTGTCCCATAAATCACAGAAATTTTTTAGAAATTACAATTCTGTATCAAAATGCATCTTGTAAGCTGCCTCTCATACCAAAGAAGAGCACAGAGATCCTAGGTCAGATCACATGTTCACTCTTATGGTTCAAAAAATAAAATCATCATTACTAATTTTCAGGGGTTCTCACTTTGCTTTTGTCTTTGGATTTGGGATGCTGGTTTATCTGGTCTATTGTGCCCCGCTGAGCCAAAACATAAGGGAATAAAAACAACCCTTAACCACACACACAGCACACACAAAACAATGTTTTGGGTCATGGAAGAATTTGCTATTGTTTTGTAAATTTTTCTTGAACTTCTCTAGGTTCTTTTTGGAGTCACTGAAGAAGTCTGTTTTTCTGGATGAAGTCATAGGCTTAAATACAGACATAATTTAGTTAGTATCTCCTATAGTCCAGGCACCGGGTTGAGTGCTTTAAACACATTAACTCATTAATTTTACAATAATATTGTTTTAGAGATATTTATTATCCCCACTTTACAGTTGAAAGAGCCATGACTCAAAACAGGGACGTGATTGTTCATGTGTTAATGCCTCACAGATGCTTGGTGCCCAGAGCTGAGAGCTGCACCTAGACAGGCTCTCAGGTGGCAGACTCGTAGCAGGGAAGGTCTCTGAATTCCCACACGTCCAGAAATCACGCACAGTCATTGAATTGTTAGGCAGGAGCCAGAGTTTGGCCATCAGAACTGTGTCCCCTTGTGGGTCACCCTGGGGGAGAGACTTACATCTGAGTTTGGGAGATTGCAAAGTGCTGACATTTTCAGATTGCATATTGATATAAGTGCAGCCATTGCCACAATAAACCCTGGCTGGTTTGGCTCAGTGGATTGAGCGTCAGCCTGCGAGCTAAGTGTCGCTGGTTCGATCTTCCAGTCAGGGCACATCAGAGAAGGAAAACTCTGACTCCAAAAAACCTCCACTGCCTTGCGGCATACCTCTTCAGGGGAAAGGCTAAGGGAGTAAACCCCGACAGAAAATCCGGAGCCGGAGTCCCTAAGGCAGTTTGACGTTGTAGTCAACACCGGCAACTCCTGCGGCACACCTGAAGCCAAGCTGTATTGACTCCGTCTTTCCCTTGGACCCTTCAGCTGCGAAGAGAGGGGGGGTCTGCTGCATGGGCAACAGCAGACCCTCCATATCGCCCTGCCCAGGCTCTGTAGCTTCAGCTTCACTGGAGAGGACACTCCAGCGTCATCGCAAGATGTCGATTCAACACGGGAGGAGACAGATACCGTGTCACTCCCGAGTCGGACTGCACAGCCATTCTCGGCGGTGCAGATAGACTCTCAAGAAGCTACACCATCATCTCTCGAGGCTCTGTAGCTTCAGCTTCACTGGAGAGGACACTCCAGCATCATCGCAAGATGTCGATTCAACACGGGAGGAGACAGATACCGTGTCACTCCCGAGTCGGACTGCACAACCATTCTTGGCGGTGCAGATAGACTCTTAAGAAGCTACACCATCGTCTCTCCAGATGGACGGCTGCCGACTACGACATTGCCACAATTCTGTATTGTCCAGCTTGCCCTGGTGGTTTCCCAGTCTGTTGAGATTTTGTGCCATCCTTCCAGTGTATAGACGCTGGGCATTACCCTATCAGAGGGTTTTGTACAGGGGCCCAAGAGGCAGTCTCAGAGAACCAAGAGGTTCAATGATCTGGGACTCAGAAGCAGCTGGAATGGGCTACAGTGGTAGAGCTATGGAGCAATCAGAATATTTAGGAACCTTCGCTATGGGTCAACCCATGCACACTACATGTAAGAGAAAGGAATGGGCCCTGGCTGGGTGGCTCAGTTGGTTGGAGCGTCATCCCATCACCGAAAGGTTGTGAATTCAGTTCCCAGTCAGGGCACAAACCTAGGTTGCAGGTTTGATCCCCAGTCCAGGCACTTATGGGAGGCCACCAATCGATGTTTCTCTCTCACATCGATATTTCTCTCTCTCCCTTCTTCTCTCTCTAAAAGCAATGAAAAAAAAAAAAAAAAAAAAGGCCCTCGGGTGAGGATAAAAAATAAAAGAAAGGAGTGGGCTCCTTGGGTGGGCATGTGGTACGTGTGCGTGTTGGACTGGGTACAGGCTGCTTCTCCTCCTGCGTCACTGCCAGACAGCCTTTCTCTCACTCAGCCTGCGCCTCCTTTAATTGGTTTTCTCTGCATCTCTCCTAGAAGAACCATCCAGGGGAAACAAAGACAGCGGTGAAGTGAGATTTTATGGCAGAATGAGCAGGAATGGGGTGGGCTGCTCTGTTTGCTCCTTTTCTCTGATTTATTCTTGTCTCTAGTCACACCTACAGTCCCGCTTTCCAGCTAGGACATTGGCCATTTCAAATACATCCACTGTTGGTGATCAGTAAAATATCGTCATTAAGATGACCAGCAGTTTCTCTCTAGAGATGCAAACAGGTGACCTCTGAGCCTTGGTTTCCCATCTGTAAATGTCCTTACTTCCCCTCACAAGTGGGTTGGCCCTTGTGCGCGCGCGCGCACACACACACACACACACAAACACAACAACAACAACAACATGTTGACTGGTTGGAAGGCAGAGATTTAAGTGTGACCAGGTTTACTTGGAGACAAGATTGCTTTAGAAGCCAGGTCAGTGGCAACAGGGATTAGGGCAGCCCGGGAATGAGGAGTATGGGCCCGGGAGTCAGACCTGTGAGTCCAAACCCTGCCCCTGTTACTCACAAGGTGTGAGATCTTAGTCCATTTATTGAACAGCTGCAGGCCCTGGTTTCCCCCTCTGAAAAATGGAGATGTTCATAGCACCTCCCACAAGGCCATTCTGAGCATGAAATCAAACAGCAGGCAGGGTGCTTCACGCAGTGCCTGACGCCCAGCAAGTGCTCAGCCAATAGTGGCGGTTGTTACTTATTGTAGCGTATGTGCACACAGGGTAACAGTGATAATAGCTGTTACTTAGCGCACATTTGGATGCTCCCCTCCTTTTCTCAGAGTGGTAGCACAAGCCATGCTACCAGTTCTAAAATCCACAGTACCTTCAGCAGCAAAGATAACCCTCGTCTTTACGGGACCACCCTGTATTGCCCAGTGCCTGGTAGAATTCAGGAGTCTCTCGAGCAGGCTTCTGTCCTAGACAGATAAAAAGGTGATTCAGTCTAAAGGGTTTCGCCCAGTGGCTCCCGTTCTTGCCATGGTGGTGACAGTAAGCAGCCATCTGACCCTGCAGTCGGGCAATTGAAATGCCTGCTCTGGGAGGGGCGGCCAGTCATGGAAGTTGGTGTGATAGAAGCCTTGTCATTAGAATTGAGGTGACTAATTTCCAGGTAGAATCAGAGGCTTTTGCGAATTGCTTTTGTAGAAATCATCCCCCCTGGGGTCCAGCCTGCGTGAATTCCCTCTATACTCACACACAGAAACAGCCAGTGCCAGAGAGCTCTGCAAACACAGTAAATAATCACGTGGGACTAGGTCCGAGGGGAAAGGCCTCCTCTCACATTGGAAAGTGGTATGCCAATGACATCATATTAATGGCAAAATCTTCCCAGTGTCTAAGGGACATGTCAGAGAGCAGCAGCCTTAACATGGGAGAGTGTAACAACCTCAGGTGAGGTCCTTCCCTTTTCTGCTTCTTCCTTTCTAAGATGAAAGGGTTTAACTAGAATCAAAGATAAAATTAACTTTTTAAAAAAGGAAAAAATGAAAGACTTGAACTAAATGGTCTCCAAAGCCCACCAGCTGTAAGAGTTACCACTAGCATAATAGAAAACTCTCTTGAGCATTTGCTCACTTGAGAGGTGAGAGGAGGTGACATAACTGAACACCTAACACTTTCATCCAACATCCTAGGACATGCGTTCCATGAATATTCCCATGTTGCAGATGCAGAAACTAAAGTCCAGAATGGTTAAGTGTCTTGCCCAAGATCATGCATGAAACCGTGATTAACCAGGCAGTGTAACTCCAAGGCCTAGGCTTTAACCAATAATAATATTAATGAAAATATTATGAACCAGCTACGTATATTAATGGTTCCAGATCCTTCATTTCTGGATTTCTCCATTTTTATAAATAAACAGTGTGTGTAGCAGCTCTCATCACCTAGCAGATGATGATATAGATAGATATAGATATAGATGTAGATATAGAGGTAGAGATAGAGAGATAAAGAGATAGATATCACCTATCCCGGTATGTCAGCCCTGACACATCACTTATGCTGGGTGTTCTCCACTCATCATTCTTGGGGAAGTTTAACATTAAAATGTCCACGAACTTTGAACTTTTGTGCAAAATGTGGGTGTGTACAAAAATCTCAGGGTAGATTTCATAGAGCTCTTCAGATCTTCAAAGGGGATCTATGAACTTTCAGAGACCAACCCATCTTTGGACAGCTGGAAAAACTGAACCCTAGGATGGAAATGGATTTGCATGAGCACACACAGCAAGGAGTAACAGAGGTGGGTTCAGACGAGCTGACCCGGAGCCCAGGGGTCTTTGGCTGCATCACACTGATCTAACAGAGTCCCTCCCTCATGCACCAAGGGCCTGCCAAGGTCGAGATGCCATAGGGGGATTACATGCACAGCTCACAGGCTGGGGGCGCAGTTTAGGAAATCTTTATATATCCTACGTATGTCTTTGAGTTTAACCTTGGGCCTCTGCATCCCTCCTTTTCTCTCAAGTTCTTATCATTGATAATTACCACTGATCTGCCATCTGCTCGTCTGCTATGGATGAAAACAGAGCTCATGGTGTTTCACTCAGATCTGGTCCCATCTGCCCCTTACCCAGCCCCACGCTTGGCCGCCACAGATGCTTAAGGTAGCCGGGCATTTGTATCTCATTGTCTGTGTTGAAATAACTAGACCAAATAAAAAGGACAACAGCTGTACTGCACAAAGCAAAGTATGTTAATGACTAAACATTGATAGAGAAATGAAACTGTCCTGACAAAGCTGAGATCAACCAAATGAGCATCAGGAAAACCAGACTTACTAGAAATGGAGCCACGGTAGAAAAGTTCACTCTGGCAGAACCAGCCTTCATTGTAAAAATTCACATGCAGAAGAATTACCTCTACAGAAGCAATTTCAATAAAATAAAAAGGGAAAGAGCAAAAAAGAAGAAATGGCCTCACTGCACTCTATTAAGGACGAGGTCATTTCCAGGCAATGCTCTGACAAGGCAGGTAAACATATAATCACTACTTTTGCAAAGCTCACTTGAACGGCCAAGCAATTCCTGGAGAAGGCCCTTGCTTCCTGAACAAGAGGGGTCTCTCACCGCTTGCCTTCCACTGACTCACCCACCAGCCCTCTGGGTCACACACCCCCTCGCTGTCACTCTCTTGACCTCGTCTCCTTTGACCGGCCTGGGGTCAGTGGTGGGGTAGAGCTGGCTCGAACCCACCACTGAGAGCCAACTGCTACATTTCAGGAATTTTGTGAGCTGGTTGTTAAACACAGTCATTATTAAAAATTAAATTATATAAAGAATATAAATTTATGATTAAATATGTCACATTGAAACAAGGTAATAGGCCCTGGCACAGAGCAGCCTTGGCCAAGGTGTGTGCCTATCTCTTCAAGTCCATCATCATCAGCGACACGGGTATTGGTAAATCATGCTCATTGCTACAGTTTACAGACAAGAGGTTTCAGCCAGTGCATGACCTTACTATTAGTGTAGAGTTCGGTGATTAGATGATAATATTGATGGGAAACAAATAAAACTTCAGATACAGGATATGGCAGGGCAAGAGTCCTTTCGTTCCATCACAAGGTCATATACTACAGAGGTGCAGTAGAGGCTTTACTAGGATATGACGTTGCAAGGAGAGATACATTCAACCACTTGACAACCTGGTTAGAAGATGCCTGCCGTCATTCTAATTCCAAAATGATCATTATGCTTATTGGAAATAAAAGTGGTTTGGCATCTAGAAGAGAAATAAAAAGCTTTTGCATGAGAACATGGACTTATCTTCACAGAAACATTTGCTAAGACTGCTTCAAATGTGGAAGAGGCGTTTATTAATATAGCAAAAGAACTTATGAAAAAAATCCAAGAAGGAGTCTTTGACATTAATAATGAGGCAAATGACATTAAAACTGGCCCCGCATGCAGACAATCAGGGAGGACAGCAGGCCGGGGGAGGCTGCTGTTGAGTCTATTTTCACTGTCTCGCTGTCCAAATGGGGCTTTCTCACTATTTCTTTCACCCTGTCCTGCTCAGCTGAGACTTGAAACTATTTTAAATTGCTTTATGTCACAGAAGACTTTAATCTTTCAAATTCTTGTGTAACTTTGAATAATGGTTAATGTTCACAGATTTTGGAGATTGTATTCATATCTACTTGCATTTGACTTCTAGGTCAATTGATGTGATTATTTTTGTCAAATGTCTTGTACCCTGACCTATGAACTGAATTATATTAAACACTAAAAAGTAAAAAGGCAAAAAAACAAAAAATGAGGTAATAAACACCCAAAACTCACCACTGGCTAATTAGTTAGTAGCTGTCGCTGTTATCAGCACTCTGTGGTGATTCACACCTGCGTGGTGGAATTGCTGCATAAAGGTGCGCACATCTTCCTCAGCCCCTTATTTGGTGGCCTCCCCTTAGAAGCTTGAAATCCACCAAGGTGACAGTATTTATAACACAGAAATTTGCAAATGTTATAAGTCAAGTCTTAATTTATGGCTTTGGTGATTGTATAGACTTAAAAAGCAATGCTAATAATGCCAATTCTACTTACAACATGTTGTCTGTAGCTGTCACATGTGATGAGCACACAAAACAGGAAATATTCTGTTGGGTTCAAAAAAAAGTCACTCACACCATTGACAAATAAGTGATTTTTAAATTTCTTTCTTGTTTCACTTTCATGTATTTGTTAATGAAAATATCAACCAATAATCATGCCAAAACTATACTTGTTACCCCCGGAGTTAACTCTACACAGGAGAGTCCCACATAAATCAATGAGTGCATTGTCTGAGACTCAATCAGCTGTATGAAATTTACAATAAAGGTATTTCTACTTTATTGTCATTTGTAAATTGTGCTGAAGACCCTTTATAAAAATAAAATTTATGATAAGCTTAAGTAAGCATATATTCAAGTCATCCTACAGGGAATATATACGTGCACACATTTTCTTTTTCAGAGAAAAAAGGCCAACACTTACCTCTGACTTCCCTCAGAAGCCCCTTCATCTCTTTCTACAAGGCCACCAGGCCCTGCTGCAGCCACCAGGACATTAGGCCAAGTAAGGTCATGGTGGGCCCAGGGAAGTGCCTGGAAGCTTCAGGCCAGAGGAGAGGAAGACCAGTGTTTACAGTGAGGGCTGGCTTCAGAATGGCCTTTGTCTGCTCAGGGCCTTTATTTATTTTCATACCAGCCTAAGGCCTTTGACCCCAGTTTGAAGTCAAAGAACAGGAAGACAGATCCCTTTTTTCCATAGGGATTGGCCATGTAGTTTGGAGAGAGGACTTTGGGATGCTGGGAAGGTCTGGGCTGGGTCCCCTAGAGCCCTGGAATGACAGCTCATGTTAGAACTGGGAAGAGAATGACCCCACTTCTTCCTGGAAGCCATGTGTCCTGCAGAGTCTCTGCAGGAAGCCCGCCCTCAGTCAGGCACCTGTCTATTTCAGATCATGCCATTGCCCTACCAGAAGCATATCTATTTATTTCATTATTTTACCCATGTATCATTTATACCCTACATCACACCTACAGACCATTCATTTATTAGTTTATTCTTTTACCCAATCAATCAACCTGTAGCACCTTCCCTGGGGCAGGCACTGTTCTCGTGCTGTGGGCGCAACAGTGACCCAGACAATCTCTGACCTCATGGCACCTAAGGTAGAGTGGGAAATATGGACATAAAAGTGGTTCTACACACAACTGGATGCAAACTCTGAGTGCTAGCTCCACACGTCGGAAGCCGAATTTATTATCTTCTTCACCCAAACAACTACTCTTCTGAAATGTCTGTCAAGAGAAGAACATCAGTCATATCCACTACTAGTATATCACATGCCAGGCACTAATCCAAGCACTTCACATATATTAACTCATTCAGTCCTCACAGCAGCCCCATGAGTAAGTATTCAATACTATTATCACCGTCAACTTAACAATAAAGACAATAAATCACCAAGAGCTTAAAACCTTATCTGAGATCATGCCCTGGCCAGGGGGCTTAGTTGGTTGGAGTGTTGTTCCATACACCAAAATGTTGTGGGTTTAATCCCCGGTCAGGGCGCATGCGTGCTTAGTTTGCTTGTTTGATCCCCAGTTGAGGCACATACCAGAAGCAACCAACTGATCTTTCTCTCTCCCTTCCTCTCTCTCTAAAATCAGTGAAAATACCCTTGGGTAAGGATAAAAAAAAAAACAAAAACTTGTCTGAAGCCACATATTTGATAAGTGGTGGTGCTGTTCAATCCTGTGTGGAATCAATCTAGCAGAAGTTCCAGGAAACTTAGCAAAAGTCTAGTTTCAGTTTCAGAATGTGCTTGGCAATATGAATGAGGCCTATATTGGTAGCCTGACTCTGCCCTTTCTACATGTGGGACTTTGGTTAAGGGTTAATCTCTTCCCCCTCTGAACTTGTTTCCTCATGTGCGCTATATGAACAATTATAATATACAATTACTTCCTGGGCAGGGAGAGATGGTTAAGAGGAGTCAATGGTATAATGGGAGCACACATGTAGCACAGGTCTGAAGTATAAGTGCTCAAGCCCAGCTGTGATGGTGAGTACGGTGGAAAAGTTCATCAGAGGACTCTGGTCCACACAGGAGCCCACAGGTTCCATGAGGTCATGGACTGTGACTACCTGGCCCACTGGAGTGTAAGCCTAGCACATAAGAGGTGTTGAATATTGTTTGGGTGGATGGATGGATGGATGGATGGATGGATGGATGGATGGATGGATGGGTGGATGGATAGATGGGTGGATAGGTGGATGGGTGGATGGATGGATGGATGGATAGATGGATAAATGGATGGATGGCTCTCTGCCTTCTCTGTTCACAGGATATTTCCCATGACTCAGACTCTTTCTCTCCTAGAGTTTTTCTTGCACGTATCTAGTGTCCTCCAAGCAACCAACAGATGCTCAAAGGCAGAGACTAAGTCTTTTGTCCTGCATCTCACCACATCCCCAATTTATAATTTCCCAAGGAAGGAGCATTGGTATTCTGAAGTAATACTCTGCCCACTTAGGCCCCAAAATGCCCTAAAGCTGTCACCTGTGCCCTGGTTCTCTTTATTCCATAGAACCTGCCACACTGAAGGGACTTCCTGTGATTTCTGGGGGAATAATGCTTGAGTAAACCAAGGTTTCTATCCCTAGGTTTCCTGGTCATCCCCTCCACCACCCTTAAGACAAAGGGGAACCATCAAATGTTCACAAGGAAAATATGTCTTCTTAAGGTGCTAAATTCTAAAAGAGAAAGTGTGAAACCAGAATTGCATAGTTATTAAAAGAATGGATTTTCAGGTCAGATAGAGCTGGTCTTAAATCTCTGCAAGTGTTTCAACTACTTTGAGCCTTGGTTCCTTCATCAAGAAAGTGGGGTTAATAACACCTTCTGTGTAGGGACATTGAAAGAATCATGTGGATTACTTAGCACAATGCCTAGTGCAGGGCAGATGCTCAGTGAAATACCACTTCATAACTGCTCACAACTGCTCTCAATTGCTACCTCTTTGAAAATTAGGAAGAGCCCAGCCCATCTATGGTAACTCAATCTAAGCAAATGAAAATCACGCTTATTCTTTTTTTAAAGTATATTTTATTGATTATGTTGTTACAGTAGTTCCAATTTTTCCCCCTTTGCTCCCCTCCACCCAGTACCCCCCTTCCCTCCAGCAATCCCACCCCCCTTAGTTTATGTCCACGGGTCTTGCATATAAGTTCTTTGACTTCACCCTTTCCTATATTATTCTTAACTTCCCCCTATTATGTACCAACTGATTGTGCTTCTTAAGCCCTGCACCATTTCCCCATTTCTCCCCCTCACCCCTCCCAGCTGATAACCCTCCAAATGATCCTCATATCTATGATTCTGTTCCTATTCTGGTTTGCTTAGTTGGACTATGTTTTTTTTAGATTCATTTGTTGATAGTTGAGTTTGTTGTCATTTTAGTATTCATAGTTTTGATCTTCTTTTTCTTAGGTAAGTTCCTTTGACATTTTATATAATAATGGTTTGGTGATGATGAACTCCTTTAGCTTTACCTTGTCTGGAAAGAACTTCATCTGCCCTTCCATTCCAAATGATAGCTTTGCTGGATAGAGTAATCCTGGTTGCAGGTTGCCTTTCATCGCATTGAATACTGCTTGCCAGTCTCTTCCTGCCTGCAAAGTGTCCTCTGAGAAATCAGCTGATAGTTCTTTCTATAGGCACCCCCCTGTAGGCAACTCTCCGCCTCTCTCTTGCTGCCCCCAGGACTCTCTCTTTATCTTTCACCTTTGGCATCTCAATCATGATGCGTCCTTGTGTGGTCCCCACTGGGTCCAGCTCACCCAGGACCCTCCGTGCTTTCTGACCTGTATGTCCATCTCCTTCGCAAAATTTGGTAAATTTTCCTCATTTTCTTCAATTTTTGTTTCCTCATTCTGCACTGGTTGACTGTTTTTCTCCTTCTTGTGTCCCAAATCATTGATTTGAACCCTAGTTTCTTTCCCTTCACCATTGGTTTTGGGTGGATTTTCCTTCGTTTCACTGAGCATAGCCTTCACTTCTCTTATATGTTTGCCATACTCAGGCATATCTGTCAAGCCTGTGAACATCTTTATCACCAGTGTTTTGAACTCTACATCTGTTAGGTTGGCTATCTCCTCGTCGCTTAGTTCTCCCACTGGAACCTTGATCCGTTTCCCCTTTTGGGCCATACTTCTTTGTCTCCTCATTCTGACAGGTTCCTGTGTTTGTTGCTTCTGTGTCCCAGGTAGAGCTGTTGCTCCTGTTACGTTCTAAGGGGCAGAGCCTTAGGGATTCATCAGTACAGGGCGACCTGTTTCACCACGTTTTGGCGCTGTATGTGGGGGAGGGGTCCTAGAGGGAACAATGTCACCTGCCAAACACTCGCCCCTTTTCTAGGCACCTCTCCCACTTCCGCACCGGATTGGTGCCCTTCTAGCTACTGCCCTGGCCATTGTTCCCAGAGTGGCTGGGTCTGAGGATGTTCTAGGACCGTGGGGGTCCTTTAAACAAGTGGACTCTGCTGAGAGACCAGCAGTTTCTGCCTCTGCCCTAACCCCCACTGGCCTGCAGAGTCAGAAGCAATGAGGCTTGATTTTCCCTGGTGATGGGACCATGAGCTATTAGGTCCGGTGAGAAGCTGGGAGAGCTCCCCAGGTGTCCCTCCTGACTTTTTAAAATGTGTGACTGCGCTTTTGCTGGCCCACTTCTGCTGCTGCCGCCATTGCCACCACCACACCATGTCATCTCCGCCCCGGCTCCACCCCTCCTACCTGTCTGGATAAGTATTTCTTCTTTATATCTTTGTTTGCTGGACTTCCATGCAGTGTGATTTTCTGGAACTTCTGGATATTTCTAGTTTTGAGGTAGTTGTTGTATTCCTTCTTAGTTGTGGAGGGAGATGCAGCCTGTCTGTCTATGCCTCCATCTTGGCCGGAAGTCCATGCTTATTCTTAATAGACTTTCACTGAGCAGCTGCTGTGAGTGTATGTAGCCTATCACCCAATTTTCTAGTCATTCATGAGCAAAAAGCAGGTAGAATATGATTTTAGTACTTTCCCCCTCTCCTAAGAGATAAAAGGGGTCACAAGCTGAATACAAAGTTTCATTCATTTATTTATTTTTTAAAGATTTTATTTATTTATTTTAGAGGGAGGGGACAAGAGGGAGATAGGAAGGGAGAGAAACATCACTGTGTGGTTGCCTCTTGCACGCCCCCGACTGGGGAACTGGCCTGCAACCCAGGCAAGTGCCCTGACTGGGAATCAAACCGGCAACCCTTTGGTTCACAGGCTGACACTTAATCCACTGAGCCACACCAACCAGGGCTCCTTTATTTTTTTAATTAGCACATTCACCAAATCTTTATTGATATTCTACCATGTGTCAGATACTGGGCTCGACTCTAGAAATACAGAGTTGAGTCACCCAGACAAGGTCCCTGCTCTCATGGAGCTTCCAATCTTGGTGGGGGACAGGGATTACCCTTAAAAAAAAAGAAACACAGATGGTACAATTATGAACTGTAATAAGTGCCCTAAAAGGGATCTATAAGCACCAGGAGAAAGAAAGACAGGCAGACTATATAACTGGAAGGAAAAATAAAAGAATGCCACAGGACTTGGAAGAGGGTCAGAATTTCAAACTCTATAATCCCCTAGGACTTTAAAACAACCAAAAATACAAATCCTCCAGGTCATCTCTCTGCTTAGCCGTCCTTCCGTCCACCCACTAGCGTCCCAAAGCTACATGTGCTGGGACAGACAAAAGTCTGTTTTGTTTTGTTTCATGAATAGGTAGCTGTTTGGTCACCAGGATTAGCATGCAGCTGTTATTTCAGCCTGGCCCACGGCCGCTCGCCCGGGGAGGAAAGCAGATGAAGCCAATGTCACTGCTGTCTGGAACAAGCACTGGGAAGTCAGGGACATTCCTCTGAGCATCTCTGTGAAGCAGATGTCCAATATATTCCCAGACGAAAAAACAGCAAAGGTTCTCAATTTACAAGAAAGTTCAAGAACAAAAATATTTCCTTCACACACAATATTTGGCCCTTGCCAGAAGGGTGAAGTAGTTGCGAGTTATTTACATCATGTTTAAATATCATACTCTAGATCTAAAAGATTAGAATCAAAAGCAGAAGAGAGTACCTACTTTAAAAGTCCTTTCCATAGGTAGTGGTAAAAATTTATAATCTCAAATGAAAATAAAATGGAAGATTAAGACAATAAGTAAGTATTCCTGAATACTATAGGTAAAAAACTGTTTCTGATACTAGTTACACATAAGAATTTTTTAAGGCATCTTGACATGAGTGCAGGCTTCTCCCAGGCTATTTGGTTCACACGACACATTTGGATGATGATGGTGTCCCTACCAGCTTTCCCGTGATATCAGAAGTTAGGTGATTTTCTCGTGTCTGTGACCTCCTTTCTGCTGCTGCCATTCAAGCCACATGACCGGGATGCGTGAGGCCCATGGGGCTCCACCTGGCTGCCTCGCTTGTTCAGGTGCCCCTACTCTTCTGTAATTGGCTCTGGGTCTCCTGCAAATTCCCTTCACTCACCTTCACCTGGAATCTTCAAAATCTAATTTATAATTTGTTTTGACCTATCATCACTATGCCATTACATAAACTTTCTGTTCCTCTTTTCATTTTCCATTTGTAAAAGATGATTATCAGTTTTTCTAGACTAAGATACCTGACTGTGGTCAATGGTAACCCCCAGGTTTTTCTTAAGACCTCCTAGAAAAATCAGGTCTCTCCAATCCCGTTCTGGGGTAATTCACTTTTTAAACCACCAGAATCACAGTGTTGATTTCAACCCAATATTCTAGGCTGCTGAAACAAGTTTTATTCTTGCTTCTATTATGATCACATTAGTAATAGCATCTGTCCTGGAGATGTATCACCTGACACAGGCCCACAGTACATGTAATATAATGGGTTAGAGCTCTAGTTCCAACATCAGGAAGACATAAACTCAAATCTCACCTTAACCACTTACTAACTGTGGACTTAAGCCACTTCCATTCTCTAAACTTCAGTGGAGATAAAAACAAGAGTATCTTCCTCAAAATGTCCTTGGGCTACATGAGAGAGTCCTCAGAAAGATTTTTCACAAGGTCTGGTGCAAAATGTTCATTCGACAACATCATCTGTTAGTTTTATTTTAGGAACAAAGGCTAGAGCTTTCCTATGCTCTCTGAGAGACCACTGTCCAGGCCAGTGCTTTTCAAACTGCAGCATAGAGACTCTAAAAGATCATTAGCTAGACACTTTTAAATTAGAGTAGAACGTAAAGTTAGAATAGAGTAGAATGTATCAAAGTACATTTTGCATTGTAGGGGCTACATGGCCATATGCATACCAAGATGCAACCGAAAAGCACATCTTGCTGTGTCACTGTGAGAAAAAATGAAAAAGAAGGTTAGAAAGCCAGACTGTAGACCCACCCAGAGCTATTGAATACTTTCTTTGGTATTGAAACACTGTTTAGGAGAGACATCACTGCCCCCTACTGGAGCTAGTCTTGATTTCTCACAGAGATGGGACACAATAGATGAGCAAAGGCCTTGCTTGTCATTGCCCGCGTGGCCTCAGCCATCCTCCCCTACCCCGTCTGGAAGCTCACTTGGAGGGGACTCACCCCTTGAACTACCTCGATGCCCCAACAATGAATCAAAGGCAGCCCTAGAGTGGGAGCTGGCGTTCTCACCTTTAAACTAATTTCAAAGCAGTTCCCTTCCCTCCCACCCGCTTCCCACAGTCTCTCCTGGGAAACCAAGCTGAGCAGCCAGTCCCATGACAGAGTCTCAGCCACACATGTTCTCCTAGGTTCCACCTCGGCCCCATCCCACACACCAGCTGGGCAGAGCCTCCCAGCCCCTACGCAGCCACCTGTCTCTGCTTCTCTGGGGAGACAACACCCCTGAGAGGAATGCGCACCAACTGCATGTTCCCAGGGCCAGGCCGGCGGGCAGCCTCCCTCCTCCCATCCCCCTGGGGCTGGGGAGAAGAGAGGGACACACTGACCGAGAGGCTATTCCATCCAGGAGGGCTCACCGAGAGGTGAAGGCCCAGAAAAAGCAGCACCCCGAACACACACACCCCCATCGTAAGACGTGGGGTCCAGAACCAGATGCGCTTGCTAAGAATCTGTTCATCCCACTTCATGATGACAGCTACCAGGAACTGAGTGCCCACAGCTAGTCATCCTCACGTGAGGCCTCAGGTGAAACTCTAAGCAGAGTTACAGCCGAGGCTTAGGAGGTATAGTCACCTGCCCAGTCACTCAGCAAAGCAGTGACGGAGGCCAGCTTCAGACCCAGAGTCCCTGAGGACGAGACCATCATTCCTGGCCGCCCCTCTAGGTTTGGCTGTCCCTAATGTCAGCGCTTACATATGAAAACAGCACAATGTGATTGAACTGCAAAGTGGCAAATAAAATCAAACTTGAAAAAGACTCTAAATCTTAACTTTAAAATAAATAAGCTGATGGGCGGGGTTATAGTGGGCATTTTTAGAACATAAACCATTATATTAACTCTTTAGAAATGGCCTCATTTGCTTTGTGTCTTGAATCAGGCTTCTTTCTTCCCTGGGGTAAGGCCTTACTTCAAAGACAGGTAGATGTGCTTCAGCATTTCCTCATCTATGGAGGAAAGAAGATAAACAAATCTACCAGGTCATTTGGCATTTAATGTACCAGGCACTGTGTGTGCTCGGTACTTTTCACATGTAACATCTGATATAACTGACAACAATAGGCTCAAAGAAGTTAATTAATTTGCTGAAGGTCACACAGATACTAAGACAGGTTCTAGTCCAGGCACGCCTACTGCCCACCCGGAACCGCTGTCTGAGCGCAGGGCCCAGCCCCTTGAATTGCTCCTTTCTCTCTTCCCCTCACCCACACATCTCAATGGGTGCGGTTATATAAAGGGAAGGAGGTCAACATGGTCAAGGTCATGAACAACAGGAGAGACTGAGAAACTATCACAGACCAGCTGAATGCAATGTGGTACCTTGGGACCCTGGATCACAGAGGACTGTAGTGGGGAAGCTGGTGTAGTTCAAATGAAGGCTGCAGCCTGTTGCTGCAATACGCTGTCCCAATAGACACCCCCACCTTCTCTCCTGCTGCTCTGTAACCCCTTCTCATGCTGCTTCCAGAATGATCTTTCCAAAGCACAAATCTGACCACTCTGTCTCCTGCTCATAACCCGTCTGTGCCTCCCCCTCAGGGTGAAGACCAAGCCCCTCAGGATCTGTCTTCAGCTCCCCTCTCCAGTCTCTCCGCTCTCTTCCCCTCCCTACCTCCTAGACTTGGGTCCAGCTTTGCTGAACTTACAGCTACCCCCAGAACACAGCAGGCCCTCTCCACTCTCTGGACCTCTGCTTGACACATGCCCTGTCAACCCCACACCCCATGGCCTCCAGTTAGAATTTTAGATCTCTTTCTCAGGACTCAGCTTAGATGTCACTTTTTCCAGGAAGCCCTCCCTGATGCCCTTACTCCCTTGCCTGAATTAAGATTTCCTCCCCTGAGCTCCTGTAACCCTCCATAATTAGTTCCCATCACTGTGCTTCTCATCTTGAGTTATATTCATAATACAATATTATACAATGTGCCCCTTCCCTCTCACACAAGTGAGTCCCCACTTCCCTGGAGTGGGACACGCATGCCCAGACATGGCATGGAACAGCATGACTGTCCTAGTGGGGAGGTCAGCCCTTTGCACTGCTTTCTCCATTTCTCTGGTTTCATAAGGAGGAGGATGTTAGTCTGTCTTCCACACTCCCTGCCACTCGTTAATCTTTTTTATTTTCAAATAATTCCAGATCAAGCCTCAGCTGCGCACTTGCCATAGGCAACAGCATCTAGCTTGAGGTGACTGACGTGTTTTGTTTCCACTGTACTTGTTTTTATTCATGAAATACTATTTATGGAAAGCAGTGTACGATCTGCTGCTACCTAGCCCAGTCATCTTTTATAAAATTAATTTATATGAGTAAAGGAAGTAAATCCATTTAGAAGAAGTTTGGTAAATGGCTGTTAAGTGGTGTGTATGGTGGTAAGTGCATGCATACATACACGCATGCAACTGTGAAGGTCGTGGTGCATGAGAGAACCCATCCTTAGTGCAGTTGAGGTCTGGTGTCATGAAATGCTAGCACTGCTGTGACTGGGCGAAAATTATGTTTCTATTTCTTTGTTTACTCACCTGTAGAAAGAAGAACACAAAACTGGGCCATAGAAGTAAATGATTTTATCTCCTAGATCCAAATCTCACTTCCTGCTCATAAGCTATGGAAATAACTTTGCCAAAAAAGACCCCAGAGGTGAACATAGTTTTTATATTAGAGATCAGAGACCTGTGGTGTATAGAGGTTAAGTGACTCACGTGAGGTCACACTGCAATTTAATGTCATATTCAAGACCCAAATCCAGATTTTCCTACCCCCTGGTGATCTGTTTCTCTCCCTCATTCTGAAGCTCCCCACCTGCTTACAAAACACATACACGTGCACACACATGATATAAAGACATCTTGAAATAATGGGAAAAGCAAAGAAGAAAAAGATGAGGCAATATTGGATTTCAGAGCATTACTCATGTTTAATAGGGACGTTATGTACCTGCAAGCTGAGAAAATACATTACAGGGTTTTCCACAATGTTGTGATTCCTTCCTCGTTCTTTATTTGGGTTCAGTACAAGGAGCCAGGAGCCAGGCAGGCCACACAGGCTTAACTGAATCATCTTTGGCTACTGTATCCGTGTAATAAAACCTGCTTAAATAGAAACCGGAGCCACTCACCACTTCACCCTCTGTGGATCGTGAAAAAAACAGTTTCAACAAGATTTCAAGAGGAATAAGTACCCATATTTTTAAAATGGAATTGTAAACACTTTTAAAACGATTTCAGCAGAGAAATTTGCATATAGGGTATAAACCTTACAATGATACAGTCCAGTGTTTTCCTCATAGGAAAAAAAAAAAAGCTCTACCCTTGTCTTTGCAAGTGTGCTTAACATCTTTATAACTGACCTGGTTAGTGGTAGATTTACCAGAATTAAGATTAACCAAACAAATTGCACAGAATCAGAAAAATGTTAGCCAAAATTCCCAATGAAATGTAAAATGGGTAGATATAATGCCCTCCACAGAAATGCATATGTGTGTATATTTATATAAATTATATGTAGCAATTGAGAAAGATCTGGTCAAACAAAAGCTCATGGGAGAAGATGTTTCAATTGATCGTAAGCTCAATGTGAGCCAATGGTCAGATGCCTGCTGGAGAAAAGAAAAATCTTAATGAGACATTAAAACATAATGTTAAATAACATTAAGTACAGTAACACTTCTTAGTTTACTCACCTGTAAAAAGAAGAGAACTCTCCACCCACCAGCCAATACGAAAATCCGGTGGGTGCAGTTAAGGGAACCACACCCATCAGAGTGACAGAAGTTGGCATCTGTCCGGGAGAGCAATAGGTCAGTGGCAAAGGGAGAGGGTCTGTAACTTGAGTCACATGGAGAATGGGGCACGGCACCTGCTCGCTCACAGGCCAAGCAAGCCTTCAAATGTAAGACGCATCATGGTCCTGGAACGCCTGTGCCCCTGATCAGCTCCCAGGAATGTTGTTGAAAGGACTCTGCCTGGGAGGGGAGACTCCTCCACAGTGCCCCTCCCTGCTCGGGATTTTCTGGTTTGTGGTGGGAGCAAAACCACATCCATCTGCATGGTAGTGATTAGCTCACTTCATTTCCTTCCTGGAGAAGAATGTTCTCTAGAGAGCGTTTTGACACCCAACCAGGCTCCTCAGAGAAAATAAGATGCACTGACGTGCAGACAGGCTTGGTGACTCAAAGATGCAGTGTGGACTCAGTTCACTGCCCGCCTCCCATCCCGACCACCACCAACCATCTGGTTGGCCTGAGAAGCTAGGAATCAAGGACAGAGGGTCTGACAGGAAAATCGAAGCTGCTGGCAGGAGGCAGCGAGCACTATGGCAGACCTTCTGCTGCACCTCCAAGCATGCAGAGCCAGGGGGTCACTGGAGTTGCTCCTCAAACATGCATGGGCCTGGGCATCTCCCAGACCCACTGAACCCCACTTACTGAGGTCAGCAGCTTCTGAAACCGCCCCCAGTGATTCCCCACCTCCCAGTATTCACATCTTCCCTTTTTGTGTGGTGTGGACTGAGTGGCTCACTTGTAACAAATAGAATAGGCAAAGCTAATGGATGTCACTTCTGAGATTAGGTCATGAGAAGCCTGTGACTTCTCACTCGCTCACTCTGATGAAGCGGGGAGCTTGGGCAGCCTCTGGCCAATGGCGAGCAAGTAGCTGACTCCTGCCAACATGACATGACTGAGTTTAAAAATGAAGTCCTCCCTAGCTGAGCCCAAGGAGGTTGCAGCCATGGCTGACTGTCACCTTGATCGTAGCCTTGTGAGCCACCCTGAGCCAGAGGACCCAGCTGAGTCTTACTGGATTCCCACCTTCCTACAGAAACTGTGAGATATGAGTGTTCTAAGCCACGGCATGTGCTGTGCTGGGATAGGTGACCAACAGAAGCACTTTGTCCAGGAGCTGCCCTGAACACATTACCACCCACCCTTCAAGTCTCCCATCTCATCTCTCTCTATTATAAAGGACACAAATGTCTGTAAATGTAAATAGGCAATATTTAATAATATACACGACTTACACATAATTTATGTCATAGCTTTCTTCGTGCTCAGTTTTTATGCCCTGGCCCTTGGGAAGCCTTTGAGGGGCTCCTGGGCCAGGATGGGACAGTGAATCCACATTAGATCCCGTGCCCTGTGCCTCCCTGGGTCGTTCTGAGGCTGTGTCTTCTGGGCAAAGAGCATGGTGAGTTCAAAGCCCCCCAACCCCCGCCCCTCGGCCCCATCCCCATGTTTCTCCCTGGCAGGGGGATGGGTCTTTCCCTGAGCAAAGTCAGTGAAGGAACGAAGTCCAATCTGCTTGCCTTCTCTCCGGGGCAGGAGCTAGGTTTCCCAGGGGCCGGTTTTTTGTTTTCTCTAGAAGAATTGTGCATTAAGAAAGTGTATTTCCGAGGCCAGCCATGTGGAAGGGTCACCGTCTAACGAGCAAGGTTCCTAATCCCAGCCCCGTCACCCGCTAATGCGTAGATGGCCCAGAGAGCCCCTCTCCCTCTGGACTGTGGTCTCCTCCTGGTAAAATGAGGGGGCTGGGCCAAGTGAGGGCTCAGACCCTCCAATTAGTGCCCAGGAGCCTAAGGCAGGGAGGCACCTTCTGGCCATGGCAACTGGTCAGAGATGGGACAGTGCCCCTCAGAGGGCCAGGCCCCCGCCGCTCAGCCACCGCGCCCTCTCTGAGGAGCGCCCGCAGGGGCTGCTGAGCCACAGGGAGCTCTGGCAGATGCTGTCCAGCCTGCTCCTAATGGTGTCCTGCAGCTCCTCGTCACCCAGCAGGACCGCTGCTGCCAGGGCCAGCCAGAAGTACTCGGTGGCATCGTGGGCATCCTAACCCCATGGCATGGGGGCAAAGAAGGGACAGCATTAGTGACGTTTCCAGTAGAGGCAGAAAGGCAGTGCTGGGAGCCCTAGCTGTTGTGTGCCCGACATACTTTCTTTCCTGTCCCTTCTCCTGGATGGGGGTGCAGGGGGAGCCCCTCCCCTACTCCACTGCAGCCTGGGACTTCGCTAACCCCAGGACCCTCCTGCCCAGACACAGGGGTGGCACCTCACCCAGGGCCAGCCAATCATGAAACAGCATCCCCCTGGGCACAGCACTTCAGGGATGCGTAAGTGACTCAAGCTGACCTACCCCAGTCCCTCCCTGGGGCCTTGCAGTACAACCTAGCAGAGAAGTGGTCCCTTACCCTCTTAGATGTGGGCTCAAGCCTGCCAATAGTGGGAGGGAAAGGGGACCAAGGAACACAGCAAAGTGGAGACAGACAGCCAGAGATACAGAGAGATGGGGAAACGCATGATGGTGTGTGAGTCGTCGTCGTCGGCAGCCGTCCGTCTCGAGAGACGATGGTGTAGCTTCTTAAGAGTCTATCTGCACCGCCGAGAATGGCTGTGCAGTCCGACTCGGGAGTGACATGGTATCTGTCTCCTCCCGTGTTGAATCGACATCTTGTGATGACGCTGAAGCTACAGAGCCTGGGCAGGGTAATATGGAGGGTCTGCTGTTGCCCATGCAGCAGACCCCCCCTCTCTTCGCAGCTGAAGGGTCCAAGGGAAAGACGGAGTCGATACAGCTTGGGTTCAGGTGCGCCGCAGGAGTTGCCGGTGTTGACTACAACGTCAAACCGCCTTAGGGACTCCGGCTCCGGATTTTCTGTCGGGGTTTACTCCCTTAGCCTTTCCCCTGAAGAGGTATGCCGCAAGGCAGCGGAGGTTTTTTGGAGTCAGAGTTTTCCTTCTCTGATGTACCCTGACTGGAAGATCGAACCAGCGACACTTAGCTCGCAGGCCGACGCTCAATCCACTGAGCTAAACCAGCCAGGGCAAGGTGTGTGAGTACTAGCATGTAGCACTGAACTTCCCCATCATTTAAGCCAACAGATGGCCTTTTTTTTTTTTTTTTTTTTGAGTTCTTCCCCTGGCAATCCCAAGAGCCTTTAGTTCATACAATCCGATCACACACTCTCTCCCTGAACCACTTCCTGGGAGATGTGGAGAGAGAGGCAAGATGGCAGGGGACTCCTTCACTACCCAGTCATCCCTCCCTACGTGCCAGAGATGAGAACAGAGGCTTCTTGGGGGGAGACTCAAAAAGGGATGTCTGGTTTCCATTAACCCTCATAACTCAATAGTTAATTCAGGCCAGAAGCAACATCTGGCAAATAAGAGAAACACAGCAGAGTTGCCCTGAGGCTCCCCTGAGGTCCAAACACAGGAGCAACTCAGAAGCCCCAGTACGAAGAGATTAAGGCTTATGTTGAAGCAGGCAGGGGCCTCTGGCAGAGGGGAGCCAATGTCTGGGCACAAGATTTGAGGGCCTGGATTATACCAGAGAGTTTCAAATCACCAACACAGTTCTAGAAGTGGCTGGGGAAATAAGTTCTGGATTCAACTCTAGCAGAGCAAACGGGATAATCGAGCCTAAGACCTTCTAAGAACCTAGGCATGCTGACACTCAAAGACCCCACATCTCATTATCTCAAACATATTAACATACACCCAGACTTCCCCTAAAATAGGGTTCTATATAGCTTGATAATTGAGTTGCAATTTTCTAGTTTATCTATAACATCTAAGCATTTACCTCTAACAGTTAAGCATTCATTTTTATTTAATTCTTGAGCTTATAGTTCTTTTGATGGGGGTCTCATAGTGTATATTTTCATAGGCCATTGAGATGCTTTCGGGCATAGGCAATGTGCCCATAGTCCCTGATGGATAAAGCAAGGAGCTGGCACCTGTCCTCAGAGATGGGAGACCTCTTTGAGTTCTCCAGTGGGGCTGAGTGGAAAGAGCCGTTGGCTCCCCAGTGGAGTTGCTCCCCACCCTGTTTACCCTGTCAGATGAGACTCCCCATCTGGGCATCCTCAGCTCTGCCCTGAAGGCTCAGGGTCAGGGAGAAATATAGTTGCGTGGCAGCTCTCACTTGATCTTAGAAGCTTGGCTCTTACCTTCAGCTGGTAGAAGGTGAGGCTGCCCAGGCGATAATACAGCTTTGCATAGTACAGGGCCTCCTTGGGACTCTGCAGCCAGGCTGGACAGAGGGACAGTGTCTTCAGGTAGCAGTCCTCAGCCATCTCATACATGTGCAGGGCATAGTACACCGTGGCCAGACGGTGAAAGGCCACCAGCTCCTGCTTCTGATCTCCTAGGAATTGGAAGACTGAGAGAAACAGCCGGCAGCCAGCACCTCAGCTCATTTGTTCCCTCGTTCATACTGTACAATTTTTTGAAGGTCTGTTAGGCATCAAGGATTGTGCTTGGGACAAAAGGAACAAAGCAGAAGAGGTCCCTGCCCTCCTGAGGGTTCTTGTCTTAAATGATTCCACCAACAAAAGTAAAAGTCTGCCCGGGAAAAGTGCAGCAAATGGAAACACAGAGCTCCCTGAGAGTGGGCTGGTCAAGATTTTATGGGAGGATTCCTGAAGGAGACTTTCTCCCTATTACAGGTGTCATTTTAACTCAAGGTTCCGGGAATAATTATTTCTGAATTCCTGTGATGAGACATGGTGACCAGACCAGCTCAATGGAATAGCTGAGAATTCTCGACAATGAAATAACTTCATATAACAAATGTCTGCTGCACATAGAGACTCCCTCGGCAGAGCTTGGGGCCCCCACCAGCAGTGGCCAGCACCGATCCTCCACCAACCTGGACGCAGATAAGCTACAGAGGCCCAGTCACTTTTAACCCAAGCCGCAGAACCTTCATTCTCTTGAGTCTAGGTCCTGTTGTTTTGGTTTTTGGTGGCTGTGTTGTAACTCCTTTAATACCAAGTGACCTTTTAAAGAGGACAAGTCTTCCAATGATTTTTTAAAAAGCATTTGCAAGGTGGCTGTTTGATGCAATCTAAAAACATCACTTTTGAGCTTCAAAGGGCCAAAAGTCCAAATTAAAATAGAAAATCCAAGGGAGAAAAAAAGTCTCTGATATGGACAAACCCAGCCACAAGGAAGTGCATGAAAGGGTGGAGAGACCCCCGTTCAGCGGTCAGCTCGTCCAGGAAAGGATAAAGACTGTTCCTGGGGGGGTTGGGGGGGGTACTGCGGGAGGCAGGCTGGGGATCACTCAGAGGTTTGTGCAGTAAAGAAAAAGACAGGAAGAGGAGAGAGAGAGAGCGGGGCGCGCTCTGAAGTGCCTTGGGACACAACGAAGTCCAGCAGCATCCACATCTCATGCCCTTGAGTAAGCCCAGAAGCCCCTTCCAGAAACATCGCAGAAGACACCAGTTGTCTCTACCTCTGACCGAGGCTCCTCTAATCAAGTCTGCTTTCCCTCAAGCACCAGCATTCAGGAGGGCTTCTTTTTTTAATCTTTTTTATTCTGCCTTCTTTCTGTTTTAATGATTTGCATTGTTTCCCACTAACTTTCCTGGTAAACGCAAACTATTTCCGATAGGTAGTGAGTTAATTAATAAGAATCTGACCTTCATTTGCATTTCAATTCCATGGGGAAAATATGCATTTGACTAACTAACAATCAACCAATTAAAATTGTAGGGCATAGTCCTTTTGTGAGGGACATTGCCCGAGCTAGAATAAAATACCACTTGCCCTGTCCTCATGGAATAACCAAGGGTAATAGAATCATTACAGCAGCACAGGTAACAGTTATCAAGGACATATTATGTGCCAAACACTGTGCAGGAGATTTTAGATGGATACTCATTGGCCTCCATAACAACTGCACGAAATGGGTACTAGTTTTAATCCTCATTTGCCAGGCAAAAACTCAAGACTTACGCAGCTTGCTTAGTTAAGGTCTTCCTGTAGTTGGACCTAGAATTCGAACCCATGCAGTCTGAGTCCAGAGCCTGTGCTATCACTGCTTTGTTGTGTCTCCTTGGGGACTGTTTGCCCCTCCCATTCAGTACGGGACCACCTACCTGTGACTGTGCTGAGTCTGGCCGCCAGGGTGGCAGATTCCAAAGCCTTATCGTAGCCTTCCAGGCTGATCTGCAGCTCCGTCAGCTTGTTGAAAATCCGGAGCTCGGTTCTCACTGCCTTCATCCTCCTCGCTAAAGGAACAGCCCCAGCCTGAGAAGAGAGGCACGAGGAATCTTAGTCTCCCAAGAATCACCAGGATATACCATGCTCTAGGGCAGCGATGTTCAACCGGTGTGCCACAGGAACTTTTAAAGCATGCAACACCTGACTATTGCATCAGGGGCACCGACCTCTTTTCCCTTAGGCTGCCAGATTTTTAAAAATGACAACAGTGAACACAACCATAGCTGTCCAATGTCAGATCAGCAAAAAGTATAGAATATTTAATATAAATATTGCCGCAGAATTTTAGTCCTTAGTTTATGTGTGCCCTGCGATGACGAGGGTTGGAAATCACTGCTCTAGGAGGCTCACATTCTGCTGATGGGTTGGGGGATGGCAGAGACTAAAATCAGGGGAATCCGCCATGTTTCCACACATGGGTTTGCTCAGCTCACTCCTGTCATCCTTGCTCCTGGTCGCTCTCCCCAGACCTTCAAGGTGGAAGAACTGGAGGTCATTGGGCCTCCTAAGTTTGGGAAAACTGAGAGCAGGAAAGTTATTCGCCTCCGAGCCATGTGCTCCCTCAGCATGCACAGAGCACGTACGCAGGCCAGAGCGTGACAGTGCCCAATAAGTGGCCGTTTCTGTCATCTTCATTGGGATAGAATGGTAGGCAGGTCACGTCCATCTCTGAGCCTTAGTGTCCTCACCTATAGAACTGTGTATGACAATGAGCACCTCAATAGTCAGGGATGTGTTTCCTGTCCCATGCCTGCACATCGTGGGTGACTGATAAATATTTGATGACCGAATAATCAATTGAACAAGCAAATGAATGAATATCTGCATAAGTGAGATTTTAGGATCAGATAAGATAATGATATTTCCATCCTCAGTCACTGGTAAAAATTATGATTTTTGACACATCTGTTTAACATCTAGACATTTATTTAATTAGTATTATTTATTAAATCAACTCCCTTGTATTGTCTTGCCTCTTTCTTTGCAGTAATATCTGTGAAATCATGAGTCTGATGAGCTGGCGTTATACTTAATAAAAATATAGTAAAACAAAGTGTTCCTCCATGGACCAATCATCTCCCACCATGCCACCAGTGGCATAGGGAACATTCTGGTAAACACAGAGGTGTGCTATAAACTGTAGAGTACCATGCACCCAAGAGATGTAATTATTACAGTTTGTTCTCCCAGGAAGGATAAGTTATCAAGCCTGACAGGACAGAGTAAGTATATCAGCTCCTTCCCTGGGAGCCTGACAGATGGAGAGAGAGAAGGCATGTGGGCCCTGAGAGAGGAAGGTGTGGATGAAAAAGGAGCCACGTGCTAAACCCACAAGCTCAGGGGAGGCCAGCATGGCAGGTCCTACAAACTTAGAGACTGAACGTGACCACGTAGGACAGTCGGAACGTAAAAATTCTTCACTAAAATTGGGTCATGGCAGGTAGTGATGTCCTTGGCCTGTGGCTTCCTTGGTAAAGGTCAATCTTCATCCTAAGTGAGTCTATTGTCTTTTTGCATCTGAAGTAACATACCTTTGAAAGGTCAGTGTAACCCCCCTTTTCTGACCCCTCAGGGCACACTCCCAACCCAGGAGGCCACAGAACCCCTCACTGGTGTCTTGCTCCCCTCATACCATCTCCATGTGCTGTAAATGTTCACTGTTAACTACCCTGTGCCCACCAATGTAGAAGAAATGTGCATCTGTTTTGCTTTTCATCCAATCCCAGAGGTTTCCCTGCTTTGCCTTCTCCCACCCCCACCCCCCGCCCCTTAATCCACCACCAAAGGATTTCAGGTAACCCTCCTTACATCTCCCCCTTTGATTCTGATGTATAAAATAAGCTGCAAAACTGTCATTCTCTGGAACATTTCCTCAACCTGTTGAGATTTTGCTTCTCAGGAATTGTCATCAGTTTGGCTCAATAAACTCATAAAAATTGTCTCCAGGCTTGGACGTTTCTTACACTGACAAATGGAAGAAACAGAATTATCAGCAGAAGAGGGGAAGGAGGGTCCAGGCTGGAGTCGATGTGGCCCCAGCCACGTTCGTGCCAGGGCCTGGCTGGGCACGCTGCGCAGCCTAGGACTCACCCGGTAATACTCCATCGCAAGCTGCCTGTGGCGGGTTCCGTTGAAGAACACATCACCTGCTTCTTCATAGAGCTTCAGTGCCAGGGCGGGCTCCTCCGACTTCAGGGCTTTCTGGATGGCTGCCTGCATTGTAGAGATGACTGTCAACGCGAGAAGGACTTCAGAGGTCCATAAGACGAGCAGAAGTGAGATCCTGACCATCTAGTTTAACCCTCTGCTGAAGTCCCAGAATCCCGAATTGTCCTCCACCCTCACAGAGCTGGTAGGAACCCTCTGAGATTCCCTAGTCCAGCATTTCCTCATCATTGAAGGAGAGATTGCATTGGATGGCCCCAGAATAATTTTCAGCAGTACAAACCTTTTATGTTTTAATAGCTAAGTAATTATTTTAATGTGTTTTAAGAAAAAAAAATAATACATCAAAACCTGTGATTTCAGATAGTATTATTTAGTGTCAAAAGCTAAGTTGTTTTAAAGTTAAGTCAAAGAAAAATAAGTAGATAGTGATGTAAACAGTCCATGGATACAGCCACCTGTGTTCAGCCCGCCGGACTGCCCTGGCTTCCATCTTGTGCCCTGGGGGGGGTGGGGGGGTGGCAGCCCGGTGCTGACTTTCCCTCCAAGGGAGGACATCGCCTCTCTCTAGCTCCAGGTGGCCACTTCAGATGGTACCGCTGCCTCCCTGAACGGCCCAGGTCAGCAGATGAGCCCCGCAGGAGGCCTACCTGCAAGTACGGCTCCACCAGCTCGTCTTCCTGCAGGAGGTAGTGGAGCCGCCCAGCCCCGAGCCAGGCCTTGGCAGCCCTGTCTTCCTCCCCCAGGTCGATGAAGATACGCAGGCTCTCCTTGATGCAGGAGAGGGACCTCCTGAGGGACCTGAGGGACAGACAGGGACTCATAAGGTGTGAGGGCTCAAAAGGGCCTCCAAGTCCCTGAGCACAGGAAGAAACCGAGGCTCTGGGAGGGGACAACATTGTTGCAGGTCAAACAGGGAGGTCTGAGCATGATCTGAACCCCAGCTCTGCCTCAGCCAGCTGCATGACCTTGAGAAAATACAGGACTTCTCTGTGCCTTGGTTTCCCCATCTGTAGTATGAGGATATAATTGTACCCCCTCGGAGGACTGTTGTAAGAATTAAATGTAATAACAAAACTACAGTGCTTAGAACCATGCCTACCAAAGAGCAAGCAGCTGCTAATTATATAAATATTAGTAATCATTATCATTACTGACCCATGGTCCATCCATCCTTCTACTGCATTATAACATTTTTTTCATACACACCTAACACACAGTAGATGCTGAATGCCTGTTTACTGAATAAATGCACAAATGAAAGACCACAGTGGTGGCTAGGAATTATCAAAAACATTTTGATGTTTTAAAAAGAAGGATCAAAAAAGAGTAAAAGTTTTAAAAGGTTGGTGCTTAACCGAATACTCTTTAATTATCTGGAAAAGATGTCTTACATAGGCTACTCTTTGCCCATGACTGGGATTAAAAAAGAAATGAGGCATAAGTGATGGAGTGTTGCGCGGATTCGGAATTCTAGAACAAGAGGGAGCACTGGGCAGCATCTAGGTGGTAGTTCTCGACTCCAGCAGAACTGGAACAACCTGGAAGCCTTTTAAACATAACATCTGTCACAGGCAAACTCACCTCGATGTGCAGACATGCCGTGCTGAACTGGGACACTCAGGGAGTTGGCCCGGCACCAGCATTCTGTCAGAGTTCTCCATCAGTGAGTCCATTGTACAGCTTGGGCTGAGGCCTGTGGGCCTTGTCCAAGCCCCTGATTTTATAGAGGAAACAGGCCCAGAGGTGGGAAGTGACTGTACAAAGGTGCACAGCACATTAGGGGAAGACTCAAGGCCAGAACCCCCTTCTTCTGAGTCCCAGCCCAGAACTTGTCCCATAGCACCCACATTCCTCAAAGCCTGATGCACAGCCCACCTGATTCGGCATTACCTGGGGAGCTTATTAAAAACACAGATTCCCAGAACCACCTCAGATTGACTCAGTCAGAATCATCATGGTTGTGAGCCGGGCTTCTTAACTCTCAGTTGCTACAACTCTTTCTACCTTGGAGTGGTACCCTGAGATCACACATCGCTTGGTAAACAGTGCATCACACGGAATGCCTTCTGTTACTGCTGTGACCACAACTTTCACAGTGAATCCTCACGGGGAAGATCCAGAGCACCGCTGCAAATGCCGCCCCCCCCCCCAAACTCCACACCCCCTCCTAGGGGACAGGCTAGAGTCCTCTCTCCCTTAGTACCCATGTCCAGATGAACAGCAAACTCTGCCTATTAAGCCCACATGTCTTTCAGATGAGATTAGGCGCGTTCAGGGTGGTATGGCCATAGACCCCACATGTCTTTCAAATGTAACCCCACCTTCCCCACGTTTTGTTGCTACTGCCCTTCCTTCTACTCCAAATTTTATTCTTTTAACCTTCTTCACTTTCCAAATCTTACTTATCCCTCAAGGGCATCCTCGAATGCTCTGCTTCATGAAGTCTTCCCTGACCCTTAGTTGCTGGTGTTCCTCCCTTTCCCTCCAAAGCTAGGCTTGCAGAAGCCTGCCATCTCACCCATGACCACTTCCTACCTTTGCCTGCTGTGGCTCTGAGCTTTGGGAGAACGGAAATCCCTTGGGGGAAGTTCAGTTGAAGAAATGCATCCATTACATGAAAACCCACTTAATAAATTCCTCCTAGAAATCTGTGCCAAGAAAAAATCTGCTCCAACAGATATATTTGCTTATGTTCTTGTATCAGACAGTGAGACCGTGCAAGGCTTTCTCCTTTTACCTTGGCCACCAGGAAGCTTAGCGCTAACTTACGGTAATCACGCAGGTGCATGGGAACACCTGTCTTTCTATGTCTGTTAACTGGTCTTCTCTTTTTTCCTTGAGTGCTCTATAGAAGTGGATGGTTTATGCATGCTAAATAAATATGACCTCCTAACATGCTCTTCTTGATAAACTGAGCATTCCATAAAGAGGGAATGACCATACATTGCGGAGGTTTCCTCTGTCACCTAAGGTACTTCATGATCTTCCTCTAAGTGTCACTCATATTGATGGTAAAGAAGAAGAAATGAATGTTTATTTCCTCCCAATTATACATATGAGAATCTCAGATCTTAGAATTATAGAATGTTAGGATTAAACTGGATCAACTTCCAGAACAACAGAGTAAAGGCCTCCAAAAATCCACTCCCCCATAAAACCAATGAGAACAAACCCTGGCAAAAATTGTCACAATCAATTTTCTCAGAACTTTGGAAGTGAACCAAAGGCCTGCAACAATTTGAGGAGAGTTTATTCAAGAAAAACAGCTGAATCTTGTTAAAAACAGTGAGTTTTGTTACTTTTTAACTTGCTCTGGAGGCACCTCCTCTCTGCAGCTCTGCGGCAGCCTTAAGAACCAAACACTTCACAACAAGAAAACCAGCAGCCTAGCAGGCACTGGAAGGGACGCCGTGAGTTTGGAATTCCCCAACAACCACCCCCAGGTAACTATCACTATTTGACATGGTTGGAAGTTCCCTGAAAGCCTCCCCTCACAGGGCTTGTTTTCATTTAACCTGACTCAGAACTCACTCTGTGTAGAGTACCCTTTCCCTGGGGTGTCTGTCCAAAAGATCAGTAGCAATTGTGTAACATTGCTGCTGCCTGAGGTGATGAAAACATTTGGAGCAATGAACATTTAGTCAATTGATTTTAAACAAGAGTGTCAAAAAACAGTCAATGTGGAAAAATAACTTTTCAACATGTGGTGCTTGGATAACTTGTATTCATGCAAAAGAATGAAACTGGATCCCTACCTCACACCATATACAAAAATTCACTCAAAATGGCTGATTGACTTAAATGTAAGAGCTGAAACGAGTAGATTACTGCATTAAATAACTACAGTAGTCCCCCTTATCCACAAAGGATATGTTCCAGGACGCCCAAAGAATCCCTGAAACTGTGGATAGTACCGAACCCTATATATATGTACTGTTTCTTGCTATACATACATGACTTCTCACTTAAAGGGAGCATGTATGGCTTCTCTTTAGCATATTCAGATTGCCAGCATCACTACTTTTGTCTTTTGGGCCATTATTAAGTAAAATAAGGATTACTTGGATGTAAGCACTGTGATACCTCTACAGTCCATCTGATAAACAAGAGGACTACTAAATGACTCTAGGCAGGTAATATATATAGCATGGGTACACTGGTCAAAGAATGATTCAAGTCCCAGGAAGGTTGGAGGGAGACAAAGTGAGATGTCATGCAATTTAAAACTTAAGAATTGTTCATTTCTGGAATTTTTTCATTTAATATTTTTGAACCACAGTTGATTACAGGTAATTGAAACTGCAGAAAGCAAAACCACAGATAATGGGAGACTCTGTAATTAAGTACTTGGCCGACCCACACAAATATGTATTGTATGTTTTTGTTGCACCACGTTCCATGCTAGACATGATGTCTGTCCTCATGCAGCTTATGTCACTACATCCTGACCTTCTGAACCTACTGCAGAGTCTTTCAAAACCCCAAAAACTTAGGTTTATGATCTAAAAGGTCCCCTAAGAAAGCCCCAGAATCTGTCCCCAGAATTCAAGATGCTTTGAATGCTGCAGGAATTCTGGTACTAAGGGGGCTATTGCCAGTGTCACAATGGCATAGCTGGCTGGTCCTCGACCCAACATTTTAGAACTGGAAGGCACCTCATTCAATTTCACTTTATAAATAGGGTAACCACGAGGAGAAATGACTTGTTTAAGGGCATGGCATTAGCTCATGGCAGGATCAGACTTCCTGAGTCCTACTCCAGTGTTGGCTGCTCTCTCCCAGCTCTGGCTTCCGTCTTCCTCCACTCACTTCTTGGACCAACTTCTGCCCCACTTACCTCCCCTCTATCACTCCCATCACCTCAGAAGCACGGGGATCCTCCCCCCTGGTTTAAATAAGGCCTCCACAGTCTGTGCTGACAGCATCCAGGGCTTTCTCACTGGCTTCCTCCTAAGGATTTCAATGGTTCCTGACAACTGGAGGTGAACAGAGGGTGGCAGTGGGGTAGGTGAAGCCTGGGAGAGGCGACTAATCTGAGACTGAGCTTGTACACAGTAAGAGGTGGCAATAAACCTGACACGGGCTTGCCACCCTTGCTCCAGTCCCTTAAAATCCACCTTTCCCAAAGCTCATTCCTAGGATGTCGCACCATGAACATGACTGTTTTGTCTCTAAGGTCAACCCAAGCCTGACTTCTGGATCTGCTCCACTCATGCTAGCTCCTAGGGTGTCCTGGAATGGAAGCAAGGACAGCATTGGGGCCAGGCCTCCTGTCCTCTCACATGCTGCAAGGATCAAAAGCTCTCTTCCTGGAACTGAGAGCATAGACACTTGGAGATTTTCAGGATACCCGATTCTTGTAAGAGAGGGAAAGGGTGAGGGGAGGACAGACAGAGAGATAGATCATGATCTGATTATTCCTAATCCAATTGTCCGGGTGTCTAGGGTTACCAGATTACCATGTTGCCTAGAAAAGCAAAATTATAATTTAATTAGCTTCTCCTCAACCACCTCTTTCTGCTCAACACTAGTAATTATCTGTGCTCTATTTCAGAAGTCATTCATAATTATGAATTCAATGCTACGTGCTAATCTGTTGCAAAATGAAATTGAACATCTTGGAAACCATGTAGAATTTAATAGAATGAATTAAGGCTTGTTAGACGGCAGAGCTGCAGGCCACAGGCCACCAACAAATGAGATCAAGCTGATTAGACTGGTGAGGAGGCAGCAGGGAGAGGAAAACCAGCAGCAGGTGGTCAGATGCTTTGAGAATAATTTAAATACCAAAGGGTTAAAAGAAACCTTTGGTTAGAACAGGTTTTGGTATATTTTTGTAAAAATGAGCCTTTTTAAAGAGATTGCTGAAAAGCCAATCATAAAACAAAGGATGTTTGATTGTACTCAACACAATTAAGCTAAACAGTCAGCATTTCTTTTGTTGTTTATTCCAAGATTTAGTGCATAAGTGAAATAAACTTAATTTTGTAATTTCCAGTTTCATGTTAAAGGAAAAGGCCCAAACAAACTTTCTTTACCGTGAATTTTTTTTTCCCTAATACCAATTGTCTTAAGGTAAGGAAGACCTAGAGGTCCCACCATCCTGGGTATAACTGCCGCCTCTCTGAATTATACATCCTCAGCCATGGTCGCATGATGGGTTGTTATGGAAACACACAAGTAACAGTAACATAGGCACTATTACTGGGCCCTTTCTATGTATCAGGCACTGTTCCAAGTGTTCCATGTTCATTAACTCATTCTTCACAAAAATACTGTAGGGTAGAGGCCATCATTATCCTCCCTTGACTGATGAGGACACCGAGGCATGGAGAAATTAAATAACTTGTCCAAAGCCACACAGCTAAGAATAATGGATGGCAGTGGCCTTGCCCTGTGCAGTAGCTGCAAAGCCTGTGGTCTCACCCTTGACGCCATAAACACAAAAAGGCATTTGGACTTGACTTCCTGAGAGAAAGACCAGTGTTTCTACTTAGGGAAGGTAAGATGTTTCTAGCACTGTCCCTAAGCCCAGGCTTACCTGGCCGTGTTCAGGTTCCGATAGAGCTGCCCGAGGGACTCTAGCAGCTGCCCCTCCATCTCCCGGTCCCTGAGTTGCTGAGCCAGCATCAGCCAGTGCTCGTGGTAGGTGATGCATGCCCCGGCGTGTGGGGACACAGAGCTGTAGAAATGGCAGAGGGATTTGGTGACCTGAAGCTGACCTGAACATAAAGCAGGGACATGAATGAGATGACCTGAGATAGGACAGGGCAAAAACATGCTCTAACACTTTTCTCCAGAGCTCCCCAGCAGCAGAGACATACTCACTCTTTAGGTGACGATGCCTTAAGCCAAACAGCAATGCCATTTCATAACAAAGGCGGCCACTGGCCAGCTGGCGTCCATACACCAGGACTTGGGCAAACCAGAGAAGCACCTGTACTAATTCCATGTCTGTCTCCACACTGGCCTGGAGTTTACAATAGAGTTGGATGGCCTGAAGCATATAGTCTCTGGCTGGCTGTTGAGCCCAGGACTTAAGGGACAGGTGGCCAAGATTGGCCAAAGTCACTGCCTGGTTACGCACATTGCCCACCTCCCGGGCTCTGTTTAAGGCCCGGAGATAGCTCTTGGCTGCCCTTTTCATCAGGCCTTCACCTTGCAGTGCAAGTCCCAGAAAGTTATGGACCACCCCCTTTTGGGTAATATTCTCTGTCTCCTTCAGGGAGTGTAAGAGTGGATAGAGGATGTCCAAAGCCTTCTTTGCCTGGCTGGCTAAGAGATAGGCCCATGCCAGGCAGAGGGAAGACTCAAAGGCTTCCTGCTCTCCCAGAAGCTGCCCCAGCATCAAGGCTTGGCTCAGGTAGTAGATGGCCCCGTCAGGAGACCTGTGCTGGAGGTACACTTTGGACAGGATAAGACACAGGGCCCTCTGGGTGCACCGATTGGCCTGCTCCTCACAGGTGGCCAATGCCTGCCTGAGGGCCGGACAGGCCAGGGTGGGAACTTCATTCCAGCTTGGGGAGGGAACACCACGGAGCTTGGTGGCATTCTGGAGGACCAGGTGGACCTGCCAAATAGGAAGAGACATCCCTTGGGCACTCTGGGGAAAATGTTGCTGGACAGAGGCCACTGCAAGGTGTGGAAGATATTTCTTATCATACAGAAAACTCAGGAGGGTAGCCACAGCCCCCGAGGCAGGGGGCTGTCCAGAGAGAAGCTGCAGCCTCTCAGCGAAGGGCAGCACCTCCTCATGGCGGCCAAGGCTCAGGAGCAATCGGATGGCCAGGAAGCAGGCCCTGGCCTCCAGGGGGCAGCTCTCCGATGCAATGGCCCGGCGCAGCACGTAGGCCACCACATCGAGCTCGTTCTTGGCACTGGTCTCATGGTCAGGTAGGCAGGCCAACAGGGCACCTGCCTTTTCCAGCAGGGCCGAGCCTTTATGCCTCAGCCGCTGCCTCAGGTAGATGGCCGCCAAATTGATGTACAGAGCAGCCACCAAGGACAGGTCCTCAAACGCCCCATTGAGAATGCGGATGGCCTCCTCAAAGTACACCCTGGCCTGAGAGAGCTTGACCTTCCTGATGCTCAGCCGGCCCAGGAGGAAGCAGAGCCGGGCATGGGCCCAGGTCATGTGGCTCCGCTTGGCCCACTTCCTCGAGGCCTCCAGGTAGACCACCAGCTCGTCCTCCTCGGAGAAGCTATAGAAGGAGGACGTGAGGAAAGAGAAGGAGAAGTCATACAGGCTCTTGAAGTGGTCGGTGTAACCTTCGTGATCCAGGAAAGCCAATATGGGGGCGAAGTTCTCAGCTTCCTCCTCCTCCTGACCCGTGTTTAGGTCCATTAGCAGTTCTGGGTCATCAAGGTCATCTGGCTCCGGCAGGTGATAACTGTCTGAGGCGGCTGAGAGGAGCTCCTCCTCCAGGCTGGAGTCCTCGGAGCTGCTGGACTGTCTGGAGCCCATGGCCCGATGCTCCTCCCGGGCTCCACCAGGCCGGGCCTCCTTGAAGCCTTCGGGCTGGGATGCTGTAAGGGACAGGCAGAGTTGAGGGACCCTAAGCACCTGCGACTATAGTGGCTGGCCCTTGGCAAGAGGACAGGATGCTGTCCTGAAGGCCTGGAGGTCAGGTTCAGCATGATCGCTACTCACCGCTCCGATCATTTGGAAGATTCTGGATGGATTCAAAGCCACCTGAATAGAGATGAAGGACAGACCTGTGTTAGGTCATCACGGACCACCACGCCTATGCCCATGCCCTCAGGCATATCCCAGACCAGTGGCCACTTAGGAGACTTTGTGTTTACATTTCAGACCATCAGTCGTCTTTAAGGAACTGGGAAGAATTCTCCCCTTTATCATCCATTTAGAGTCGCTGGAACCTGAAGATTATCTTACTTAATCCACTCACTTTACAGTTGGGAACTGAGGTAGAAATGAGACCCAGAGTTGGAAGAGAAAAGCTGAAAACATGAGCTCTGTGCCAAGAGGTGTGGGGATGGGGAGATGATAAACTCTGAAGCTCCAAACCTCGCAGCAGTTTTACGACAGAGCCACACACGGAACTCCAAGTGCAGTGCACTCCGTGGCACCTGGCGCTGCCTCCCGTTCCCTGTGTCCAAGATCCCTCCTTCTTCCTTCCTCTTCCATTCATCCCATCCACTCAACAGACCCGATCTACTGTGTACAACGTGCCCGAGGTGATCAGATGTGAGTAACCGGTAAAGAAAGCAAAGGTGCAAGGGGGTCGGCGCTTAGTTCTCTGAAGTAACTCAGTGGGATGAGGTAGGTGAAGGGACAACCTTGAGCCCAGTTTTAGTGACTTCGAGTTGGCAGCACTTGCAGGAGCTCTAGGCGGAGAACGAAACAGAACTGGCAGGAGAAATGTCAGCGGTGGGGGTCAGTGAAGGAGACTGAGAAGACGCGGACCACCGAGAGCATGAACAGTTCATGAGCTACAAAAAGGCACTCCCTCTAGAGGAGGAATTACAGAGGGGTGCTTCTTCCCTGGGGCGCAGGCCTTGAGGGCACTGGGTTCCCCCAAGAGGATGCTCCCTCTGCCAGTAGCCCTGGTGCCAGGGCAGCCGGCTCAGCCACGAGGCGCAGCTCTGGGACCGGCTGGGCTGCTCTCCTGGTCTTGAGATAAGAGGCAATGGGCTGCCTGGAACCTGCTCCTGGATCTCTCCCAACCACGGCATCAAACCGGTTAGACAGATATTTTAGATCCAAGTCTGTGGCCCACCCCTGCCCCATGACACGCCCCAAGAAGCCCTTGATTTTCAGGTCCCAGATCCCACCTGCCAGACAGCACCCATAGTTTCAGATCCGAACTCAGTGTGACCCGCCAGGGCTGGTGCTGTTATCTGGGCCAGGGGCTCCTCACAAATGCTCCTTGTGCTGGAGAAAGACTCCAGCTCCCACCTCTGCTCCCAGGGGCTGACCAGAGGGTCCCTCCTGCAGAATTTCTGGCTGTACGCATGAAACATGCCCCAACTAACCTTGCCACATGAAAGTGGACACATTACCACCATTGCTGAAGAGATGAGAGAAACAAGAACCCTTCCTCAAACTGCTGTGTCAAAAGGAGAACGTCCTTTCTGACACAGAGAGATGTAAAAGAAGGGAGTGTCATTCTCTCGCTCAGTCAATCATCCTGACGCTGCTGAAAACTGTGCCAGGCACTGAGGCCCCTCACGCACCCGAGTCTAATGTACCCAATCATCCATTGTCATTTGTGTCTGGGCTGGTGTGTGAAAGCAGGGATCGTGCTGACTAGAAAATGGGGGAGGGCAGTTCTTATCCAGGCTCAGGAGGCACTAATTCACTGGGGCCTCAGTTTCCCAATCTGTGAAATGGGAGAAGTCATCTTTTCAGGTTCTTCCAGCTGGAACATTCTATGCCCCCACCTTACTACTTCAGTCCTAGAAGGAGGGACCACAGGCACAACTCAGGAAGTTTTTCTTATCCAGGACTAGAATGGAAGGCTCAACAGGGCTTACCTCCAAAGCAATAGTTGAGCTGATCCCAACATATCTCACAGTTCCTAGGCAACAAGTCCCACCCAAACCCAGAACTGTCTGAAATCTAAAGTAAAAGTGCTGCTAATCAAATACAACCAAGGTCATCACTAAATAGCAGCCACAGCCCCAAACTCATGGATGGGTTAGAATTTAAAGATATTCTATTCCTGCCCTGGCTGGTGTGGCTCAGTGGCTTGAGCCACTGTGAACTGAGATGTCACTGGTTCAATTCCCAGTCAGGGCACATGTCCGGGTTGCAGGCCAGCTCCCCTGCTGGGGGTGCACAAGAGGCAACCAATCAATGTTTTCTCTCTCACATGGATGTTTCTCTTTCTGTCTTTCTCCCTCCCTTCCCCTCTCTAAAAAAAAAAAGTACAATCTTTAAAAATTAAAAAAAAACAAAAGATATTCTATTCCTGGTTAAACACACTCTCTTAATCTTGAGGAGCCTGGGCTTTCCAGGGGGGTTGCGGAACAAGCACTCACTAAGCCGGTAGACAGACGTGATGTCGGTGTGAGCCAGCGTGTGGAGGAAGCTGGCACTCTCAGCTGTGCTGTCACTCCCTGAGAGCCCCAGAGAGCGTCTTTCCTCATCACTGAAGAAGGCACAGTTCTTGCTTCTGCATTGAGGCAAAAGAAGGGGACACAGATCAGTGCAAGTTTCCAGATACAACCCCTTCTCCCTCTAATTGAGGAGGTGGTGAAGGATATAGAGAAGCCATCCACCCATATGCCCATTATAATGTGTTTATTTACAGTGTCAAGGAGGAGAGCCATTAGCATGTCTTCCATGGAGAACTGAGCTATGTGTTACTGAATAGTACAAAGTAGGGGTGAACACACCCCTCCAGTTAAAACTCTATCCCCCAAGAAAAGCAAATCCCCTTCTCTGAACTTCTACATATTCTCTGAGACCACGTGGTGCCTCTTCTTACTGGGAGAAATAGGAACTGGCTGCCCTAAATGTAAGGGTTGGAAATGGATCATTAAAAGAAGTTTCTTTGTTAGGCTATTGCCAGAAGACACTAGGGATAGGTGACACAGTCCAGAGGAACGGTGAAGGAAGTGTGACTGTGCTCACAAGGGACCTTTCACAACTGCTGACATCGGATTCCATGGCATGAACAACAGAGTTATGTAGCACCAGGAGAGAAATAAAATGCTAAGGATCAGAAGTGGGTAAGGAGACGACCACGGGGCTGGAAGAAATAATTATAAATAATAAGGATCTTTATATTCACTCTGTTTTATAAACTGTTAAAACGAACTTGCTCACTAGAGATTTGCCTTACACTCAAAGAATTTGAAAACTAGAGGTGCCTTAGAAAGTGTTCAATCCAGTATCTATCAGAACAATTTTTAAGATCTCTTTTGCTTAAAAGTTGTTTTTAAACAAAAATAACTTGGAATCCCAAGAGTTAACAACAGCTACTACTTTGGGGGGGAATTATTACCAATTGGACACTGTTATGTCATTTAATACACACAATTGCCCTATGATGCACCTACCCTTTCTCCCCATATCTCAGATAAATAGTTTAAGAGCCAATGATAAGAGAACTAGCAGCTCATATGAATTGCTCAAGGTCACACCACGAATTAGTGGCAGAATTGGTACTAAAGCTGTGTCCTGACATCTGGCCCAGGGTTTTTCCCACAACACTTACTGAACCCCCGTGTCCTTGGCCTGACCTCCCAGTCTCCACAAGACCTTCCCTCCTTCACAGAGCACGTAACTGAAACCTACAACTCAACTCATTTGAGATAAAAAGAGTCACACAAGCCCAAATTTCTGTACGACGCTTAGACTTTACAAAGCATTCCTGAATTTACCACTTCATTTACTCTTTGTAACAACCCCATGATGTAGATGCTTTTATCCATATTTGGAAAAAAAGCTATCTACCTGCCAAGAAATGGCTATGAGACCAGCAGCAAATTTCCCATCAGCAGAAACAGATGCCTCAGGAAAAGGAATTATAAAGAAGACACAGCTAAACAATAAAAAGAATAAAAGATGGGATGCAAGGAAGTTTTTTTTTTAATATTTAATACTATGAAATAGCAGCTTTTCACCGATATTCCTTTTTCTGATTTTGAGTGCTCTAATTTTTCAATCTTGCTTATTTTTAAATTTAGGCATCTAAGTACATAAGTTTCCTTTAAGTAACACTATTAAAATGAACTGTATCTACTACAGTGGGAATAAATGCTAAATTTACAAAGTCAATTGAGAAAAGGCCAGCTGCAGAAAAAAAATTATGTCAACTTTTAAATATACAGAACCATCTTATTTTTTGGTTATGAACAAATACCTATTTTTAAAATGCATCATAATAATGACCGGAAACATACATAATACCTTCCCATTGGGTTTGCCTCTGGGGTGGGGATCAGGATCTGCATGCGAGTGGGAGGGGGAGAGCGGCACCTTCAGTTACATCTAAAGACATTTTGCCTTTGACACACACACAGATCAATCATTGGTAAAAGGAAGAGTGTGAAGTGCTGTCTTTCTCAAAAGCCTTGAGACCCCTGAAGTCACTCTCGCTGAATGCAAGGACAGAATGCCTGTCACAAGTCATAAGAGCTTGTCTTCGAGCTGCTGCGGCTGTAGAACTAGGGAGCTGATGTTGAATCTGCGCTCTAAAAAAGGAAACCCACAAATTTGCTCCTGGGAACAAGCAGGACCTTTCCCCATGGGTCAGAGACTCAGAGTAAACGAGTCGGGAAACAGCTTCTGAAAAATTTCACTCTCAATATACCACAAATTTAGTTGTGAATTAATTAATCAATTAATCCGCACATACAGACATGCATGCATACACTCTAAGGAATAGTAATATCCCAGACCTGGGGCAGGGGTGGAGGGTGGGGGTGGGGCTGTGGGAAGAGGATGGAGACTTCAGCAAATGCGGGACCATCTTCAGAAACCTGTGACCAAACATGGACTAAAGTGACACCCAGTGGCCAACCAGCAGCATAGCGCACAGGAATGATCCCCAGGACCTCACATCCTGGCTGCCGCTTGTGTCCAGGATGTTCGTGGGGTTTTCGTGACCGCTGGGCCTCAGGGTGTCTGTAACCTAGAAAGTGCTTTGTGGGGAAGCAATGAGGCAGTTCCCCTCTCCACCCCTTCCACCACCTCTCCCTGTCTCCTTGCTCCCTTTTGCCTTCCCTGCCGAGTGTGCAATCTCTCGGGTCACACAGGTGACCAGGTGTAGGACAGAGATGATGCTGTGGAAATAAAAAGGTTCTCTTGTCACCACTGTGATACAGGGGCTGATGTTCTTCAAGGAGAGGGTGTATCCCCTACAACTCAGCAACTAAAATGAGATAAATTTAGTGGTACTGAGTTCTTGTCATTTGGGGTAAGGTATGAGGTGAAATCCAAATATAATTTATGAAATCTGACATCTGCCCACAATATCCTATTAAAACTGTCTCTCAAAGGTTACCACCCACATCAGTAACAGCAGTAATAAGCGCTAATACATATTTATCACACACACACACACACACACACACTGTGTCAGGCACTATCCTAAGTGCTTCACATGTATTAGCTCCTTTCAGCTCATGACAGCCTTATGGGAATATATAAATGCTGTAAGCATGTTACAGATGACAACACGGAGGCATGGAGAGACAAATGAACGTACCCAAAGTCACAGCTGGTAAGCTGATGGGGACACAGGAGGTATTCACAAGACCATCAATATCTTTCTGGAAGTTTGGCTTTGAAACTCTTAATCCTTAAGCTACGCTGCCTCCCATGGCCAGTGGCCTCCAGGTGACGAGCCCCAAAGGCTTTCGACAGTGTAAAGCATACCCCACCCCTCTGTGGCTTGTCCTTCCCTCTCGGTGGGCTCCTCAGTCTCCTTTGCTACTTCCCTCTGCTCTGTGAAGCGTTCTTCCCCACTACAGCTCTGTTCTCTTGATTCTTTCTCCCTTTCTCCAGGATTCATTGCAGCCCCCATTGGATTTAATGCCAGGATTCTGGGGCTTCAGACCCTGAGTCTAACCCTCTCCCTCTTGGCTCCTCACTGCCCCCCATGGTCTCACCTTGGCTGCCCCCTCCCTGAGCTTTCATAACCATCTTGGCCCAGGCCCCGCCCAGACCATTGCGACAGAACCTCTGAGATCGAACACAGTTGGTCCTTAGCCGTGGCCTCTCCTCCCCCAGTGCCGTTGGCCTCAGCCTTCTCACTGGTCTCCTGCTACAGGTCCTCCCTTGCCCACGCATGCCTCACCCAAAGCCAAGGTCAGCTTCCTAGAGAGAAGTTCCAGTCCCGTTGTTATGTCACCTTGCTCGGACACTTGGCAGCTCCCCGTTCTGCCAGGTGAAGGACAGCCCTCGGCACACGCATTTTTGTTTTGCAGGTTTGTAACCTGCCTCCCAAAGGACGTGAGTTGTCCTCAACACCCGCTCCGTTCCCCATGGAATGTCTTACATCATGCAGACTTGAACGCAAATGTCACCTTGTTCACGAAAGATGTCTTGATACCCTTTTCCTCCTTACAAACTCCATCACACTGTGTACCCCTCCAGGAGCGCAGGGAGTGATCATTCTTGTTTAGAGTTCCTTGGGCTCCCACATTTCTGTGAAGGAAGAATGACCTTCCATCTCCTCTCCCTGCAAAAGGCAGGGCTTCGAGAGAGCTCTGCCCTGGTCCTGTCTCCTCACTGGCTCTTCCCCACAGGAGAAGGGATTCCCATCAGGGTGTTCAGAGTCTGAGACACTATATGGGTCACATTTTCCTGGTGTGGAGGTCTCAAATGTCTCAGTGTTGGCAGCCAACTCTGCGTCCCCACTCGTTCTCCCCAGGCCCAGGCTTCCTACTGTTCCCTAGCCCCGTGCAGAAAGCCCAGCCCAGAGAGAGCGGGGCAGTGCTCGTGAGTTCTGTCCCCCTGTGACACAGTGATGGAGCAGGCTGGCCATCTGCGCCTCAGAAGCAGCGCTGCTGGACTCAGGGCAGAAAAGAAAGAAAGATGCACTCTACCATCCTGGCCAACTCTGCCAGGATGAACAACAACACATGAAGTTTTCAGCCAACAGACCTGCATGGGTGGGACTCTCCGTTGACTAAGCTGAAATCTATCGGCCTTCATGTGTGCACCTCTCTTGATGGAGCCTCTTGATCAGACTGGATGAGTGGCAGAGTACAAGGGCTCACCCCCTTCCTGGGTGCCCAACAGTGGCCTTTGTCCTGGCATTGCACAGAGGAAGCCTCAGTGGCCATCTGTTGAAAGGACCCGAACTGACTTTCCCTGATCACTCAGCCTGTCCTTCCTGTCATTCCTGTGTTGGCCTTGCTGGTCAGAATGTGTCCTCTGGCTCCATGTTCCCAGGGAACCTGAAGTTCATCTGCAAACCCACTCAGAATGGGGTGGGACTCCTGAGGGAGGTGGCCCAGCCCCAGGACAAATGCGAGGGTCTCTGTCATACTCACATTGGGGAATAAGAATCAGGATCTATGTTCCTGGTGGGGACAAAGCCCACTTCTCCTGAGCACGTCGACTTCCCAATGAACCACTGAAGCCCGGGTATAATGAAGCCGATGATCTCGATGATCTCTCCCTGGCGGAAGTTCAGTTCATCCGGTTCTTCCCTCTCATAGTCCTTCCAGGCCTTGCATTTTCCTCTGCCTGTGGGGAGCACAGAGGTCCACTGAGTCAGGCAGAAGCAGCAGAGCTTCCCACTAGCTTTCACCGTAGTGTGAAGTGACAGGCCCTACCCTTTAGAATTTCAAGGACCAGTCATTTCTGCCCTCCCCAAAAAGAAAATTACAAGAATGATATAGGGTGGTTGGCTTTTCATTTTGCCAAACTAGGACATTCAATACAAAGAACTACCAACCATTTTCACCATCATTTCATAAAAGGAAGGGTGTTTGAACACATGTGGGAAAGATGATCTCAGAATACTGGAGCAACCCTAAATCTGAATAAAGTTAGCACACGTAACACTGGAAAGCTCACTGCATTATCCCACTCGGGCTGATTGGCCATTATCATGTAAACACTTCATCGTTACTGGCACAAATCCACAGACCAGGGTGAGGACCACTGCAGGATTTCTTTATTTCCTTCCAGTCCCTTCGGCTACTACGACCCTCAGTCTCCCCCACTGTGAAATGGGAATAACTGTCTCTTATAATCTTAGGAAGAGTCACGTGACTGCTACCTAGTCAATCCTCAATAAATGTTAGCCTCATAGCGCCGATGAACAGAAAACTGCTGTGACCCAAAGGGATCTTGAAGTCTCCCCTTCACACTGTGGCCACTACCTAGCCTGATAAATTGCCTAGCTGGGATCTAGCAATGGCATATTTATGAGCATTGTACTGCAATTTACAAGGCACATTTATGTCCGTTTTCTCGCATTTCCCCAGAAGCCCCAAAGGGTTGGTAGAGGAACTCTCAGTATCCTCTTTGTATAGATTAGAAAGTGGGAGGCACAGAGAGGGTATGTGATTTGTCCCAGGAACTATGTGTGACAAAGCTGGGCCTCTCTGCTGCTGGTGAATCTTCTATCTACTAGTTCTCCTCTGATTGAGATAATGATTTTCTATGTGCCTTGGTTTCCATATTTGCTTTCGCTCCTCTGCTAAAGCTACCGGCTTTTTTTTTCTGACACTTTTGGTCAAGTTTCCATTGACCGTGTCTTCAGGATCAGAAATTCCCACCCCTTTGAGGGCTAATAAAATCTACAGTGTGAGAAAGATGTACTAAGTGATTTACAGAGGTCATTTAGTTCTCAGGACAACATTGGAAGTCAGTTTTATGGTACAACTTACTAACGAGGAAGCTGAGGCACAGCGAGGCCACTAGTTGGCTGAGCTCACACTGCTTTTAAGTTGTGGAGTCAGAATTTGAACCAGAACAGACTTCATAGCCCCATGTTCCCAACTACCAGGCTCAGATAGCTGAAAATCCCATTTATAGCCAATCATTGATTAGATTTAATATCTGGTTCCCATAATCCCCGCTATTTCTTTTTTTTCTTAAGTATTATTAGGGCTTAGAACTTACAAAATTTCATCTAAGGATGAAAGTGAAAAGAATGTATATTCTAGATAACTAGAAGACATTCAAGTTTATTATCCACTAGATACATCTACACTTATAATTATATGTGTATATGTGTACACACACAGAGACACATGCATACATACAGATACAGACTGCTTAACATATATGTGCATGTATATGTGTGTGTTTCATTCATTTATCCAAAGAAATATTTTCTAGGTACTCACTACATGCCAGGCATTCTTACTCTTCCCAAATTCAAGATGAATTTCACAAAACTCTAAGAGAAATTAAAATCTTTTTGACCAGAAATTGAAAATAGGCAGCCTGCTCTTCCCCCATAGGTCTTTAAACTCCTGCAGTCCCTCCCCTTCCCTAACATCCTGCATCCGGGCACTCCTGCATGTGTGTGCCCTGCCTGCACCTGCAGCATCTCTCTCCACAGCCCTGGAAACCCACATGGTCAGTGACTAGCTTCCCCAAAGCCAGTCAGTAGCTGGGGTGAGACAGGAATTCACAGCAACTGACTCCAAACCTGCAGACAAAATTAGGAGGCAGGACAATATTATCTCCCTAACAACACTATCTTCAATTTAGCCATACCAATCTGATAGGAGCCTGTCCAATCCCTCTTTCTGGAAAGGCCACAGCTTCCTGGATAATTCTTTAGGAACCATCTGTCAATGGAAACAGAGGGTTTGCGAACACAGATTTCAAAAACTTAGAACAGTGAGCAAAACAGTCCATTAAAATCACAATGATGGTGACGATGGTAAGTGCTATTGCCAGGCCTTAGGACAATGCCGCAGGCATTTACCGAGAGCTGGCTCCTTATCGGACACTGGGAAAGGAGCGGAGGTCAGCCCGCCTGGCCTGTTGGCTGGCTCTGCAATTAATCTGTCAGTTAAATCACTAACAAAGGATCCCTTTCCATTCTCACTGTCAGATTGTCTGCTGCGGCCACACACAGTCCATGACTGGGTAACGTTTATTGTCACGATGTATGTTGTGAGTTTACAGTATCTCCCAGTAAGGATTCTCACATTTTAGTGTAAAAAATATCCCATTATGTTTAAGGGGAGCTTATGTAAAATGCAGGTTCCCGGATCCAACCCCAGAAGAGTCTGAGGGCCAGAGGGTCTGAATTTGTCGTACAATCCCTAGGTGGTTACGATACAAATGGTCCCTGGTCCCTGCATTGAGAAACTCTACACTGGAGACCAGGCAGTTATTACCTCTTAGGTACAAAGCCCATCTGAAATTTAGAGTTGCCTCCATTTTCACCACATTGTGCAAACCTGGGCTGTTAAACAAACAAACAAAAAATAACAAAAGAGGAAAAGCCACCCCGGTTTTGTTCCCTCCCTGGCACCAAGCATGCCCCTGTGGGCCAGCATGCCCACTCTGTTCAGCACAGACCTCGGTCAGCTCTGGGGCCCTCTCCTGGGAGGCAGGTGGCTACTCACTGGTGAAAAGGGAGCGGAAGAGGTTCCAGGGCTGACACCGGCACCAGGCCCCGCTGACCTGTCGCCAAGGACAGGCCTTCCCACTCGGACCCGCCTTCGCCTTCGGCTATTTTCACTGAGATTAACTCGTTCTGGCAAAGGGTCAGACACTCCCCTTCCTTCTCAGCTGGCTGAGCCACAGCACACAGGGCTCTGCAGAAGAAGTGGCCTGTGGATAATGAGAAAAGCCCTTCCAAGGAGTAGCAGGAAGTGAAAGGGGATTGACTACCCCACGATGCAGTGCTCCTCTCCCTGGCCCAGACACTTCTCTTCCTGGGAGAAAAGTACACAGCTGGTCAAGGTGAGGGGCAGGGAGGCATGACAGGAGGTCCTTGTGAACCCCAGAAAACTGGTACCAGGAAAAAAGCCACTAAGAGGGAATTCACTTAAAACAGACACCAAAACTTCTGAGTAATTCATGAGTCTAAGGTTTAATTGGGAATTCACCTTGAAAAAGAATGAAACAAAAACTTATGAAAATATACTTAACAGAACTTCAGTTATAATTGCAACCTCACGCTTAATCTTAGGACCAACAAAGAATTAATACCATTGATATGGATGAATATAATTTCTCCAAGTAAATTTTATAGTAACGTATTATGAAATTATTTCCTTCTTATACGGTTTGTGCAATGCAGTCACAAAGGGAATCATTTGGCAAGAGATTCTGTGCAAATCTGGCTCTAAGTGTCTCTGACGTCATCATTTGTTGACTGGTCAGATCCTTCCTTGTCAACAGATTGGTGGGAGCATTAAGTGGTTCCCCCACAACCCTCTCCTCAATTTCATGAAATTTTTTTAGGTGTTGTAAGATTTGCCATTTTACCTTACAATCAAATTATATCACATGTTTAGAAAAGTGATTCTCAATCTTAGGTGCACATGGGAATTACCTGGGCAACTTTCAGTATATACCAGTGCCTGGGCCCCCACCTCTGGAGATGTCACTGGCCTGGGTGGCGCCCTGGCAAAGGCAGCTGCTGAAACCTCCCCAGGTGGTTCCAACCTCAATCAGTGGGACTGGCCAGCAGAGCTGTTCATGTGATGTCAATGTTAAACTGAGAGTATATTTGGAGTAAAACTATAACAGGTGGGTTCCTTTGTGAATATCATCACATTTGAATGTCTTTTGCCTCTTTTGTAATCTGATTATTTCAGGGACTCTGATAATAACTATCCGGATAAGACCCTCACCCCCACCCCTACTCCATGCTCACCTTCCTGTGTCAGGAGTGCCAGGTGTATTGCTTCCAGGTGCTTATCATCTACCGACACTTGGATTTCCGTATCCTCCACCAATCTGCAGTTGAGCCAGTACTTGTGGTCAAAGAGAAGATGCTCCAGGCAGGCAGAGACGTAGCCTGAGAGGTCAAGCCAACAAAGTTCCTGAGCAACCTCATTGTTGCCATTAGCTGAGCGTGGGGGAGGGGGAGCAAGCTCCTGCCTGAGGTCCCCTCCCCAACTTCAACCCCCAACTCGTCCCCATTTAACTGGAATTAGAAGAGTGTAAGAGGGGTAGCTTAGAAATTTCCAGAATGAACTGATTCTTGTCAGCCTCTGTGGGGAAATGCAAGTCATTTTAAATGATTTCTACCATTTTCAATGTATTTATGGGTCTCCCTAAATACATAAGGAGATGACCAAACCTCATTGCCTTTTTCTAATATATCCATGGAGGAATTTCCAAGATGATAATATTGATTCTAGGGGTTCCTGACTCCCCCTTAAAGTGACATGAGGCTCAAATCCCTGGACCCCTGGTGATGCAGTGGCTGGGGCGGGGGTTCTCCGTGGCCCACAGAGGAGTCAGGATTTACTGCAATGTCCCCACTCTGACCCATGCCCAGTAAGCTCTCCTTAGTTAAAATCAGACTAGAAACTATGCAAGTTGAAGAATTCTAACAATTATGGATAGTATTTTAAATATGTCAATAAATGTGAAGTATTTGTATTAAAATTCTGCTTCTTTTGAAACTTCTTCTTTTCTTAAGTGACAAAACACGTCTCTTTCCATTCTGACTAGGCGTTGTACTGACTTAGGCCTCGTTTACCTTCTTTAATCATGCTCCTCGTATTTAATGTGTGCACAAATCACCTGAAGGACCTTATTGAAATATAGATGCCAGTTCAGTAGGTCTGGGGTGGGGCCTGGGATTCCATCTTTCTAGCATGTCCCACGTGATGCTGGTACTGCATGTCCATGGAGCGTACTTGGAATAGTGAGAGTCTCTAATGGCCACAGAAGGAGGTGTGTGGTTAAAGAGAAGGAAATCACTGTGACTGTAAGAGAACTTATACCCTCTGGCTGTGAGCCCCTGCACAAGGTGCTTCCTGTGTATGTGTGCATGGAGTCCAGCATTTTCTGGGAAGTGTACAATGTGTGTCAATTCAAGTGGCCTCCTCTCATCCTGTAACTTCCCTGTCATGAGTTATTCTCCATGGAGAAAGTGGGCGAACCATGTGCCACCACAGGAGTACAATGCCGCGTCCCAATATCCTCCTCTACCTTCTAGAAAACCCTGCGATGGTGGCCCTATTAGCAGATGACTCCTTCATCTCACTCTTCTGCTCTTTTCCAGAACTTTACTATTTTAAGCAGCTACTTTGATCTTACTCAAGACTGGTTCCCTTTTTTAAACCATCAAGTTCACATCTATCTCGGTGCTTTGAATTTAGTCTTGACCAAATCACTATTTGCCAATTGATTGATTCTCTAATAAAGAAGTCTCCCCAGAATACAAAGAAGTGTTGCACATGGCATCTTAGAGTAATAGTTAACACTTGCTTTAAATTTCATTCCAGGCATTTTGTGATTAACTACCCATGTTAGCACTCTACCTCTTAATTATCTGAGCCAAACCAAGTCCTTAATGTCAAGCCCTCCAAATTGGCTGAACTGTGATGGAGGTGCTTGTCCACCCGCCTGCTCGGTGTTGTACCTAAGTTCAGGTAGGTGGAGAACTTCCAGATTTCCTCCATGGTCTTGAAGGTGATGAGGAACTGGGCCTTCTGGGACTGGATGCCCACCAGCCTGGCTGAGAGGTCCTGAGTAAAGAGAACGATGAGTCAGCCTAGGACAACAGTGTCCTGTTAACTAGCTCACGTAAGTACAAAATGCTTTGCATGAATTTCTTGATAGTGGTATTGAGTTTCACATCAAAGACACACAGAAAGGAAATAACCTAAATGTCCATCACAGGCGACTGGTTGAAGTGAATTTGGTTCATTCAGACAATGGAATATTATGATATCATGCAGCCATGAAAAAAAAAAAAATGAAGAAACTCTTCACAGCCTGCTATAGGCTCCAAATATACAGAGCTAAATGGAACAATGGCAGAGACACACACACACAAAAAAATTCCAGGGTGTAGAACTATGTACAGTGAATGCTACCTGTTGTATAAAAAAAAAAATAGGTTGTGTGAGGGAAGGTGGAAGATAAATCATAGAAGCCACCTTTGATTGTGAATCTATGTGCACTGATTCTTTTTATAAGGCGGGCAAACAGAAAAAGCACACAAAAATAAAAATGATTAACTGAGTCCTTTCTCCTACACAAGTTTCTACGTAACTATGTTAATTTAAATAGCATCACATTACTTAAATTGCTTTGTAATCTTTTGTTGCTGAACAGTATATTTTTAGCCATTTTCCATGTCATTAAATAATCCACATTATTTTTAATGGTTCCATACGCCATTGTTGCATTAACACAATTAATTCTTGACATTTCCGTACGGTTAGACCTTTGAGTTGTTTTCATTTTTTTCAACATCCTAAACAGCACTGAGATCAACACCCCACACCCAGACCTTTGCACACACCCTGGGCTGAACCTTGGGGCCCTGCCCCTGGGAATGCAAGGGGGTGCACACTGTAGCGCAGGAGCCCAGCTGCCCTCCCAGCAGCTGTGCCAGTTTCCACGCTCAAAAGCAGAGCCAGAGGAGGCCGGCAAGCTGTGCGCCCCCCCCCCCCCGCCCCTTTTTAATGCCTGAAAAAACAGGCCTGAGTCACTGCCCAAACTTGGTTTTCCCCTAGAATCTTCCTCTGTTGCTTGCACAGGCCTCTGGGGCTGACTGTCATGAGGGATGATCAGAATGTCCCTGTCCCCACAGGCCAGGCTCGGCCTTCAAAGATCAACCCCTGGAACCTGAGCTGGGAGAACCCTGGGGAAAGAAGAGTGGATGGAAGGATCTGAAGGAAGAGTCCCTAGTTCAGCAAAGTCAGAATTCTGGTGTTCTGCCATACCAGGCCCCAGAGGGCCCCAGGTCCTGGGACTGCGAAGATACTAGGAATCAGGGAAGCAGTTCTAGGTGCAAAGTGATTTACAGAGAATTTCCTACTTGTCAAGCACTTCACCAAGAGCTTTATGAGCAATGGCTCATTTAACTCTCATAGTCACCCTTTGAGAAGAGTACAGTTACAGTCCTTAATCCACTCCAAAATGCACTTTTACCACTTTTAACAGTTTCTGAAACAAAAGATAAGGAAGCATGACATCATACTTAATTGGCACATTTATTTTCTTTCTTGCAGGTAAACAAAATAATGGTGTGTTTTTATAACCAAATGACATTTTAGGGTAGATAGCAAATGGGGTTGTCTCTGGGTTATAGTCAAGCTGAGACAGGTTAGGCAACTTGCCCGAGGTCACCGGTGAGGACACTGTGGCACCCTGGCTGCACCCAGCTGACCCCAGGCCTCAGCCCAGCAGACCAGCTCCCTCAACCAAACCCAGCCCTTACTCAGGCAAAAAGTGACTCAAATGAAAAGGAATGCGGTGCTCGCTTCGGCGGCACATGTACCAAAATTGGAACGATACTGAGAAGATCAGCATAACCGCCTGCAAGAATGGCACACAAATCTGTGAAGCATTTCACATTTTAACACGTTGCTTACTGGGGTATTTAAATGCCTTTTAGAAATTATGAGAATTCTCCACACCTGTACGCAATGTGTTAAAAAAAAAAAAAGAGAAGAAAAAGAAACTGTGGTGCCAGTTAGCAGCTAATGTCTCCAAGTTCCTGAATTCTGGAAATTTCAAAACCAGACCAAAAACACTCTATTGTTTATAACCGATCTACTATGTCCAGGGCGTGTGCCACCACCCCAGCACATGCCAGGCTCGCTACAGACACCCACTCGCTTACGCCTTCCAACAAAGCAGGCCATCTTTTTTGTTACATGACAGATTAACAGAGCGCTTTTCTCTTTTTAATTTGTATTAAATGAATGTGGAGATTTTAAAAATAACTAGAATATAATAGTTTATTATGCAAAGTAATATTCTGCTTCCTCCCCCTTTATTGCAACAATCTTTAACCAACTTTGACTTCAGTTCTCCTCGGAAATACCTCCTGACCTGTGAACAGTTTGGTCATACTCTTCGTCCTTGGTTTAACCATTGAAGATAAGATATTCCTACTATGAAAGACCAGAAACTGGTTTACTTACCTTATTGCCTTTTCCTTCTCTCATTCTAATATTTATAGTTATTAATTTTTGATTAGAAAGCTAGGTACTTAAAAAATGTATACTTAGTGGTTACCAGTGGCTGGGGGAAGGGGATAGATGGGCGTTATTGTTTAGCGGGTACAGAGTTTCAGTTCAAGGTGATGAAAAAGTTCTGGATAAGGACAGTGGTGATGGTTGCACAACACTGTGAGTGCACTTAGTGCTGCTGAATTGTACACTTCGAATGATTAAATATGAAATTGTATGTTTTACATATATTTTAACACAATAAAAAACAATAAAATTCAAATTCGCCAAATTTAAAATATATATATATAAAATAAGGTGGGTATTATGATGACTCCCATTTTACAGAGGTTCACTTGCGGAACTAAAAGTAGCCAATTTGGAACGAAGTTTTCTCTGACTCTACAACTCCAGGGGCTCCTCCATCCCGAGCTCCTGCCCTCCTGTTGAGCAGAGGAGCACACTTTCCTTCACTCATTTGCTCAGCCAGGTGTTTTCCTGGGGCCTCCTTTGTTCCCAGCGCTGTCCGAGGTGCTGGGAGCCTGCAGCAGATGGGAAAAGCAGGCTGGGAGTTTGCGCTGCCGGACCAGAGCTCACCTTGAACAGTGCACGCACCTCCTGGTCCTCATTCTCCAGCGCCCAGAGCCGCCTCCTGGCTGCTTCCTGCAAGGGGCCATTTACACACCTCCTGGAGCGGCTCTTCACACTGAAGGAGAGCGTCAGGTCTGCAAGGGAACAGGGGGGGAAGGATGAGGCTGGAAATGCAATGAAGGGGAGGAAAGAATTAGATAAGCACTGGTGTTTCTCACACCTAAACCCCAAGTGGGTGCGCTCATTCCTCAGAGGTTACAGATGATCTTAATGATCCTTGGGGCACCTCCTTTAAATTGTCCCCTCGGAGGAAAAAAAAAAATTGCTGAAGTCTGGGAAAGTTCTGTAAGCCCAGGACTTAGTGCACTTGGGTTGGCTCTTCCTGCTGTGAGCGAGGGGATTCCCATGCTGCCTGGCACTGAGGTGACGGTGCCAACACTCTCACTAAATGTTCACTAAACACATTAAGCATTAGCTGTAGAACCAGCTAGGACAGGCATTTCCTCCTGTGGATAACTGGTGAAAGTTTCAAACTATATGTTTATGAAAATGTTTTTATATATTGAACTATAATGTGTAATAGATATTATATATTTTATGCATTCATTATAGATACACACATACAGGTTATCTCTAACCTCTTTCTGATAATACATTTATTAATATTTACGAGGATAATTGGTTAGTATATTAAAGTCTGTCTTTAGTATCTTCAAAATGCACATTCATTCATCCAATAGGGCGAGCTGACGCTATTTTAAGTGCTGTGATGCAGCAAGAAACAAAATAGACATGGTTGCTATTCTCACAGAGCTTGTATTCTTGGAAAGTCACCAGCTCCATGAACACAGTAGTTTCAGATGAAGGAAAGTGCTACGAAAAAATGTAACAGGGTAAAGAGACAGAGTGATGGAATAGCTGGAGGGTGGGGTATGCCTTTGGATTGCATTGTCAGAAAAGGCCACACTTAGAAGGTTCATCGTATAATTACACTTTGCCATGTGTCTTCTTAAGACAATAAGTAGAATGCCATTAAAAATTGTCAAACACAATAAACCAAGGAGGTGTTAGATTAGATAATCACAGAAGCCTCTCCTCTAGCCTAAACTTGCCAGGGCCTTTGCAGATTCCTGAGCACATTAGAGATGGCCACTATCACACTGGCCTGGGTCTATAAGGGCAACTCTGGACCCTACCTTTGAAGGGCCTGTCTTTAACCGAGAAGTCCTGAAAATGCCATGGCCATAGACCAGCTTCAATATGACATGCCCAACTGACCTGACATTGGTGTGAACAGTTGATAGGTTGCTCCCTTCCATTCTTCCCTGGCCTGTGTTTTAATCTCATCCCAGCCCTCCATCTTCAGCAGTCCAGCTCCAACCCTCTGTCTGGTAGCCTCTCTGCACACTGATCTCCAGGAGGAGGGGAAATCCAGGGGAGGCGTCACACAAACATGGGCTCAAAGCTTACCTCTGTTCTTGCTAACTGCACCATGCTGAGCAGTTAATTACCTCTCTATGCTTGACTTTTCTCATTAACAAATGGCTAGAGTGTCTGTCCCACAGAGGTTTTCAGAGGCTTACTAAATGAGACTATACACATAAAATTTTGTTCAGACTTGTGGTCAAGACGGAGGCTACAGGTAGGTAGGTAGGTAGACATGCTTTGCCTCCTCGCAGAACCAGAGAGAATTACAACTAAACCTCAAAACAAATAACAACAAGAACTGTCAGAAATCAAACAGTCAGAAATCGAACTGTATGGAAATCCAACAACCAAGGATTTAAAGAAGTCACATTCATCCAGACAGGTAGGAGGGGCAGAGAGGCGAGGAGATGCAATGTGGCACAGAGAGATGGGACGGGCACCAGCAGTCCCACATTCATGTGTGGTGGATAAAAATCAGGACAGATACCTTGGGAGTGAGTGATCCTAGCCCTAGGTCAGACCACACAGCCCAGGGTTCCAGCACTGGAAGATAAATCCCCATAACTTCTGGCTGTAAAAACCAGTGGGGTTTGGGGTGGTGGAAGAAACTGCTAGATTTTCAGGAGGCTTTACTTAAAGGGCTTGCACCATCTTAGAACATATGCAAACCCACTCACCCTGGGATTTGGCACCAGGTAAAGAGCTGGAAAAGTGCCATTCACATACACGGAGTGGTTGAAGTGACTGGAAATGGGGCGAGTGCTGGGCAAAACTCCAGAAGCCAGGAAGTGGCACTGTTCTCTCTCTGAGCTTTCCCCCAACACAGAGCCACAAAGCAGTGAATCAGGTTGCCCTATCCTGGCAATTACCTAAGGCTCCACCCCACATAATTTACAAGCGCCTTTTCTATAATTTGCCATGCTACTAAAACAGGGAGTCAAAGCAGCTCTACCTAACACATGGAAATAAACACAGGGAGGCGGCCAAATTGAGGAAACAAAGAAATATGGCCCAAATGAAAGATCAGAACAAAATTCCAGAAAAAGAACTAAACAAAATGGAGATAACCAACCTACCAGATGCAGAGTTCAAAACACTGGTGATCAGGATGCTCAAAGAACTCATTGAGTATGGGCACAACATAAAGAGAAAGGAAGGCAGGATTCAAATCAACGATTTGGAACATAGGGAAGAAATAAACAGTTAACCAGAACAAAGAGAAGAAACAAGAATGAAAAAAAAGAAATGAGGATACTATAAGAAGCCTCTGCGACATCTCCAATGTACCAGCATCCAGATCACAGGGGTGCATGCCAGAAGGAGAAGAGGAAGAGCAAGAAATTGAAAAGTTATTTGAAAAGTTAAAGAAGACTTCCCTAATTTGGTAAAGGAAATAAACAAGCAAGTCCAGGAAGCACAGAGAGTCCCAAACAAGTTGAACCCAAAGAGGAATACAACCAAGACACATCATAATTAAAACGCCAAAGGTTAAAGATAAAGAGATAATCTTAAAAGCAGCAAGAGAATAGCAGAGAGTTACCTGCAAAAGAGTTCCTGCAAGGCTATCAGCTGATTTCTCTTAAGAAACATTGCAGGCAAAAAAGGATTGGCAAGAAGTATTCAAAGTGATGAAAAGCAAGGGCCTACAACCTAGATTACATTATCCAGCAAAGCTATCATTTAGATAGTGCTTCCCAAACAAGGTAAAACTAAAGGAGTTCATCATCACAAAGCCCTTATTATATGAAATGTTAAAGGTACTTATTTAAGAAAAAGAGGAAGATAAAAACTATGAACATTAAAATGACAACACATTCACAACTATCAACAACTGAATCCAAAAAAATTAAAACAAACTAAGCAAACAACCAGAACAGAACAGAATCATAGACATGGAGATCATTTCGAGAATTATCAGCTGGGAGGTGTAAGGGAGAAAATGGGGGAAAAGATTCAGGGGTTAAGGAGCATGATTGGTAGGTACAAAATAGATGGGGCAGATGGGGTATGTTAAGAATAGTATAGAAAATAGAGAAGCCAAAGAACTTATATGCACAACCCATGGACATGAACTAAGGTAGGGGGGGGATTGCTGGAGGGAAGGGGGTACTGGGTGGAGGGGGGAAAGGGGAGAAAAATTGGGACAACTGTAATAGCATAATCAATAAAATATATTTTAAAAAATAAAAATAAAATAAAATATCAAAAAAATTTTGTTCAGTTCCTGGTACATGCTAAATGTTCACTTAACAACATTAAGCATTAGCTGTTGCCCCTCACAAATCCCCCACCCCCACCCCAGTACTCCAACAATTACTGCTCTCGTTGCCCACATCTTGTCACACCTGTAGTTAACCTTGACTCCATGATTTCTTTCCACCAAACTTGTCTCTTCTGTGCTTGCACAACCTGATCCAAACTCCCCCTTAGAAGCTCTCTCTAATAGCCCCAATGAATGACAGCCCCTTCGATGTAAATCTCCTTGCCACATATGCACATGAATTCCTGGATATGGAACTCAAAAGACGTGGATTTAAATAAGCCATGTGCTTTTGAGACCTCAGCCAGTGAGAACTAATGGAGCCTCTGGGCCTGCTGCAGGATCCGACAGTGCCCTCTGCACCACCAGATGGGGGAATGAGTCAAGTTCACTCTAGTTCAGTGTGAGAGCATTTTGTCATTTTCTTAGTCTTTCTGAAAACTGGTCTTTTAATAATGGTAATATATCTGATTGATTCCGTCTGTAACTCTTCCTTATAAAGAAGAGGTTGGCAGCAGGAGCCAAGTCTCCCCTTCTCTCTCCGTGACCTTCCTGGAAACAGCATCATGGCAGCAAACACTGAAAGATGAACAGATTCAGCCTCGGTTGATTAAGTTTCACCTACACATACCCCTTGTTCCCTTGCTCATTGGCCTTCATGCACAGATAAGGCAAAATGCTGACTCCACTGTGTTCACGAAAGAACAGATGGTGATTCAGCTTTTGGTGGGATGGTCCACGCTGACAGGCAGATAAGCAGATTGACACAATAGAAAGAAATGAAGGGCAAGGTTTTGCTTATTGTCAACCAAGCAGTTTGGCAGAATTTGAAATTAGGAAAAGAAGGAACCTAGTATGACACACAATAGCAATTTACATGATTTATGTCCTTAGAAACATTCATAATGTAAACCTTTCTCACAAATCTGTATTTTGTCTGCTGGAGAAGAGTACATGTTTGGAGGGGCCAGGAGTACAGTGGTTATAAACAAGGACCGGGGCTTGAATCCCTTTCTCATAACAGATGGACTGTGTCAGTGGGGAAGTCGCCTCCCTCTCTGGGACTCTCTCTGGCACCTTCAAAATGCGGAGTTTGGTGCCACCTCCTACAGGCAAGCATGTGAGGATGGGAAGAACATATGAGGATCACTTAGCACATGCTTGGCACAAGGTTTGTCCTCAACAGTGATCCCAGTTACTATACGACAGGAACAGTCTTCTACAGGTTTATCATCAGAGTTTCTGGTACAAGGTTCAGCCCGCTGTAGATCTCTCTGAGGGTAACTTCCTTTGCCAGCTTCACTGAAGGCTCTTAAAGGGAACCTGCTATTGCGAATAAGATTTTTTTCACATTAATTTCAAAATCTTTCCTGCTTCTGAAAGATTCATACAGATAGATGCCCCTCTGATCAGCCAATCTCACTTCCCATACTCAACCCTTTATTCACTTACTCATTACTTTCACGAGTATTTATTGAGAAACTACTATGTACAATACAAGGTACTGTATAGAATACAAATGTAACCTCTGCATAATTATTAAACTATTCCTGCATTTATTTACCAGACATTTTCTGAGCACCAGCTATGTACAAGTAATTCATGCAGAGTACATAATTATTCAAAAATATTACCCCTGACCTCCAGTACCTTAATATCTAACCAATGATGTACTTTTGTTAATAAAACAAACAGGTATGGAGATCCCAATATGTGCCAGATTGTGATGAGCTTTGAGTGTTAGCCTGAGAAGGTTTAACTTAACCTCATAGACAATGGAGAGCATTGGAAGATTTGTGAGCAAGAGAATGCCATTGTCAAGGTCATGCCTACAAAGATGCAGTTGGTGGTGGTCCTAAAAAGGACCAGAGGGAGGGAACCTGCAGATGGGAGAGACGAGGAGATTACTGCAGTATTCTACATGCAACATATTTTTTAAAAATAGGGTTTCTCTTTGGGATTTAGATACCTGCAGTCATGTTCTGTAGCAGGAAACATTTTTCCTTGTCTTCAGAGGCGGATCTAAACTCACTTGATATAGCTGGATCCTGGGGAAGAGTTTCTTTACCTGGTGGAGATCAAATGAAAGGTCATTTGTGAGAGAGTAAGCAAGTTATAAACAAAGACTGCAAGTTTTTGTCAAGTGACGATTTTTCTCCAGGGCTGGTGGCATGGAATAATTCTATCACCACTGCCTTATAATTATTTATTACTAAACTATTATTAAAAAATACACCAAAACTTTCATGCATGCCATCTCAATCATGCAATGGACAGGGTGTCCTGTTTTATTAAAATAAAAACAGATTTCCACCCACCGGTCAGGCTGAGTCCCATAGCACAGTATACTGAAGGTGCTGAATGTATGTTGAGCCAACAAGGTCATTATAGATCTGACTACAGCATAGTTTAAGGTCAACGGGGGGATAACAGAGGTGCTGAAGCAGAACAAGAGAGAATGGCATCATTGGGAAGATGGCTGGGGCATGGTTGTAATGGCCCTGAAATGTATGATTGTCCCCAGATTGTCCTTCTGTCTGCCTGCTAAATAACATTCTGTATGAGATGTCTCTCTCATCCGCAGCTCTCCAAAACATTGCTGTCCTTGCAGCTGTAGAATTGGAGTGAGAAGGAGAAAAAAATAAGCTTGTGGTATCAACCAGGGTTAGGGAGGAGGCTATTTTGATGGCAGAGAGTTGAAAAGAGAAGAGAGTGCAGCCAGAAGGCATGAGGCAGTAGATATTTTTTTTTTTAATTGAAGGGCATTACACGAGTATAGCCGTGGAATGTGAGCTTCCTTCACAGTAGCCCCAAAATACAACAAGAGGACTCAAGTCCTTAACATATTATTTTTGGTTAGTCTGTTCTTTTGACCATGACACTGCTCAAGGACTTCAGCATGGGGTCTGAATACTATATTACCTGGTCCTGAAACGAGAGGCTTGCAATCCTGACAACCACTGTGTGAGTCGCTCTGTTAACCCTCCCAGTTTCTTCCCTTGAACAATGGTGGTGGGTCAAAGTTAAGCAGGCCCACCAGGTTCGCACTCTAGACCTTCGCTGCTGTTGATGCAGCCTGAGTCTGATATTGTGAGAAGTGACAGAATGACCATGCTCCACCCAGTCACTGCTGGTTAGTGCGGGACCCAAGTCCTCATCCTGATGCATGGAAGCAATGCTTTCCTCTGGGCCCATGCAGCAGAATTTTGAGATCCACATGAAGGACCTTCCATTTCCTAATGGCAAAAACAGCATTGTGTGTGTGTGTGTGTGTGTGTGTGTGTGTAAACAGGGAGAATGAAATAGTTTTTGGCTTGAATAGCCAAGAGGAGGGGCCCATCAGCTCACAGCTCTTCATTCGGTAAGTCTCAGTAAGGTTCAGTGCTGAAAGCTAAGCAGCTTAGCTGGAAAGCTGGCGATAATGATCACTCACTGAACAGGATCATTTCATAGCTCCTACTCCAGGAACCAAAAGTAACTGTAGCAAAAAGACACTGGCTTGGGAACCATGAGATACAAGGTTCAGCACCATCAGATTCTCCCATACACCAGTTCAGTGACCTTAGTCAAGCCATTTCATGTGCCTATTTTTTGAGATTTCACTTTACCAACCATAAATGAGGAACTGAACTAAATGAGTGCCTCTCAACACTGGTTGCCTATTTGAAACTCCCAGTTTTCTTTTCAAAAATACCAGCACTGACCCTTATCTCTATAAATGCTGATTTATGTGGTTCATAGTGCAGCCCAGCCACAGGTGTTTTCTTAAATTCCTCAAATGCTTCTAATCCGAGTTAGCGTTAAGAACCATGTGTCTACATCATGGGTCTCAAACCTTAACGTGCATGTGCATCACCTGGGGATATTGGCAAAATGCAGATTCTGCCTCCATAGTTGAAAGCCTGGGGTTCTGCATTTCTAATGTGGTCCCTGGTGATGCTCCTGCTGGCCCCAGCATCACACTTGGAGTGGCAGCCTGCTTTCCTGATCTAGGACAAAGTTTGGAAACTGGTAGACCAGAAATAGGCCATAGAAAACCCACAAACATTTTTTTCTTTTTCTTTCTTTTTTCCCCCACACAGTAAATTTTTAAAGTTTGAGTTGCTGACGTCATTTAGAAATCAGGATATTTTACATAACTTGGATACTTGGCTTTGCTTTGAGCTCTGGAAGATCTGCAGCCCGACGCGCCCGAGGCCTTCATTCTATGTGGCAAGTCAGCTGAGGCTGAGCGGTCGCTGCCAGCTAAGGGGCATCTGTCCTCTGGCTGCCACAACCCCCACAATGACAGGTCACTCATATGCACTCAGCCTCAGGGAGCTCAGACAGTGTGGCCACATGAGAAGGGGCCACAGCCTGAGGATGATGAGGACCCAGGAGGTGAGTCCACCTTGAAGAGAAAGTCCAGGCAGTGGCCCTGGTTTGGGGGGTGGAGTGCACAGTTCTTAAAGATGGGTGACATTTAGAGCAGAAAATTAGAGCTTCCATAAAACATGACTGTTTTGTAAAATATACCTGTACAAAAAAAAAAAAAAAACTTGTATAAAAATATAGGATATCTGTATGACTTGGAGTAGCCAGTGATTTCCTAAATAGGATGGAAAAAGTATTACTCACAAAATAGATAATGAATACATTGGAATACATTAATATTGGAAACTTTTGTTACTCAAAAGATGCAATTAAAAGAGTGAAAATGACAGAGTAGAAGAAAACATGGTCAGTATGTATATTCATCAAAGAGCTTGAGTCCAGAATACACAAAGAATGCTAGCCAGTCTTTAATAGGTAGAGAACCTTCTAGAAAAATGGGCAATGGGCTAGAATAGGCATTTTATCAAAGTGTCCAAATGGCCAATAAATGTATAAAAACTTCTTCAAGCTCATCAGGGAAATAAAAATTACCATCACAGTGAAACACCATTACATAGACTGGCTTAAATGAAAAGGACAAAGCCAAGTGTTTGTAAGGACAACTCCACATACAGCAAGTGTGAGAATAAGTTTTGAAAATTTTGACTTTGAAAAACTGTTCAGCAGTATCAGTTCAAGCTAACCATACCCATAAATACAGATAAATAAGATTCAGCAATTCCACTTCTAGGTATATACCCAAAATAGTACATACCTATGTTTACCAAAATAGATCTACTAAAATATCCCGAGCAGCAGTATCAATACCAGACAAGAACCGGCAATGATGCAAATGTCCATCTCCACTAGAATGGATAAGTGAATGGCAGCGTGCACAATTAAGTACAATGCAGCAATGAAGGGATTACTGCCACAGGAAGCAGTGTAGGTGGATACATTCACTTGTGAAAAATGAACAGGTTGCATACATCTCATGTCATACACAATTCGGTATGAATGGTCAATTTTAATAAAAGAACGAGTTTAAAAGTATTCCTGGCGCCTTCGTCTACTTACTCTACCTCAGACTATCTCGGTGTGGACTGGAGATGTGTTTTTAACTAGCACTTTGGGGACTTCTGCGGTCCTCTAGAACACATAGAGAGAGCCAGTCCACCAGACGCCCGGACGCCTGAGCCAGAGGCAGGCTGCCTGAGAAACAGTAAAGGGTCTGGAACATGAGAGCGAGTTTTATAATGGGAAGAGCAGTTAACAGTGGCACAGGATGGGCAGTTTACCAAGCTTTGTCATACATGGAATTATAGTTCGACATGAAAGAATTTCAAGACTTGAGCTGGGTCTTGAGAAAGAACCAGGCACTTTTGAAGGCAACAAACAACTATCATATAGAATAAAGTACTTTAGGAAAAATACATGATTTTTTTAATGACTGAAAGGAAATAACTCAAAAGGCCCATGGTAGCTGTTGCTGAGTCATTTTAAATTATCTTTCCTATACTTTTGTCTACTTTCCAAGTATTCTGTAATGGGCATCCCTTTGTTTCCTAACACCAGATGCAGGGAAAGGAGTATCAACAAAAGAGTCTGCAACCAGACAGTCCCAGACTCCGGCCCTGGCTTCTTCATTAGCCATGTGACCTATGTGAACCCAGTCTATGTGGTTCAGTTGAGTCTGGCTCCATTCATTCTTAGCTGCACAAGTGGTCACATGGCCCAAGCATAAGTGAACCGAGTCATGCTGTGCCATAGCCTTACAACCAAAGTTAAGCCGATGAAAATGGTCATAGGACCCTCATCAGCACTCTAAGGGAAGAGATTTCTTCCCACTGAACTTGGAGCTGTGGCTATGACAGCCTGGAGCTGTGGGGCCCAGCTACAAGGAGAAGCCTGCCTGAGGTTGAGGCCAACCCAATACACACAAAGCTCAGGAAAGAAAGATACCTTCCTGATAACATCATTTGGACATCTTGATCAAGCCATACCTGAAGCAAATAACCTCTAGACTTTTCATTTATGAAAGTAAATTACTTTCTAGAAGCTAGTTTCTTTATTATTAGATTTGGTTAGAAAAAGTTACTCATTTAATTCAGAAAACATTGAGATTTATTCAAAAACTGTCCAACTACTTTCCAAAGCAGCTGTGCCATTTTGCATTTCCGTTAGCTGCGTGGGAGAGTTCCCATTGCTCCACATCCTCACCAATGCTTGACAGTATTGGTCTTTTTCTTTTCAGTTATTCTATAGATTCTATATTTTATTTCATTGTTTCAACTTGCATTTCCCTAATAACTACTGATGCTGAGTGTTTTTTTATGTGCTCACTTGCCAGTCCATATTTTCTGAATGAAAGTGTCTATACAAACATTTTGCTCCATTTTAATTGGGTGATAATTACAGAAGATGAATGTTAGAAGAGATCACTTAGTTTCACCCCTAATTTTACTGTTTCTGAACCTAAGGCCCAGAGAGTAGTAGCGCTTTGTTCAAGGTCACAGAGAAAGTCAGCCACAGAGAGTGGCTGCTGCAGGCCTTGCTGTTTCCGCTACATTAACCTGACCTCAGAAATCTGGCTGCCAAAGTTTCTAATCCAGGGAACATCTAACTCATAGAAAGTTTCTGCAAATGAAAATCCACTCCCATTTGTCCTCTCTCAGTTTCTCCTCTCTCACCCTCAACTTTAAGGAAAAAACTAAATAGTAAGCATTTCCCTGCATGATTTTTTTCTCCATTCACCTATTTTTTTTTTCCTCCTTTGACCCTACAAGCATACAACCAGCAGTTTTACAATGTAAGCCCCCATTGTCCTTATAGGGGCAAAGATCAAATTAGAACTACAGCTACTTCAGATACAGCTTAAACAATAACGCTGGGGCGGGTGAGCAAGTTGCATAATGATATAATTTTGTTTAAATTTTTAAATCTTCAAAATAATTTTCTGCAATGAATATGTAAAAATGTAAAAAAAAAAAGCACAAAACCACTGAATTCATGAAAGTGATTAGCTTTGGGGAATGAAAAAGGGCAATGTGGTTGGGAAGAACTACTAGAGGACACTAATTGTATCTGCAATGTTTTATTTTTTCAAAAAGTAAGAGAAAAAGAAGGAAGTTCTGAAGCTAATATGGCATACAGTAGGAATTCACTAAAGCTAGATGGTAGGCTTATTGTTCTAATATTCTCTGTTATCAACACGCTCAAAATACCTCACAAGTTTTCTAAAGTTCAAATGTAAAGCATCATTACTACTGTCGGCATTCACCTTCAGTCTCCTGCTGTTATTCTGATGATTACTATTTACTAAAAAGGTTGAAAGGGAAGTTACAAACACTAACCATCAATATAGGCAAATGTATCTTTTCCACATCCACTTTAGTTTAAGGGTATAAGTCTGCCAAATTTCTTCAAGAATGTGTTAAAGATACAGAGAAGGTGCTAGAAACTTTAAGATCGACAAACTTGGACATGGCTTGCTCTGTAATCCTAAGTGAGCAACTGTAGTTTATTAGACAATGGCAAGAACATTTAAGGGTCCAGGAAGTCAGAGTTGGTGGCAGCTGACCAGAAACTCACCCTCAGAAGATTCATATGAGCAAAGGAGAGACGTCACAGGAAACAGAGGCTGCAGGCAGTGTCCGTGCGTGAGAATGTAGCATGCCTGTGGTCATCAGAACCAACATTGGTCAACCTGTCGCACAGCAGCAAAACAGCTGGGCAGCTGTCCAGGGCTCGGCTCTATCAAGAACCTTCTCCTTTGCTGCCTCCCTTACCCCTGAGGACTGTTGGTCCTCGCTGTTTACTCCCACTTAAACAGACACAGTGGCAGAAGCAGTCGAAGAAACGCGAGCACAGATCCTACTCCAAAGGAGTCAGGAATTAGGAAGAAGGAATGTTGGGGTGCTCCTTATTAGCTAACAATAAACAGCCCACAATAACTGAGGGGCTCTCAGAAGCCAGACCCTGTGCTAAATCCATGCGATGAATTATCTAATTTAATCCTCACCAATGCTCCATGTCATGGATACTACCGTTAGCTGCAGTTTACAGACAGGAAAACTGAGGTCTGAGGAATAGAGTGAACAAATGAAATGAAGTCACTGGAGTCAGGATGCTAAACTACTAAAATCCAGTAGGCTAAGGTCTGAGGAAACAACTTAGGAGCCTGGGCACCTAAACCTTTGAACTTTACCATCTTGTGACGATACATAAATATCCATCAACCCCCCAGATAACCCTGACTACCCCCTTGAAAGACTAAGGAGAGAATGTTCACACAGCCAGGCCACCTGACAGCCATCACCCAGACCGCGGGACATCTAGAGGATTACCATCTCGGATCAAGCTGGAGGCTAAGAATGCAGGACTGACTCTTCTCAAGAATGTATTCCTTACTGTAGGAACTCCCGGCTTCTCTTTCTTCTTCAGACCCCTCTGGATATCGTCTAGTTCTGTTTTCAGTTTGCAAACCCTAAGATGCTTGAATAAATCTTTATCTTTTATTTCTAGCCACAGCCTGCTGTAGCATTTATGCTCACTCAACAGATTCAAAGAATATAAAGGACTTGCCCAAAGTGACACAATTATTAAGTCATTCCAGAATATGTCTCATATTTTGTTCCATTTTTCCAGGACAAATAAAGGCACTGAGAAGGGAATGTTTATATCAACAGGCCTCAGACCTGCAACACTTCTATCAGCCACCCTAGGACAAGGCCCTGACAAGCATGGGGAACAATATGAAGACATCGGTTAAAAAGCCTCAACAGAAATAAACAGCAAGCCAACTCTTAGTGAAAAAGTGAACCTAGGATGCCAATCCATTATTAATAGCAAAGCCAGGAAAACCAATAAAATAATTGAATGGTAGTGGTGAAGAACTTTGAGGATATTTTCTTTAATGTTGGTTTGTTTGTTCGTTTGTTTGAGCTGCAGAACGCTTGTACCTGAAACCTCGGACGAAGGACAAGACGTCAGACAGAAGCAGGGTTGCTCCATCTGAAGCTGGAGGTCAGGGAGCAGGGGCAGAGGTCCCGAGAAACCTCCACAGGCCAAGTTTACAACCCTCTCATGTTACAGATGAGCAAACAGAGGCCTGGAGAGAGAGCATGATATGCTAGGGCCATAGACATGTAATTAATGTGGCTAACATTTATTGTGCTTAATTAACTGTGTCCCAGGTTGTTTTAAGTGTTTCACATTTAGTCTTAATCCCCACCACTGCCCTAGGAGGGACACACAATTTATATAATAAAACTTACAGATGAGAAAACTGAAACACAGAGAGGTTAAGTAAATTGCTGAACACAAGTCAAAGAACCAAGATCATGTCCAGGCATTCTGACTTCAAAGGCCAGGTGATCAACTGTGATGATCCTGCCTCAGTGGCACTTTTTGCAGGTTTGCTCATAATTTTTCAGTCTTGGGTGTCCTTAGTCTGGAGCCTTTTCCTGCAGGAGTTGCCAAGATGCCTAGGCTAGAACTTCAAGCAAAGGAAGCAGAACATAGCTACTTCCTGTTAACTTTGACATTGTCAAGCCCAAGTAACAAGACTCCCGGGGGGGAAATCATCTGTCAGAGACTAGAAAGCCTTGTCTAGGGGTTCTCCCGGGCTCCTCCTCCAATAAACCATGATGGTGCTCCAGGAAGACACAGCACACTAACCAGGGTTAGGAACGGTCCCTTGGTGTGATGCTCTTCTATCTCCCCGCTAGTCCTCCCCCAATTCAACCACCCCTGCCCCCAAAGCCGCTACTCATCCTGATAAATGCCATTTGTGAGAGCACCTTGGCCCTGCTTGGAAGAGAAGCAAGGAGCTTACATTCCGGTGACCCACTACCCTGCTTTTCCTGAGACCATCCCAGTTGTAGCATGGCCTGCATCCTGGGAAAGCCGTCCATCCCAGGCAACCTGGGTGGTTGGTCACCTGATGTCAAGCCTCAATGACTTGACAATTTCTTAGAGAAAGAACTCTCCCTGGCCTCAACTTGACGTACTGAAACAATACATCACACCGTAACAGGTAGGAGACAGGAAACTGCCTGTTTTCTTCAGTAACAGCAACCCCGATGAACACAGGGTTTGAGGGATGGAGGCCAAGTTTATGACCATCCACGGGCCCCAGAGGAACTCACAGCCTGAGCTCTTTTCCTGACCTAGAGAATCTTGGGAAGAAAGGAAGGAAGGGCTTAGTCACACCCTGTGAGTGGCAGCCAAGAACAGCACCGGCTCCCAGCAGGGCCAGCTCACAGCCTCTCTCTTCAGGAAAAGTAGATACTTCCCAGGCTTTGCTCCCTTTCACAAAGCCAGAATGGCAAATACTGACAGCGGGAGGGAGTAGGGAGCCAGAAAGCACAACCGTCTCCCCGTCTCTGGAAGAGCAGTTTCCCCAACCCACAGACCCCTGAGCCTTCCCTGCACCCACCACCTCAGCCAAGACACAGACCAAGGCCCCCCAGGAGACTCACCTGGGCCCCAGGACAGAGTCGGCTCCCTGGGGATGCAGAAGCAGCCACCCATGTGTTCACCATCCTCCCCGGGCCAAGGACCCTGGGAACACCAGCCAGGAGAACACTGGGAGGCGACAGCCTCCCCACGATGTTCCTCCTCTGGCCTCCACCCCGGTGCGCACGAGGGACCAAGGCCCCAGCTCAATGCACAATGCAGCCTTTGATATCCTGGCTGCAGCAGGAGGCCCGGGGAGGATGGGAGGGGCTGCCCGGCCCTCAGGCCCGTAGCCCTTGTACCGCCAGGCCTCTGCCTGGGAGCGGAGCTCCTCCCTGCCTCTCTGCAGATTGCTTCATGCCTAGCAGGCTGTGGCACATTCCTGGCATTCTCAGATTGAGATACACAGCTCGGTTCCCGTGGGGGCGGCCAGGGCAGAGGAGGAGGGCAGAGACCACCCCAGGAACCAGGCTGCTGTTCTTCTTGCTCCCTCCCTGACTGACTTGGCCAGCACCGACTTGCCGGCCACAGAAGAGGCATTCCCCACCCAGCCTCTCTCTGCAAACACCATCATTGGCTATCTGCGTGAAATTAAAGTGGGAGCTATGGGTGCAGCATCTCACTTCAACCCCAGCAGCATCAGTGAGCCAACCGGCTGATGGTGAAGGTGCCATGCCCCAGCCCTGGCTCCCAGGGGTGGCCAGAAGGAATCCGGGAAATTGCCTGACGTAGTCCAGCATCTCACAGGTGAGAGGATGGAGGACCAGGTATGTGAAGGCTACAAGAATGCACAAAAAATACTGGTCTCACAGACCAACCTCTTTTCCATTTGGATAGTCAGCAGAGCAGGGGAACGCAGTTGAGTCAGTGTGGCTGAATCTCAGAAAACCTCCTAAGACGTCACCCAAAGGAAATGGAGAAAATACGGCTGAATGCCAACAAGGTTAGACAGGGCACAGTGATCTAACAACCGCACTCAAGGGTCACTAATTACTTACTGTTTGTTTAATGCCAAGAGCAAAGGTCAGTAGTCAGTGGTCCAGAGTGAGGAGGTGTGGGCCGGGAGAAAGCAGGGTCCTGAATGCCAGGAGGACAGATCTGAGGTCATGCTCACAAGTATTTGAAGGAGGGAGGTGGCCAGGTCAAGGTAAACTCTGGAAGGAGCACTGGGGTGACAATGTGGAGGATGACCCAGGGGTCAGTCTCACTGGAGTGGTCAGGAGTGCCTGCCACACACACCAGCTCAACCCCAGGAGACAGCATCTCGACCATGTGTCCGAAGTCTGGCTCCAGTTTCAGACCTGACTCATCCTACCAGTTTACAATGGAGCAGGCACTCACTACCCACTACTTCATTTAAATCCTGTAGTACAGGCATTATCACCTCTACTCATAAGTGAGGAAGCTAACAGACAGGGTTGTGTAACTTGCCTCGGGCCCTACCGCTTACGACTGTGTCAGATTCAGGACCTGAGCCAGGCCCGGTTGACTCCACAGCCCAGGCCAGCAGCTTCATGTTTCCGATTATGGGCTCTTCCCATGACTAGAGGGAGTAAGGGTTGGGGTGGGGGTGGGGGGAGGGGGCAGGGGGCACAGGATCTCTCTGCTCACAGTGCCACCAGGCAGGATGTTTAAAGCATCCACTTCCCATAATATGTCCCTTGCCTTTTCCCTCAATGAAGCACAGCATTTTAAGTATGAATTAGGAAGTTTTCTTGGGCCCAAGATAAAAGGGGAAGGGTTTCTTTAGAAAGCAGACACTTGAACTTGTGGAGGTATGTGAGAATCAGACAGAGAAGAGAAACCATGGTCTAACTTGCACACGACAACAAATCTCAGACTTACCATTTCTCTTTTACTTGCCTGCACACCATTCTTATACAGGCATCGTAACAGAGATCAGAAATTGTAAATGTTGGAGACCTACCCATGGAAGGTCATCTGTCATAGATGACACCCTGAGGTAGTTGACTGAGACACACACTTTTGCAAGTCTGAAATGAATGGTCCATTCTGGATAAAGTCATTGCTTCTCTTGAAATACAAGAAACCAGTGCTATCTGCTTGGGGTAGCTCAGATGAATTAACCAGATCAAAGATTGTTTTAGACAGAGACAGCAGTATGACCAAAGGCCCCGAGGCTGGAACATGCATGGCATGTTAAAAGAAGAGCATGTGTGATTGGAATCTAGTTTGGCAGGATATAGTATAGAGATGGGATCGGAGAAAGCAGCAGGAGGTCGACTGTGCAGGACTTTAGCTTTTACTGAGACAGAAGCCACTGGAGGACACTAAATGGAGAAGTCACATGATTGACTTGGAGTTTTAAAGAGTCACCCTGGCTGTTTCTTAGAACATAAGCTGCAGCTGAGATTCCAGATATGCAGCAATGGTAACATCCAGGAGAGAGAAAATGATTGCTTGAACAAGAGAGATGTCAGTGGGAATGGTGAGAGCGCCTTGGGTATTTGACATATTTTTCAATGAAGAGTATATCAGTCAAGGTTCTCCAGGGAAACAGAACCAATAGAATATACTCGTATCTCTGTGGTGCAAAGAGGGCATTGCCCAGTCTAAAGAGAAGCCCCTGCTAGGCTTCAGGCAATGAGGAACATGCTGGGATGTTCCCTGCTCCCTGTTCCCTGGTATGTCACTAGACAGTCTGATTGGTCATGGAAATCAGACATCCATATTTTCAAACTAATTCTGAATATCTTCCTAAGCACTGTGTTGGGCCAATACTTCAGGCCAGACCAAAATGCCTGCTGGCCAAATCCAGCCCCAGAGCAGCCTGTTTGCCCCTTCGGGTGTAAAACTATTGTTTTCCTTGGAAAAATGTACAATCCAGTTGGGATAGTAAGATAGTTGGGAGTCAGAGAAGGAAAACTCTGACTCCAAAAAACCTCCGCTGCCTTGCGGCATACCTCTTCAGGGGAAAGGCTAAGGGAGTAAACCCCGACAGAAAATCCGGAGCCGGAGTCCCTAAGGCAGTTTGACGTTGTAGTCAACACCGGCAACTCCTGCGGCGCACCTGAAGCCAAGCTGTATTGACTCCGTCTTTCCCTTGGGCCCTTCAGCTGCGAAGAGAGGGGGGGTCTGCTGCATGGGCAACAGCAGACCCTCCATATCACCCTGCCCAGGCTCTGTAGCTTCAGCTTCACTGGAGAGGACACTCCAGCGTCATCGCAAGATGTCGATTCAACACGGGAGGAGACAGATACCGTGTCACTCCCGAGTCGGACTGCACAGCCATTCTCGGCGGTGCAGATAGACTCTTAAGAAGCTACACCATCGTCTCTCGAGACGGACGGCTGCCGACGACGACGACGAGTAAGATATGCTCTTGGGTACTATAATTCAAAAGAAAAATTGAGAGGCCATGTTATGGGTGGAATTGTGCCCCTACAAAATAATATATTGAAGACTTAATACCCAGTGCTTCTGAATATGACTTTATTTGAAAATAGAGTTGTTGTATATAATTATTTAATTTAAAATGAGTTCATACTGGAGTAGGGTGGGCTCCTAAACCAGTATGACTTGGGTCCTTACTTAAAAAAAAAAAACTCTGAAGAGATAGAAACACACAAGAGAAGCCCATTTGACAATGAAAGGACAGAGATTAGAGTGATATGGCTGCAAGCCAAAGACTGCCAGCAAACCACTAGGCAAGGAAGGCTTCTCCCTAGGTGTCAGAGGGAATACAGCCATGCAACACACCTTGATTCTGGACTTTGAGCCTCCGGAATTATGACACCATAAGTTTCTGTTGTCTTAAGCCACCCAGTTTGTGGCATGTTGTAGGGGCCTCCATAGCAAACAAATGCAGACCCCATGAGAGATAAGCTCAGGTCACCTATTCATCCTCTATTGGAAACATAAACTTGGGAAGCACCAGTATACGGAGATAATATTGGCAATATGAGGAGAAAGTTAGCACATCCCAAAGGGAAAGCAAAGATATCTTCATGAAGGAGGGGACATGTGACTGGGGATAATGAAGCATGGAAGTCTGACAGGCAGGTGGAGGAGAAGCCACTGGCGAAGATGCTGTGATGGCATTGGAGACAAGTTTAGGGCAACGTCATTCCATCTGAATGAGCTGTACAGTGATGTCGGATGGAACCAGTGGCAGAAGTGTAAGCCTTATAACTTCTGGTTCATTCATTATGTGTGCATTTTTCATCAAGCATTAATAATAAAATAATAATAATAAATGCTTACTGAGTTTTTATTACATGCTCATGTGAAAAGTCCTCATTTAATCTCCACCCACTTACTTAAAGATAAGAAAACAGTCTGGTGACTTGCCCAGCTCACTCAGCTGACACAGCAGAGACGGGGTTCAAGGCTGGCAGTGTGACCCCATGGCCACGGTCCTTACCACTGGTTAGTGCCTGACACTCTGTCAGGAAGACCCATCCAGTGTCTGGGGCAGAAGGCCCGGCAGCCACCAGAAGGTGCAGGTGACCAGGCTACAGGCAAGGTGCTCTCCAGACTTCCCTCTGCAGGGGGTGGGACACGTGCCCTCACCAAGGGTCAGCAGAGGAGCTGGCCCAGCATCTCCAGGGCAGGAGGTGGGGCTGCTGACCTGATGAACCAGGAAGAGGTCACCAAGCTGCTGGCTCTGACCTCACCCAGAAGAGCTGACTGCTCTTTTCAAAACATCAGTTTCCCGTTCTTGGCTCCCACAGCAAAGCAGGGTCAAGAGCAGGCAACCAAAGCCTCAACCTGCAAGGTTAGCAGGGAATAAACAGTGACATGTCTGCTCCTCTCAGCATTGTTCTCATTCCCAACCCATTTTTGTCATCAGAGTGTGTAATACCAGGAAATAGATTACTGTTCCTGTCATCCCAACCCATTTTAAAGATAAAGAACTGAGGCTCATGAAGACTAAAACATTTGTTCAACACTTTCGAGCAATTCTGTGGCAAAACCTATATTAGAAATCAAACCTCAGGACTCTCAGGTCAGCATGTTTTCACAAAACATGCTAACATTAATCAGTTCATGTTCTAAAAGTAAATTCCCTGGGGAAAGGCGGGTACAGAGTGTGTGTGTGTGTGTGTGTGTGTGTGTGTGTGTGTGTGTCCACATGCCAAGAGCAGGATATGAGCCCAGGACTGATTCTCCCACCACTCCCAAGGAAAGGAATTTCTCTCAGCCCAGTTTATCTTTCTGGGAAATTCATGTTTTCAGGCATCTGACCCAGAGAATGGGACAGGAGGGAGGGGCCCTCCTACCCACCCAAGGAGGCCACCTCAGCTGTCTTTCCTCTCACCCGGGCAACAAGGGGCCTGGCCAGGCAGCATGGCTGCAAATAGTGAGAAAGGGAAGGAACTCAATGCCCATCAACCTGGGAGTAGTCAAGTAATGATAATGTATTTAGTCAACAGTGAAAAAGAATGAAGCAGATCTAGATATACAGTCAAGAAAGGATCTCTATGACATATTATGAAACAAAATCTAAACAAGCTTGCATACAGTCTGGTCACATTTTTGTACAAAATTAAACCATGTATATGATTCTGAATGTGTAAGGAAAGGATCTCATCAGCCTGTTGATGGATCCATTTCTTCACCCCGCACATGGAGTGCCCTCTCAGGGCCACCAGCACTGGGCCGGGAGAGGAGATCTGCAGGAAGCAGAACAGGCAGCACCCTGAGCTCCGGTAGGTGAAGGGGGAAATGGGGTGGGGCGGGACAGGGACATGCTGTCCTTTTATGTCATGTACTTCTGTGTTATGGCAAGTTGTCCAGCTAGAACGTTTCACGGTGATGTCATAACAAATACAAAAATATATGAACAAAGAGAAGAGGTGGAAGAAGATCAGAAGGAGGGGAAATGCATCTGTAAGCACAGGGCCTCAGGGGTGCTCGCAGGAGGGCACCAGAGATATTCTCTTGTACTGAGCATCACAGAAGGACAATACCAATCAGAGGATGTCAGACACCGTGTTCACAGCATCTTAGAAGGAAGAAGGCAAATTCCAGCAACAGAAGGTCCCACAACTCCCCAGTTTCCGGATGGCCCTCGAGAGCACTGCCTGTAGCATGTTACAGTTCCTAGAGGAGGCAACATCTTAACAGCAGGATCATCTTCTGGAGCTGACGTTATGGATATAGCTGCGCATGTGGCCTTCTCAATGACCTTCATACCTTCATCCTCTGATCAAGTGCCTCTGTCTGCACAGCAAGCTGTGTAGAGGACCCCCAATCTTGCTGGGAACCCTGGGTGATAGCAGAGGAAGCCTCATCTCTTCTTGAAGGTGCCACATCTCTGCACAGACAGTCTAACCCCAAGTATATTGCACAATTAGCTACATGGATTACACGGAAGGACACACCCTTTCCCACCCTTGCGCCTCCCAGTCCTTGGGTTCATCTTTTTCTCTGGGCAAGAGAATCAGCAAAACTAGCTATTGGCCAATAGGGTAACAGAAATCTTACCACCAATCTGATGTACCTCTGCCTCTCAGTGGTCTGTTTGGGCATAGATTTGTGATCAGAAGACCAGAGTTCAAATCCTGGTTCTGCCATTTTCAAGTTGTACACTGTTACATATATTTCTTCCTTTGTAAATAACAATAATAATAATTAAATGAAGATAATTTTGAAAGTTCTACTTCACAAAATGGTTATGAGGATTTTAAGGTTTTTAAAATATTTATAATTGAATTTATTGGGATGGTATTGGTTAATAAAATTACATAGGTTTCTATTTAAAAGTTTTTAGAGGTGTCTGTTTTTCTCTTGTGCAAATCATGTAAGTGTGCATGCGTGTGTGCATGCGTGTGCAATCATGGTTCTACTAATCTAGATGTACCTGGAGCTTGCAGGGTTCTGAGGAGGAAGGGCCATCCTAGGGCAAGTAGAATGTACCTGTCAGCTGTGACAGAAACCAAATCTCAGTTCCAAGCAGAAAGCCTACAAGGAAGCGCATCCCAGTAAAACCAGACCCATGTGTCCTCAGAGATAATTAGAAAGACTCCTTTAGGTGACCTTGGGCAAAGGCATCCCGCCTAAACCACCCGCATTGCATTTCTGTCCTCACTCTTCCACTGGCCAACAATTGGAAGACAAGGGTTTTGCAAACTATTTACTTAAGAAAAAAAGATGAAATCTCATGCTCAATCATTTTCATTGTTAAGAGTACTTGGCTTTGTGATCAAATAAATCAGTTTAAAGCAAAAAGAAATGTTGTGTCTCTTTCTTCTTTTCTAGGTGTCTTCATTGATAAATTCCATGGGGTGACCTAGGGCAAGCCTGCCATTTCCCCTTCAGCCCTTTCCACTCTGCCTTCTGTAATGTAGCTTGGAGTTCCCACACCAACCGGCTCTTGTTCCTGTGAAGTTTTGTTCAAGTCCCTCTGGGTGTGGGGTGCCCAGAGCTCCATCCAATCATCCAATACAGCTCTGTAATTTATTCACAGCTCTAAAGCACTGTCCCTTCCTTTGTCCCGCTTACTGTACTTCTAGTAAGAGATCCCAAGCTTACAAACAGCCTGATGAACACGAGATAGCTCACATTCTAGTCACTTGGAGAGATTTATCAACATTCAGATGCCTAGATCTCACTCAACCCCAATGAATCAGCATCTCTGGAGGCAGAATCTTTAAAGGTTTTCTTTTAGATCCATTCCAGGTGATTCTAACATACATACAGATTTCTGAAAATCATGTCCTAATGGTTTCCTTCACAGGGAGGAGGGAAAGGCCCAGGTGTAGGTTTCAGGGGTCTAAATGCCCAGCACACCATCTTCTGACCCATGCCAAAGGTAATCAACCACCTTAACCACAGAGGAGCAGCACATGCAGGTACAGCCCATCTCAGGGAGAAGAATCTGAGCGGTCCCCTTCCATTCCTCAAAGTTCAGCGTCCACAAATAATCATACAGGAGTTCCCTACACGTGAAACCCTTCATCTCACTGTATCTTCACACCTTATCTGTGACATAGGGGGTGCACCTGCCATTTAGTAAGTGATGAAAGGGTTGTCTGAGAGAAGTCAGGTGAGTTCCCTGAGGTCCTATTTACTAGTAATTGGCAGGTGGATTTTCTTGGACATTCAAGCCTGAATCAGTACATACTATAGTTTTCACTACTTAAAACATCCAAGAGGACATGAACCAGATGCACACACAGAGCACCCCAACCCCCACCTCCTTCCCTGAGCAACATTTGTCTAGTAATAAAAATCAGGATTGTTTTAAACTACATGGAACCACCTATGTGCAGGGATCAAGCAGATAAGCAAAACAAGATTATCATACAGGTACTTAAGAGGCACCTGAAGCCAAGCTGTATTGACTCCGTCTTTCCCTTGGACCCTTCAGCTGCGAAGAGAGGGGGGGTCTGCTGCATGGGCAACAGCAGACCCTCCATATCACCCTGCCCAGGCTCTGTAGCTTCATAACACGGGAGGAGACAGATACCATGTCACTCCCGAGTCGGACTGCACAGCCATTCTCAGCGGTGCAGATAGACTCTTAAGAAGCTACACCATCGTCTCTCGAGACGGACGGCTGCCGACGACGACTTAAGAGGTATCAACAATACATGGGCATCTGGGGAAAGTAGGAAAGAAAAACCATTTAAACCGTGGGCCAGGGCTTTTCAAACTACAATGTGGATGTGAACAATATGATGTGGTGAGCAGAATATGGCCCCCTAAGTATGTCCTCATCCCCAGAACCTGTGACTGTGTTACCTTATGTGGCTAGAGGGACTTTGCTTATGTAATTAAGAAATTTGAGAAGGGGAGATTTGGGGGATTGTCCAGTTATAATCACAAGAGTCCTGTAAACAGGAGGTAGGAGGGTCCGAGTCCGAAGATTTGAGGACTAAGCCAGAAGCAGATGTCAGGATCAGAGAAAGGTTTGAAGCTGCTACTACAATATTGGCTTTAGATGGAAGAGGGGACTCATGAGCCAAGGAGTGTGGGAAGCCTCTAAAAGTCAGAGGAAGGAGGAACAGATCCTGCCCTAGGACTCCCCAAAGGCACACAGCCCTACCTATGCCTTGCCCTTAGCCAAGTAAGGACCACTTCAGACTTCTGACATCCAGAACTATAAAATAATACATTTGTGTTGTTTAAAGCCCGTAAGTTTGTCATTTGTTATAACAGCCATAGGAAATAAATATCCCTGGGAACCAGTAAGACGCAGATCCCAGTCAGGTTCTAGGATCATGGGAGCTGGCAGGGGGTTCCTGGAGACTGGTCCATGGACCATACTTTGAGCATTGCAGCCATCAGCAACTCCCCCATCAGTCGTTCCTTCAACATCTGGAAGCCTCCATAAGCATGGATGGGCACATGAGCTCTGAGCTCCTTACCTCTGACTGTACCCAAGTGTCTGTCCTGCTAAAAATGGTGCAGATCTCTCATCAGTCTTACATTCAATGTCCCCTCCTCTGACAGGTACACTTTTATTCCCTAATTCTGCCTCCTCGTTATTTACTTTACAGATTGCCATCATAAGTGTTTGTTTATCGTCTTTCTCCTTATGTTTCTGCTGCCACACCCCCACTGCCACGCAGCACAGTGCCTGGCACAGAGTGGGCACTCTTATGTGAGTGAATGAATGAACTAGAAAATTAAGAGATCCCTTAATTCTTTTTCAAATAAATGTCTGCCAAAATCTCTTACATCTTCTATTTCTACAATTGATTTTTTTAAAACTACATAACTCAAAAGTTTATATTGATCCAGGGAGCTTTATCCTTTCAGACTGGGCTTTATGTTCCAAGTAGATGAAATAAATCTGAATATTGATTTATCTTTCCCATTCATGTTCAAGATTTCTCCCCAAATTTGAAAAGACTGCTGAAGCAGGTCAATTTCCAAGAAGCAGACTAAGACAAAGATTTGCCAGCAGAAAACTTACAGGACGTGCTTCCATTCAGGTGGGGCGTGAGGGAAACAGGAGTGGGCAGCGGGAGGAGTGGGCTGCAATGCAGACCCTATAGAGGTCTCAGCTGGTTCCCGCAGGGAGTTCAGGAGTAGGCGTGGCCCTTCAGAGCTGTCCTGGCGCAAGGACGTCAGGTAACAACCAGTCACTGGACTGGTTACATCTCTGTAATGGCCAGTCATGGAGGGCAGGCTGGCCCAGAAGGCAGCATGACTTGGGAACACGTGAGCCCCAGAGGAGGACTCAGCTGAACTGTCAACCTTGAAAGCTTCCAGCCACTGAAGGCAGGTGGGAGTCTAGGTAGACTCCAAGCATGCCTTCAGGTTCCTCAGCCATTGGGGGAAAAGAAACTATTAAATCGGGCTAAGCCCAGGGTAGAGCTCTGCGTCACACCAATATGAACTAGGGCAGAATAGACTAAAGATGAGAGACAGAACAATGCTGACACTGAGGAGTCCAGAAAGAGGAAAACTGAGATGGAATTGGGGGTGTACACAGAGAGCCTTCTTGGAAATGGTGTTCTTCTGAGATGGGGCATCGGGAGAACGTGATGCCTAAAAGCACAGAGAATGTGGAGGCAGGAAGTGTGCATTTGGGGCAGTTCACAGGCGAAGGCTACAATACAAACAGGGAGAAGAGGGAAGGGGTACACAAGGGCGGCGTAATGAGAAGCCATTAGAGAAGAACAAGAACATCGCTGGACACAGTGCAGGCCAGCCTGGGCTGGCTGTTGGGAGTTTAGGTCTTTCTTCCAGAGCCTGGAATAGGGCAGGACAGCAGATAGCTCAGAGCCCATAAAGCAAGCGTGCACAATAGGGGGACCCCAGAATGAGAGAACCCAGGGAACTCGTGTGAGAATTACCGAAACGGGCGACCTCAGAGTCAAGCTGGGTGAGGAGGCCAAGGGCAGGGATGGAAAAGACTACGAGAGGAGGGACAGGCCACCACACGAGATCATAGGAAGAATGTCCAGCAAGTTCAGGAGGGTTCAGGGAACGGAAGAGCTGCAGGGTGGACAATGCAGAGGGGAATTTCAGGGACCATGTTTATAATGCAGGAGGGCGAAGAGGAGGGTGGAGGGGGAGGTACTGTCCTTCAGGAAAGCCAGGTATCCTGCTTAAAATTATGTCATTATAGTCGTAATATATTCACGAAATTCTAACCATATATTGAATAAAAATGCAAGCTGTCCAACCACTTCACCCCTCTCCAAAGCTCAGCCCCCTCTGAAGGCAACCACAGGCAATGTGACTGCATTCCAGACACATGTATATGTGACCCCATTTCTGTAAGAAAAATGTTACATATACACATGTGTGTATTTGTGTGTATGTGTGTTATATACATGAATTATATATACATATATGCAGGGTGGGCCAAAAGTAGGTTTCCAGTTGTGAGTACATGAAACACAGAGTTGATTCTTATATTATTATTTATTAATAATTGTATTATTTTCCATAAGAACAACAGTAAACTTACTTTTGCCCACCCCTGCATATTCTCCTAAAAAGGATCATATTACATATATTACTGTGCTCACTGCTTCACTCTTGGTACCAGCATTGCTCCACAATGTGGGAATGACAACTCTGACTTGGCCCGTTGCACTTGACTTGTGGCTCGATCGTCAAGCAAAGACAAGTGGGGCTCCTGTGAAGAGTGGGGACCCCAGCGAGGGAGTGGCCTGCGGAGGGTGAGCCAGTGCCGCGGGGGAGGCTGCCCACAGGTGCCTCCTCTTGCCCCTTGACAAAGGCAGAACAAGCTTTGCTGCGTGGTTTTCCAACATCTCAAAATGTTTTCCTGTTTCTGGGTGAGAGTTGTTCATCTTCCTTCCTGGAATCTAAACAGAATTCAAAACAAACTTCTAAACAAAGGGATCCTTGGCTCCCCAGGTCTCGATGCCATTCCCTGGAGAGGAATGAGCCCAGATCCTAGCATGTGACAACTTTTCCAGCCCAATCCCACCCAGGCTTCCTCCTGCATCTTCCCGGTGGCCACCAATTGTTGTGGACATCCTCAGGGGTGCGGCATTTTATTTCTATTGGCCCCTTTCTTCATGGCCCCATAATTGTGAAGAGGAAAGAAGATTGTTTTCCCAACAGAAGTTATTTGGAGCTTTTAAATGTCCCAAGTTTCTCTGTCTCTTCTAAGAACCTAATTCATCAGCATCTAGCTGGACACGGTGACAAGGACCCTAGACAAGAAAGCTGAGGGGCCCCGCATCCACGTCTGCCACTGCCTCTGCCTCAGTGTGAGGCTGAGAGCCTGGTCCCAGGGCCGGGCGCATCAGCTATCAAGTGGGCATGCAGCCCCTGCCTTGCCAGTTTTCCAGGGTGGTAGTGAGGGGAAAAACGAGAAATATCCCCAGAAGAATTTTGTTCATTGTGAGGTGCCTGGTGGCACTGGCTGTGTCCTGTTAAACCAAGTGCACACAAATGGGGACAACGTTTGGCCATACAAAGGAAAGTTGACCTCAACCTGAAATCGAGGCAAAGCACTTTCATTTAGACCCTCACAAGCCTTCAGAAGGTACTAGGAGCATACAGCGTCAGTGAGTGACCGCAGACCTGCCACTCTCTGCATGTCAGCCGGGTGTGGTAGGAGACCATCGAGCCTCGTTGCCCGTGGCTGAATCCTGACTCTTATCTCGCTGGTTCATCATGCAGCCATGCTCCCAAGGAAGAAGAGCTGTTCTGGGCTCATCAGTGCAGAAGTAGGCTGTGCAACGTGGTGCTGCAAGTGCCCCTCCCCATAGCATCTCCTCTCATGAAACCGAGCAAAGCCCTTCCCTTAACCTCACCCTTTCCTTGAGACTACATGATCCCCATTTTCATGGGAAATGCAGAAGACATTGCCATAGGTGTAAACGTGAGAGAGCGACCATTAAATAAAAATTTTTTATAGTTAGGAAATTTCAGCAAAACATCTAGGGACAGGGGACATGATGTTGAGAAATCATGAAGCAAGGCTGACTCTAGTCAGAAGGAAGCCTGTACAACTGTGACAACAAGTCCATTGTGAGTCATTTAGAAAAGAATAGAATTGCTAAGGGATGGGAAGTGGGGTTGAAGGAATGTCAGGGGCTGGAAGGAAAGGATCATAAACAATAGAGATCTTTATGGCCACCCCGCTAGGGATAAGCCAAGCTTGGCTGAAACTGACTTTCCTACTGTGGAGTTGACACGGAAGCAAAGAATTTTGTCTAACTATAAGTAACTATAAGTTCTTTTAGAAAGTATACAGTATCTAGAGAGTTATTAAAGCCCCCATTCTGAACCATTTTTAAAAATAAATAGAACGTGGAGTTCAGTAATTAACAACCAAGATCACTTGCTGAGTGTATATTTGGAACCAGGTACTCGTCTAGGCGCTTTATGTCCATTATCTCACCTACTCCTCAGACAGTCCTATGAGGCAGCACTATCATTGCTCTCTCTTTACACAGGCACAGAAAGACGAAGTTCTGGCTGCACAGCCAGGCGGCTGCAGAGCCGAGGGCCGGGTTTACCGTGCGGAGGAAGCCAGGAGCCCTGTCACCTAGCCTTCTCCCCTACATCTCAGATGACCCTGTTTGAAAACCTCTGATAAGAAAACCAGATGATAAACTGCATCACTCAAGGCCAAGGTAGAATAAAATGTGGCAAAGATAAATATTTTAATGCATATTTAGATTTAAAGAAAGAACGGGAAATCCCCAGTTCCAGAAACGAGTGCAGAAATCAAAGTTCTGGGGGTAAGTGGGGGTAAATGCCAGAGGGACCCTGGAGGTTCAAGCTAGGACCTTTGTCCACAGAGCTGGGGCTGACTCTCCAATACTCACCCCCTTGCCAGAGATGACCTTGGGCCTCTGTGAAGCAGGGGAGCAGGAAATTTGCTTCCTGCATAAAGCCTAAAGCCTGGAAGTGCTGCTTATTCTATCAAAAAAGAATTAGAAAACTTCCTTCCACCTTCCAAGGACACCCTGAAGAAGCTGTGCATCTGTCTGAGGCCTTGTATGCAAAATTTAAACACCCAGTCCTGCTCCTTGAGAAGGTCTAGGATCTGAATTTACTGTTCACTCTGCAGGAGTCCCAGTCAAGAGAGTCTATGATGTTAATTCTCTAGGAAAACAACAGAAACAATCACAAAACTACTCTATAACATTACTTTCACAGTGTAGGGCTCATGAGAAGCCCATTATTTAATGTTAAAGAGTAGTTAAGAGTGGATTATAGTTAAAAAGATACAAATCACAACGAAGTTCATTGCTGAGTGAGAAAACTGGCGGGTGCAACCAGCCAGTGAATTAGCTCAGTGAGAATGGGAAATAAGTAAAAAAACAAAAAACTGGAAAGGAAATAGAACTAGGACAAGCAAGGTAAAGGGGTTTAAGAGAATTTTAAAATTAAGAACCATAATGAAGGAATACAGTCTTATGGGCAAATTTGATAAGTAACCAAATAAAACTCCTAAAAACAAACAAAAAGAAAACAAAGGCATTGTAGTTAAGGACTCTCTGGGTAAGTTAAACTAAAGATTCAACACAGCAGAGGAAAAAACAGTGACCGTGAACACAGACCTGTAGAAATCACACAATATGTGGCGTAAACAAGGCAGAGACTGTGAGAGAGTTAGCAACGATGGAAGACAGAATGAGATACCCCCACATCATCTAAGTGCGAAACTGAGAGTCAGTGTTCACAGGGAAACGACTGAGAATATTCCATAATCGAAGGCATTGCTATTCAGATTTAAGAAGCACATCAAGTTAAGAAGAAGCTAAAATAAAATACTAGACTTTTTAAAAAATGATTTGTATTCCTTTAAAGGTCTTGTCTGTTCAGGTTTTCCTCCTAATCCTTTCTGAGTTTAATTTCTATTTCACCTAAATGTTCAATTTTATAGAGTAAAAGAAATAATTAAAAATTAAGAACATAAATTTAAAAAAATAGAATCCATAAAAAAATGAAATAATGCTGAGTGGTAAAGCTAATGAAATATCTCAATGTTTTAAGAATGTGTTTTCAAGTTGCTGCTGTAGAATTAGTTACTAGGGCTGGCCTCTGCTTGCTTCCATGACAGAGAGGCGACTTTTCCAAGTACAGATCAGAAGTCTGCTTCTGCCGTGACCGCATTCTCAGTATGCTTCCTATGTATGTATGTGGTCAGTAAAGCATTCCAAGGGAGGTATCCCAGACAGGGAGGGAGCCTGTGGGAAGAGGATGGAGACTTCAGCAAACCTGTGACCAAACATGGACTAAAGTGACACCCAGTGGCCAACCAGCAGCATAGCGCACAGGAATGATCCCCAGGACCTCACATCCTGGCTGCCACTTGTGTCCAGGATGTTCGTGGGGTTTTTGTGACCGCTGGGTCTCAGGGTGTCTGTAACCTAGAAAGTGCTTTGTGGGCAAGCAATGAGCCAGTTCCCCTCTCCACCCCTTCCGCCACCTCTCCCTGTCTCCTTGCTCCCTTTTGCCTTCCCTGCCGAGTGTGCAATCTCTCGGGTCCCACAGATGACCAGGTGTAGGACAGAGATGATGCTGTGGAAATAAAAAGGTTCTCATGTCACCACTGCGATACAGGGGCTGATGTTCTTCAAGGTGAGGGTGTATCCCCTACAACTCAGCAGCTAATACGGGATAAGTTAACTTAGTTAATTTAAGTAATTGATTGAGTTGTTCTCCCTGGAGAAGGGAGACAATCCATTTCCCACCGCAGCAGTATTAGGCTATGTACGGCATGTGCCCCAACATCTCTACAGATAAACCCTGCAGCCAGAGCCTGCTGGACAGCTACTCCCCCCACCTCCTTCCCAATGCTATGGCATAGGGTATCTGGAGCATTCATACTTTGAACTGCTTTGCTCTTATTCAGGACTAGTTCTTTACTTTTAAAAATCCATCAGTTGTACACCTGTCTCAGTACCTTGCATTAGTAGGTGACCAATAACTGTTTGCCAGTTTTGTTTGATTTTCTAATATAAATGGGTCCCCCTGGAGACAAAGAAGCCAAACTTTTCACATGGCATTTCAGAGGAATGGTTAACATTTGCTTTAGATATATTTGAGTAATCTGAGGTATTTCAAAAGCCAATCATCCTCATCCTCTTCAGGGATTTACTCTTTGCAGTTTTAGATCCAGATTAATTCCTTAATGTCAAGTGCTACAGGTTGGCTGAGCTGGGAAGTGTCTGCCCCTTTGCCTGTCCGCTCCATGCTTTCCCAAACTGCTGTTTTTGACTGTAACTAGCCATGTTCCAAACGTCCTTCCTCCTCAAGGCCAGAGCACTTCATCAAGAATCAGCTCGTAAAACCAGCATGTGATAGATGACATGGTGATGCAGTTCAGGTGAGCTCAGGGGAGAGAGAGAGAAAGAGAGAGAGGCTTTCAGTCTCAGTGATCAGAAGAGATACAATAAAGGGAAAGATGACTGAGCTGAACTAAGGAGGACGCAGAAGACCCCTGAGGGAAGGTTTGACGGAGGGCATGAAAAGTGGTGGGAAAGAACTGAATGAAGGTTTGGCAGTCAAACATGCAATGTATGTTTGGCAGATAATACAAAATCCATATCTACTATGCTCCCGACCCCCTGTGCCAAATTATATGGAATGGAGTGTTTGAGTCATGATGATGGGGGGTGGGGTAAAAATGGCAGCCAGATTATGAAGCATTTTTATGTCACCCTGAAGAAATTTAAATTAACCTTGTAGACAACGAGAGTGATGGAAGATTTGTAAGCAAGTTAAATGTCAATGTCATAGTCAAAGTTAATGTCCTTTGAAGATGTATTTGGTTTGTGGTGCCTAGATGTATTGGTTGTGGTGTCTAGATGTATTTGGTGTGGTATGAGTTCAAGTATAGATCATATTCTTCTGTAAATTGGGACTATCTTGGTAAATGTACCACATGCATAGATAAAAACCTCTATAGTTATAAGATACAGTGGTCTATAAATATTAACTATGTCAAGATGGTTGAGTGTTTCCAGATCATCTTTATTTTTACTGACTGTGTATTCTTTCAATTACATGCGATTTTTGTTGTTGTTGTTGTTCTTTTAATTGTCGAGAGAGGGTGTTAAATTCTCCAGCTGTGATTGTAGAATTTCTGCTTTGCCCTTTAATTCTCTCAGGTGATTCTTTGTATACTTTAAAGACCTATTATTCAGTATGCATGTAAATGACTGTACATCTTTTGGTACTACTGATGCCACCCCAGCCTTCTTGTGCTTAGTTTTCATGATACACTTTTCATTCCATTTGCTTTCAATCTATCTTTAAATATATATATCTGATGAATAAGCAAAGAATTGGGCCTCATTATTTTTAAAAATCAATTCTGACAATTTCTCCCTTTTAATTAAAGTGTAGTTGTGTAGCCCTCTGGCCCCCAAGGTTTGTGATGAGAAGTCAAATTGATGTTTTTTAAAAAAAAACGACAATGACACTTGCTGAAGATGATGAGGAAGACTTTATTCAAGCATAGACCACTGCTATGCAGGTTTTCAATAGGGAAGATGGATCAGGCTCAACTCCAAACACAAGGACAAGTGAAGATTGTGGCCAAGGAGCAGGGTGGGGGTCAGTAAACGGAGGAAACTTCAGGGGTAGTAGGATTCTTGTTAGACCTGTTTAAGAGGATTCTTACTGAAGGCAAGCAAAGTGATCAGATGTTAAGCGTAGGGGATGAAGACTTTGATCAGATATTGAGATGATCAGATACTGAACGGAGAATTTTTGCTAAGCTGACTCATCAGTATTATTGCTAGAACTGGACTGAGTGCTCCATGGTCAGGGCCTAGTTGGGAAGAAGACACAGAGGAGCTTGATTCAAGGTTAGTCTTACAGGTGACAGGATGGAGGACCAGGTATGTTAAGGCTACACATATCCACACAAAGCCGGCCACAAAGGCCAACCTCTTTTCCATTTTGGATAATCAGCAGAGCAGGGGAACAGAGTTGACACCAGGAGCTGACCTTTAGAAAGCCTCCCCTGAGACTTCCCAAAGGAGATGGAGAAAATTTGGGCTGAATGCAAATAAGGTGAGACACATTGATGACTGAACTTGACTGTGAATATGTTAATTAGTGCTTCCTTGGATGCTATTTTCTGAGCAGGTTCTTATTTTCCGAGCAGTCTCAGTTCTCATTCCAGTTCAAGCCAAAATTTATTCAAATCTTAAGGGAAGTCGCAAATTCACTCCTTTAAATAATACTGAATGAGCATCTAGTCTGCAGTGAGCACTAGTAACACTACGAATGAAAACAGAGCCCCTGCCCTCACAGAACCCACAACCCACTGGGGAGCTAGGTGTCAATCAAAGTGTCACTCACATGATTGTGCAGTGAGGATGATGATAGGGAGGAGGTAAATACTGGAAGAGCATATAAAATAGGTGGGGAAGTCAGAAAAGGCTTCTCTACAGAAGTGACTCTTAAGCTCATCTCTGAAAGATAAGTAAGAGCTACATAGACAAAGACAGGAGGGAAAAGAATTCCAGAGAAAGAGGCCAGCATGTCCCTCGGAGGCCCAGTGCCAAGGGGACTATGCCTAGTGAGAGGGAATGAAAGGCCAGGGAGCAGGAAGCTATGGGGAGCTGCATTCATCTGCTAGAATGTAAGCTCCATGAGGGTAGAGCATTTCTCTGATTTCGCTGCATCTGTATCCCCAGTGCCTAGAACTGTGCCTGGCACACAGTAGGTATTCAGAAATATTGAGTGAATGAACACTGATGTATGAAGCTAAGAGAGTACATAGGGGGGTATGAACAACAGAAATTTTTAAGGGTTTTAGGCAATGGGATGTTGCAAAAAGATTTCTCTTTTGTAGAGATTAGCTTGGCTTCAGTGTAGTGCGAACCCTAGAGGGGGCAGGAATAGATATGGGGACCAGTAAGATAAGCATTCCTTTTTTGGTACTGAAGAGAGAACAAAGTGAATAGTATTGAGAAGTGTTTAGGGGACATGGTGAGGGGCTCCTGGGCACAAACTGATCCAAGTCATTGGTGAGGGAGCACAGAGGGTACATAGGAAAATAGAACCTAAACTCACATAATCTAAAAAGCTTGAAGGAAATGCCACAGTAAGTTAACAAGTGAATTAAATTAACATAAAAATCTAAACTCAAAATACACTAAAAAATACGACACAAGTGAAAGTGAGGGAAATGGCTAAAAATAACACATGTGAGAAACACATCAGAGTTTTAGGCACCTTCAAGCTCTAAGCACGGATGATCCATACACGAGGCTACCACACGCCGATGCAATGTAGGCCTCACAAGGGGAATTATTGCTTAAGATAACAAGAAGGCAAACCCCGCTGTCCTCTGGACTGGCTGATGGGGCCATGCATTCAGCTCTAGGTGACAGATATTAAAATAGACATTTATTGACCAGAACTCGCTGAGAAAAGGACAACTAATAACACAGTAAAGAGAGTTAACACATGAAGGAATACCTGAGTTATCAGAGGACATTTAGTCAGCACGTGAAAAAACTCAGAGGGAACAGTCACATTTGAGTGTTCCAAGGCTCTCCGGAGAGTGAGAGACTGTACTTCTATGGTCAATGGGACCCTAATCCACAGTGGGTGTTACAGGAACAAAAATTTCCACTCAGTGACAGAAAGTGTTTTCTAAATCAATCTCTCCCAAAATAGAAGTCTCAGCAAGCCTGGAGCCTCCCTTGGGGACAGTAAGCCGATGAAGGCCAAGAGGAGTCAGGGCCAGGTCATGAAACACGGGGCCTGTGTTTCCAGCTGCTTGGAGACTGAACTTGATCCTCAAAGCTATGTGGAAGCCGGCGAGCATTTTAAGGAGGACAGCAGCCTGATTTGGTGTATATCCTGGGAGGACCTCTTCAGTGTTGAGGATGGCCTGCATGTTGGCCTCACCAGAGTGGTCCGGAGTGTCGCCAGCAGTCCCCAGCTCATACCCAAGTGCTGATACTTAGATTGGAATTGCATTGAATCTGTAGATTAATTTGGAGAAAACTAATATCTTGACAACATTGAGTCTTCCAATTTATGAGCACAGCATGTCTCTCCACATATTTAGGTCTAGTTTAATTACTCCTGTCAATGTTTTGTAAATGTGAGCATACAATTCTTGCATGTATTTTGTTAGACTTATCTCTGTTTTTGGTGCTGTGGTAATGTATTGTTTGTAGATTCTTTAGGATTTTCTACATATGTAATCATGTCATCTGCAAATAAAGGCAATTTTTATTCTTTCTCTTCCAGTCTGTACACACTTTATTTCCTCTTCCTTTCTTCAGTACAATTTTGAACAATAGTGGGTATGGCTATCCTTGCCTTGCTTCTGATCTTAGAGATAGAGCAGTCTTTCAACATTAAGTATTTTCATATTTGACCTTCATTAGGTTGAAGAAGCTCCCTACTGTTTCTAGTTTCTTGAGAGATTTTATTATTAATAGACATTGAATTATGCTAAAATGTTTTTTCTACGTATATTGAGATAATCATGAGGTTTTTTTCTTTTCTGTTGATATGATGAATTACATTAACTGATCTTTAAATATTGCACTAACCTTGCATTCCCAAGATAAACCCACTTGTTCATTATGTGTTATCCTTTTAATATATTTTGTATTTGATTTGTTAATATTTTGCTAAAGACTTTTTCATCTATGTCCATGAAAGATACTTGGACACAGATTTCTTTTCATATAATATCTTTGTCTGTTTTTGATATAAGGTTAATACTGGCCTTAATAAATGAATTAGAAAGTGTTCACTTGCTACCATTTTTGGAAAATATTCTGTAGAATTGGTATTCTTTTTATTAGAAGTGAACTTATATGAACTAAGAGTTTCCTTTGTTGGAAAGTTATTAGCTACAACTTTAATTTGTCAATAGATATAGCATTGCTTGGACTATCTATATCTTCTAGAGTGACCTTTGGAGTTTGGGTTTTTTAAGCAATTTATTTCATGTAAGTTCTCAAATTTATTGACATAAAGTTGCTCATAACATTCCCTTATTAATCTTTTAATTTCTGTAGAATCTATAGTAAAGTCTTTTCTTTCATTTCTTATATTGGTAATTGACTTCATCTCCTTTTTCTTGATCAGAATAGCTAGAAATTTATAAATCATAATTTCATTAATTTTTCTCTACTGTTTTTATCTGTTTTATTGATTTCTGCTCTTACTTCCTTCTTTCTGCTTGCTTTATGTTTAAACTGCTTTCTTTTTCATAATTTTAAAGAGGTAGCTAAGATCATTATTATGAGATTTTTCATCCTTTATAAGTAATCAATGCTATATATTTTCATCTAAGCATCTCTTTAGCTACCTAAGGCATATTGTTATATGCTGTGTTTTCATTCAGAAAACTTTAGAATTTCCTTTATGATTTCTTCTTTGATCCAATGTATTTTTTAATTTTCTAGTTATTTAGAATTTTTGCTCTATTTTTATCTTATTCATTTCTAGTCTAATGCTATTGTGGTCAGAGAACATATTTTGTATCATTTCAGTCCTTATAAATTTGCAGAGATTAGTTTTGTGGCCCAGAATGTGACTTATTTCGGCGCATGTTTCTTGTCTATTTGAAAAGAATGTTTATTTTGCTACCATTAAGTAGAGTGCTCTGTGCGTGTTAATTAAGTCCTTCAGGTCTTCAGCCACAGGTTGGTTGTTAGTGTCCTCGGTGTCATTCAGTTCCTTCAGTATCCTTCAGGTCTTCTTCAGGGGTCATACCATCATAAATATGTATGCACTTAGTAATAGAATTTAAGAATGCATAACACAAAGCCAACATAACTTTTAAAAAGAAAAATATGATCCATAATTACATTTGGAGATATCAAGACTAATTGATAGCACAAGTAGATAAAGAAGAGAAGTTACAAGAGCAAGGAATAGAAGTACAAAAGAAATTCAATCTATATTTCTTCATCTTGAGTACCATATCATCATCATCAAATATTTATTGCTTTCCTGATATACTCTTGACCATTACAGATTGCAAATTCCTAAGTCTGCAAGGGCCAGGCTGGTGAATAAACAAGTGGAGTTGGCTGGGTAACATCCAGCTTTAGCAGGGGTCAGCGGGACAACAGGAAGCGGTGAGCTCTGGTGCACAGGAGGGAATAAGCCCAGTCTAAGAAAGAAGGCCCTGCTCAGCTGTCAGAGAGTGAGAAGCATGATGTAAAATATGACCAGACCTTCTGTTTTGGCATCTCCAAGTGAAATATCCCCTCTTTTTTATGTTGGAAAAGTAATTCAAATAATAAAGTAGTGTAGGCCACTATATTAGTGCAAACAAACCATCTGCAGGCCAAGTGTGCCCCAAGGGCCTCTGCTTTGTGACTTCAGGCATAAACACTAATTTTTCCTCTTGGAGATCTCACAGTTTGGTTGGAGTAATAATACATGTGCTTCAGTTATACATTTCAAGGGAAAACATGATGGGATCCATTGAGAAATAAGAGCAAAGTGAGATATACTCAAACTTTTACTCATTTAACAAATGTGCATTGATCAGCTACCACATGCCAGGCATTATTCTAGGTAGTAGAGATTCATCAATGAGAAAAACAGATGAAATCCTTACTCTCGAGAATCTTACGGTCTAGTGAAGAGATAAAGATAGTGAAAATCACAAATAAATGATATAGTGAGTTATAAGATGATAAGTACTATTTTAAAAAAATATATTGAAATTGTCAGGGAGGGTAGAGGAGCTGCGATTGTTATTAAGGCAGAGAGCGATGTGGTCACGAAGAACATGACAACTGAGAAAATATTTAAGGGAGGGAGCCACGACCATCCAGGAGATGAGCATGTTAGGAAACAGGGAGAGCCAGGGCAGGGCCCCGAGGCAGGAGTGTGCCCAGCTCGTCAGAGGAAAATGAGAGCGGAAAGGGTTGCTTGAGCCGAGTGAGCCAGGGTGAGGAAGCCGTCAGGGCTTGGCAAGAAGCGGAGAGTACCTTAAAAAGGAGTAACTGAAGAGTGTAAAAGAGACACCAAAGCTGTGGACAGAGTTAGACAAACCTGCAAGGTCAGGCTCCGGAGAGGGTGCAATGGCTAGCTGTGTTTAGCACCCCTGAGCCTGCAGGGGTCAGCAGAGGGCAGGATTAGTGAAACCTGGAGACATGGGCTGAAGGAGAGGAAGGGCTGCCAGCAGGAGACGTGGTCCCCGCGAAAGGAGCACTTTATGGGCCACAGCCAGGTGAGCAGGGGAGAAAACAGAGGACTAAGTGCCCCAACGTCTCTCGGCTCCCAGCTCCCCATCCCACACCAGAGCCTGCCATGGACTAAACCAACTACAAGACAAAGGCAGAGAGCATGCTTGAAGGGCCCTGTGGCCAGGCTCCTGGGGAAAAGAGCAGGATGGAAAAGACAGCAGCCTGCATCTGGAGGGACAAAAAGGGAAATGTCGGGACAGAGAGAGTAGTGGGAGGCGAGGGCAGAGGGGCACGTGGTTTTTAAAGCCCACCTGACCATTCTGAGAGCACTGACTTATCACTCTAAGTGAGATATGGAGCAACTGTAGGATTTCCAGCAGAAGACTGTATGCTTTGACTTCTGTCTTACAAAGAATCACTCTGGCTCCTCTGCAGAAATGGACTGTGGATGAGACAAGGACAGGGACCACAATGGCAGCAATGGAGGTGGCAAGACCTGTTCTGGTTCTGGATACATCCAACTAGATGCTACAGGATTTCTGGACGGATTAAGTACAGGACATTAAAGAAGGAGAAGCATCAAGGAGGACTAATGTTTCGGGGGTTAGCACATGGGCAAATGAAGTTGCCTCCAGCTGAGATGAGAGAGCCTACAAGTGGAGCTAACTTTGGGGTGGGTGGGTGGTGGATACATTAAATTTGAACCTATTAAATGTCCAAGTAGAGAGATCAAGTAGATAGTTGGTTATACTAATTTGGATATCATAAGATTAGGACTAATCATCAACAGAGAAATATATTTGAAATATGAAAAGGAAGAAGTGCTTCCCAGCGGGGAAACATAGAAAGCTTCATGGAGGAGGTGGCATGTAATTTGCATATTGAATGATAGAGTTTGACAGCAGAAATGTGAGAAGAGCAATCCAGATAGAGGAAAAGTCACTACTACCGAGTCTCGGGTAAGAAGGTGGAGAGGAGGAAAGTCAGTTGAGTTGGGTGAGGCTGTGGGCTTGCCGTTAAGGAAAGTCAGAGGCAGAAATGAAATTAGAGCCTGGTTCCTCGCTTTCAGTTCATGCATGCATTTGTAATTTACTCATCAAATATGTATTAACCTCCTACTTGGTCTAGGGGCTATGCTCTGTTCTGAATATTAATAATAAGAACAGTTACTGAGCCCTGGCTGGTGTGGCTCAGGGGGTTGAGCACTAGCCTGCAAACCCAACAGTCACCAGTTCAATTCCCAGTGGGGGCACATGCCTGGGTTGCAGGCCTGGTCCCCAGCTAGGGGTGTGCGAGAGGCAACCAATCAATGTTTCTCTCGAACATTGGTATTTCTCTCCCTCTCTTTCTCCATCCCTTCTCCTCTCTCTAAAAAGAAATAAAATCTTTAAAAATACAATATTTTTAAAAGATTTTAAAAACCACTGATTGGGCACTAATTATGCACTCAATGAAAAAAGCTTCACCATCAAGAAAATGAAAAAGCAACTTAGTGAATGGGAGAAAATATTTGCAAATCGTGTATCTGATAAGGGGTTAATATCCAAAATACATAAAGAACACATACAACTCAATAGCAAAAACAAACAAACAAACAAACAAAAACAACCCCACACAATAACCCAATTAAAAACTGTGCGGAGGAGCCAAATAGACTTTTTTTTCAAAGAAGACATATAAAGGGCCAACATGTACATGAACAGATGCTCAACATCAATACTCGCTAGGGAAATGCAAGTCAAAACCACAGGAAATATCAGTATACACACACCTGCTAGAATTGCTGTCAGCAAAAACATAAGAGAGATGTGTTGGCAAGGATATGGAGAAAAGGGAACCCTTGTGCACTTTTGGTAGGAATGTACATTGGTCCAGCCACTTTGGAAAACTGTATGGAGGTCCCTCAAAAAAAATTAAGAATAGAACTACCATATGATGCATCAATTCTCCTTCTGAGTATATATCTGAAGTAAATGAAATCGGTATTCCCATGTTCATTTCAACATTACTTACAATAGCCAAGACATGGAAAAAGCTTAAGTGTCCACCCATAGATGAATGAATAAAGAAGTTGTGGAATATAGCTATAATAGAATATTATTCAACAACACAAAAAGAATGAAATCCTGCCATTTGTGACAATATGGATGGGCTTTGAGGGTATTATGCCAAGTGAAATAGGTCAGAAAGAAAAATATCATATAATCTCCCTTATATGTGGAATCTAAAAAAACCAAATTTATAGAAACAGATGGGTGGTTGCCAGAGATGGGGGATGGCAGTGGATGATCAGTTAAGATAAATTAGTTATAACATGTAATGTACAGCATGGTGGCCATAGTTAACAATACAGTATTGTATATTTGAAAATTGCTAAAAGAAGAGATCTTAAAAGTTCTCATCACAAGAAAAATGTAGATCAACTCTGTAAGGCGATGGAAGTGAATTAGACTTATTGTGGTAATCATTTGGCAATATATGCATATATCAAATAATTATGTTATATACCTTAAGCTAATGCGATGTCAATTATATCTCAATAAAACTGGAACCAAAAGTAATAGACAAAATAGAAAAATATAAGAACAGTGAAACCCCCCCAAAAAAACAAATATTGACATTGCTCCAGACACTAGGGATAGAACAATGAATGAAATAGACTGAGACTCCTTCTCTTGCGGAACTTTCAGAATGAAGTTTGTCCAGCTTTGGCAAAGACTTGCCTGGCAGGTCAGTTTCCTTTCTCATGACTCACCTACCACCCTAGTCCAAGAGGCTCTAACTCTCACCCTTTTTCCTGCTCTACCCACTATCTCAGGACTCCCAGATGCCAATTCTTTGGTTTTTAATAACTAAAGGTTTATTTCAAATTTTATATTTTCATAATGAATCTTCCTTTTTATGTCTCTGGAATAAATATTCTTTCAACAAAGTAAAAATTAAAATAAAATAAAAAACTTCATTTAATCTTTACAATACCCCATAACAGTCATACTAAAATTAATCCAATTTAAAGATAAGGAAACTCAGTCTGGTGACTTCCCCAGCTCACTGAGCTGACACAGCAGAGATGAGGTTCAAGGCCAGCAGTGTGATCCCAGGGCCACGGTCCTTACCACTGGTTAGTGCCTGATACTCTGTCAGGAAGACCCATCCAGTGTCTGGGGCAGAGGGCCTGGCAGCCATCAGAAGGTGCAGATGACCAGGCTATGGGTGAGGTGCTCTCCAGACTTCCCTCTGCAAGGGGTGGGACATGTGCTCTTGCCAAGGGTCAGCAGAGGAGCTGGCCCAGCATTTCCAGGGCAGGAGGTGGGGCTGCTGCTCTGATGAACCAGGAAGAGGTCACCAAGCTGCTGGCTCTGACCTCACTCAGAAGAACTGCCTACTTTTTCCAAAACATCAGTTTCCCGTTTTGGCTCCCACAGCAAACCCAGGGTCAAGAGCAGGCAACCAACGCCTCAACCTGCAAGGTTAGCAGGGAATGTTTATCCTTAAACAGTGATGTGTTTGCTCCTCTATGCCTTGTTCTTGCCCCAACCCATTTTAAAGATAAAGAAACAGGCTCATGAAGACATAAGCATTTGTTCAACACTTTCAGGCAATTCTGTGGCAAAGCCTATATTAGAGCTCAAACTCAGGACTCTCAGGTCAGCGTGTTTCCACAAAACATGCTAACACTAATCAGTTCATGTTCTAAAAGTAAGTTCCCTGGGGAGAGGCAGGAGCGGGGTGTGTGTGTGTGTGTGTATGTGTGTGCGTGTGTGTGTGTGTGTGTGTCTCCGCGCACCAAGTGCAGTACTGACTCTCCCCACCACTCCCAAGGAAAGGAATTTCTCTCAGCCCAGTTATCTTTCTGGGAAATTCAGGTTTTCAGGCATCCAACACAGGGAATGAGACAGGAGGGAGGGGCCCTCCTACCCACCCAAGGAGGCCACTTCAGCTCTTTCCTCTCACCTGGGCAACAAGGGGCCTGGCCAGGCAGCATGGCTGCAAATAGTGAGAAAGGGAAGGAACTCAATGCCCATCAACATGGGAGTAGTCAAGTAATGATAATGTATTTAGTCAACAGTGAAAAAGAATGAAGCAGATCTAGATATACAGTCAAGAAAGGATCTCTATGACATATTATGAAACAAAATCTAAACAAGCTTGCATACAGTACATACAGTCTGGTCACATTTTTGTACAAAATTAAACCATGTATATGACTCTGAATGTGTAGGAAAAGGATTGCATCAGTCTGTTGATGGATCCATTTCTTTACCCCACACATCAAGTGCCCTTTCTGGGCTCCCGGCACTGGGCCGGGAGAGGAGATCAGCAGAGAGCAGACCAGGCAGTACCCTGAGCTCCTCTGGTAGGGAGCGGAGAAAGTGAGAGGGTAGGGGAAGAGGTAAGAGTACTACCTCTTCAAGTTCTCTGTGTTATCTGACTTTTTTTAAAAAATAAAATTGATGTCTATCAAAGTCTTTCTATTTTTATTTATTTATTTGTTTGTTTGTTTGTTTGTTTTTAGAGAGAGGGGAAAGGAGAAAGAGAGGGAGAGAAACATCACTGTGTGGTTGCCTCTCACTTGCGCCCCCAACTGGGGACCTGATGTGCAATCTAGTCATGTGCCCTGACTGGGAATCAAACCAGCAACTCTTGGTTCGCAGGCTGATGCTCAATCCACTGAGCCACAGCAGCCAGGGGAATATCAGACATTTTTAATAACAATAACTTATTGTAAATGTGTCATTATAAATATATAAATACATAAATAAACAAAAGGAGGTGGAGTAAGAAGAGGAGGAAGATTCGTGGCTAATTTCGGTGTGTCCATGTACACGTGATAAGGAGGCCTGAGACAGCTCTTTTGACTGTTACATCACAATCGGCAACATCAATTCCCAACCACAAGGCCCGCAATGTCTTGGAAGGGAGAGGAAGCCAACAAAGTAATATTATATGTTCTGCAACAGGCAGATCTCAGTAACTGAAGATTCCACCTCGTGTGGTTTCCAGAAGCCCCCCTACAGAGCATGGCCTGCAGCCGGTGACCCAGGAGGGGCTCTGTGGGCCCATCTCATTGTCTTCTGTGAACGTGGTCACCTAGGACATGATCTCTACACTGTCCTCTCCCTAATCCTTCCGGCCCATGTCCTCTGTAGAGAGCCAGTCACTTAGAGGGCCACTTGCCCACTCTCCCATCCTGAAGGCACTCTGCTGCCCACACTGACCGGTCAAGAGCAGATTACAGAGAGGAGCAGATATTCACAGACCCCCCCTCTGTCCATGCACTTGTTTTCTGGTCTACACAGAAAAAAAGCAACTAAATCATATTGGTCAAAGGGTAGCAAAAATCTTGCTCCCAGTTTGATGCCCTCTACTTAGTGCTAAATTGGATCATCAGATTTGGAGTCAGAGCCCTCAGTTCAAATCCTGGCTTTGGCAGCTTTAAGCTATATTCTCTCAGGCATATTTACTCGTATGTAAAAAATATATTGCTGTTAATATTATTATTCAATGGGATAATAAAAAGGCCTACCTCACAGAATAGCTGTGCAGATTAAAAGTGGTATTTAAGGTGTTCGAGCTTTTTATTTGTGCAAAGCTTGTATACTCATGTGTGTGTGTGTGTGTCTGTCTTACTCCTGGTTCTGCCGGTGTTAGGTGTTTTCTGTGTGCCTGGAACATGCAGGGCTGGAGGAAGAGGTGCCCAAGTGAGCACAAAGAGTCTGTCGGTCATGCCAGAGATAAAATCTCAGTTCCAACCAGAAAGCCTACAAGGAAATGCATCCAAGCAAAACCAGACCCGCCTGTCCTCAGAGAGAACCAGAAAGATTCCATTCAGTTGCCTCAGACCAAGAGTACCCTGGCTGCATTCCTCTCCTCTGGCTCTTCAGCTGCCTGGCATCTTCCATAGACTGCAGTTTGGAAAGCTATTTACTTAGAAATAAAAAATAAAGTTATAGCCTCAATTATTTTCAGTATTATGATTATTGGCTTCATAGACTAATGGATCTATTTTAGTAATGAGGAAAATGTAAGTGGCTCTGTCTTGTTCTTTTCCTGAATGTTGTTATTGATAAATTTCAGAGGGTGACCTTGAGTGAGAGAAAAATTTCCTCTTTCAGTCCCTTCCCCAGCTCCTTACATGACATGGCTAAGTCCCCACACTATGCCGATCATGCTCCTTGGGACTTTGGCCAAGTCCGTCTGGAAAAGGCGTTCCCAGATCTGCATCTAGGAGTCCCCATGTGTCCTGTACAATACACAGCCCGGAGGCGCTGGCCCCTTCCTCAGTCACTCACTGTCCTGCTATTGCAGCCCACATTGACACCAGTCAGTGACTCAGGAGATGGTTCTAGAATCACACTTTGAGAAGCATGCCACAGACCAGGGCTTCAGACACCCAGCCGCACACCTGGCTGCACTTCCGCCTCGGACAGGTTGATCAAAATGCAGATTCCCACACCTTGCCTTATCCAGCGAATCATCAAAGCCTCTGGAAAAAGGACCCCTGTTTCACATACTTCTTAGGTGATTCTGATTAGGTGAAATTTTGACAAATACTACGCCAGGGGTTCCTTTCACAGGGATGAGGCACAGGGTATAGACTTCACCAGTTTTCAATGCTGGGTTCTCCTTTCTTACGTTGATCCACACACAAAAATAATTTAAAGACTTAACCATCAGGGGGCAGCACAGGCAGGGCATTTGAGCTACAGAGAAAATAACCTGCAGTACCCTTTTTGATTCTTCACTGATACAGAGATCACAAATAACAACCTATGATTGTACAGGAAGTCTCTGTTTATGGAGCTCCTCCAAAGGCATCCGCTCCTTAAATACTTGTTCCATGTCTGTGAAGCAGTAGGCTTTTGTGTGAGAGAAGTCAGGTGACTTCTCCAAGGCCTTATTTCTAACAATTGGTAGAGGTGGGTTTTCTCACACATTCATTGGGGGAAAAAGGGGAAGAGAGGGTTCATCGTTTAAAACCTATAAGACAGCAAGTACCAGAAACACACGCCCACATATAGCACAATCTTCACTCCCAAATCCCAGTTCCACCTTCAGCAATCTTGCGTAATAATAAAGTCCAGATGCTTCTAATCTACACACAAACCACATTCCTATAGCAGTTAGGCAAGCAAGTGGAACAAACTTATCCACATACTTATATATGCACAGTCAACAAAAGTAAGAGCGAGTGAGAGAGAACCATTTAAATACATAGGCTAGTTCCAAATTCTTAAAGTATACTTTAATACCATAGACTACTCTTTCTCAATCATTCAAGTGAAAAAAAGCCACCTGGCAACCTTAACAAAAAGCATATTGTGATTCTGTAGGACCGAGGCAGGGCCTGAGTTTTGTATTTTCTAGAAAGCTCCCAGATGATGCAACGGCTGCTGTGCATGGTCCACACGTCAGGTAGGAGTTGCCGATGATGCCCACTGTCACTCCTTTCCATGGATGCAGGCGTCAGTTAGGGCAAGATGGGAGCAATGGAACTGCCACCCCCTGAGGTCCTTGCCTTTCAGTGTGTAACCCTCTCTCGCCACTGAGAGTAACTCTAGTGTTTAAAGACATTTATTGCTCATACATGGTCCCTAAACTAAGCCCACCGATTAACCTCAAACTCACCTGGGGAAACTCTGGTCATACTGTAGCTCCAGGCTTCGAAGTCACTCCAAGGAGGAATTTAACTAAGTGAGATTCTGAGGTGTTAAGCTCCGATATAATGTGAGTCCTGTGTATGCAACACTACGGTGGCAAAGGACATTTTTTATGAGTGTTTTGTGTTTGTTTTTTCATCACTCAATTCCAGTGGTTTTCAACCAGGGGCAATTTTGCCTCCATGGGGACATTTGAAAACATCTGGAGGCATTTTTGGTTATCACGATGGCTACCACCTTCTAATAGGTAGAGGCCAGAGATGTGGCTGAACACCCTACAACGCATAGGACAGTGCCCACAGCAAAGAATTAGCCAGCCCTGTGGTGCTTCTGTCAAGAAATCCTGCTCTATACAACTCATACTGATCCAAATATTTGGCAACTTATTGAATAATTATTTGAATATTTCCAAAGATCAAGGGGAAAGAAAAAATAATATAGGCAGCCACTCAAATGAGACATCTTTCTATGGGGCAGGGAAGGTTGGTGGTGGAGGGGTCCAACGGTTGGGTTTGAATGCCAGTTCTGCTACTGACAAGCTGGGTGGAACTGGACAGGTTATGAAAAATCTCTCAACTTTAATTTCCTTGGACATCAAACGACCATGAGCCCCATGAGGGCAAGGACTATCTCTATTTGGGGCAGCAGAGTATATACATTCTCCTGGCATATAGTAAATGCTGGTGTGTTTATTGAAGAAATGAATAGGACCTTACTTCCTTAAAAGAATCTTTTTTTTTTTATTCTGACATTGGTGGATACTTTTAAAATTTTCATTAGAGACTTGAATGTTGGGGATTGTTAGTTATTAGCCATGCCTTGTCCTGGCACAGCCAGACGTGCACTCCAGGCTATGTGTAGTGTCCTTTGCTACGCATGTGCAGTATTAGTCATGTGAAAACTATAGACTCTAGTAGCAGACCACTGGGGTTAGAACATTGGCTCCACACTACATGAGCTTAGATATTTGACTTACTCTCTCCAAGCCTCAGTTTCTTCACCTGAAAAACAAAAGTAATAATAATTTCTACCTCGGAGGGCTCCTGGAAGAATTCAAGTTGCACGAGATGATGGATGCAAAGTCCTTAGCACAGCGTCTGGCGCACGGCAAGCTACCAGCAAAAAGAGGCTTTATTATGCTTTTGGCCTCCAGCCTCCAAATCAAGGGCTCCTGCTCTGTTATCTCTGCAAAACGAAGCTGAGACAGTTCTGAAATCAGAACCTGGCCCCAGTGACCCAGCTGACCAGGCTCCTTTCTTCCGGGTGGGACATCAGCAGCTCGCCCCCCGGCTTCCCACACCATGTGCCTGAACGAGGAGCGCCAGAGCAAGTATTCCTTACTCTCCCGCACACCTGCCTCGTCATATCCAGAACACAGCCCCAGTGACTAGAGGCACAACACTTCCGTTCGGCTGACAGGCCAAACGACACCAATAAAGATGTCAAAGCTGACAATTGTTTGGAGAGCAAAGAAACAAATGAGGAGAGAGAAGTGCAGCCTTTGACTCAATAATGAATTTTGCATAAAGGCTCTGTGGCACCGTGCGCCAGAGAACAAAGTGCCACACGCTCTGTATTCCATTTTTTATGAGAGAGAGGAAAATGGGGTGGGGGTGGGGGCGGGGAAACTGATACTAGAAACACAGTAAAGAAAGTGCATTCAAGCGTGTATCTTGATTTGTACACGTGGACCCAAGCCGTTTATGTTTTAGAATGCAGTGAAAGCTTGGAGCTGAAAAGAAACATCTAGTCCAACACTTTCCTCTTTGAGATGAGCGAACTGGTGCATCTGGGCATTAAGTAACAGGCCGCACACCTTCAGCCTCATGTGCCCGGCTTGGGAAGAGGAGCCGTGGGGCTTGTTTCTTCATCCAGTCCTGCCAGGCTCAGGGATTTGACCCCTGGCTGCAAGGGACTAGCAGGAGACTTGGAGTCCTTTTCCAAGTGTACCCTTTCACTGGCTAGTGATGTCCTCAAATTCCTTCAGGTGATCCTTCCTGAGCACTATGGGCCAGACGCCATTTTTGGTGCTTGGGCCGACCAGGTGTCCACTAGTAATGCATGTACTAGTAGGCAGCACAGTCCATTAAAGTGCACAGACGAACTGTACAAGGTAACTTCTGGGGGTGTTCCATGCCCTGGGGGAAATAAAACAATACATTGTGACAGAGGAGGGGCTGACGGGTGGGGGGGGGCAGGCGGGGGAGGCCAACTTTGAAGGCCTCTTGAGGAGACAACATTCACTAGGATAAGATCTGAAGCAAGCGAAGGAGCCTGTCACGTGGAAGGCAGAAGAATAAAGAGCGTTCAAGTCAGGAGGAACGGCAGCCACGGGCACCCAAGGCAAGTGCAGGAGGCAGAGCGAACAGAAGGGAAGCCTGTGTGGTTGGAACAGAGTGGACAAGGGGGAGATGCCAGGACAGGAGGTCGTAGCTAGGGGCAGGGCAGCATGCTGGGGCTGCAGGCACTTGCCCAGGGTGCCCCTGGAAGATGGGAGCAGGACTGAGATTCAGGTTGGGGCCCCAGGCCCACAGTTTTCATGGGTCTGTGTCAACTGTACTGTGCAGGCCCTCCCATCGTATTGATCCACCAGGGTAGTTACAGGAGGGCCCTGCCACACCAGACCTCAGCCGCACCGTGCTCCCACTCAGGACCTAGCAAGGGACAGGCCTCCTAAGGCCAGTGGAACCCCTAGGAGCAGAGTGGCTGAATGGCCTCAAAATGGAGAGTGCACCCCTCCCTTCCCTTCAGCCAACGCGGTGCGTGCACAAGGCAGGCATCAGCCCTGCCAGCACAGAGGAAAGGCTCAGTAGAGGCTGAGGCTATTTTTAAAAAATCATTATTATTACTTTTTAATTACACAAGAGCTGATGAATACATTTTCCTTATTTAAAAAAATATATAAATAAAATGAAATGAAACACGATCCCCAAGGCTAATGTCCCTTAGACTTCTCTCCTCCAATCCTGCATCTCCCTGGTGCCCCACCTCCATCCCATCTAGAGCAAAATATTGTTATTATCAGGTCAGTGAACAGTGGTCCAGACTGTTTCTTATGTGTGTACTCCTAAAAGCAGGCAGTGTGATGTTTATGGGTTTGTTTTCATGAATTATTGCATGTAATGGCAACTTCTCTTTACCCCAATCAGACAGGGGTCTTGCGCAGCTCTCCAGGTTATTAAAGAAAACAGCCACCTCCTTTGGCTGGTGGCTGTGTCATGTTCCTTGGTATGAGAGGCCTTGGTTTATCTCTCTATGAATTGTAATTTCAAGTGTTTACAATTCTCTTTGGATTACAAAAGAACAGTACAATGAAATCTCCTCTCTGTCCACTTCATGAGTGAGTGCTCCTTTATGGCAGATGGAGGACTTAACTCTTAAACGCAATTCCCCAAGGGAGGCAAAATCGGCCATGGAACTTCCTAAGCCCCTCATGTTTGTCTTGGCCCCAGAAACCTTTCCTTATCATTACCGCCCCCTTCATTAACTCAGTGCAGAACACCCTCCATTAACTCAGTGCAGAACGCAAGTCAATTCCCACAGCCTCTGGGTCAATACAGAAGGAGGAGCTCATTTCTGATGAACTCACACTGGTGGCCATAAAGAACTCTGTGACTCCAGGTTGTGTACCCGTGGGGTTCTCTCACAAGCAGGTTAGAAGGCACCTGCAGGAGGCCTGTGGATCGCAGCGTGCCACTCCAAGCCCTGGGACACACTGGACTGGTGTTCCTGGGGAGATGACTAGAACACACATACCACTGACTTCTGTTTGCCCTTTTCCATGGCTTTCCTGGATATCAGGGGATATGATGTCACCTTCTGTAAATTCCATGTAAATGCCTGAGTTTGGATCTCTAATGTATAATGACTTGCGGGGAAAATAATTACCACCTATGTTGCAAAGACTTTAGTTTTACAGAGCACATAGTTTCTCCTTTTCGTTCTTGGAACAACCCAAGATACAGACAGGAAAGCGATAATTGTAATATATATTGTAATGATGTTTAATAGACACTGTTATTCATTACAGCTGAGTAGATTTAGACACAGACTTAATTGGCTGCCCAAGGTCACGGAGCAAGGACATGATGTCAAACCCAGAACCCAGGTCTTCTGATTCCAAGTCCTTTCCTCTTGCACAAGCAGCACTGGGCTTCCCAACTGGGTGGCTTACTAACTAAGACAGATATGAGTTCTCCAAAGATTCTAAAGGATTTGGTGGAAGACCATATTCAGAGATAAAATTTAGGTCTTAAAGAGCCAAGTGAATAAAGAGAGAAGGGAGCCAAGTTTAGGGGAAGAGGACATGGGACTTAATTTCACTGAATTCTAAGAGATGACGAAATCTGTGGTGTCTGAAAGGCCTTTACTCCACCCATTAATTAAATATATTCTCTGGGATACTTTAGCTGGTCATGGGAGGCCTCCCTAGGGAGGTGGCAATTAAGCTGAGACGTGGAGGATGAGGAGATTCCAACTTTGCAAAAAGGGAAACCAGGTGTAGGGAGAAGTGTGTGTCAAGTTCCCAAGATAAGCAAACTCACTGGGAGGCCAGGGAACCCCTGTGTGTAGGGAGCCAGCAGGAGAAAGGGCATGAGATCAGGTGGGCCCCCTAATGACTGGCCTGGGCAGGCACTAGAGGAGCTCAGAGGACAGCTCCCAGGAGAGGACAGGGCGGGCCGCGACCTTGAGGAAGTGACTGGAAATGACTGGCTTCACTCGGGAGAAGCACAGCAAAGGAGGGCACTGCCAGCAGAAGTGCAGGCAGAAGGGAAATTATTGGTGCTTAGTGAGTAAGACTCCGTCTCTTCACCTGCAAAATGGAAGAACGGGAAGGATCGTTGGCTCACCGAGGTCCGTTTTAGAAACCAATACAGAGAGAACCAAGAGCAGCTTGGCCGGGGGAATGCTCTCGGACCTCCCAGATTCTCACGAGGAGCTGGCTCTGTCCCAGCTCCTGCTTCTGCGGGGAGACTATCAGGAAGGGGGCTGGGACCGTGCCCGGATGTGAGTGCAAGGCCCCGGCAGGACCCCGCGATGAGACTGTCTTCCTGGCGCTCCCAGGCAGCCCCCGACACTCTGATCTGAAAGCCAGTTCCTTTGTTTCCCCCAGAAGCTTCCCAAAGACCTCAGGAACCCCTTTGATTTTTTTAAAAACATTTCTCCACAGAACAATGTGAGGAACAGGAGGAAAAGCATGGCCCCATCACAAGGCTGCTACAGTCAGAAAAACAGGCCTTTGTCCTGTTAAACTCCATCTGGGTTTCAGAGCTCTCCAGGGAGGAGAGGGGTGTAAGTGTGGAATTAGGGAGCACCACATGAAGCTCCATCTCCTGGTTGGTAGGAAGTCTACGCTTTGCCTGGGACCTGGGTCTCGGCACAAAGCAGTGGTGCCCGTCAGGGATCAAAGGACCCTGCACTGGCCTAGCATGTGGTCAGACCTGCCAAACTCCAAATGCAGGACATTTAGACCAAGAACCTTCCAGTGAAAGAAACCTCAAGAGTCATCTGGTCCAATCCTCCATTGTAAATGTGGAAACTCAAACCGAGAGAGGGTCACCTTACAACTCAGTCAGGTTGTTCCAAAGCACATAATAGCTAAAATGTATGAGCACTTACTAGGTGTCTGATACCGTGCTAAGCTGCTATCTCTGTCATTGCTGTTGACACTTATAGTGCGGTTGGTGCTGCTATGATTCCTGCTTTACATGAGGAACCTATGGTCCAGAAAGGTTAAGTCACTTGTCTAAGGTCACACAGCTATGAAGAATAGAGTCAGGTCTCTGATCCAGACCATTTTATCCCCTGGGCTACTTCACATCCTGCTGCAAGAGGACTGGAAGCAGGACCTTGGCCTCCTAGCCCAGTAGAGCCACTTCTATCCCTGGCCATCATCTGAACCACACTGAGCTCTTCCACAAAGAAACCATGAGACCCGTCACCGGCAGCAGTCTTGCCTGCCCTCACACCTGTAATTCTCTCTTTTGCCACTTAATCCCATGCTCCCTCCATGACCCCCTCCCCGACCCTACACCAGCTGGAACTGGCTGTTCCTTCTTCTTCAGCCTTAGCTCAGCTGTCACCTGTTGAGTGAGTCATCTCTCTTTTAGTGTCTATTACTGCCCTCTCTTCTCTAACTTTATGGATTGTAATCATACATCTACGTGTTTATTTCTGTATCACCTCCTCCCCCATGTTTCTGCCAGGCACCATGCTTGGCACGAAATAAACATTCAATTAAAAGTCTTTCAATAAATGGATCAATAAAAGAATGAACTAAAAAACCTTAATTCTTCTTCAAGTAAACGTCTGCCAAAATCTCTCACATCTTGTACTTGTCCAAGTGATTTTGTTAAACCTATATAATCTGAAAGTTTACTTTGAGCCAAGGTGATCAGAAGTGTGTCCCTCCCCTGTGCCTGACTGGGACCTGAGAAGGCTTTCGGAAGGCTGAGACGTGCACGCGCCGTGGGTGCAGGAAGATGCTGTGATTTCCACCTTCTGTTGGCTCAGGCTGTTTCTCCCGCATGTAAGGGCACGCCACGCAGACGCTACTTGCCCACCGGCTGGTTGGGGGAGACAGTGGGGAAGACAGAAGCAGAGAAAAATTAAATGCACCCCCATGGGAACGTTCCCTCCGCCGTGGGATCCCTGTGGTGCAGGAGGGGCAGGGACACTTAGGTAGCATCCAGTCCTGGAAGAGGTGCTTTAGGACCCCCACGTCCCCTCCCCTGCGATGCAGAGAGGAGGCTGGGGAGGCACGAGGCTGCGTGAAAGAGGAAGAGAGAATGTACTCATTTCTTGGAGGAACCTGGGACAAACGTGGTTCTGTTGTTAGCTGTTGACTAGTTTAGGTTCATTCAGAGAAGGAAAACTCTGACTCCAAAAAACCTCCGCTGCCTTGCGGCATACCTCTTCAGGGGAAAGGCTAAGGGAGTAAACCCCGACAGAAAATCCGGAGCCGGAGTCCCTAAGGCGGTTTGACGTTGTAGTCAACGCCGGCAACTCCTGCGGCGCACCTGAAGCCAAGCTGTATTGACTCCGTCTTTCCCTTGGACCCTTCAGCTGCGAAGAGAGGGGGGGTCTGCTGCATGGGCAACAGCAGACCCTCCATATCACCCTGCCCAGGCTCTGTAGCTTCAGCTTCACTGGAGAGGACACTCCAGCGTCATCGCAAGATGTCGATTCAACACAGGAGGAGACAGATACCGTGTCACTCCCGAGTTGGACTGCACAGCCATTCTCGGCGGTGCAGATAGACTCTTAAGAAGCTACACCATCGTCTCTCGAGACGGACGGCTGCCGACGAGTACCTAAGATTTAACTATTTTATATAACATATTACATTGTGTGTATTCTATAGGTCCTACATATTACATGTATATTATACAGATTATGTTCCATAAATACATATACCCACAAATATACATGATTCTGAAGAACATACTGTATATATTTTTCTGAAATTTTCTTTTCTTATTTAATCACATACCATGAAAATCCCCACCACCGCCACCACATGTAGATCTGTCTCATGTTAACAACTACATATCATTTTTCAAAAATAAAAGTACTCACTCTTAATAGGATACCCAATAGTCTAGGAATGGCAAGTAGAAACTTGGGGACACAAGCCCCTCTTCCCACCATTCCCATGCTTCATAAGCCAGAGGGATTTTGTGTTCAAGGTGAGGATGAAGGAGAGTGTAGTCATGAACGAGGAGAAGGAGCAGCACAGGAATGGGGTGAGCATGGAGCAGGTGACGTAGAAGACAGTGTGTAGAATGGAACTGGATGGGGACAAGAGAAAGGCAACTAGGAAGAAGGGTTGTGGGCCTAGCCTTGCGTTAGTAAATCATAGCAATGAGGGGGCAGAATGTGGGGAGGGGGAGCTAGAGACAACCCAGTTAGGAACAGGAAGTCAGGAAAGATGGGGACTCCTTGAGGAGAAGAGAAGCATCATGGAGTCAGCCCAGCAGCAGCCTAGGTGAAGCTGGCCCCAAAAGCTTCCTCTTTCCCCTTAAAGAAGGTGAAAGATTTGCCTCTTGATGGTTTTTCCACCTGGTTTTCTAAAGCCCACGACCGTTTGCCTGTTTCCAAGGGAGACTTGTTTATCTCCATTCTGGAGTCTTAAAGTTCAAAACAAACTTCCAAACAAAGGGCCCCTCTGCTCTGTGCTTCTCAGCGCCGTTCTCCCGCAAGGACAGAGCCAAGATTCTGCTTTCCTGATGACTTTCACAGCCGATCCCACTGAGAATCCCACCCTTAGCTTCCTCCTGCGTCTTTCCCGCCTGCCTCCGATTGTTGTGGACATCCTCATTAGTGTAGCTTTTTAAGCTTCTTTTAACCCTTTTCTTTCTATCCTTATAATTATGCCAACAGTTTTCCCAACAGAAGCTATTTGGGGATTTTAGAGTGGTCCAAGGCTCAATGATCTCTCCAAAGAGCTGAATTCATCAGCAGCCACCCGGATTTATAATTTAAAAAGCACGTAGACAAAAAGAACTAGTCAGTTAAGCTCCCTATAGTTGGAAAGTTCTGAGACTTATTTTCATGGCCACCACTCTATGGAAAGACCCACAGGTCTATGCAAGTGAAGAACGACAGGACTGTCTCCAAGGGTAGGTTTAAGTGAGGAACGATACTGATAATTACCATCCATCATTGTCATTCACCGTTATACACAATAATTTTATTACACCCAACAATCCATGAGGTGGGTACCATTTATACCCATTTTACAGAGGAAGAATTTGAGGCTCATAGAAGCTGAATTTCTCATCCAGGGTCACATAGCTAGTAGCTGGGAATGAAAAATCAGTGCCTGACCTCTTAACCAAGCCACTACTGGGTTTCCCAATATTCATGCCCCACCAAAAATAAAACTTATGCTCCAGGAAGGCATGGTCCTCGTCTGTCCCATTCACTGCTATATCCCCAGTCGCTAGCACACCAGGCTTAGCATAAAGTAGATATTCAATAAATGATTGTTGAATGTATGAATTAGTAAGCGAATATCAAGCTTTATTTTTTACTATGTCTTGTAATCAGAAAATTTCTGAATACTGAAGCTTTGGGTGATGACTAAGTATGTTCACTGAACAGTCTTGTTACTTTTACCTATTTATATTTAACTTACCTAAACTTTCTCCCAGGGGAAAAATTTTTTTTTATCAAGCATTAGAACCTAGCAACTTGCATTCAACAGAAGAATCAAATGAGGAATCCCAATCTGAAAATGAAGGGGGTTTCTAAAGAAATCTTTTGGAGTGATTTAATATCTATTAATTACTTACTATGTTTTCAAAGCTGTTTTAGGTTTATGCCCTTTTCAGTAGCAGAGAGTAGACTGTGAATCACCTGGGATGCTTGTTTAAAATAGAGAGCACGTAATCAGGAACCTCAAATATGCATTTTTGCAGATATCTTGGTTGGTTGTTGCACAAACAAAACTTTGAGAACCACTGTGAGAACACTTAGGGTTATTCCCCCTCCGTTGGAAACAAATCCTATTAAGCTATCAAATGTATTTCAAATCCACCGACCCTTCAATTTCTCTGAAGATTCTTTAATTGTGATCTTATCTTGGGGTCATGGCCATATCAGGTTTTTTTTACCCTTTGGAAGCAAGAAACCTTGTATTTACCTAAAAGGTGTTCTTCCCAAGTTTTAAGAGAATAGCTACCTACCCCTCCCCTGTCATCCTAGACTCTGGTGCCACCGAGTCACTCTCTCATGGGACCAAACTAGAAATGAGAAGACCTGGTCCAGTTCTACCATGAGTTGCTGTGTGTCCTAGCGCAGGTAGCTCAGCCTCTCTGACCTACTGTTTCCTTGTCTGTAAGTTGATGGGCATGAGTGTTCACAGTTTTTTGATTCGACACATGCTCTAACCAGTCATTCTATAGACAGGGATCATTCTGTAGGCAGGGATCATGTGTCTTCTCAGTCTTGTTTTTCTACACTCAAAAGTTATGCTTCTATGATAATGAATTAGGTTCAGATGACAAGGTAAGAGTCAGGAGAATGTAAAGAACCCCACCCCACTGAATTAATCACAGCTCCAAAAATCAGATTATAGGTTTCTATAATACACACCCAGGAGAATTAATTTCAAAAACTAAACTAAACAAAACACTTTCGGACAAGAGCTGGTCGGCCATATAAAAACCGGGTGGACCTGTGAGATTGAGTCGTGAGGCCACATACCTGCTGTTTTGCTCAGATAGGGAAATGTTTCAAGGTGGGGGTTCCTAGACCTTCCGCTCTGAGGGCAGCACAATATTAGATCTAGAAAAGAGCGTTCTGGAGCGTTCTGTCAACAAATATTTGATACCTACTGTGCACCAGGCACTGTTCTAGGTATTGGGGGCTCCCCCAGTGAACCCTACTGACAAGACCCATGCTTCCCCACTTCGAGGGGGAAGATATATAATATACCATTGTATCAAATGAATCGGTGGCAAGGGGCGCAAAGGGGGAGGAGACAGGAACCTAAATTAGGAGGCTGGGAGAATCCCCCGATGTCTCATCCGCTGGTCCAGAGGCCCCCTTCTACGCACGAGGAAGATGAGCCAGAGACAGCAGTGACCAGGTCAAGACCAACCTGGTTAGAAGCAGGGTTGGAAGTGAAAACAGTCTTCCGACAAAGCCAATCCCGCCTTCACAGCCTCTCCCAATATTATTTTATTTCCCTGTCATCGTCCAGCCCTTAGATCCTAAGACCAAGGGAAGGAAGCTAGAGCTTAAGCACCCCCTTGTTGGCCCCAAGACACAAGGGTCCCCTCCCACCCCCGCCCTTATCACACCTCAGGACCCGCGGAGAAGCCGAGGTGGGGCGGGGCCTGGACACGCGCCGGCGCGTCCAGCAGGTGGCAGCAGGGAGCAGCCGCGCCCCCCGCGCTGCCACCCAGCGAGCCCGCATCATGGATGTCGAGCTCTCCTATTTCGCCTTGCTCGCCTTGGAATTCGAGACCCCAGACGAGGACCAGGATTCATGAACCGGTCGCAGGGGCCCGGGCAGGGGCCTCTGGCTCCCTACGCTGGTCGAGAGGTGGGTCCTGGGGCGGGTTACGCTCTTCGAAGCCGGGCGGCGACGCGCTGACCAGAGGAGCTGCCGCCCTGCGCGCTGCCCCCGCCCTACCTCCCTGTGGTCCACACCCCCTTTGGGCTCCCGCGCTGCTGGGCTGGAGTAGTTGGGGGTGCGCACGATCAGGCGCTGCCAGTCCCGCTTCTGCCTCTGATTCGGGTCCGAGGGCATCAAGACTGGGGCGCCCGTGTTCTCCCCGCCTCCTCCTCCTTGCTCTTACCTGCGCCTATTAGTCCACTCGCCTTCAAGGCCAGTGGCTACAGCCCAGACTGAGAGGGGACCGCAGAGGGGGAGAGATCACCTGAGGATACAGAGCTGGCACTGGACTGCCTTTTCACCCCCCAGGTGATGAGTGAGGCCGGAAGATCGGAAGATTTTAAAAGCAACCAGAGCCTCCGTATTGAATGAAAGACCCAGTGCAAAGGCATCACCATGAACACGAGCAGTAAGTGGGTCCTCTTCTCCTTTGCCATGGGAACAGGGTGGGGGCTGGAGGTGCAGGAGCCTGCGCCGGGGCTGCCTGGAAGGAGGAAGGAAACCTGGCGCCTGGATGGACACATGGCCCCCAGACTCCTTCTTGGTCCTTTCTGTACTCAGAGGCAGAGGACTAGGGGTCTGGCTTTTCGTGATAATTTTGCTAATGTTCTACCGGCAGCGCCACTTGCCTCTGTAAGGAAAGGCTGCCCGCGTCTCCTTCTAGCAATGCCTGGGAAGGCCTCAGGAGCAGTAGTGTGGCCATTGTCTGACTGTGGGGGCTCTGAGGAGACCTCTCTGCATGCAGCTGCAAAGCCAAGAAGAGCTCCGCTCGTCCTGGAGCTGGGAGGAGCAGGGAGGCTGGCCCTCGGTGGGTGGGGGTGGGGACTGTAAAATATGCCTCTCTGGGGTGCCTGTGGCCCCATGGGCCCAGCTAATTTCTCCACATAGCTATAGGCTGTTTAGCCATCCCCAGAAGGAGAGGAGACAAGCCCTTTTGGTCAAGGTCTCTAACATGCCAGAAGCAACAACTGCTTTGCAGGGCCAAGACCAGACATTTTGCTACTGGGCTGGGTCCCAGCTGTTGAGAAATACAAGGAGGCCCAGTACATTTCCTGTCAGTATAGTCCCTTTGACCATGGGCACCTGCTGTGGCATCACCCTGAATGGGAGCCGGGTCAAGTCCCCCCTCATCAGCGGAGCTTTTCTGAAGTACTCAGCAGCAGGTGGGGTTATTGAACTGGGGGACCCCTAGGAACATTCACTTCCTTGAGTCTGTGACTTTCCCATCAGTCTCTTTCTGGATCCCAAGATTGCTCCTCTAAGATGAGAGCGGTTGTTCAGAGACCCTCCTAATCTAAGAATCTACAAGTTTCTTCTAGCAAAAGCTAGAGCTGAGCAGCAAGACCAGAAAAATCAGCACCTTCTGAGGCTGTGTCCAGACCAAACCCACTATTTCCTCATCTTCCCTCCATTTCAAGGCTGCTGGCATGGAGGGAAGGAAACAGAGCAAAAGCCACTGAGATGGGAATGGAATATATTTGTTTACTATGTGTCCATAAGACTTCTCTCTGCTGCCTTCCTTTGGGTACTACATAGCTCTGCTAAGCAAGCTGGACTCCCTTTGCCTCTTTTAGCCAAAGAATTTGCCTCTTGATTTTGCCGGTCTGGCCCAGGGCTTTGACTTCACACCAAGCTCAGGCCAAGAGCAAAATCCTGGAGACCCAGTTACTCAGTGGGCCACATGTTTGCCTCTGGTGCTCTCAGGCAAATAAAGATGTGACCAGCCTGTCACTTCTCACTATCTCTAGCAAAAGCTGTATTTATCAAAGTCCTTTCTCCGTAAATGACAGAAGAGAAAGATGGTTTATCTTTTTTTCAAGGAACTGAGAAATAAGGTAACAAGCCACTGCCCTACTGCCCCTGCCCTTTTCTCTCTGGACTTGTAAGGAATTCTCATCCTGTTAGCAACACTGAATATTCTTGAAAGAACAAAACAGAGATTTTTATCTTTTTGTTTTTTTTTTAAATAACAACCAATAGACTTGAAAACTACAGAAGATGAGCACTGACAAAAATGTCATCCCAGCCTCATATACTTTTTCTAAGTAGGGAGAATGTGTTTATTTTCCAGGAATAGTGGGAAATAAATAAATAGAATGGGGGTCCTTGCGGTCCCCACAAGAGAAAGTGCTACCTGGGGTAACATTGGAGAGACTCACTCAAGGCTTAGGTGCAGGGCTCCATCAGCATTGAGACTCCCCATAACCCTGACAGCCCGCAGATGGACAGAGTGGAAATCAGACCTCACTGCAGTGAAGGAGTGACAGCTCATAAGGGCGTGGGAACAGGTGTTGACAAAACATGTCTGGGGTGACCTGATCTAAGCAAAAATGCTCTCCACTTTGGGATGTGAAATTCTTAACTTAATCCTCATGCCTAAGAGAAGCTCTGACTTAGTTTTTCCTTTACTTTCCTTGACTGAGGCCCTGCTCTCCAGTGGCCACTGTGCGTAGCATTTCACCCGCATGATCACTGCAAACGCTCAGGCTGGCATTAGCACTCCAGTTTTAGAGGCAAAATTGTCTAAAGGTTTACAATAACTTCTTCAAGTCATGGAATTAATTAATAGCCGTATTATGAAAGGCTCTTGGATGCATAACACTTCAACAGTGCGAACCACTCCTAGTCCATGGTTCAAATGTCACCACTGAAGTGGGGCCAAAGCATGAGCTTATTATTGACTTCCTAATCAGTGCATCTGGAGAAGAAGAGCAAAGGGCTGCAGTCTTGGGACAGTGTTTAAGAGGAGATGGAGCTTGGTCCCTGGAATCTGGTGGTCCTGGGTTCTAGTTCTCCTTTTTTCATTTCTTAGCTTTGTAGTCTTCAGCATGGTTGTCCCATCTGCAAAATGGGAATGATACTTGTTAATGTGTTGTGTAAAACTCAGAGTGTGGTACCCTGGATATAGGTGGCATCATGTCACTGATGGTGGTCAGATAGCCATTGTCACTACAGTTACTCTTTTGGCTGTTGCTGCTGTTGACTTTATGACATTAGTAAGCATTATGACATTATAAATGACATTGCTCAACCTCTTGAGCATCATCCCTGCATTATAAATGGAGAGGAATTCCAGAAGTGTGATTTTCAGAATTAAACTAGATTATGAGAAAATGCTTTGTAAACATGTATATTATTGTTTTTATTAGTAAGAAACACATATCTCGGATGGCAAAAACAGTGGCGTGCTTGGTCAGTGGCACCTCAGTATGCATTTTTGTTTCATTGAATCCTTTCCTCTGAAATATCACTGAGATTCAGGACACTACAAAACAGGAATTTGAGAGAAAGAGGTAATTTTGGAGATGATGGAACGGGGTGGTGGTTCAGACTTGGCAGAAGGTAACAGGTGGCATTCTGCCCCCAGAGCCAATAAGGGAGGGGAAGGAGGGCTCCTGTGGGGAGAACAAGACACCAGAGGAATGAGCAGGACACCTGTGGCTCAGGAACCCCGGGCTAACGCTGAGACGGCCCACTCCCATGGGCCAAGCGCGTCAGGGGAAAGGAAGGGAAAAGCGCAATTGTCTCTACCCTGGCCTCTATTGGGAGGGTCTACCACCCAGCCTTTTCCTCCCCTGGCCTGCACATACCTTAATTCCAAGGATCTGGCGTTTGTCTCCTGACCTACTGAGGCAGCCCACTAACTGGTTTCCCGTCCTTCCACTCCGGCCCCCTCTATCCTCCCCGTCCACCCTCTGCACCACACAATGCTTAGAATGCGAATCCCATTGCTCCTAAGATGCGAGAGGAAACCCCTCAGTGAGACCTGCAGGGTCCCAAGCGATCTGCCTGGCTGACCTTGCTCACAGCCCCGGCTCAGCCACACCACACTATTCTCCATGCGCTCGTCCCATTTGCCTCCTTCCATTCCCCCAAGTGCCTGCTCCTGCCAACTTGGCATGTGCTGTCCCTTCCTCCTGAAAAGCCCTCCCCCTCCAGCACTGGCTCCTCTGCCCATGCCCACGCCCTTCACCCAGGCTGGCCTCCTCACCCTGCAGAGCGGCAGAAGCCCTCTCTGCTCCCCAGCCCAGCAAACATGCCCCTGGTGTACGCTGTCCGTGCACTTTGACTCTGTTCCTTCAGAGCCTTGTCTATGTCATCACACACTCATCCATGAGACCACCAGCATTTTCCTGAACCCACATGGCGAGGAAGGAGCTGACCCCAGATCCCTTGCTCTCCCACAATCCCCAGAGCCATGAGGACACCACCACCTGAAGTGCATGTTCTCAGGCAACAGTACAGTTTTGGTTATTTCCTATCAGTGTCTCCCATTCCCATGTTGGCCCCAGGATTTCCCAAGCCTCTGGGTCCAACGGGGGAGACTGCCGACCCACAGTGCCAGAGACCCTGAGCACCAGAGTCAATTCTGTGTTCCTTACTTGGGAACACAGAGCTCCTGAAAGCAATGGCTTTTCTTGGTACAAAACCTAGCGGTGGCTTATTCTTGAGGCTGAAGCATCATGCATACTGTGTACAATGATGCCTAGAGCCATCCTCCCTCATTTCATCAGCTTCCTCCTGCTCTTGGACCCCTTCCTGGGTCTCTACCATGGACTGGCATGCCAACAAGCTTTGCTGAAGAGAGTATTGAGGGGTCATACAAGCCCCACAAAGATGTCATGGGATAAGCCACTCCATACTGGGGCAGTAAAAGCCTGAGCTTTGGGGTATGGATTCCTGAGCTCAAATGCAAGATCTATGGTATACTCTGTCTGTGATCTTGGACAGGCTAGATTACGTCTCTGACCCTGAATTTTGTCATAGATAAAATGAGTGCAGTCATGCCAATGTACAGGGTTGTCGTGAGGATTAAGTGCAATAACATGAGAAACTCACTAGGTTGGGTCTCGGGGAAGGGAATTGAGCCTGAAGTTGAGCTGGCCACTGAGTAGAGTGAAGTTCTAGAATGATAGTATCATAAGAGCCAAGCCCTCTGGTTGAAAATTAGCCTGTTTTGCTGGTATTGTAGCCAGAACCAGGTTCTGTGCATAGGGAAGCCATAGCTTTCAGGAATATTATTAACCTGGTGCTGTATGTGTCACAGGTTGAAAAGAGCAGTACAGGGAAGGTAGGACCCTAGGACAGACAACTACCTTAGTTCAGAACAGTCTGAGGGCCAGGATTTTGGTGGTTGTAAGAACAGAAATAAGGGGAAAGATCCTTTGGAAAATAAAGCCTGCGTGGCCTGGCTCCTGACTGGTGAAGGAGAAGAGGATTCTATCAGTTAGGGTCCTGGCAGGGAACAGATGGGCAATTTGAAGGAAGCTCCAAATAAGGAGTCTTTGCAAATGTGCAAGAAAGGTATAGAGAAACAAACAAGGAAAAGCAAGGGTGGTCCAGTACTAGGAGGCTACTAACAGCAGCCTATTACCATTCATACTACAACTGTGCGCAGGTCTGATGGGCGGGGGGGGGGGACCAGAGACCCAGCAAGCTGTAGTGCAAGGACTGCCTGATAGGAGCTGTGGCCCCTGGCTCCAGAAAGGCAACCAGCCCATGGCAACTCTAAGGAAGGAGACAGGGGAGTCAATTTCCTGACCCCTTGGAGCTCATACAGTGCTCCCCATTGGCTCAATCCAACCAAGAGCCAGAGAGCAAGGAAGGCAGTTGATGGGCCCATTGTGGTCAGCCCCCTAGGGGATCCTGCAGGGTAGAGAAGGGAGCAGATGGGTCTGGAGAGGCAGGAAGTTCAGAACTGAAGACATGTAGCACAAGGAGCACAATGACCTTCCTCGGGTGGGGACTCTAAGAATTCCCTGAGAAAATGTGTCACTACAAACACAGGAGGACGCCCTCTAAAGAAATCCTAAATTTGCAAAACAGATAAAATAGAGATGATTGTATACTTTATAAGGGCAGAAATTTAAAAACAAACAAAAACAAAACACTCCTTTCCAAATGAGGCAGTTGTTGGCAAATGATTACTTGGGGCTAAGGGGGGATTAGAACAATAATGTAAGGAACAATTGAAAAACGATGTGATGAATATAACACATCTCTGCAAATCACAATGAGATTTCAAATGTACTTGTATTGCATAAAGGAAGTGATATCAATTCTGAACTCCAACTTCCCTATCTGGCAAAAGCTTTATCTTGCTTAGATAACATCTGCTGTGGTGAATGGTCAACAACTGGTAGATACCCAACAGAAGCCAGATACCATTGTAAAAACAGAAAACAACCAGAAGTATGTGAGCACTTTTGCCAATTAAATTGTTCTCCTGTAGTTCTTAAGGGCACAGAGTGGAACTAAATAACTGGATTCAAATTTCGGCTCTGCCCTTTACTTGCTATGTGTCCTTGGGCAAGTCACGTACTTTCTCTGTTATGTACCTCAGCTCCTCAGCTCTAATGTAATCACGGGGGGTATAATAATAGTGCCTCTCTCATAAAGTCGTCATAAAGAATAAATAAGTTAATAGTTGTGAATTGCTAAACAGTGCCTAGCATATAACAAGTGTCTATAAAACAAATAAAAATAGTGTATATTAGTTTGCTAGAGCTGCCATAACAAAGTACCACAAACTGGGCGGCTTAAAACACGGAAGTGCATTGTTTCACAGTTCTGAAAGCTAAAAGTCCAAAATCAAGGTTCCATAACAACGGTTCTCAACCTGTGGGTTGCGACCCCTTTGGGGGTCGAATGACCCTTTCACAGGGGTTGCCTAAGACCATTGGAAAACACATATATAATTACATATTGTTCTTGTGATTCATCACTATGCTTTAATTATGTTCAATTTGTAATAATGAAAATACATCCTGCAGATCAGATATTTACATTACAATTCATAACAGTAGCAAAATTACAGTTATGAAATAGCAACAAAAATAATTTTATGGTTGGGGGGTCACCACAACATGAGGAACTGTATTAAAGGGCCGTGGTATTAGGAAGGTTGAGAACCACTGTTCCATAAGATTGGTTCCCTCTGAGGGCAATGAGGAAACATTTGTGCCAGGTCTCTCTTCTTGATCCACGGGAAACTCAGCTGACCCTCCAGGGGTGCCAGAGGTCCTGAACACCAAAGTCAGTTCTGTGTCACGTAAATGCTGCAATCCTTACTTGGGTGAGAACTCCCAGAGCTCCTGAAAGCTATGGCTATCCTAGGCACAAAACCCAGGGCTGCCTCATCCTCGAGGCTGGGGACATCACACATACCCCATAGAGTGGTTCCAAGATCCATCTTCCCTCATTTCATCAGCTTCCTCCTGCCCTTGGGCCCCTTCCTTGGTCTTGTCCCTTTGTCTTGTCACATTGTCTTCCCTCCATGTGTGTTTCTGTGTCCATATTTCCCCTTCTTGTTAGGATACAAGTGGTACTGGATTAGGGCCCACTGCAATAACCTGATTTTAACTTGCTTACTTCTGTAAAGACCCTATTTCCAAATGAGATCATATTCTAGAGTAGCTGGGATTAGGACTCCAAACATAGAAAATTGGGGGAACACAATTCGATCTGTAACATAGTGTTTCCTAAGCAAACGACTCCCCCACCCCTCCATCCCGCCGCCCACAGGAGAATACTTTGCCGTGGATGAATTTCCCCTGAATTTCAGCCGTTTCCCAGGGCTAGTGTAGGGTGCTGATAGTTGATTATTAAACAGGCATGTCACAAAGGTTATCTGCCTAGTTTTGGTGTTTAAACCCTCATTTCACCACGTCTGAGAACCTGAAGGGAAGAGTTCACACACAGGAGGTCCCCAGAAGGGAGGACTGCAGTGGCTTAATAGTCCACAGTTGGTCTGTCTGCAGCAAGCACACTCCCCATTGGCCCTCCGTTCAGGTCATTATACACCACTGTCACTTTTCAGTAGTGCAACGGGATTTACCATCGTGGTATTGGTTTTCAATCTGCCTAGTTCCTGGGAATGTCCAACATGGGGAGTAAGAGTTGGATTGCTTACTTGTTTACTCCACAAATATTTACTGGCCAAAAACTCTACACGGGACCTGATGCTGGGCACACAGCAGTGAATATAATAGACACAGCTCTTGCCTTCATGGATCGCACAGGGCCAGCTGGTGAACAACATGATAGGACATATTTTATCTGCCCTACACCAGGTTTTCAATGACTTTGAATCATCTGCCAACATTGGGATATTGGGAAATCAAACTTATGATTTATAACTTCTCTTAAAGAAACAACTGGAAGATTTTGCATGCCTGACCCTATTTTGCTATGTGACAAGAGTCATAGGATTGCCTGTTGTCAGTGGGGCATGGACTAGTCTTTAGTGTGCCATAGTTGCCACCACACCCTATGAAGTTGCACAAGAACGACTTAATATTTTTATGTTGCCTTGCTACTGTAAGCATTCGAATTTTTAAACCCTTGTCTAGTCGATGATTGATCTAACATCAAATGTGGAGAAGTGCATCTTCACACAGAGATGTGGAAACTGCAGCCTGTCAGTTAATTATTACAAAAGAAGGTCCTGCCTGGAGTTAGCAATTGATTAACACTGCCATGTTATTAAGGTCTTCTCGAAGTGAGCAAAACCTTACTGCATGCCCGTATTTCCCCAGCTGAGCTATTCCCAGAAGGGAGATATCATATCCTGTTGGATACAGTTGAGCAAACAATGTCCCACCCCATCTCCTAGAGGCTGGCTTTGTTTCCAGGGGAACCTAGTGGGAAGAGGAGGGCGGTTAGGCACAGACCCAAAGGAAGGAAGTTCTGGGTAATGGGTTCTAGCTCTGGGCACCTTTTCCAGCCCAAAGGAAGGCACCCTGGGAGGCTGAATGGCTCCAGAGACTGTTCTGGTGTATAAGACATGCCTGGTTCAGCTGAGGACAGCTAGTCAACAGCATGAGCTCCCTAACAGTAAGGCCAGTGTATTTACCCACCCAGCTAAGGCGTGGTTACTGAAAGACCACATACTGACCTTTGTGGCTACTCGAGACCTCTCCCCTGTCAGCATGGAGTTCTGTTGAGAAAGAAAGGTGAGAAGGTAGATAATGCCAACATCATTACTTCAGTTGAGGGCAGATTTTCTTTATTCCTCTGGAAGAAATCACGCTGGCAAATAATTCATAGAGAGCAGAGCACAGTGCCTTGCATATAGTAGGTGCTCAAAAGAGATTTTATGAGTTAATTTGTTCATGAAAAGCTCATTCTCTTTTCCTTTACAATAAAGACTTCTACTAAGCTCTAGGGTCATTTTCCTGTCCATCTGCTAAGTGGCCCACCTGGATATTCCAAGACATTTCAACCTAAATTTTAGTAAACTTAAATAAACCTACAATTTAATAAACTCATTCCCTTTAAAGAGAATAAAGGGAAAAAAAACTGCTTCAACTTTCTGGTTCCAGTTGATTGCTAGAACCTCCATCTACCCAGTCACCTAAGTTAGTAATTAGAAAGTAATCCTTGTCTACATTTCCTTTCCTTCACTCTCACGTGTTCAGTATGTGTCCACATCTGGTCATTCATACCTCTCAAACATCACCTGAACTCTTCCCCTCCTCAACTGCCATGACTTTCCAATGTCTGTGACAACAGGCGTGGCAGCCACTGGAGTGGGGGGAGGGGAGGGTTGGGTGGAGGAGGGGAGGGTTGATCTCAAGTTCAGTAGGAAGGAACAGAGCCATGTAGGCTGCTGTACAATGTGATTCCAGGCCGCGTGGACAGGAAGAGGTTGTAGCACTGCTCCTCAGAGCCCTGATTAGGCTGCATCTGAAGCATTGTGTTCAGAGTGGACAGTGATCAAGTGGAGCATGGCCAGGAAAGGGCAGCCAGAATGGTTTAAGGACTTGAACATGGCAGGGAGAGGGCACTGAAGGAGCAGTGGGGAAATGCTAGAGTCAGCCCCTCACATTGGTTTTGTGCTTGCCTGAGAGTACCGGCGATCCCGTGACAATTTCCCATGAAGCTATTGGACTGAGCCCTGCAACCCAGAAGTCTCCGGTCTCCTTCCTAAGTGTATCACTGGGCAGACAAGGGGTCTAGACAGGCTCTGCTTTGCCGCCCTGCTGCTCCCAGTGCTGTGGTTACTGCTATGTGCTCCTGCAGCAGCCCCACTCCCTCTCCTGGCAGAATTCCATGCTCTACTGCCTGTATCATTTCCAAAGCTTGTTCCTCGCATCTGCTTAATTTTGTGCTAAGCACAGGTCTTTGTCCATGGGCTGTTATCTCTTGCCCTCACCAGCACTAGCAGGGCCAATAAAACAACAGCGTTGCAATAGTCAAATGTCACAGTTGCTCTATTTTAAGCACCTGAAGGACCCTCCACCGAGTGTGAGTCTTCCCACCTCAGGCTGCGCTCAGCGTGCAGCGGCAGGGGCAGCCAGAAGCCTGTTCCTGCGTTTTGAAATCTGGCGAAACAGCCCAGGGATCCAGACCTTGCCTGTCCAAGGACGATCTAAGGCAACCATAAAATTAGACATTTTCACAGTCAGCATGCGTTGTTCTGGAAGGAGAATTGCCTGTGATGCCAGGATTATATGGTACAAGAACCTCAAGTGACCATAAATCCCTCTTTCAAAGGCAGAGACAGAGCCCGGGCCCATTACGTGTAGGGAGAAGGGACGTGGGAGGGAGCATTTTAGGAACAAAGAGAAGCCCAACCCACATCCGGGATGCCTCAGCCTCAGATCAATTTTTTCTCCTCCTCCTAGTCAGGAGACATTCTTTTCCAGCTATAGCCTGTCTGAGTATAAATGTTTTACATGTATTTATTAAAATTCTTCCAACAATCCTACCCGGGCATTGCCTGCATTCTGTATCTAAGGAAGGGCCCTATGTTATGTTGTTTTGCATCATCCTTCAAAGAACTTTCCACAGTCAGTAACTGTTTTATCCACTAGTTTTTTTATTCGTTTCTGTCTATTATCCCCTTTTGACAATAAGCCACATAAGGGCTCTGTGACAGGCCTGTCTTTTTTGTTCACTGCTGAGTCCTGTACAGCGCTTGACGCAGTGATGATTGCTAATAGTTCACGTTTGTTGAGCACTTACTGTGTACCAGGCACACTGCTAAGCTCTTCACAGACATAAAGCCACTTAACCCTCACAAAAGTCCTAGGAGGTAGACACTAATATCATCCTCGTGTTACAGAGGAGGAAACTGAGGCTCAGAAAAGAGGTCCTTGGCCTCAGATCTCACATTGAATAGGTAACGAAGCCTTGAATGAATATATGAATAGATGAAATTTAATGAGTAATAGTTATACCCCCATTTTACATCAAAGGTAAATGTGATTCAAAGGTGAAGTCACCTGACCCCGGTCACACAAACTAGGAAGTGGCGGGACTGGTGATTGCAACCATGTTGATCTGACTCTGAGATCTCCTTTCACCCCTTTGTGCTTCCGTCTTTTCACTGTATTTCTTCATTTTACTGTGCTGAAGGTCATGGGGAAGAGTGTGCTTTGAGGTGGCTGTTGGATGTCCCAGCACCGCTCTCCCATTCACTGGGACAATGACCCAAATCCCTGCCCTGTGTGTGGCAATGTGCCAGGTACTGTGAGACGGGAGACACACAGGACAGGGAATGTGACCTCAGACTCCCTCCTTCCGGCATCACCAAGGGACAGAGGGAACACCGTGGGTGATGAGAGGTGAGTAAAGAGGAAGACAGGCCAAATTCCTTTGGAAAGCCTGGGGAATGCTGCGTGGAGAAGACCTTGAGAAGTGAATAAACTTCTAGTAGGTGGAGCAGAGGGAAGGAAGGGGCATTCCAGATGGGCTTATTCACTCACTCTCCCAACGAGCATTCCACAACCCTTGTTGCACAACTTCTGTATCCTGGGCTCTTGGCTCGGGTGGAGGGCGAAATAAACAGACACAGAGTGTCTGGGGAAATGTCAGGAAGCCCAGCTTGTCTACACTCCATGTAGAGTATGAGTAGGTGGAAAGTGAGGAAGTAAGGCTGGGCAGTTGGTGAGGATCAGATCATTGAGAGTTTTAAATGCCAGGCTAGAGAGTATTTGTTACAGTCTTGGGCCAATGAGGAGCCATGAGAGGTTCTGAGCTGAGCAGTGACCTGACCAGAGCTGTGCATTATTTAGGTCCATCTCCCCGGCAACACATTCCTGACGGATCAGAGAGCCCAGAGGCAGGGAGAGGCCGGCTAAGTGCAGAGGTGCAGGTGTGAGTGGAAGAGGAGAAGGCGTGGCCTGCGGAGAGGAAGGCAGTGGTTCCCAGCGCAGGATGCGGTGATGTCGGCTTTACTGCGCTGACGCCCGCAGGTGGACCTGTTATCTGATTCTGATTTCTGGGACTGTGCGAACCGATACTTTGAAAACTAGGTTACTCACCAAATCGAGATGCCTAGATAGTGTATTTGATAAGCACTAGAGCTGTGAAGTCAGACTGCCTGGGTTCAAATTCCAGTTCAGCGGCTTACTAGCTGTGCAGCCTCCAGAGACTCGCTTAACCCCCAGCGCTTCAGTTTCTTCTCAAGATGGAAATATGGGGGGTGGGGGGGGGCACTGAGTGAGGGATTGGACATAAATGCTTAGCACAGTGCTTGCATGTAGAAAACAATAATGATTAATAGTGGTAAAGTAATGAAATACATCTGTGTTGGGAAAACCCTCTTTAAATATACAAATTAATCAACACATGGTACTGTTAGAATACAGTCACTTCTTGATCATTCCATTAGGAGAGGGGAACAGAAGGATATATTAATAACCCAGGACTTGTTTAGCTAACATTTAAGGAGTGCTTATTATACATCAGACTATATTCTACCCCTCCCATGAATTGTCTCTTTTGATCCTAGGCATGAGTCAAAAGTGAAGTTCATGTTGTTAGAAGGCATTCTTAACTGAGGAGGAAGCATGTCATACTAGACCAGGGATGACACACTTTTTCAGTCAAGGGCCAGGTAGTAAATATTTTGAGCTTTGCAGGCCATGCAGGCTTCGTAGCAGGGAAGCAGCCCTGGATAGTGTGTCCTCAAGTGGAGGAAGCTTCAGGCTAATCACAATTTACTTACGAAAATAAAGATGGACAGTGATTGGGCCCATGAGCCCAAATTTGCTGAGCTCTATACTAGATGACCTCTAAGATCTCTTGCAGCTTTGACATTCTGATCCAAAATGATGACACAGAAATGCCTGATTCTTATTTAGTTCATCTTTGTAACTACAAGGGGAGTTTACCTCAAAAATGATAGAGAAGATGCACTGGAAATATAGACACAGAAAGGACTGTACAAAGCTGTCTCTGTTTCTGTGTTTGTTGCCTTTATGTTCAGCACACCCCATAATTCACACTCTGGTGGGCTCTAAATGCTAGGCTAAGCGAACGATCCTCAGGCCAGAGACCCTCACAACTGGGAAGCACAGCTACTGCCTCCTTCTGCTTTGGTCCCCATTCACATTTCCTACTCGAAGCCCGTATTCCCTTGTAATGAAATACAGTAGCCATGTCATCTGTCCAGCATGTGTTTTCGTCCCTCCATCTGGTTCTTTGCAAGAACGTCCCCCCAATTCCATGTAGTACTAATGGGCTGTCAGTTGTGGTGTTGTGTGCCTCCCCCAGGGGGTGGCACATGACCTAGACTAGCCAACCCGAGCTTCCTATCTATCTTAGCCATGAGGAATTTTTCATTACTGGACATTAGACCTAGGAGATGCCCGCCAGAGTATTTCCTGAAATTGGATAGGAAACTATTGGGAAGGAGAAGCATTCATTCTATTAAGGTTGCTGAGCTGAGAAGACGAGGGTCAGGGGATACTAGCGAACATACTTATCTAATGTGAGAAGAAGCTGTCTGAAAATAGAGAAAGTCGTATCTCTGATGATATAGGAAAGCCCCTGCATCCAGCCAGACTTAGGCCAGAGGCTACCTACCACACCCCACTCCAAGACCTCCCAGTTGCAAGAACCAAAAAAAAAAAAAAAAAAAATCCCTTTTTGCTTATACTGGTTTCAGCTAGATTTTAACTAAGGCTATTCTTCCCATTAGCAGTTACCTCCTACAATCACTCCCATTTATCAAAAGCGTAACCATCTTTAGGCTGAAAGACTCTTCTACTCCAGCTTTCTAATATCCACTCCTGAAGTGATTTTATTACCTCTGCTGAAGTCCCTGGTGCTTGTTTAAAACATTCTTATGGTTATGGGTCATTTGCTATAAGTCAACATGGTTTATTTGTGTGCATTTCCTAGCACAGAGTATAGTGTATTTGCTCCCCAGCAACAAGACACAGACCACTGGAGAGCCAGAGAATTATTGCTGGAGCTTATAAGTCCATGTGTGCACCAAGCTTCAAATGCATAATATTCTTTCAGATGCATGGGTTTGAGAAAATTCAATACAGCAAAAAGCTACCGTAACCTTTACCTAAATGTAATACCAGTATAGAGAGGTTAACAAATACCTGTGACATTATAAAGGAGTCCTCAAATGATATGGAAGTGGCTCCATGGATGTATGCCTATGTAACCAACTTTGATTTTACCCCTAAGAGTTGTGTGCTTGATTCTATGCAAGTTGTGCCACAATAAAAAGTAAAAACTAAAATTAAAAAAAAAAGAGTCCTCCTACTTGACAGGCCTGTCCATCACTAGTCAATGCACAAACATTAATTTGAGATAGCTCATAGACCTAAGTAAACTAAAGCAAAAACTATACAGCTTCTAGAAGAAAATACAGGAGAATATCTTATGACCTTGAGGGAGGCAATGACTTCTTAGCACACTTAAAGCACCCAAAATGGGCAAGAAATTCTAATGGATACTTCACAAAAGAACATAAGCAAATGGTCAATAAGCACATAGAAAGTGCTCAATGTCATCAGTCATCAGGAAAATGCAAATTAAAACCACCTTTTTACACCCACCAAAATGGCTAAAATTCTTCATACATTGTGGTGGGAATACAAAATGGTACAACAACTTTGGAAAACTTGAGTTTCTTAACAGCTCAACATACACCTACCTATTATCTAGCAGCTCTTCTCCTAGGTTATTTACCCATGATAAATGAAAATATATATCTTGCAAAAAGATTTGTGCAAGAATGTCCCTGGCAGCTTAACTCATAATATCCCAAAGCTGGAAACAGCCCAGATGTTCATCTATAGACAGATGGGTAAACAAATTGTGATACTTTTATACAATAGAATACCACTTAGCAAACAAAGGAATCAACTCTTGGTACATGCCACAGCATGAATAAGTCTCAAAAGCATGCTGAGTGAAAGAAGCCAGACATAAAAGAGCACTTACTGTATGATTCCACTGTGGGAGGTTCAAGAACAGACAAAACTAACCTATGAGCAGAAACCATAACAGACTTTACCTCTGGCTGGGGTTGGAGTGATAGATGGCAAAAGGTGGCAGCAAACTATCTGGAGTGATGGAAATGTACCCTGCCTTGATTGAGATGTTGTTTACATGAGTTTATATGTTTGTCAAAACTCATTGTAATTATAATCTATATATTTCATTATCTGTAAATTATATACACACATACATGGTGTGGGCGGAGCTTTAAGAGATTCCTAGGCTTGGAGACAGAAGAGCTGACTCCATTTAAATCTCAGCTCTCCTACGAACTCTGTGATATCTACATGCGAGTATCCTCATCAATTCAGTGGGCCCATCCTATCAGCCTTGCTTACCCCAAATGGCTATTTCAACTATAATAATACCAGGCAAAGTGCTTGGTAAACGTTTATACATTGTACATTTCAAGAGTCTTCTCTCCAGCCTATTTTTTTCAGGTGTCTTCCTGGCTCAGAAACTCCAGCTACACTGGCCTGCTTGAACTCTCCATGTGCTTTCTAGCCTCAGGGCCTTGGCACATGCTCTTTCTCCACCTGCACTGTTCTTGCCCCTGGTCGTCCACAGCTGGCTTCCTTGCCTCCTTGCACTTTCAGATGAAATGTTTTACTTTCAGATTGCCTCTCCCCACCCCTTACTATGTTCCTCCATCGTATTTGTCACAGTTTGTCCTTATCTATTTATTTGTTTATGAATTTATTATGTATCTTTCCCACCAAACTGTAAACTCCCTGAAATTGGGAGATGTGTACCTCTTCCCCCACCTACTTCCTCCATAGCCAAACTTCTGTTTTCTCTCTGCCTTGCTGTCTTCCTTGAAATCCATATTCTTTTCAACAAATATTGTGCATCCCCACTCCTTAGCACATAGAAATTAGCCGGTAAATATTGCCTAATAAATAACAGTGCCAACAAGCATAAGCTATAGTGCACAGACTGTATCTGTTTGTGCTGACTTGGTACTTTCTGCTTGGAGCCAGATCTTGCCTGGGGCATTGTGGGTGCCAGAAAAGTGACACCTGGCTAATGCTAGTCTCACTGTAGTGTGCTCACTCAGGAAGAACCTTCTGTGTCAAGGGACTCAGGGAAACCTTAGGATATCTTGTCCTGAGGAAGGCTGAGACACCTGTAGCTATGCTTTATGGTCTCTCTGGGGGTTCTGCATCTTTCTGCATCCTAAAATACTGTTTCAAGAAGAATCTGAAGCACAGACAGGCTGACTAGCTAACATACAGGAGTTGTCCTCCATCTCCAGGGCCCTCCACATCCAGGCCGAGCACAGGGCCCAAGAGGAAGTGGAATGAACGCCTGTGTCCGCATCCTTCTTCTCATTCAGCACTCTTCAGACCTCTGACCCATCTTGGGGAGCTTTTCAGCCTAATCCCTTGCCCCTCTCCCTCTAATAATCAAACCACCTTTTGGGGAGGAGGCTCTGGATCTAAATGCCATTGTCCTCACTGAGGCTGCTTCTCTCCAAGGAGTCAGCCCAGGCCAAGCAGCTGCTCCCGAGCCCAGGGCTCCCGGGCTTCGCCCACAGCTAATCTGCCTGCAGGAACACTCTGAAACCTTCTGTTTTAAAACTGGAATGTGTTGGCTGACCTGAATCATTTTGGCTTCTATTACGTCAGTGCTATTGGGAAATGCTCTTTGGCAGTAGCAAAGTCCACTTGAGGGTATGAACTTACGGAATGCTCTGGTGAAAATGTAAGGGGCTTTGAAACAGGGGAGATGTGTACCCCTTTCCCCATCTACTTCCTCCATAGCCAAACATCTGCTTTCTCTCTGCCTTGCTCTTTCCCTTGAAATCTGTATTCTTTTCAACAGATAGTGTCAATAAGTCCTTTATGTGAGCAGGATTTGGGGCTACTCTGTTTCTCATCTGAGAATCTGTCCTGTGCCAATGAGTTTGGGCCTCTGGCCCACATGTTAATTATTGTACCAGGGTTCCTGGAGTTGACTGGGGACAGAATGCCTCTTTGGCTAGAAGAGCGGTATTCTGGTAGGGATTTTTTTTTTTTTTTTTTTGGTTTTTTTTTAAGCATTAATCTAGCTGAGAGAGTGAAAAATGCTTGTACGCTTCATTGAAGTTTGCTTCTTCTTGTCTGAGCTCTCTACTAGGGCTTGGAAATCAAATATTAATGAATCTCTTAGGATTTTGTGAACTTCTACTGGAATAATCATTTTTTGCTGACATTAGTTCCAGGAAATAGAAACAGTATTTTAGGATGCAGAATGGTGAGAAGGAAGTCTCGTGGTGTGTGTGTGTATGTGTGTGTGTGTGTGTATTGTGCATGTGTATGTGTTGTGCATGTGTGTAAGTGTAAAAAAGCTTCCTGACCTAGGTGTCAGAAGGGCTGTGCTGGAGTCTGGGCACATCTCTCCTGTTCCCTAAACCTCAGTTTTCTTATCTGTAAAACAGGAAGAATGTCATCTCGTCCGGCTCATATGTTTAACGATGATCAAGTGAGGCAATGAGTGAAAAAGCCTCTGAGTTAGCCTCTGTTTTGCTAGTTATCAAATAGATGCCTTCTTCACTTGGCTATTCTTTGAGAGAGAAGCCAGCATATATTTGAATTTTTTTTATTACTTTTGGTTGCTGGCTATGTTTCTTCATTAAAATTTAATATAATTCTAGATAGGATTGAGCACAAGGCAAATCCAGCTTTATTTGGGTTATAGGTCAATGGGGCAAGGTAGAAAGAGTCCCTTCATTGTGAATCTAGTATCCTTACATACAATTGACCTCATTTCAAGTATTTCATCCCATTGTAAGGTCATGTGTCCAACCATGTATTTCAGTATCTCATTCAGAAAGTGTCTCTATAATTAAATGATGATAAAAAGACCTGCAGGATACTGAGCATAGGATAGAAGCTTTTCTCCTCCCTTTGAGTCTGGAAGGACAGTGAGCAACCCAGACAAAAAGAAAGAACCCTTTCATCTTGCCCATCAGAGCAGGTGACTCATTCTGGCTGCCAAGCCCAGAATTTCACTGTTTAGCTCTTTTTACAATTCTCAGGTGAATGGTGCCTGTCACCAGAATCCTCCAGGTCTAGTTTGTGAGGAACAGCCTGCGTACAGCTCGGTGGGCCTCACTCTTTACTTCTTTCCTCATTCAATGCTCTGACACTTTCAGCTGCTCCTTAGACAGTGCCTACCCAGGGACTAACGTGACAAAGGCAGTGGGGCATGAATGGTCAGGGCTTCTTCCTGCCAGAGCCATCTGCCTCAACACGCATTTTCCAGGATGTATAACACATGTGAACATGGAAGGACCTCTGGCATGTATGTTTTAAAGTGGACTCTCCCAGTGTCAAGAGGGAGCAGGATATGTTTGAGGGAAAGGAAAGAAAGCCAGTATGGCTGTCATCTACTGCTGGTGGGGAGGCAGGTCTGAGATGAGATGGGGGAGGATGACAGGGGGAGGCCATGCAGGGCCTCACAGACCATGACAAGGAGTCTGGCTTTGTCACAAGAGCAAAGCAAAACCAGTGAATAGTGTTAAATGCTGCTGGAGGAGATGGGAGTGAGATTAAACATCATCACATTTGCATCATCAGATCTGCATTTTGAAAGCATCACCCTGGCTCCTGGGTGGAGAATGAGTCGGGGAAGGAGGCCAGTTAGGACCTTTTGGGATCCTCCAGGCACAGATGATAGGGCTTAGACTGGGGGGTAGACGGTGCAGGACATCTTCTGCTCCAGAGATATGCCATAGTCTTGATTCCTTGATAGCTCTTATACCCTTTGTACTATTTAAAATAATGATCTGGCATCCATATTAGTTTTCTAGGGATACCATAACAAAATACCACTCATGGGTGACTTAAACAACAGCAATTTATCTTATGGGCATTCTTGAAGTGGAAGTCAGAGATCAAGATGTCAGCAGGGCTGGCTTTTTCTGAGGCCTCTCTCCTTGGCTTTTGTAGTAGATGGCCGCCTTCTCCCTGTGTCTTTGTAGGGTCTTCTTGCTGTGCACGTCTATGTCCTCACCTCCTCTTCTTATAAAGACAGCAGTCACATCGGATTGGAGCTCACCCTGACGTCCTTATTTTATTTAACTTAGTCATCTCTTTAAAGACCCTGTCTCCAAATACAGTGACATTCTGATTCCCATCATTCTTTTTTTCTTGGATTCCCTATAAAGGGTATTCAGATAACTTTTAGCATTTCTATTATTTGGTGTTGCCCCCCCCCCAACACACACACATATGCCTTGTAACCACATTATGAATAGGAAAGACTGCATAACCACTTGATGAATTTCACTGGGGTTTTGGTCTTCCACCAGAATGTTGAAATTGACTGTGTTGTGATTTCTATTACAGCGTGGTTTAGCCACGGAAGCTTCTCATACTGGTTACTGGTTACTTCTTGGGAACGAGTCTGTTGCATTTGCCTTCCTTATGGCTTGAGAAATACCCATTGTAGAAAACAGCTGTCAAGTTCATCCTGACCAAAAACTTAACTCCTCATTTCATCCCATGGGCGTGTCTAAATGTTTGTTTAATGCCCACGAGAATACTCCAGAGGATATAGACATGAGTAGCATTCCTCCTCAAGTAATTTACAATCTGCTAGGGTGATAAAGCAAACATAAAAGTGACAACATTGAAGGGTACACTGTGCTCTAAGTCAGTGGCTCTCAAAATGTGGTCCCCAGGCCAACTGCATTAGCATCAGCTGAATGCTCAGCCCCAACTCAAACCTACTGAATCAGGAGCTCTGGAGATGGAGGCCAGAAATCTGTGTTTTGACGACATATACTGGGATTCTAATGCATACTCAAGTTTGAAAACCACAGCTTAGTCATAAGAACTACATGCCCAGAGGTATTAAAGAAAGAGAGCTCCTATTTAGAGGGGAGTGGGGAGTGGGCAGTGATCCGGAAATATTTCTAGAAGTACATTTCATAGAAGATAGGCCTTGAGAAGTGGGTTAGATTTTCATATTTATATGTAGATAATTATATTTACTATCATTGCCATCTGTGTGTTTATGTATTTCTTTTGCAAAAGTAATTAACAGCCTGGACTCTAACGTGAAAGATCTGCTAGCTGTCCTTTCTTGCATTTTAACTGGCTCAGTACGAGTTGAGACTTCCACCAACATACGCTCGGTTATAGAACTGGTAGTTATGGGTTGAGGCATTTTGTTGGAGGATATTTTCCATTCAAAGCATTGCTTGAACTGGAGGTGGAGAGTCTACCTCTATATCCTGAGGCAAATCAGGCCAAAGCATCCTGGTAGGTAGGGATCATCTAGTCTGATGACGCAGGTGCATAACCTCTGAGCTGGCCTTGAAAGCTGGGTGGCTTCAGGACACTCAGCATAGACACACACTTCTCTGCTAGCCCAGTGAATAATTCTATACCACAGGTAGGTAAACTATGTCTTAAAGGTCAGTTCTGGCCACTACTTATCTTTGTAAATAAAGTTTTATTGGAACATAGTCATGCACATCCATTTACATATTGTCTATGGCTGCATTTGTACTAATGAAAGTACTAAATTTTAATTCCTACCTTAAGACCGCGTATTTATAAGAACTCTTAAATTGCAAGCGACCAAAGCTCAGTTCAAACTACTCAAGTTGAACAGGAATCTATTCCTTTGAAGTCAAGGGAAATTCTGGGTGGAGTAGCTGCTCTGAGTATCCAGATGGACTGTCTTCTCTGAGAGTGTGCTGGTCTAGTCATGTCTACTGCACCTGCCATTTCTGAGCTCTCCTGCTGCTCACTCAGTCGGGTCGTCTCTTCTGCCTTCACTGCCCATTTCCATTTCATTCCACCCAGGCCACTCCACTAAGTTCAGAACTTTTTTCTGGTATGGTAGATCCTGCAACCATAACATGAGCACTAGACTTGGCATCACAAGTCCTAGGTTCCAGCCCTTACTGTGCTATTAAATACAAAAACATGAGAGAAGATGCCAAGACACTGAAAATCAGAAAGCCCTCAATAAATATAAGGGATTGCTTTTCTTTTAGAATCAAAGCATAGTTAAACAGGCAAAGGCACAAAAGTTCACCTTATCCTTGTGGTTTGGGTGACAAAATGCTCCATAAATGTGTTTTATTTGATCCATATAGTGTTCTTTGTTTGTTTAATATTTGAGCCATGCTATAAAAACTGGGAGATTTTACTGTAAAATCCAGATGTCTGGCTTCACTGAGCTCATGTCCCTACATAGCAGGAACCATCTGAAACCAAGTCGGGGCTGTCCATGCCTGTTAGGTCACCTATCCCACTCCCTTCAGCTTACCCCAGCCCACGCACTCATTTGCAGGACCTATCTACCCCCTTAAGGACCGAGTTTGTGCTCCCTAATTTAATAACTGTTTTCCATCTGATTCCCAAGGATCTAATTCCTATCAATTGAGCCTGGTGATCATGCAGCACCAGCCAGCTTCCCAGGTAGAAAGGCAGCCCATTTCATCTCTGGGTAGCCCTGACTGCTGGGAAAGCTTTACCTGAATAATCCATCCTCCTTAGCATCCCCAAATGGGTAAGCGGCCTGCCCTGAGTCTCCCACTATGTTGGAGGCTTAGGAATCAAAGGTGTTGGGATGGCTCACCAAGCTAAATGATCTTTTACCCCACCTTATGGTAGGGTGGGGCAGTACATTAAAAAAAAAAAAAAAAAAAAAAAAGAGTCATTCAACATCAAGTTTATTTTTTACTAAAATACTTACATTTATAAATATTCTAAAGAATAAGAATTGACAAACTTTTTCTGGAAAGGCAGATAGTGAATACCTTAGGCTTTGCAGGTCAACTACTCAACTCTGCCATTTTAGCAGAAAAGGAGCCATAGACAATACGTAAGTGGGTGGGCATGGCTGTTTTCCAATAAAACTTCATTTAAAAAGACATATAGGGGACCAGAATTGATTCTCGAGCCATAGTTTGACCACCCTTGCTATAACCATGCAGTGGGCCAGCAGAAGGAGTGTGTGTCTATGCTGGGTGTCCATCCTGATGCCACCCATCTTGCAGAGCCCAGCTCAGATGTGGCATTTCCAAGTGGTTTGTCTTGATTCCTCTGTAGGAAGTTATCTCTATGGCATTAGTATTTCTTTACTACAAAATTTTCAAACTTGTTCCAGGCACCCCTGAGAATCCCTGAGACCCTTTGAGTGGTCCACAGGATCAACACTATTTTTGTAACAATCCTAAGCATTTTTTTGTTGTTGTTGCTTCTTTCGCTCTCATTTTCTCACAAGGGTAGAGTGGGGTCTTCTGGAGGTGACATACAACGAAGTCATCACTCTGACAGCTGATGGAATGTCTGCATCTTGGTGTTTGTTTGTTTTTTAATTCTCAGGTATGATTTCTAATACGACAAACATCAATAGATGCAACTCAGCTAAACAAAAGCTCTTTGAGGTTCATAATAAATTTGAAGTGTGTAGAGGAGTCTTGAGACTAGACGGTTTCTGAACTGCTGCTACTGTGCTTTTCTTACACTACAAAATGCTTATGCTGTAATATGGATTTTTCAGATAGTCCCTGCAAGAACGTAATTTTCTTGAAGGTAGGAGCTATGCTAACTAATGTGTTTTATGGTTGCACATGAATTATAAAATATAGTTTCACTTATTTTAAAAATGTTTCTTGTAAACCCACTATGGGCCACACATTAGGTTTGGCATTAGAACTAGAGAAGTGAGCTCAGTAGATGCTATCCCTGCCTTCATCGAGCTTAAAGTCTAATGAAGGAAGTAGGGATTCATCAAATACTATAATCACAACTGATTATATCAGTACATACTGAAAAATGCAATCAAGGGATAGTACCAGGGCTGTGAGAACCAAAAACAGTAGGGCCCTGGATCTGAGATCTGTGGGACGTAGGGGGCCCATTTAAAGTAGGACTTCTCAGCCTTGGTGCTACTGACATCTTGGACCAGATCGTTCTTTTTTGGGAGTGAGGAGGAGCTATTTTGTGTATTTTAAGATGTTTAGTAGCATCCCTAGCCTCTACCCACTACTGCCTGTAAAACACACACACACCCCTCGGTTGTGACAACCAAAATGTCTCCAGGCATTGCTAAATGACCCATGGTGGGTGGGGACAGGGGGCATAGGGAAATTGCCCCTAGCTGAGAGCTGTGTGGTAGGAAGGCCACCAGGTGAGAGGTGCTAGTGGATGGGACTGGGCTGGTGGAGATGGAGAGACTAAATTTTAGAAAACAGAATCCATCTGCTGGGGTTGAGTGAGTTAAATGTGTGTTTGATTACCTTATTAGTACATTATTTCGTTGCCAGTTGACTTTTTTAAACATTTGTGAAGGTTGGCAAACGCATCAACAAAAATACACTTTAATACTCAGGATACTGGCATGTTTTCCAACAGCACTGTGACATGCATTAGTATAAGATATCAAGATCTTTAAAATTCTCATCTCAGTGCCAAAGATTATGTGAGTTTTCTGGTCACTAACCCAAAGGTCCCCAGCCTTTAGTGAACAAAAGACCCTCCATAGAAGCTTGTTTAAAATTTAAACTGGTTCAATACGTCTGAGGTAGGGCCTAGGAATCTACTATCTGACAGGCCACACCTCCTCCCCAGGTGACTCTGAAATAAGTAGGTAGCTGACGACTCTGAGAAACACTCATGCGGCAGAAAGCACCCACACAGAGGAGTTTGTTCCCGTTTCATTTCCACCACCAACTTCTGCTAAGTGACTACTCTGTCTCACCCACCTCTGCTTGTCTGACTTGGTTCATCTCCAGAGTGGCTCCAGGAAGCTCTCCATAACTGCTTGGATGCTCCCAGCGTGTAGTATCCTTGGTTCCATAGAGTGCCTGCAGCAACAATTGACTAAGAGTGGCTTAAACGATCCAGACATGACTAGTTTACAGATCGGAAAGTCCAAAGAGGGGCAAGTTAATTTAGAGGCTCAGCGCTGTCCTCAAGCACCCAGATTCTTTCCAGTTCAGGTGGCTCCCCTTAGAGAACGGCAAGTCGTAGCACCCCAGGTGAACAGCAACCTCCAGAAGCCAAGAAGAGCAAAGAAAACCTTTCGTCCCCACCCTTGTGCCTCAGTGGGCAGGAGTATATCACAAGCCTTAGCCTAAATCAACAGTTGTCAAAGAATGAGACTATTAGAATCAGTTTCACCAATCAAGACACCGCCCCCCCCCCCTCCTTGAAAGATATGGTTGCTCAGGGGAGGATAAACAAGAATGAATTCCCCTCAGGAGAGAGAGGCTGGCAGATGAAGAGATGAATGTCTGTTGGGAAGGAAACCATAGTGTCCCCTGTCTTTCTCCTCTTCCTCTCTCCTAGCATTTTCCCCACCATTTCTAATGCTGGAGTCACATGGAGGCAGGGACCTGTGCACCTGATCCATCATTGCGTCCCCACCTAGATGCTATGGGTCATGTTAGATATACAAGGTCCAGACTGAAGTGGTCCAGGAATATTTGTTTACTTTCAATTGAGAGATTGTGATTTAGATGGAAAACTGTGATTATTTAGGATATAAGTAATTGGTTACAAGTGACAGCACCCCAATTTCCACTAACTCATTTTTTAGAAAGGGACTACACTATATTGGTTAGTATAATTGGGAAGTTCATAAGTGCAAGGGCTTCAGGCCCATCTGGATCCACAGACTAAAGTGTTGCATTCAGGTACCTATTCATTCTTTCCACCTCTAGCAGGCGCTCTCATTGTGGTGAGCAATATGGCACCAGGCACTGCAGACTACCTTCTTCTGGCTAAGAAGGCCAGAAGGCTTCTCCAGAGCTCCTGCAGAAAAACCCCAGAGAGGACGAGGTCACGTGCCTGCCAATCACATGGAAAGAGGATTGATGTTCTCTGATTGGCTAGGCATGGGCTACTTTCCAGTCCTGTGTCCAAACAAAGTCAGCCCACCCAAACCCCATGGAATGGGTTTCCCATGGGAAAGAGAGGTTCTTTTGCCAGAAGAAGGAGAGAGCAGATGCTGAACAAGCAAAACAACAGATGTCTACTGCATTTATGGATGGAAAAAAAAAAAAAAAAAAAGCTGTTTGCAGGGCCTTATATATGGGCCAAACAAAAAAGTAAACATTTTCTCCCACTCCCCCAGACTATACAAATTCAATTTGAAACTGAATGATGCTTTGTTTCCTAAAGATAAAAACAACTTTTGCCCTTTGACTTTTTGGGGAGGACCTTTGTTTTTATAAAATCTTTTATTTCAAAAGAAGTATTCTTCATCTTTCCTCCTGTTGTCTTTTAGTCTTTTTATTCTTTTTCTTGGTGACTTATCATGTCCTGACTTCTTGGTCCCACATATCATGTATCAGCAACCTACTAAAAAAATATTAAAATGCCATCTCTCCATGGTGCTTTCCTCAATTTGTTTCTTTCTCTTTTTTCCCCTTCCTCATCAGAAATAAGTCATAAAAATCTTAGCACTCCATGCTTAGACTGCTTCGATTCCTTTATCAAACGCCACCTTAGACTGTAGCATTTAGGAACATATATTCGTCATTCATTCAATCGGAAAGTATGAATTGATTGCCTGCTAGTACCAAGTACTGGGCTCAACCTTAAACATACGGTAAAAAACAGTCTCCTTACTCCATCCTGGAATTCCTTTGAGGTGAGAGATGTTTATCTTTACATCTCTGCATTATTTAGATTCATTTTATTGTTGTTATCATTATCATTATTACAGCAAGTTTTGGCATAGCACAACATAGCAGACAATGTGCTAGGTGCTTTATGTACATAACTTCTGATCCTTTCAAAAATTCTGAAAGGTAAATACTATTGTCCTCATTTTACATATGGGGAAACTAAGCCTCAGTGACACAGCACCTTGCTCAATCCCATAAAGCCTGTGAGAGAAAGAGACTGGATTTGAACCCAGATCTAATGGGTTTCATATCCTGTTCTCTCACCAGCTCACAGAAACTACTCCATCCACACCCCAGAGCACAATTAAAATTTGCTTCTGTTTTTCTGTGGAGGTTGATCCACCACCTTGCATTTGGAATTCAGGAACAAATACTTTTATTTGTGGATCCTGTAGTGAGGATAAATCTGCAAGAGCCCATTCTCTGTCCTTATTCCTCTGTGAACACTGGAGGACATCTTTGAGGCCACATCCATTTGTTCCCAACCCATACATACACAATTTCAAATACATCTTTTTGAAGGCCTTGGGGCCTTGGTTTTTTCATTGGCAGAACTATATATAGATCAGGGCTTTCTACATTAATGAAAACATTCTGTTTCTATGCTATCCAATACAGTTGCACCAAGCCCCATCTGGCTGCAGAGGACTTGAAATGTGGCTAGTATGACCAAGGAACTGAATTTTCAATTTTATTTAATGTTAATTAATTTTAATTTGAAAAGCTACATATAACTAACAGCTACCATATTGGACAGTGCAAACCTAGAATAATTTTTATCATCCTTTTCACCTCTGGGTTACAAACAACATTTTTTAATGATATTGCAATGGAATGAAATAGAAAAATATCAGGACACAGCATACATACTTAGAATAAGTTTTATTTGTGAAACTTTTGTTTCACATATTTGTGTGCTGGACCATTTGGCAAAATTAATTTCTTCCAGTGGGTCATGGTCCAAAGAAAAGTTTGAAAATTCCACCTGTCCCTGAGTAATGTCACTGAGGCCTTGAGAGTGACATGCTTATATGGTGCTCTCCTGTCCAGCCTGGGGCTCTGCAAGACCTCATTTCAGGAGCATTCTGTTCTTCCAGATCCTACAGGCATGTGGTGAGCATGTGACTTCTCCCCGATGCTAATTGGAAGTGACTTCATGGTCATCTATCTGTCTGGATGCAGAGATCCCAAACTGGTGGCCCACAGGCAAAATCCAGCCCTCACAGATAGGTCTCTTTGGGACCTTGACTTGTTTTTGAAGGACAATAATCTGCTGGGGTCCAGTAGCTTCTTCTTTAAGTAGGCCAGTCTTGCCAATTTGGGTCAATTTTCCACTGATATTACCTGCCTGGCCCCTGAAAGTATTTTGTGTTGCAATCATGTTTAATATGCATCAACTTGGATTTGAAAAGAAATTGAGAGATCACAGAATGCAACCCTTTTACTTTATAGATAGGAAAACAGCAACCCAAAAATGGGGAGTGCCCTGCCTGAGGCCTCACAGGAAATTGATGGCAGAGTAAAGACAAGAAGGAACTGGTTCCCTCTCAAGAAACAAGGAAGAACCAGATATTAATAGAAACCTTAGTAAGACAGAAGGGGAAGGAAAGAAGGAAGGAAGGAAGGAAGGAAAGAAGGAAGGAAGGAAGGAAGGAAGGAAGGCAAAGGCAAAGGCAGAGGGAGGGAGGGATGGAGGGAGGGAGGGAAGGAGGAAGAGAGGGAGGGAAGGGGGAGGAGAGGAAGAAGACCTGATAGAGTGGAATGATGGTGAGCTCTCCTCTCAGCCCTGGGCCTGGCTATCAGGTCAAATTTTGGGGAGGGGAGCCTCTATTGTGCTGCAGTCACATTTCAGGAGCTTAAAGTGAGTGAGTGATGACAGAGGCCATCAAGAAGAGCCCTATAGAACTTTGAGTAGTGGCATAAGCACTTTAGACACCAAAGAGGGGGCTTCTGGAAAAGCTCTGCCCCCTGAGATTTAAGGCTGCTTGGGATGGCTTTGAGGATTCCCTGATTTGTGTCACCTACACCTCACTTTGGGCTGCCCTCAGGCAAACTGTCCCCTATATGAAAAGAAGGTGTTTTCCTGCTGGTCCTGTTGTGGCCAGCATGATGGGGACCCTGAACAAGTTCTTCCCCTCACTGGGCCTTAGGGCTGATTCTGTAAAGGTGGGAATGTGGATGACATGGGGCAGAAGGTGCCTTGATAGCTACTTTGGGGAATGATGGGGTCACAAGTAGGTGACATGCCAGGCCCTACCCACTGCAGTCACAGCAGCTCTTCTGGCTCTAGGCAGGATCACAACTCCAGCGCCTGCAAGCACCTGACAGTGCAGGAGAGAAGCTGGCCAGGGATGAGGCCAAAGGAAGAAGCAGGAGCCATGGTGATCTGAAAGGATTTAAAAACAAACACTAGGCTGCCCAAATAAAGCGTGTCTGGGAGTCACAGCCAATGGAAGCAGCTGGTCTAGGGGATTTCCCTGAATGACCACCAGGTCATCGTGTGTTTCCATCCCACGCATGGTTTGCAGAGGAATCAATATAACCTAGGGGCCATTTCATCATTTCAAGAGAGGGTTCGTAGCTTTTTTTAAAAAAGGGGGTAGGGACCTCTAGACTAGATATTTGCTCTATGCCCTCTGCTCTGATACAGAAAACCTGTAAGTCAAGAGGAGCCCAGGTGACAGCTGATGCTCTTGGATTTCCCCATGATATATCAGGGCTCGATGGCCTAACAGAATCTCAGGAAGCAAACATTATATAAGTATTAAAACCTCTGGCACAGAGGCCAAGGGACTGAGTCACTCACAGCACAAAGACAATTGCTGGCTTCCTGAAGTTCCTCTGTTTCCAACATGGTTTCCAGTACCCCAGACGAAACCCAAATAGTGTTTTTCAGATAAGCTACAGAGATGTTGAAAGGGTGCTGTAGGCCCCATGCCAGGTAGCCCTGTTCTCCATGTTGGGGGTGCTTGGGCAGGTCCCCTTTGTTCCCTCATGACACACTGGGCAAGAGGAGGCCCTGCTGGGAAGGGCCCTGAGGAGAGGAAAGGGAGGAGAGAAAACTGATCCTCTCCTAGCCCTACTGACGCCTGTCTGAGCCCTGGTTCTAATGTGGACATGAGGTGCGGCTTCAGACAAATGAATTGACCTCTCTGTGAGTCAGATTCCCCGTCTTTAAAATAGGGACCATTTGGTGTCCCTCTCATGGAGCTGTTGAAAGACTGAAATGAAATGATAGGTACAAAGCACTTAGCACAGGGCCTGGCACAGAGTCAGTGCCCAGTTCATATTAGCTGATTTTAGCTACTTTTACAGCTCCTCAGTGTCCCTGACTGGGGGCTTTGTAATGGTAGTGCGTGACAGAGCAGTGACAAGAGAATAAATACCCTGGGGATGTTCCCCTTCTCCATCAAATCTTGCCTGTTCCTCAGTCATTCTTACACAGTTCTGTATATCGTATTCTTAAAACCCCATGACCAAGTGTAGCAAGATATTTTTGAAATATTCACTGGCATTTCCTTTACCCACTTGCCGCCTTCCCTTATTCAGTGAGTGAGGCCCCGGGGCCCGGATGGGCGACAGAAGACAGAGACAAGAGGGGTCGCTTCCTGGCTTTTCAGTTGCAGAAGTCTGAGCCCTCGGAACAGGAAGGATTTATTACAAAACTAAATATTCTACAGACAGCATAAATTAGAGAAGCAGAAAGGGCTCCTTTACCCCCAGCTAACAAAAATGATTCCTGGCCCAGAGGTGGGGAGGAGAGCCTCAGGGGAAGGATGAGAACAGGATCCGTTTGAGTGCTTAGAATGAGGCCCCGTGCCTGGTGCCTGCGCTGGCCACAGCCCCAGGCGCAGCAGACGGACGGGCGGTGGGCACACTGGCTGAACTTAGTTTCTGCTCATCTCAAAATAGGACCTAGTTGAGTTATATAAAAGAAATGAAGGTTTTTTTAAATCTTAAAGTCTTTTACTGAATGTGATCAGACATATACCTTTTTTTTTTTTACAATCATAAGATTAATACAAAAACAAATGAAAAGTTAATTCTGCGGCATTATATCTGGACGGCTTTCCAAATTTGCAAAATGCAGTCCTCATTTTATCAAGTGACTTCACACAAGTGAAGACTACATCGTTCTTGTCACGGAAGGCAGCGCGGCTTCCTGCCTGTGACGCCCGCTGTGGTGCAGGCCCATTTGGGTCTAGCCCAGATCCTTCCTGCTAGAGCTACCACGGTGCAGCTGGCCGTCAGGCAAGAGCAGTCTGCCTGGCCAAGAGCGTGCCGCTCTGACATGTCCTGACAGCACACTTCTGGAGAAGGGAGCATGAGCCATGTTGCCAACTACATGCCATGACCATGGAACAGGCTGATGAGCCTGCTGGAGAGAGGCTGTGGAGGAGTCTCTGTTACGGCGCAAAGGTTTCACAATATTGTCTTGGGGTGACAGACTGTGTTACTGACCTGCTGACACAGGAAAATGTGGCCAGGCTGAGGCCATCTGTGCAAGGACCGGGGGATTCCCAGGCTGTTCCTACCTCTGCTTTGCTGCAGCTGCCAGTACCTGCAGAGCCTGCCCCTCCCAGGGACCCAGCACGCACACCTGTCAGGCCGTACCTGCCTATGCCAGGGACGCTGCTCAAGGCGGGGCCGGGGGCAGCCATCACAGCTTCTTCATCAGCTGCCATAGATGCCGAATTGCTGTTCCCAGTTTCCTGGTCTGCACTCGAGTACTCTCAATCATTATTCTATATCTTTGTGAAATATATATTCACGTATATTTTTAATCAGCTGGATAATGGATGGATGAGTACTGTTGGCAGAAGAATTAATGCCCCTTTTAGCCTCCTCCTAGCCTCCCCCAGAGGCACGTTTGTGTAGCAGATAGTAGAGCTTAGTGGTGCGAACACAGGTTCTAGAGTCAGACTGCCTGCGTTCAGATCCTACCTCTGCCATTTACTAGCTGTGACCTTGCATAAGAGCCTCAGCTCTCTGGGCCTCAGTTTCCTCCATAAAATAAGGATAATAACAATATCCCCTCATGAGTTATGAAAACTCAGTGAGATGACATATGTAAATGGCTTAGCACAGTTCCTGAGAGAGTAAACACTCTCTAAATGCTATGTCTTATCCTCCCAGACCTTTCCTTAAGAGTTTACCCCTCCTACTTCTTCCTGCCTGGCTTCATTAAACTCTACTCTGCTTCTGCATCTTGGAACACTGACTCCCCAGCCCACCTACTCTAATGCTGACCCTCAGCATAACTCCACATCTACAGTAATGTAGTCTTTTGTGGATTCTCTCCCTACCTTCCCATGACCCTGGGACTCTGTACCAGCCCAGCTCCCCCTCCAGGCTTGCCCTGTCTTACATTCTGTTCTCCTAGAACAGATACCCTCATGCACTGATGCAAACAGAAATTTCTGTGTGACCTCAGATGAATCCCTTCTCCCTTCTGGGCCTCAGCTTTCTCATTTGTTAAGTGAAACCATTGGACTCATTTTATTCATTTTTTTATTTATCCGTCAAGTACTTATTGAGCACTTATTATATGCCTGGTACTAAGGGTGCAGTAGCAAACAAGACAGACATGGTTCCCACCCTCCTGTTGATCATCGTCTAGTGTGTAGATAACCTCGCAGTCCCTGACTGCTCTAAAAGTCTGGTTCCAGTTATTCACAGGATGAACATAGGTGTAATGATGTCACAAGATGACACATGCATGACCCTTAGAAGTTACCAAAGGCAGCTCTCAGTGTCTCCCTGTCAGAGTTTTCAGAAAACAGATTACTCAGGATAAGTAAGCACACACAACAAACACTCGAACATGTCCCCCTGGAAACAGCAGATGTGCCCAAAATACACCGCCCCAGGATAACATAAATCATAGCCTCTCATTCCCACAACAGGAAACACCCAATTCACACATCCCTCTGCAGGCTCTGTCAGAAGCATGTCAGCCGCCCACCCCTGTAGCTACAGAAACCCCTAAACAGAGAGCACTCAGAGATAAGGGAAGAGAAGAGGTCGCTTAAGGTGGCAAATGGGCTGTAGCCAAGGGGTTTTTTCCCTGATGGTCGTCAAGGAGGGGAAACCAGAAAACCTTTGGCCAGCTTGGACTGGTCCAAAAATGGACTTGGCAATCTTTGAGCCAAACTCAGTGGCAAGTGGTAGGGGTAAATTAGAAAGAATTCCTACACTGAATTGGCGGTAGGAATGCACAGCTTCAGAGATCCTTTAGCTTAATTAGTGCTGATATTTAACGCCAAGGTACATTCCAAGCAGTGTACTAAGCACTTTTATATAATTTAACTAATTTAATACAACTGACCTGAGTTATTCCCACTCTAGATATAAGCAAACTGAGATGGGTACTACACACTTAATTTGTTCAAGGTCACATAACCAGCAAGTGGTAGGCGTGGAACACAGACCCAGCCATCCTGAGCCCAGCAACCACATCATTAACCTTTGTGCCTGTGCTTCTCACCCCTTCCAGCGTGGGGTCCCACAGCTCTGTGCTCTTACCACAACAAACAGGGTCAGCGTCACGGGCCATGATTCAACCCCCAAATCAAATGCAAGGTCCCTTCTGGTAACTACTCGTATAGACAGACCCCACCCTAACCTTTCTGGGAGACGGCTTTCTATCCGTGAGATGCCTGGATCCACACTGGGTCTGCTCCTCCATGTTTAGCGAGTCCCTGTGAACACACCCAGGGCACTTGGGGCTCTAATGAAGCGCTGGGAAGCTGCCGGGTGGCAGCTGCTGCACGTGCTCGCTTTCCTGGGCTCCAGGCTGTTGTGCACTCGTTGCTGAATTGGTTCATTCCCTGCTTGATGTTTCACGGTTCAGCCAGAAGCCCCACTGTTTTTATTACACTTGGAGCCAATTATTCACAGTTTTCATATTGTCTCCAAGTTAGTTTCGTCAGTCTTTTAATTACACCCCAGCATAGCATAGGTGCTTCTGCCTTTTAAAGACTAGTTTGAAGACAACTCTGTTAGAATGTGGGAACATTTTTATCTCAAGGTCAAGTGGCCCTCAGGGGAGAAAAATACATTGTGCAGGCACCACATCAGTAAAGAGAATGTAACTTACATCATGTTGTTTATGACAGAGAAAGCATGCCATTATCTGCTTTTAAAAGTGACTAATAAATCTGATAACATACAACACAGTTAGTTTAAAAGTGAGACCAGTTAGTGGAGGGAAGCGGGTGTGGAGGGAGAGAAAGAAGCACAGAAAAAGGACTCCCAGAGCTGGAATCAATTTTTAATTGGAAGGAATTTTATAAATCTTGTTTCCAAGTGCCTCAGTGACTCCAGAGGATATCGAGGCCAGAAGTTAAATGATTTGCCCAAGATTATAAAACTAGGTGACAGCAGAGAGAATTAGAACCCCGGTTCCCCCTGCTACACCTATGAGAGAGAGAGAGAGAGAGACACGGGGGGGGGGGGGGTGGGGGGGGGGGCAGCGCAAAGGAGGAGCAGCCAGGTGGGGGAACCGGAAGCTGCTGCCTTTGTTTCCTGCCACGTTCAACTCCCCAGGAGGCCCTCACCCTCCCCTTCCAATGTGGTGTTGTGCTCCAACAATTTTAAATGATCTTTGTAACATTTGGGAAGAGCTTTACTTCCGAATCAGTTATGGAATTAAGCTGCATTTGCTTTTAGAATGCTAAAAACTTGATATGTGTATGAAAGAGGACTCAGTGTTTCAGACCTTTAATTTTTTATTTCATAGGCATTGACCAGCTGATACTCTGTCTTAAAAAAGTTATACTGACAGCCATTGCCGACTCATTTTCTTGCTTTTATTTATTCTTGGAAAGATTAAGATTGTTCACTATGGCAGCCACTAGCCACATGTAGCTTCTTCAATGTAAATTTACATTAATTAAAATTAAATAAAATGTAAAATTATGTACCTCAGTCACACCAGCCATACTCCAAGCACCCAACAGCCTCGTACGGCTAGTGACTATTACATTGGACAGTGCAGATGTAGAACATTTCCATAACTTCGAGAGTTCTACAGGATGGCACTGCTTACGGACTAGTAACTGGGAATGTCTCCCCTAGCTTCCCTTTATGAGCCAAATGACATTAAATAAAAGCCAGAGATTCCCTGAACACATTTTAGAAACATATCACACAATCTATGTGTCTAAACTTTTTAACTTCATGATTATTTCACAAGTAAGCAGAGCTAATGTCCTTTGAGACTATGGCTGCTCTCAAATGTCACTCTCAAGGACAGGCAGTTCCTAACATATGAGGCAGTTCAGAAATTCATGTGTAAGTCAATTTAGAATTCAAAAGGTGTTTGCCCATAAGACAAATGTTATAAATCACGTAACTTTCTGAGATGAGTCACTTAATACCTTCTGAGACAAAAATTAGTAGAAAAAAATAACCAGCAGAAAACCAACAATATAATTTTAGTGTTTCGGGGTAGGGGGAGGTTATAGGTTGGTGGGAAGAAAGACATCCTCCATACATACTTACACACCCAGAATTAAGTTGATGATTTAATTAGCCAAAAATACTAAATCTTACTGGAAATTAGGTGGCTTCCGGGGCAGGAGCAGATGGGACATATCTCAGCATAGCTTCCCTTGACACCACCCCCGCTTGCCCCAGAGTTCCTATTTGTACTGTCTGGATAAGAAAATATCTTCACACATCTGAAAGCTCAAGTCTTACTACACTGCTGCCCTTTTATAATCACAGCTTACATCAGCAATGTGGAAGAACTCACACTAATAATGCATGCATTTCTGTTCATGGGACTTTTCACAAACATCAGACATTTGTGCATTTCCAGCTACAGTCAGCATCACCAAGGCAGTACCCTCATCCTGAAGGAAGCAACAAAGTCAAGGTTGGGAACCCCATCAGTAAATGGCCCCAGAAAGCCCGTTTTCCAAATCCATCCCCTCACTCTAATTTTTTGCCTTTTTATGTGAATAATTCAAAGACTGCGTTTTGGCTAGAGACCATGATCACAAATTCATTTCCCCAGAAAATCAAATCAGGGGGAAAAAAATCTAATTGGTCTTGGAAATTGAGTTAGAAGAAGTAGATGAAAATTTGTGGAGTGATTCTGAAGGGACTCTTGGATACTTTCAAGAGCTCTGATCATTGGTGATGATTATACTATTTGTTTTTATTTTACTTTCAGACTCACAACTTTGTTTCCCTTGGCAATAGTAGAATACTGCTCATATATGCAGAATCATATTTTTCTCACAAATTAGGGGGAAAGGGGAGAATGAAATACTTTCCAAGGATGTTGAGCAGGAATCAGAAAAAAGAAAAAAGCAGATAGGACTAAAGATAATGTGTGTGGACATTCTGCAGAGTAGGGAAGAATTACTCTGAGCTGTGGGGAAGGTAGGATGGTCGTGATGCCAGTGCTATCTATGGACCACTTAATGCGCTTTTTGAAATGCTTTGTGTATTAATCCACTTAATAAGTTAACTTATGACTCAGTTAACTAGCTAACTCATTTAACTTTTGTCTTAAATTTAAAACAGGAAAAACAGAGTTGACTAAAGGGTGTGAACTCCATTAGAGAAAGACTGTGAAGTTATTATTCTCCCCTCAGATAGCAAAGTCATCAGAAACAACAGTCAGGGCTAAGGAAGTGGCTCTTTGCCCTACAGCACACATATGATTCAGGGTCCCTTTAAGTGGAGGATTATTCAAAGTCCTGCTTTCCTATTCCTTGTCTTTAAAAAATGAGGGGAGACTTCCGGCCAAGATGGAGGCCTAGACAGACACATTGCATCTCCCTCCACAACTAAGAAAGAATACAACTACCTCAAAACTAGAGACAACCAGAAGTTCCAGAAAATCGAGCTGCATGGAAGTCCAACAAGCAAAGATATAAAGAAGAAATACTCATCCAGACAGGTAGGAGGGGTGGAGCTGGGGCAGAGAGAATATGGTGTGGTGGCGGCAGCAGTGGTGGCAGTGGCAGACTGGTGGAAAGCACAGTCACACATTTTAAAAAGTAGGGAGGGACACCTGGGGAGTGCTCCCATCACCAGACCAGACCTCAAAGCTCACAGTCCCAGTGCAGGGGAAAATAAAGCCTCATTGCTTCTGACTCTGTAAACCAGTGGGGGTTGGGGCGGAGGAAGAAACTGCCGATCTCTCGGTAGAATTCACTTGTTTAAAGGGCCCTCACGGTCCTAGAACATCTACAGACCCACCCACTCTGGGAACAATGGCCAGGGCAACAGCTAGAGAGGCGCCAGTCCCATACGGAAGTGGGAGAAGTGCCTGGAAAAGGGCGAGTGCTGAGAAAATGGCATTGTTCCATCTCAAACCCCTCCCCCCCTTACAGCACCACAACGTGGTGAAACAGGTGGCCCATACAACAAATACCTAAGGCTCTGCCCCTTACAATGTAACAGGTGCAACAGCTCTACCTAAGACACAGAGGCAAACAAACACAGGAACCTGTCAAGATGAGGAGACAGAGAGATATGGCCCAAAAGAGGGAATGAATCAAGGTTCCAGTGAGAGAACTAAGTGACAAGGAGATAGCCAACCTAACAGATGTAGAATTCCAAACACTGGTGATAAAGATACTCACAGGCTTGACATATATGCTTAAGTACGGCAAATGCACAAGGAAAGAAGTGAAGGCTGTACTAAATGAAATGAAGGCAAATTCACATGAAATCAATGGTGAAGGGAAGGAAACTGGCATTCAAATCAATGATTTGAAATATAAGGTAGAAAAAAACAGTCAACCAGTACAGAATGAGGAAACAAGAATTGAAAAAAATGAGGAGAGGCTTAGGAACTTCTGGGACAACTTTAAACATGCCAACATCGGAATCATAGGGGCGCCAGAAGGAGAAGAGAAAGAGCAAGAAATTGAAAGCTTATGTGAAAAACTAATGAAGGAAAACTTCCCAAATTTGGCAAAGGAAATAGATATACAAGTCCAGGAAGCGCAGAGAGTCCCAAAGAAGCTAGACCCAAAGAGAACCACACCAAGACACATCATCCTTAAAATTCCAAAGGTTCAAGATAAAGAATCTTAAAAGCAGCAAGAGAAAGCAAAGAGTTACCTACAAAGGCATGCCTATAAGACTATCAGCTGGTTTCTCAAAAGAAACTTTGCAGGCAAGAAGGAACTGGCAAGAAGTATTTAATGTGATGAAAAGCAAGGACCTACAACCAAGATTATTCTATCCAGCAAAGCTATCATTTAGAATGCAAGGGCAGATGAAGTGCTTCCCAGACAAGGTAAAGCTAAAAGAGTTCATCATCACCAAGCCATTATTATATGAAATGTTAAAGGGACTTATTTAAGAAAAAGAAGATCAAACTATGAACATTAAAATGACAACAAACTCACAACTATCAACAACTGAATCTAAAAAAAAAAAAAAAAAAATTCAACTAAGCAAACCAGAATAGGAACAGAATCATTGGTACAGGGATCATTTGGAGGGTTATCAGCTGGGAAGGGGAAGGGGGAGAAATGGGGAAATGGTGCAGGAATTAAGAAGCATAATTGGCTGGTAGAAAATAGGGGGTAGTTAAGACTAATATAGGAAAGAGTGAAGCCAAAGAACTTATATGCACAAGCCATGGACATGAACTAAGGGGGGTGGGATTGCTGGAGGGAAGCGGATTCCTTGGTGGAGGAGAGTAAAGGGAAAATGTTGGGACTACTGTAGCAATATAATCAATTAAATATACTTTAAAAAATTAGGATGGATGAAGTCAGTTACGGATATCATCTCTGAAAACCTGAAGAAAGCTATAGGAAAGTGTACTCAACACCAAATTTTTTATTTAACTAAAAAGAAGTATTAAATCCCAGGTGTATCAATTAGGATATGCTGTGGTTAAAAAAAAAAAATCTTAGAAAATTTTCCTTGCTCGTGATCGATGTTCATCATGGGTTAGACTCTATGGTTCCTCAATCAGGGATCTAAGCTGATGCACCCTGCACACCAACTGGGGTACCACTGGATCCTGGGCTATGGGGAAGGCAATATGGCAGCTCACATATGGTACACAGGGCTTTTCACTGGAAGTGACACACAACTGCCATTTACATTTCATTACCAAGCAAGTCACCTTCATACGCCTAGAATAAAAGATTCAAATTTCAGTGAACAGATTTAACAACTACTACACTAGGTCAAGAACCCCTGAACCAGGTGATCTCTTAAGTTCCTTTGCAGTTTAAGGTTCCGTGAGTCCAGAGTAACTTATAAAACAAGAGTTTAGCCAGTAAGTCCATTTAGCCAGTAAGTCCATGTGCCTAAATGATAGACACCATGAAGGGATTAAGAAATACAAATCAGTAGTTACAAAATAGTCTCAGGTATATAAAGTGCAACATGGGGAATAGAATCAATACTATTGTAAACTAGGTATTGCCAGGTGGATACTAGAATTATCAGGAGGATCACTTTGTAAATTATATGAATGTCTAACCACTATGCTGTACACCTGAAACTAATAAAATAATATTGAATGTCAAAAAAAAATCAGTGAAGCACCCAGACCTCATTCCTAATTTTTGTCCCTGCTTCCAACTTAGGATCAACTGGAGAGAGCCAAATGTGTGCCCCTAACCCATCATATAGGACACCCCACTTCTGCCAGGCCCACAACTGCCAATCAGGAAAAACCTGGATTCTTCCTTTTTTCCACCAGAAAGCTTTTCCATTCCTCTGCCTGCCTTTCAGTCTCTCCCAAAATGTCAGTGATGGAGGCCGACTCCCTTGCTATAGAGAGCTCTGAATAAATAGCCTTTGCTTTTATATAAATAGACAAAAAGCCACCAACTCCCCTTCAATCAGATGTCATCTTTATAGCCAGGACAATCGTGAGCCTTCTCCTAATAGAGTATGAATAGAAGCCTTTGGACTATTACTCCCACTTTGAGTGAGAATGGAGTAATTGAGTGATTGTCTCTATGGTGCCTCTGGGGTCTGCCTACAAGAGAGAAAACTCAGTTCCTCAGTGGCACAGCTAACCCAACGGCTTACACATGACAAAGTTGGACCACACAGTTGCTAATGTCCCTTCCAACCCTGAGGTTTTTGAGTTCTAGACAGGTGCCTGCTACGATTAAATACCAGATAACCAGATTTCAGAATGGTCAACTGAAGTACATCCTCCGAGAAGGGAGATTTAGGAAAGTAGCCACAAGAAGCCAAAGCAAGAGAACAACAGACTCAGCGGGCCAGTAGAGCTCTTAAACATAGTGAAATGCTGCCCCCTGAGATCCAACCCCCAGTAGCTTCAGCCCCTTCATATCTCCACCACCTCTTTTTTGATATTTTCTCAATGTTATGGAAAGTGAAGCTTTAAGATGAGTCCCCTTGTCAACCTCCTTTCAACCAGAGTGCCTCCCTTTGTGCCTCTTTTATAGAAAATACATGCTGCCACTGACCACACTTGTTTCCCAAATGTGAAAACTGAGGTACAGAGAGGGGATGTAACTTGCTTAACCAAAAGGCCCTTTGGAGGCAGCATCAGCCGCCCATTTCTTTGAGACCCATGAGTCAATTGCAAGACCTAAATTCCTTTCGAGAAGTTTGGGGACCTCACTTTGTTCCAGAAATCACCCAAGAAATGGTATTTCTGGATTATTTACCTTGAAATACTCTACTTCCTCTTTTTTATTCATTTGTGGATTTGGCCTCTATCATTGCAAGGAAAGTTTACGTTCACTCGTAAGTCTCTGCCTGCCTAAGGAGATTTATGGACTCGCACCTTAAGGCCATTCCCCTTCTAATGACGCCTTCGGTTGGCATAGTCAGCCTGATGATATATTGAAGGTACTTTGCTAATTGTTTGCACTGTTTCTGCTTTTTCTTCCAGTTAAGATTATAATAATATCTCATGGGAGACTTTTTAAAGGGTGAGGGCCTTCTGAGTGGTAATCTCTTTGCTTCTTTCTACAGTTCCTTATCAGCAGAGTCCTTACAATGCCCGGGGCAGCTCCAATGTCATCCAGTGCTACCGATGTGGAGACACCTGCAAAGGGGAAGTGGTTCGTGTCCACAATAACCACTTTCACATCAGATGCTTCACCTGTCAAGGTAGGATGTTCCCTTCTCAGATTCCTGGCCATGCTCCCACCCCAGGGACATGCCACGGAGGTAGGCAGGACAATGTAGGCAACTGAGATATATAAAGGCATAAAGGGAGTTTCCTTGAGCCTGTTATGATAATTCTCCCTTACGCAGTGTGGCACGAAGAGGGAGGGAAGGTGGCGGGAAGTGGTGAGATGGGGAAGAAAGAGGGAGCCTGGTGATCCCAGGGTGGTAGTGCTGACCCAGAAGGAAAAAGACAATCCTGCAAGCTTATCTAACTCCTCTTAGAAGAGTCTTGCCCTGCACCTAAAAATCAATTTGAGAGCGAATGAAAGAGTAAGCTGTCCTGCCTAAAATTCAACATGGCTCCGAGGTGAACGCCTGTTCTGTGACAGTGTGACGATCCTCAAAGGTTAAGTTTAACAGGGGAGAAGGAACTTCTTGACTTCAGTAAGGTTTGTAATTTGAGAGCAGATGGATGTTGGGTTACCACTAACTGTTAACAGCTTACCCGTGGCTAATTTCTAGAACCCAAGATGTGACTGAGCTAAGAATTCCTGAAGAAGAAGGCTAGCTAGTAGCAGGAAGTAAGAGGAACTCAGTTGAAAGAGCCCAAAGAGACCTCTCTCTGGCCCTTCCCCAGTGCCCCTGACAAATGACTCCCCATTTCCAAGCTTCTTGTTCCACAGAGCAGCCATTCTGATGTTGGATTGTTCTATGGGTTTGGAAAATGTTTGACCCCAAGTCTGTAACTTCCACTCACTGGTTCTAGCTTTGTCCTCATGAAGTTTGGTGGGCACTTTGTGTTTGCTTTTTCCATCACTGCCCTTCACATACTTGTAGCCCGGTCTTCCTCCTCCTGCCCAGTTGTGTTGCAGGTCCTTAAATCGGGGCCCACCTGAAATGACTCCCGATTATATCGTCATCCCGGAATCTTCTTCCTTGATCCATTCTGCCCAAAACAGACCACAGCCCTCAAGGTCTGCCAGTAGAGCAAGCACTACACTAATGTGACTGATTCTTCCTGAGGAGCCACTCCACACCACTGATGTATATTCAATTTAAGGTCAATTAAAATCCCCAGATCTTTGCATTTTAGTAACTGCTTCCAGCCTCAGCCTCATGTATCTGAGACTGACTTCCTCTGCCATTGAGAAAAAGCCTGGATTTCTTTCCTCGGAGTCTAACTGGGCTCAGACTGAGCTTCCCTAATTTGTTTGTGGAAGCATATATGGGATATATTTTAATTGATGTGTTTTATATTTTATATTGAGTATTTGCAAACCCCTTTAATGCAAGTTGACCTGCAAGAGTATCTTGGTGAGTGACCAATTTTATATCACCAGAAACTGAGGTAGGACAAAGGGTAAAGATAATAGATTTGTTATAAGGAGGTGTGAGATATGACCCTGCAACTTTAGTCTTAAGAGAGTGTATTTACTACCTTTATTTATGTCAAAATTCAATAATTTAAAACAATCTTTTAGTTCATGATTCTCTGGGTTAACTGGGCAGTTCTTCTGGTCGGAGCTGGCCTTGCTTATCTCTACCAGCCTCACCATGATGACGTGGCGGGTCAGCTGGCTGTGGCTGGCAGGCTGTTGGCCTGAGTGGCTCCATATGGCTTCTCATCCTCCAGCAGGCTGGCTTGGACTCATTTACATGGTGGTCTCAGAAGTCAAGTGCAATAAGCAAGACCTTTTCAGGACTCAGCTTGTGCCATACTTGTTCATGTCCCATTGGCCAAAATAAATCAAGTGGCCAACCCAGATTCGTGGTCACAGAGAAACAAACCTTGCCTTTTCTGGGAGGATCTGCAACACTGGGTTTCAAGGATGCAAATGCAGAGAAGGGAAGAATTTGGCCATTTTTACCGTCTGTCACAGGGAGAATCTCTTTTAATGAGAATTTTAAGGGGGGAAGAAAAGACTATTATTTTCAATGTCAGCTTGCTTAGTTAGAGATGAAACAAATGAGAAGATTTTGTTTCCTGGGATTAGTTACCCTAAATAACCTTCTCATGTGAAAAATCCAAAATCCCTATGAATTTCTTTTATGATTCTTTTAATACGCACCACTGTGCTGAAATGAAAGGAAGGAATCTGAAGAGGCGAAAACCAAAAGTAAAAGCAGAAATCCTGCTGTGATTGCCAATGCCAGATTTAATCCTGATGGTTTATGCTAAGCCTTGAAGACCTTGAGCTTTTCCTTGATGGCTATATGGATCATGGATCTTTTTGTAAGACTTCCCCTTACAAAAATCTCACTCTCAAAGTATAGATGGATGAGAAGTAGACTGGAGAAGGAGATAGCACTGAAACTTTATGCCTGTACCAACTCTGGCACTGGGTAGCAAAGAATAAAACTTGTATCAAAATGTCCATCCATAATCCACCCTATATTGTTTGTGAATACATCAGAGGTCATAAAACGATAAAGAAAAGCAAGGGAGTGACAAACACACAGTTTGGGAAAATGTGGGAAGGGGCTGCTTTAGGAGTAGGCAAACAGGCTTCCGAGGTGTGGGTAATGTTCTATCTTGTAAACTTGGCAGTGAATACCTGGGAGTGTATTTTATTATTCTTCTTTAAACTGTACATACATATTTTATACATTCTCTGCATGCATAATATAGCTCACAATTTAAATATTTAAAATAATGAGCTAGATCATCCTCAGTGGCCATTCTAATGCTTCAATTTTGAAATTGAAAACCCAGTCTTGTTTGAAAAGTAGAAAATCAAGAGAATTATATGACAAAATCCTGGACTTTCAGATCTGGATGTGTCCTGAGTTATTATTTGGCCCTCTCATTTTACAAATGAGGCAACTGGGCTCCACAGAGGTGAAGCAACTTTTTCAAAGTCACACAGCACCTGAGCGGTAGAATAGGAACCTGAGCAGAGGTCCAGTACCCCGCAGAACAGTACAGTTTCCACTGAAATGTGCTAGGGCTGTGTGCAAATTCTCCTGCAAGGCATTGTAGCTGCAGCGAGCATTCATTCTGGATTTTCTCAAAGCACTTTTAACTCTTCATATTCTGTCCCATTGTCAAACTGTATGATTTGCTTTTCTTTCAGATCAGTAGACTTTACATTTTTGAGTCACAGAATAACAGTGACTTTCCTGGGTGTGTTGTTCCACATCAGTTCCGCACGGCAGACCCTCTCCATGGCCTTTCCTATTATTTGAATGTAGGGCTCTGCTCAGCCTCAGAGACATCCGTCATGGGGCCAGCTTGCGTCCCCATGGTCCCCACTGTACAAGTGTTTCCAGGAGCCCCTGAGATTCTTATCAATCTTAACATCCTTTCTACCAAGAACTTCCTCCTTCAGCTCCTTGGGGAAAAAGAAGGAACTGATTGTTCCAGGTTTCCTTGCGGCCCCCTGGTTTCCACTGAGAGAGGTGGCCCTGGGGGTGGAGTTGGCAGGGGAAACAAAGGAGAGAAAAGAAGGGAAAAAACAGGCTCTGTTTCCAATGAGGTCGTAGGCCATGACCTAACTAATTCCACAGCCGTGAAGTCAATTGATCCACCACCTGCACACCTCAGAACAGCCTGTACCCTGCCTGGCCTTGCCTGCCCTCCAGACCCAGCTTTGTTTGATGTGATGAATTTTCATGAAGGCTGATGGAAGAACTCTTCCCTACCTCCCATCTCTACCACCGCTTCCACCCATTTTTCCTGCTTCTCTGCAAGGGTGGGTGCCAGGGGCCTCCAGCTCTACCTCACATTGAGATTAAAACGTTTAGGTACATTTTAAAATGGTAAGCCCCAAAGGAAGCTCTCCTCCCTAGACTCACAGAGTGGTAAGGTCAAATGAGCTCAGATCATTTTACATATAAGTAAGCAGAGGCCCCAGACAAGAGACAGTCAAGTTCATTGTCACCAAGAGAGTTAGTGGCAAGACCAAAGCCCAGGTGGTCTGACTCCCAGACCACAATGTCTCCTGCTGTGCTGTGACATCTGGGGCTGCCCTCCTCCTCACTCACCCTGGCCCTTTAAGCCTGCCTCTGGCCTGCAAGGTAAACAAACATTTGAAAAATATTTCTGGCAACCACCTGGAAGTCCCTCCCATTTTGACCTGGCTGCTTTTGCAGAACAACTTTCCTTATTCAAGATGAGGTGGTATTTACTGGCATGATATCACTCTTTCCAGGCCAGATCCTCACGCTTACAGGCTTGGAAACTCTGTCTCATTGGTTTCCCCACCATTAATCACACTTGAGAAAGCTGACTCGTGCTAACCAAGTTGTCAGGAAACCAATGTAGAAAGCCAGAGTACCTGTTTATGAATGTAAACAACAGCTATAATTCCCCATTGTACTAGTTCATGTTGCTCTGATCAGCTGCTTCTCTCCCAAAGGCAATCTATGTAGAAAGTCAAACTATCAGACAGCCACTTGGTAAATGCACTCAGAAAAGGGAGTAGGGGGGAGGAGGGAGGGAGAGAAGGAGGATAAGTAAGGGAAGGGTCTAGTCAAGGAACGTATATGAATGACTCATGGACATGGACAACGGGGAGGGATATAATTGTGGGAGAAGGGATGGGCTGGGAGGGGGGAGCAAAAGGGGAAAAATGGGACAACTGTAATTGAATAACCAAAAAATAAAATTTAAAAAAAAAAAGAAAAGGGAGCTGGTCACAGGTTTGAACGGGCGTTCCAGCGGCCTTCCTTTGCTTGCTGACCAGCCCCTTCCTGGCTGGCCCGTCCTTGCTTTAGCTGGATCAGTAGTCTCAGCAGTTCTGGTGGCCCTGAGAGCTATTCAATCTCCTGGAAGAAAGTTTGCCCCTCTCTGATCGGCCCATGATGTGCTGATTTTATAACTCCATTCTCAAAAGGAAATCTCATTTCCCACATTTCTAAGTCCTTTGGGGGAAGAGAGTCCCACATGATTCAGTGGTTCAGACACCTGTGATTATATCCACCTGCTCTTCTGTTATCTGTCCTATACATCTTCACGTTATCCACCAAGGATATCCCGAAAGACCCAATGAAATACCTCCTAAAATCATGTTGCCTGTCTATTCAAAAGCTATCAAGGCAGTTGATCATTTTTGCATCTGAGTGATGAAGAATCATTATAATCTTCTCTCTACTTTTGTATATATCTAAATTTTAAAATCATTTTTAAAAGTTTTTAAAACCTAGGGGAGAAACCATCCATGGCTTCTCAGTATCCCACAAAACCTAAACTTCCTAAGCTAGATCTGGGCCCTTCCTCAACTGGCCTGTCAATATTTTCATATGTTACTGACCTCCAATCCCTAAAATCACCATTCCTTCCCCAGACCTATCGCCACACAGATATCACTTGTAACTCCTGCCCCTCTGACTTAGCTTATTCTGTTCCTTCAAGGTTCAACTCAGGTGCTGCCTCCTCCAAGAATCCTTTCATGATCCCTCCCTGTGGACAGTGCTCCCTTTTCCTCCCCACTCACAGAGTTTTCTGCCTGCATCAGCCCATGGCCTGTCACTCATGATTTATATTCAACATGGTCTTCTCTCTACATACATTATTAGCTCTTCACAGTTTGGGGATTGGGTTTTATCATTCATGTTTGGGAACAGGTGTGCCCTTTATAGCTATGATGAGTACAGATTATAATCTTCAAATCATCCATCCCATTGCCATTTTAAATTGAGTCTAGTTTGTGATTTGGAGTATGTGGTGTCCCTACTGCTCTTCACCTAAGACAGTCATGCATGAAAGAAGTGCCCAGGAAATCTTTAACTGAATGGTTCTTGATCAAATTCATGATACCACCAGCCACGTAGCACTGTGTGAGCCACATGGCCTTACATTTTCATCCATGTATTGGAAGGACCTTACAGCATCAGTGGTCCCAGTCGGGGTGTGTCAGAATCAGCTGGAGAGTGTGTTAAAATGCAGATGCACAGGCCCAAGCCCCAAGAAGTCTGATTCAAGCCCAGGCATCTGCATTTTAAACAGAGCCCCCCAAGTGATTCTGCTGCAGGTGGTCTTCAGGCCATACCCTAGGGAACACTGGCCCCAAAGACCCATGAGTTTGATGTGCTGCCGTTCTCTGGCCACTCATGATCAAGTCAGACACTGGCCTTGTCTCCAGTAAGAACCTCATGCTTACAGACCCTCCCTGGACTCCATCCGCTCTTGTTTCCCTCCTCGTTTCCTCCAGTGTGTGGCTGTGGCCTGGCCCAGTCAGGATTCTTCTTTAAGAACCAGGAGTACATCTGCACCCAGGACTACCAGCAACTGTATGGCACCCGCTGCGACAGCTGCCGGGACTTCATCACGGGCGAGGTCATCTCTGCCCTGGGCCGCACCTACCACCCCAAGTGCTTCGTGTGCAGTTTGTGCAGGTGAGCAGGTGGCCAGCGGAGGCCGGGGTCCTCTGCCTGAGCACCCTGGGAAGGGAAGACATGGTCTTTCCCAGGCAGTTCTGGGGCTTCCAGGACTTTATGCTGGACACTTGGATTTCTAGAATCTCAGGGGCAGAAGGATCCAGCAGCCTAGTGGTTTTCAGACCTTTTAACAACTGAACCCTTTCTGTCAAATGTGATCAAATGTAAAACACTAGCTTGTCCTTCAATGCAGGCATAGTGAGGACCTGACCCCCATACCCAGCCTCTCATTTCCCATCCAAAGGCCCAAAGGAACCACTGAGCCCCCTGGCCTCTCAGTACTCAGTTTGGAAACCACACATCTGGCCCACACTCCCACACCTCAGCCACATGTGCTACAGGAATATCTGTTTATCGCCTTCCTCCATGACCCTGGCAACAGACCCTACCTCCCTAAGCCTCAGCTTTTTCATCAGTAAAGTGGGCATCAAAACCATTCCAACCTCATTGGGTTTTCATGAAGATCAGTAAGATGATGCATGCAAAGACCTTAGTTAGCTCAGTGACTGGTACATAATTATGTCTGCTTTTATTATTCTTTTCCTTATCATCATGATAATCATCTAGCCTCTCAGTGTCTGATAGGTGAAGGAAAGCTCAACCCTTCCCTCCTTCCCACCCCTACCCCCAGCATCCCAATCACTTGTTAACTTAGCTAATGTACATTAAGGGTCCACTGTATGCCAAGTACCACATTAAGGAGATGAAAAATAAACAAAACCTCAGCCCTGCCCACAAATAAGTTAAAACAAAACATGATTGGAATATATATATATATATATATATATATGCATTTTTAAATGGGAAAGGAATGTATAGATTAATTATTCTCCCCATAAAATAACCACCTGTTAGTTACCAACTAGAGCTTCTGATTGAGCCCAATAGCACGGTGTGTAAGAAGTGGGATTCGTTCATTGATTTATCCATCTCTCAAACCCGGGCCTGGGTCCTGGATTCTCAGACCCACTAAGGGAAGAGGGGGTCCATGCACTATAAAATTGTTTCAAGCCCCATAGCAATGTAGTGCCTCCTCAAGGTCATGCCATGTCCTTTCATCACGAGTCAGTGCCTGAACTATGATGCGACAGACACTGTCCCCTGACTCTTGCCCACCGGCACAGGGGCAGTAGAGCTACTGGCAGCTTAAATCAGGGGTTATGCTCAGAGTCTGTATCACAGGTTTTCAAGCTTCATGTGCAGGAGTAGCTAAATGATGGGATCGACAGTTGGGGATTCTGAATGCAGTTTATATTTAGTTAGGGAGGCAGGCCATGTATGAGCTTGCGACCTCTGTGCTATGGAACTCAAACGGCACAGAGGCAGAAGAGGGGAGGAAGAGGTTATTTGTGGACTTCTAAACTTCCTGGATGGTGAAAGGAAGAAATTTAGTGAGTTTGGGAGTTGAATGAGTTCTCTTAGACATACATGGATCAATCAGGTTGGGATGGGAAAAGTCCTTCTAGGAAGAAGGAACAACTCGAGGAGGGATTACTAACCACTCTGTTCTACTGATGAGAAATGTAAGCTCAGCTAAGTGCTGTGGTCCTCCCAGTGTTAAAACCATGTAAAGAGCCCACGTGGGCCTCCAGTTCTGGTCCTGGCCCAACTGAGCAGTTCTTTGGCCTGGCCCTGTGAATGGTGCTCTAGAAGGTAAGCTGTGTGTGTTACCGAAGAGCTGTGAGCACACGTGTTGTCAGGTCACCAGTAGACACAGAATCCCTCCTGAGAAAAGGTATTGAATTTCTCCCCGTCCCCCTGGCAGGAAGCCTTTCCCCATCGGAGACAAGGTGACCTTCAGCGGGAAGGAATGTGTGTGTCAGACGTGCTCCCAGTCCATGACGAGCAGTAAGCCCATCAAGATCCGCGGACCAAGCCGTGAGTCCTCCCCACTGGGCACCTCCCTGTCTGCGGGCACTGCTACCAGGGCTCCCCTGTCCCAGCTCCGTTCATGGCTCCTGCAGGCCTGGAGGGAAGTGGGGGAGGTTCCCACCCTGGAGGACTTCTGAATCATGACCCAGTTGGCATATAGCCCAGACCGACAAGCTTCCCTGAGCACAAACGCAGGGAGAGCAGCTGCCTGGCTATAAACAGTGATGGCCTGTGCCATTAGGTGGGGCTTTTCTGCGATGAGCTGGGCTCCTGATCTTATTTCCCCTCTGGATCCACGTGCCCAAGAGCACCCCAGCCAAGCTGACCAAGTGTTCTACCACCAGTGGTTCTCCATTTTTGTAAACTCCACTAAAAAAGAATACTCAGGCATGTCTCCCAAAGGAGAAAATGTGGGAGCAAGCCACAAGGGCTGTGCTCATGTCTCTTAGAGTGTTTGTGGGCCGCTGCATCAGCTTCACTGCAGAACTGGTAAAAATACAGATTCCCATGCCCAGTTTGAACTTACAGGAATGGAACCTAGAAATATGCATTCTTAACATGCTTCCTGGGTGATTCATTCACTATTCCTAAGATTCAGGATCACCATCTTGGGACGAGGTGGACATCTGCCATGCTATCATAAATGTTATGTTTTGTCACTAAACCATAGATCTGGGGGAAAAACTGAGGATCAGGACTGTACTTTGGAACAGTCATTCTAATTTATGGAATGTCCATTCTACTCAAGTGTGTCTGGCAGTAAAATTCTAAATGACTGTTTCCAGACATTCTTGTCAGGCTGCTAACAGCATGCGCCCGTGCATACACACACGGACCCGGCCCCCTGGGTCTCAGCAAACCATGCTAGGCTCCAGTGTTCTTTCACGTTACATGACATTCATTGACCTTGTTGGCAGAATCAATGAAAACCCATTAGCCTCCTGTGCTGCATCACTATGCCGGTGCAGGGGGCTGTCAGCCACAGCACCAGCAGAGTCAGCGTGCTGGAGCTGCATCCTACTGCGGTGGGTGAGCACGGAACAACCGTGTCATCAGGACTCGGCTCTCGGGGGCTCCATTAGAGTCTTCCCAGTGTGGTGACCTGGGGAGAAAGACTGTGGGAAGGCTCCCGCCCTCGCCTTCCTTCCTTTCAGTCTAACCGGAGCTGTATAGCCAGTGCTCCCTTTGATGTCCTTGGTGATGCTCAGGAACAGTTTGCTGCTCTGAGCAGGTTTTCATCTCAAGGCGGCTGAGTGCACACACTGTTATGTGTCATAACTCACTGAAAGCATCATGCGGAATGACAGCAAAGCCGGGATGCTGGGAGGCAGGACCAATGGCCCTGTGACTGATACTGCTGAGGTGCCCAGAGACCGGTGGAACCACTTGTGAGGAAGTAGAGAGAGGGAAGCTTGGAATCAGGGGCCTGCCAACCTTCTACATGATGCAAGGGAGTTATGTAGCCTCCCCGAGGCTCAATTTACCCAGCTTTGTAGAAAGCAAATGTATTAGTGTACAGGAATCAGACTAACATGCATCATAGTGTATAAAATGCTCTCTAAATATAAAGTGAGGTATACTGTTGACTTGGAGGTTTAATCTAGAAACACATCAAAGGAGAACTGAGAAGAACATTCCTGAATCTGTGGTTACTTCTCTCAGCTTGTGTCGTGTATTGCTGTGAGCATCAGGTCCCAGACAGGTGAGAGGTCCCTCAGATGAGTGGGGAGTCTTGCATGTGAGTGTGTCCTCAAGGACAGACTGGCTACTTAATGTCTCCACTGCAATTCTGCAAATCAGGAGGTAGAGGAAGGTGAGGAAGAATGAGTAGTGGGCAGCAAGGGAGCATATAGGTGGTACTCTGGGGGGAGTACCCAGGACTATGGCTCATCTTGTTACTCATGAAGACATCAACCTGTGGATCATAGAAATGTTTTCTGCCTGAAGGTTGTCACTGTCCATGCTGCCAGTGACTATGGGGAATGTTGGAAGGTCTGCTAAATTCCAAAGGATAGAGGGAACCAAACCAGATTGTAGAGAGTGCTAAGATGAGGAACATATCATGGGAAAGGAAGAAGAAGCAGGAAAAACATGATGTATTTTTGATGTACAGGAATGTGAAGTTTAGTCTCTGGAAAGTGAATAAAGACTTTCTGATAAAGCAGTAGTATCTACTCAAAAGCGGTTAAGAAGAATACTCGGGAACTGTTAGGAGAAAAAAATCATGTCACTTTCCACAGACTTCACTGACAAGAATCAGCAGTAGTGGCAACATCACCACCATCACCATCACAACCATCACCACCATCACTACCAACACAATCACTACCACCATCACCATCACCACCACCACCACGCATCATCATAGCCATTATGATCCTCCACAACCAACACCACCATCACTGCTATAACTATCAACACCAATACCACCACCATCACAGTCACCAGCACCATCACGAACATCGTCACCACTGCTAACAAAGATGGCCTGTTACCATTGCCAGGCATGGCAAAGATCTCACTGAGAATCAGCAGAAGTAGTAGCGTCACATCATCACCATCACAACCATCACCAGCACTACCACCAACATCACCACCACCACATCACCACCACTGTTAACAAAAATGGCCTGTAACTATTGCCAGGCATGGCCCAGATCTCACCTAGAAGAATCGGCAGCAGTAGTAACATCACATCATCACCATCACGACCATCACCAGCACTACCACCAACATCACCACCATCACCATCATCACTGTCACTACCACCCTCACCACCAATCCCACCATCACCACTGTTAACCTGGAGTGTTACTATTGTCAGGTAATACACTGAGTTTTCTGTATATAATATCTCATTTAATCATTACAACTATCTGAGGGAAATAAGAGTAATTTGTCTTACAGATGACAAAAATAAGACTCAAAGACCATAAGTAAGTCACACAGACAGCAAGTAATAAAACTGGGATGTGAGCCCAGGCAGCCTGGCCCTGGAGCCTATCCCCTTAACACCTTCTACAAAAGACATGATTTGTAATTGGGAACGGGTCTGTCCCTGGATTAGTTGCCTCAAACAAGGTGGGAAGTTTGCTATGATTCACATAACCCACTCATTTTTGCTGATCTAAGTGAAACGAATGAAGCAGTAAAAAAAAAAAAAAAAAAAAAAAAAAACTAAACTAAAGATGGCTGTCTGGGTTCTTTAGAGACCTCAATACACTGAGGGATTTAGGAGGGGCAGGTGGAGGCATCACATCCCCTGCCAGCCGAAGGCTGTAATTTGGAATAGAGAGGTAACGTATGAAGAGTAGACAGCTGGCTCTGCAGAAACCAGCTCAGGAGAGGCTGTGGTGATGACACAGGACTTGTGGGCTCCTGGATGGGGTGCCCAAGACTCCACCAGTGGCCAGGAGTAAAAAGAGAAAGAAAAACGGGGGGAGGGTTCTGATAAATATGAAGCCAGACAATGGAGAAGAAGTAGTCTAACACGGAAAGAAAAGCTACATGGAAAAGGTACCCCAGAGTTCTCAGGAGGGGTCGGCAGGCCTTGCCTACAGCAGGGGCATTGCTCCTGGCCTCAGATCAGAGACTGGAGAATGCAGAGAATATGGGTTAAAAACATGAGAACATGAAATAATAATGACAGCAACCACATATTGGGCACATATGTGCCAAGCGCTGTGCTCAGTCCTTACAGGCTTAATTTCGGCTCATCTTCACACCAATGTTACAAGGAAAATATTCAGATGAGGAACCTGGGGCCTAGCAGTCATATAACTATTAGTAAATGGGGGAGCTGGGATTCTCCCCTCTGCCAGTGAACCCCTCAATGTAAACTCTCAACCCAGCCTCTACCCACTACATTATACTACCTCCTAAATTTTAACTCAAGCTGCTCAGTTCATCCCAGATAGATCACTATAATTTAGAGAGATGGGACTCATTGCTAGAATGTAGCCATGAAAGAATGAAGCCCTTCAAATAAGTTTTTTTGGAGAGGGAGAGAGTTGTGTTGTTGGCCAATAACATGCCTATGTCCATGGGATCCACAAGTGAATCTGATCAGTGGATGGCCATTTCAAGCAAGGAAAAGTGAAGTATAAGAAATGAAGAATAAGAGAGAAATTGTAGTTGTCTTTAAATATTTGTAGGAAATATGTGGGAAAAGCAGTAGATTACTCTTGGTTGCATAAAGTAGGGGTGTCACAAGGGGTTGGGTCTTGGCTCTGTATGAAGAAGGTGGTCCTGACAATCTTGTTTGTCCAGAGGCAAAGTAGACTTTCTCAAAAAGGGCAAGCTGCACATCCCCAGAGATGACTAAGCAGAGGATGGTGCCCAGCTGTCAAGAATGCTGTGGATTCCTGCATTTGGTGAAACTGTGACCAAATGCTCTGTGAACTCTGAGCCCCTATGGAATTGTTTGCCCTATTGGGAGGCCCATGGAGACACAAGTACAGTATTTGTGGCCTAGAAAGCTAGACCAGACACCTGAACCCTCAGATTCTTTTATGCCAAGTGTGGGCAAGTCACTTCAGGCTCCTGTCTGTCTTTAAAAGGGCAGGGGGTTCCTAACCTCTCTAAACTATTACATTCTGAAGCCTGTGCTTTCTGGAATGGGGGTGGAGGGTAAATTTATTCCAGGAAAAAATAAACCCCCAAATATCTTCCCAGCCCCCATCTGGAAGCCTGGGACTTGAAGCGTTTTGCAATTGAAGACACTCCTGCTAAGAAATGTTAGAAAGGGGCTGAGTAGCCAAGAGGCAGGTACTGGGGAGCGGCCTCACACACCACCTTTCAGGGCCCAGGCTCCCCCCGACCGGCAGCCACACATCCCCCTCCTAGACATGCAGGCTCATCCTCTTCTCTCCTGGGACTGGCTCCCAGCTGGATGGGAGGGCTTCCAGCCAGGCTCTCCCACGTGGTGTTTCTTTCTCCCTACTTCTCCAAAGTGTGCATTCGTCTTGTGGCGCCAAAAGGGAGGCTTGTCCTCTGGTAAACTTTGCCCCATGACCCCTTCCTTCTCCAGAGTGGACCATCTGATTGGCTAGGCCCCAATTCCCAGCATCTCCCAAGTAGCTTGGACATGGCTCCATTTCCTGCTCCTCCCCAGACATTGGTTGATCGATAGGCAACCACTGGGCCCCCCACATTCTTTTGGCCCCAGTACACATCCCAGGGTGATGGGGATGAATAATAAGGGCACCTTTCTGTTTTGGGAGAGTCTAATCAGACTTTTTAATCCTTGCTGCTTGGGGAGGCAAATGGATGGTATAGAAGCACACTGGAGAGGGGCGGGCATGGAAAATTGTATCCTTTGCCTGGGTACTGTAAGCTCTGCTCATTTATACTCATGCTGAGCATGGTGCTAGGCAAGAGAATAGATTGAACCACACAACATAGACAGGATCCTTGCCATGGATCATACAGTCTAAGGATGAGAAAAAAAATAGATACTAAGTGCATCTCCTGGGGCAGTGCTTCTCAGACTTGATTGTGAGCTGAGATCTTGATAAAATGCAGAAGGTCTGTGTGGGGCCTTCGCTGCTGGCCTGCATGCAAGCTCCCAGGCGGTGCTGATGCTGCAGAGCTCTGGGTCATGGGCAGTGGCAGGAGCTTAGTTAGCTACTTGAAAGCAGGCCAGAAGCAGCGCAGGGTCCTCTTTGGATGAACAGTGGTCAGGATGACAAGCAGGGAACTTTCTGGAGGAAGCCTCACACTACTGTCAAGAGGGCAGTGCTCCGGTGGCTTTTTCTCTCACCCAGCAGAGCTGAGGATAGGTGCCAGGGCCAGGCCGGGAGGTGTGGGAAAGGTGTTCACAGAGAGGTGCCCTTGACTTGGGCTCAGACGATGGCAGTGGTCGGGGTGCCCAGGGTGCTTTGCTCAGCAGCGTCCTCTTGCGTTTGCAGACTGTGCTGGATGCAAGGAGGAGATCAAGCACGGCCAGTCGCTCCTGGCACTGGACAAGCAGTGGCACGTCAGCTGTTTCAAATGCCAGACCTGCAGCGTGATCCTCACCGGAGAGTACATCAGCAAGTGGGTCTCTCTCCCCCTCCTCACCGGGCTTCTTGGGCGCTCCCCCCAGGCTACCAGGCTGCCCCACCTGGCTGTCACCTTAATCTCTAGTAGACACTTCCTTCATTTCCATCCAGCTACCCCATTTCAGCCGCAAACAGCATCTCCCCCACCCTTGGACCCTCCCGCCGCCGTGTGTCCTTTGCCTGAGATGTTCTCCTCCGTTCTTTACATGTTCCTTCCTTCCCTCTGGTCTCCGGACCCTGCCCTCTCCTCAGAAGGGGCCTCATACCATCTCTTACCACCTCCGGGTCCCCAGTACTGGCCCCCATAGTCCCTGTTTGTTTCCTTCATACAGGCTAACACCATTTGCAATTACATATTTAGCCATGTTAACTTTTCAATAATGATGATAATACTAGCTACCGTTTATTAAGTTTTTAATATGTTCAAGGAACAGACTAACTGCTACCTATGGATTATCACATTAAACACCATATCTACCCTTATGAGGTATTTACCCCCATTTTAAAAGCTATGGAACCAGAGGCTCAGGGGAGTAAGTAAGTTGCTCCAGTGATAATATTAATGTTTGTCCTCATCAAGGCAGGGGCTTTGTTTTAGTCACTGCTCAGTGCCCAATCCATAGTCAATAATATAGCTGCTGAAGGAATTCAATCAAGATGAGAGGAGATGATGGGCGCACAAAGTTTTCAGGAGAGAGGGCCCAGCTCCTAATGACCTATGGCACTAGACAGGCCCCCTTCCTGCGAGGTCTAGTGGCCACATGTATATACTCAAGTGCCTAAGGGAAATTATGGCCACAGACACGCACAGCTTTGATACTTTACGACCCCAGACACTTCCTAGCCGCTACTCTCCAGCCCGATGCCAGGACATAACGAGCATGTAAAGTACAGCATATGTGGCTTCTGCTGTCAGGAGAGTTATAGTCTCGTAAGGGAGATACGCTATACACATAAAGAATTACGACCCTGGGGGATTTTTAGTAGGGAGCACTCAAGAGAAGTTGTATTCCTGATGACCTTTTGATCATAAGTGACAGGAAACCTAACTCAGATTCGCTTAAAAGCAAAAATGGCAGTTCACTGACTCATAGCCATGGGAAGGCCAGAGGCGTACTAGCTTCCAGCATGGCTGAATCCAGGGGCTTAAAGAGACGTCATCAGCACTTTTGAAGTGTCTCTCTGTCTCTCAGTCTCTCTCTCTCTTTCTCAGCTCTGGTTTCTTCTGTGTTGAATTGATTCTCAAGCAGCCCTTCCCCAAATGGTGAGATGACCACCAGGAACTCTAAGCTTTCTTTCTCTCAGCATCACAAGCCCAGCAGAGAGAAAGTCCTCCTTCACAAGAACTCCAGCCAAACTCCCACAGCGGCCTCTTACTTGGCTATTGGCCACCCTTGGGCCACACGCCCGTTCCTGACCACTCGCTGTCAAGGAGGATGTGCCCCCTGGAGCCAGAGAGCAGCTGTCTGTGGCCCACAGTAGCTGCAAGTGGAGAGGGGTGCGAGGTACTGCTGCCAGCCGAAGGGGAGATGGAGGCTGGCCAGGCAGCACTGCTCTGTGTCTGAGGTCCATGTGGAGGCTGGGGATATTCAGGGAAAGGAGGGATCGCTCCTAACTCGCAGGAAGTGGAATCTGAGATCTGTGAGCGCTTCATGGAAGATGGAGGTATCTAAGCTGAACCTTAGGAAGGGGGATAAAATTTGAAAATACAAAGAAGGAAAGCTTCTAGGTGGAATGCCAAGCCCAGGCAAGGGCAGGGAGGTGTGGGACACATCCACCCCGTTTGCTGGAGCTCAGGCGTGTACTCCGGTGCAGCAGGGCCCAAGGCTGCAGAGGTGAACTGAGGTCACATCGCTGAGACCATATTGAATGCCATGTTAGTAGGATTTTAGCATTCCCCTCTGTGCTTGCCAAGTAAAGAGTGCCCTTAGTGAGTCGCCAGCCAGTCGTCCTTGAGTTTGGGAGCCTAAGTCAGAGTTCCCTGGGGGAGTAAGAGTTTGCTCAGAGCACCTCTCAAGGAGGCCCGGCCTGGACTGCCCACCACACCCTGGGCCTCTGCAGCCTGTCTCTGGGCTCTTTATCCGTCCACCAGCCGAGTGGCAGGTAGTTAAAGGCACTGACTCTGCATTGATGCCTAGGTTAGAAGCCCAGCCTGCATGACCTTGGCAAGACACTTAATTTGAGTCACAGATTCCTCATTTATATAAAAAGAAGATGACCTACCTCATAGGGCTGTGTTGTGTAAAGGCTCAGAGCTCTGTGCCTTGTACCTAATAAGTACATAGTAAATATTAATTTTATTTTCTGCTTCTTTTTAGAACTAAACATATATTTCAAATTCCCCAAGGCCTTACCAACCCAAATGAGGTGATGTTGGCATTCATACCCAAGGTTTGCTGGCTCATTGTCCCTACCTCATGACAAATGACTTTCTCCCCCTGCAAAGTCACCTCCCACACCCACAGAATGCAGAAGGGTTGGGAGGACCCGGCGGGGGCTTGTTTCATGGGCCCACAAACAACACTTGCACCTCCCGACTTTGCTGAGCATCGGTCCTCGCTGCTGCCTCTCCTTCAGGAATGCACTGAGTGCCCTGCTGTTCAGGGTGGGCTCCCAGTGATCCTGACATGGCAACGACTTGGAGACGGAACACTGACATGCTTGTCCCTTAGGTCTCTCCCATGTGTGAGCCAGTACCGTTACACCCAAAAGTGGGGGACATGTTCCTCTATTCTCACGGATGTCATCAGCACTTCAGAGAGATATCATCAGATCTAGTCCTTGGAATGAGGGAGGGCCCAGGGCCAAACTGAACGTTCTGATGTTCCCAACTACCTCCACGTTGGCCCTTGATAGCTGAGCCCCCGCACATCCTTCTTGAAGACCCCTTTCTCTCATCAGTCATGGGGGTTCTTCTGCCTGCCATCTGCCGAGTGCTCACTACAGGTGGCATTGTGCGGAGCTCTAGGACACCTTGGAGTCATGTCCTTTGATCCTCACAAAAATCTGGGTGAGAACACAGACCGCCTGGGTATGAATCCAGCTCTAGGTCCAACGAGGTGGCTTTTCTCAGCCACACAATAGGGGGACTGACAGTTCCGACTTCATAGGGCTGCCTTAAGGACTAAATGAAATAACGTATGGAAACCACCATTGGAGGGCCTGCCACACACCAAGCAATAAACATTAGTAGCTATTAGTAGTGGGGGGTAGTATAAGAATAATTAACAACAATCTTATTACTGCCTGATAAGTTACAAGCACTGGGCAAAAATGGAGCACAGAGGAGGTGGTCAGGAGAGGTTCCTGTTATCTACTGATCCAGGAGCACAGTCAGGTGATTCTTTCACCACAGGTGAAGTTTTTAATTACAATAGGAGCCCTTAAGGATATATTAAAAATTGATCACATTGATTACCTCCTGGTTTTCCTGGAAGAGAAACTGGGAGGGGCTGGTAGGAGGGTCAAGACTTTCTCCTTTATGCCTTTGTAACGTACCAAAGGCAAATACAAGTATTATCTATGGTAAATAAAGTAACTCTTAATAAATTTTTAAATATATTTTTAAAAGAGCCCTTTGGGGTAAAGGGAAGAGAATGGGCCTGGAGAACCTATGGGGAGGAGGAGAAGAAGACTAAAAAAGGAACACCTGGCCAGCAGCAGGCCAGGGGCTCCCAGACATGCTCAGGGGGTGTGTCAAAATGCAGGTTCTTGGGGCCCCATGAGTTATCTGATTCCATAAATCTGAGGGGTATCTAGGGAGTTGGCATTTTGAACGAGCTCCCAGTGCTTCTAATCTTGGCCCAGTCCCTGTCCGCTGCAGGTGCTGGAACCTCCACATCGCCTCCCAGGCCCCCCAACCTCCTCTTCTTATGCGGATTTCCCTTTGCAGGGATGGCGTTCCATACTGCGAGTCCGACTACCACTCCCAGTTTGGCATTAAATGCGAGACATGTGACCGATACATCAGCGGCAGGGTCTTGGAGGTGAGTGGGTACAACTAACTGTGAAGATGTCTGAGCGGGATGGCCTGTGACTCCAAAAAAGTCATCACTGAGGGTGAAGAAAGTCACTCCACCCCCTTCTTCCCCCTCCCCCACATCCTCTGCCCCAGCTGAGCTTGCTACTTGACCTTGAGCCAATAACTTTGCTTCTCTGGGCAACCCCCAAATGAGAAGCTAGACAAAATTATTCCTGGTTCAAAAATACTGTGATGGGAAATGAGTAATCTAGCACACTCAGGTAGATTACTAGGGAGTGACAATTATGATTTTCTTCCCAACCCTGCTAGAGGATGGGAGCATTAAAAAAAAATTTTTAAGCATTTGGTAAATGTGCTGATTTAAGAACCAGCTTGTCTAGCAGCCTGCTCCCTAAGCCCTTCTCTGGCTGATCCATCACCATGGCAACAGCTCTCCTCTGCCTCCAATGCATAGCTTGCTCTGCCAGTGAGAGACAACCTGCAGCACCCTTGCTGAGCCCTGTCTGAGCTCCTTGTCCATTGGCCTTCCTTCCCACACCTGTAGGCCCCGGAAGCCACCTGTGCTTTGGGACCAACTACCTTAACGAATTAGAAACAGGAAAGAGTTTGGTGTAAAGGAAAAACAATAGCCTAATAGCAGGAACAGTTGGGTTCTAATATTCACTCAGCTGCTAACTCATCCTCAAATTGGGGGTGAATATCTTTGCTTTTTTAGGCCTCAGTTTTCCCATCTGACAGTGGCTGGGGGGACAGCACACTGGGTTAGCTCTTGCGAACATTCTGACAGATGTGGCCAGCTGGCTGTGGCTATCTGGAGTCAGTACTGTGTGAAGAAGGATTCTGCAGCCACATCTGGGCTCAGCAGGAGAGACAACCAGGAAAGGACTGCCTGAGGAGACACACTGAAGCTGAGCCCTAAGGATAAGGAGGCTGTCATGTGAAAAACTAGAGGAAGAATGAGCTTGACCCATTCAGGGAACAGAGAAAAAGGCCGGTGTGCAATGGGAAGCCACTGGACAGTTGTAAACCAAGGAGCAACAGGATAAGATTATGTTTTTAAGAGATTGTGAGGAGTCAGAGAGAATAAGATAGACAAATGCACAGGGTTGATAAACTATTAAGCATTTCCAAGGAGCACAGGAGGGCAATGTGGAAGATAAGCCATGACACTTGAGCACAGGTAGGGTATTGGGCCCAGGTTTCTGAGGGCTCAATTCCAGGGTGGGGAGTTTGTATGTAATTCAGTTGGCAGTGGGGGTTGTGGAAAGACCTAGCAGAAGTGACCAGCTCAGAGCTGCACCTTTGACAGGATAATGGGACGTACATGGGCTCAACCTGAAGGAAAGAAACTGGAAGTGGGGGACCAGCAAGGAGGCCATGACCCCACAGGAAGGACTCAGGAGGTGCAGTGGCAGGGGAAACATCAACCACCCTGTCTCCAAGATTATGTAAATTGAATTCCAATAACTTTGCAACTCTGAGGCAACTGGTAGATATGAAGATCGAAAGAGGAGAGGCCAATAGTCACACCCGAGTGTGAAGCCTGGGTGAGAGGAAATGAGGTGTTACCCTGTGCAGAACTGGGGAGCAGAGGGAAAGAAGTTGATCTTCGCAGAAACACAGTGAGTTCGTTTGAGACACGTTGTGACAGAAATTCCAGGATGGTTTCAAGAGGACAGTCAGAAATATGGATCAGAGCTCGGGGACAAAGTTCAGACCTGGAGGGACCAATCTAAAAAATACTTGGATTTGAATAATAGCACCATGAGAGTCATCAGGATTGGGAGGAGGGAAGGTCTGAAGGCAGCTTTGGGGGTTAGCAGCTTACAGGTGGCAGGAGGAGACTGAGGAATTATCAGGGAAAGAGGAAGAGCAGTCAGGGGTAGGGGACTGGTGAACAGGGTAGGGTCAGTGAGAGGCCAGGCCTTCAGCAAAGATGGCGAGGTCATTCAGAGTGGTGGTCAGATTCTGCAGAGCCATTAAGGGCTGTGCGGCCTGAGAAAAGCTCTGGGTTGTGGAGAATGTCACCTGCAGGAGGACCGTTTGTTAGGTCTGCACAATGGTGTGGGAGAGGCATGCAGGTGATAGTGGGGTAAAGGGTCGGTGGGATGGGAGATCATAAAAGTACTTTCAAGGAGGAAGAAAACTGACCACACGCAGGGCGGCACATGGGAGTTTGTCCCAGCATCTCCAAGAGGCTCTGAAGTTGTGTGAGCAGCGGCTGCCTTTCCCTGCCTGTTGCTGTCTCTTAGCATCGTGGGAGCCTCTTCTTCTCAGGAAGCTGTTGTGACTACGTTTCCATTGATTCCACTCGTACAAGGTTCCATTAGCATCTTGGACATATTGATTTTTTTTTTTTTTTTGTTAGAGCTGGAAGAGACTTTTAGCAATCAGCTAGTTCACCCTCTTCATTTCACAGATGAGAAAAGTGAGCCCCAAGACATGTGATGCTTTCCCAAGGTCACGTGAAGTACTTCCGGTAGAGGCAGAGCAAAATCTAGAACTCCAGGCTCCTATATCCCACACCTCTGCCTACAGTGCGTGGGCACTCAGAGGGTCTCTGAAGTAATGTTATGTCATGAAAAATACATGGTTGGAGTGAAACAGACTTGTATCCCAATTTTACCATGTCTAGCCATGAAATTTTAAACAAATCATCCTCTCTGAGTCTTAGAGCCTTTATCTATCAATAGAGAATACTACTGTTATTTAACTCCTAATGGCAATACATATGTTTTTATTTCACATTAACATAATGGATATGTTAGTGTGAAATAACAGAAAAAATATGCATATACTAGTCTCTGGTTCTGGTTCCTGACACAGAGCTCCTAAAACCCTTGTAATTCCCTAAGCGATAGCACTAGGAGCAGCTTTTGTTCTAGTATTTGGTCTTTGACTCTGATTCCTGACAGCCTTGGAATATCCTGGGTGATAGGATGGTCTTTTGTTCTAATGAGGTGACTCTTGGTGGGCTCCTAGTCGGGGGCCAGTCACCAGAAAGACTAAGCCATGAATAGACACTTGGAACTTTCAGTCCTGCCCCACATCCTCCTGGAAAGGGAGAAGGTCTGGAGATTGAGTTAATCATCATTACCTCAGTGATCATGCCTGTGTAATGAAACCTCCAGTGTCCCAGAAGTGCATGGTCCAGAGAGCTTCCGGGGCAGTGAGCAAGTGGACGAGCAGGCAGAGCGGTGCCTGGACAGGGCATGGACGCTCCTCGCCTCTAACACAGACCTTTCTCTGGGCATCTCTTCCATCTGGAGGTTCATCTGCATCCTTTACCGTGTCCTGTTATAATAGATTGGCAAATAGAAGCATTTCCCTGAGTTCTGTGAGCCATTCCAACAACTTATAAAACCCAAGTCGGGGGTCGTGAGCACCCCTATTTATAGTCAGAAGTACAGGTGACAACCTGGGACTTAAGAAGGTATCAGAAGTGTGTGTCGGGGCAGAGGTTGCGGGGGACAGGCTTGTGGGACTGAGCCTTTACCCTGCGGGGTCTGATTCTCACTCAGGTAGACAGTATCAGAATTGAGTTAAATTGTAGGACACCTGGCTGATGTCACAGAGAATTGCTCGGTGGAGGGAAACACTTTACACATCTGTGAATGTGGTAGTAGTGTGAGAGTAAGGGAGACACACACGGTGTGTTTTTCCTTTTTAGTTAGTCGGAACTTCGTTGGTTGCAAGTGAAGAAACTATACTCAAATGGCTCAGGCCCAAAAGGAAATTTATCAGCTCCCACAATGAAGAGCCCAGGAGTAGTTCTGGCTTTAGGCACAGCTGGATCCAGGCCTCAAACAAGTGCATTTGGAATATCTCCCCACCTTGGCTCCACTTTCTTCTGTGTTGACTTTATTCTCAGGAAGGCTCTCCTTCATGATGAGGAAGCTGGGACACCAGTCACTCCGGGCTTACCTCCTGCCTATCAGCCAGCGTCCCCAATGGAAGGAGAGCTTCTCTTTCTTTATTAGGAAACATCCTGGGACTGATTCACTAGACAATCCTGGGCTCATCTATGAACCAGTATCTGGGACCAGAGTTGGAATAGACTTATTGGTGGGGTCAGCCCTGCTTAACCACAGGGACTGATGTGGGGAATGGGAAGTCCCATCCAGGAAAGGCCTGATGCTATTTCTGGAAGAAGGAGGAAGGATGTTGGCCAGGAAAAATAACAGTTGCCCACTACAGGGCCCAGCAAATTGCCAGGTACACAATAGGCACTTAATTAAATTCCGCTTCCCCTGCCCATTCCTTCCCCAGGCCACTCCACAATCCCTTCCTCAGTGACAGAGCTGCGTGTGCTGAGCGCCTGTCACATGCCTTCCTTCCTAGTCTGTGTCCTCGCCAGGGAGAACCACAGACCTGTGCCCTGGCGCTGCTTTTCCTAACCTTGTGTGTGGTTCTCAGTCTTCTCTGATATGGCCCAATGTTTCAGGTCCTAAATCTTTGCGCTATTTCTTCCCAGGTTTCATGACTTCAGTTTGTTAACAGACAGAATATCTCATCTTGTCTCACTGACTTGGTTTCCCTATGCTGGTGCCGGCTGCTCTGGCAACTCCCCTCCCTCCTGCCCCTCGCCTCAAGTTGTTTTCAATGCCATCCGTGGCCAGGGCGCTGAGAGGGACACAAAGCCTCTTCCGGCCGGGGCTGGGCGGCAAGGCACGACATTTAGGAAGATGCCAAGCTTCAGCTTTGCCGATGTGCTCTTGCCACCCTGCAAAAACAGGTCTATAATTCAAATGAAAAAGAGACACAAAGTAGGAAGAGGCTGCTAATTAAGACGATTGTCCCTGTCGTGGTATGGGGAAATCAGTGCCACTACATCGCAGCTTGGGAAAATAGCAGGCTCCTTCCAAAGTTTGAACACAGTTTGCTTGGACAACGATAAGGACATTTTATCATTGGCGGGAGCCATGCATGCCACCAAGACTAAAACAAGGAATAGTGGAGGGTTTTTGTTCCTTTTAAAAAAATCTGTCCTTTTTGCATTCTTGCTAAGTGTTCAGACTAAATCAAGTATTTCCAGAACAGGCAAGCCTGTGCCCAAACACCCCCCAAAAAAGGTTTGGAAATAGGCCTTCAGCATTATGCAATTATAATTTTTGAATTGGAAGGAACTCACTAGCATCAGACCAAGTGATGGCTTGGGTGTCAGGGAGGTACTTTAACAACCCCTCCCAATATCCATCCATTTCCCCCAGGCACCCCCCCCCCCATAAACCTTGCCCTAACATGCAAAATATTCCTTCAAAACAAGCCCCACCTTCTAACCCAGCCTCTGCACCAAGCTCCTCCCAGGTAGAAATCCTGGAGCTGCCACTGAAAGGCCTTGGCCCATCCCGTCCTCTTGGCTGGGGTTTTAGTGTCAGAGCTGTCGGCGTGGGAGTGAGGGCTGCCTGGTGACTGGCCCGCAGGAGTCCAGCCCCAATGCTGCTCCTGGCTTCAGTGAGACCTTGAGTCACAACCTTCTCTGAAGCTATTTTCATTTTTACTTTAAATAATCGTAGAGAAGGACAGTGGAAATAGGGAAGGGGGCTCACCCAAGGCCGGACTGGGGTGAGCTGAGGATAGGGGTGGAGGCACTCAGGTACAACAGTCTGGGAGTGGCCTGTGGGTCAGAGGCTCCCAACAGGTCCCAACTTTGCAAATCCCCTTCTTTGTCCACTGGGTACTAAAAGTCTGTCCTTCTCATGCCACTCCCACAATTTATGCCATGGCTGTGAAACTCTTGTACTCTTTCTCAACTAATACTTTAACTTTTCTTTAAGTTGGCTTATTTACATCTAAGAAAACTTATATAGCATAACAGGAAAACCAGGATCACTTACCCTATTGCTCATAACCAAAAAGCTAAATATAGTTCTAGCTAGATTCTATTGCTTGCGGAGGCTCCAACTCTCACACCTGTTCTCATTTTTAAAAATGTAGATTAGTAAATTTGGGATAGAGGTTAAAGGCATACTGCACCAAAATGTACTTTCTCTTTTTTTCATTGATCCACTGTTATTAAATCCTGAGTCCATGTACCATTTAAGATCATCTGCTGTGCTGCTAGTGGTAAGGGCCCCATTCATGGGGCCCATGCTGGGGTGTCCTCAAAGCAAGATTGTTTCCTTATCTGGAAATGAGGTGGGACCAGTAGCCTCCCAAGGGCCTTCCCATTGCAACAACAGAAGTGCAGATGTCCAGAGAAGTCCCCTGAACTGCCATAAGGAACCCATGGTGTGGAATTACTAAGTTTCCTGGGTGGATTTTTAGGTAGTTCTGGACTTCCCTGAGTAGACTCCCATCCAACCTCAGGGTCATGAAGATGCTCAGGAAATGTTCAAACCCACCTGCACCACCAGACAACAGTCCCAGGTCCGACCTCCTATTTTTTGCTTTTACTCCCATAGGCAGGAGGGAAGCACTACCACCCAACCTGTGCCAGATGTGTGCGCTGCCACCAAATGTTCACTGAAGGGGAGGAGATGTACCTCACAGGTAAGCGAATCTGACACTCCCTGTAAGGCATTCTGATCCACACATGCCTGGAAAGGAGATACGATCTCCTTTTATTTCAGTGTTATCTTTGCTTTTGGCTTATCCTCAAATTTGCGATTAGTTCGCCCCTCTCTGGGTGGTTTGGGAAAGTTGCCGGAGTGGCTAATGTGAAGTGACATGTAATCTGCCTTCCATCCCCGTGCGCCTCCACCGGCTGCGTGGCTGGCCTGCTGCCCTGGCAGTGCTCTGAGCAGACTCCCCTGGCTCTGCCTGGGGTGGGAGGTGAGGTGCACGTGGCCAAGCGGTCAGAAAACCTCAGAGGGATGCCTGAGTTGCAGACTGTCTCCAGCATCTCCCTTCCCTTCTCCCCGCACCTCAGAGTATCACACCAGGCTGTGGCCTGGGTCTTCCCAGCGACTCTCAGGAGGTACCAAAAGGAGTGGGGAGGGAAACTGCAGTCTCTTGGAAGCAAATCGGGGCTGCTTTCCCTCCACCCCTTCCCCGGGTCCAGCCCTCTGGCTCCAGGATTCTTGCAACAGTCTCCTAATCAGTCACCAGGCTCTGTTCAGTCCTCCATCCTCCACCCAGGCCATCATCCAAGGGCATCACGGCATTCTTCCCAGAACCCCCTTGAAGAGGCCTGTGGGGCCCCTCCTTATCCACCAGTTTAACCCAGCATTTAGGACCGTCTTGTGAGGTCTCAAACTGCCCATTCATCCTTGAATCAACCCAACACTTAAGCTACCAAATTTCACTTGCATCTTCCTCCATTCAACAACTATTTCCTGAGCCCCTGCCACGGGCAGGCTCTGCGCTGGGTACATAGTGAGTTCCAACCACAGCCCTAACCCCATTGCCCTGCAGTCCAATGGGGGAGATGGATCACGGTCCATAATCATACAAATAATTGTCATCCTGGATATGTGTTATGAGGGGGAGAATTATCGGACAGTGAGAGCACATACCAGGGAGGGGAGGGGCCTCATGAAAGATTCCCAGAGGAAGAACTGGGACCTGGGATCTGAAGGATGAGTGGGAGTTAACTGGGCAAAGATGGGAGGGATGGGGCGCGCCAACCTGTGGGGACAGAATCTGCCAGGCTCTGAAGTGGGTGAAGAAATGGCAAGTGTTGGAGACCTAGGGGAGTCAGTGTGGCTGGGGTGCAGAGGCAGGCGGGCCGGGGTGGACCAGGCTGTCCCTGTGGTTAGGATGGTATTCAGCCCCTCAAATGAACCCATGGCCCTCATGCCTCTGGGTTTTGTTTGCATGCCTTGTCTTCTATAAGAACGCTTGTCTTCCCATGCCCCCCTTTGAAAATCCTATCATTCTAGGCCCAGTTTAGTCACCACCCATTCCATAAACCCCCCAGATGCCCCCTACGCCCCCCACAGCTTAACACACTCCCTCCTCCCTGAGTCCCACAGCCCTTTGTTATACCTGGTCCTCCAGGTTGCATTAGAGTCTTAGCCTGCTCCCCGAGAGTCCTTGCTCCTGACCTTGCCTCCTCAGCCCTGACATCAATCCCACAAGTACTGACTCTACAGGTGTTCACGGTTGGCTGAACTCCTTTGCTTAGCCATCTCCAGATGTGTGAATAGCTGTCTTAGGAGGGAGTGAGGGCCCTTTCTTCCAGTTTCCCTACAGTGCAGATCTAAGGCCAGGCAGGCAGTTACACAGTGCGTCTTCCTAGCCAGCTTGTTGTAGCCACAAATGCCCAGGGCCAGGAGTTCCTGCAGGATGAAATGAGTCCCTCTGCCTAAAGCAGGTTTTCTCAACCATGGCACAGTTGACATTTTGGGCCAGATAATCCTTTGGTATGGGGACTGTCCTGTGCATTGAAGGATATTTTGTAGAATCCCTGGCCTCTACTGATGAGATGCTAATAACATACCCCCTTGCCACTGTGACAACCAAAAATATCTCAGACATTGCTAGGTGTCCCCTGGAGGCAAAATCATCCTTGGTTAAGAAGCACAGGCCTACAGCTATTCAACAGAATCTCTTACCAGCTGTTGAATGCTAGAGCAGAAATTCCCGTACTGAATTGGGCTAGGTGACCATTCCTAAGATGCTGTGACTCTACAACTTACTTGTATGTATAGTCACACAGGTGTTAGAGGTGGGAGGATTCCAGAGGTCACTTGAGACTGTAACGATGGGGAACGTGATGACCAGAGAGAGGAAGAGAGCTGCATGAGAACCAGAGCATGCAGGGGTAGAACGGGACTGGCCTTTCAATTCCCACTCTGGGGGTCTCTGCATCTCACTTCCTTCTTACTCAGTTCCCTGCAAGTCCTAGGCCTCCCCCTTCCCATGAGCATCGATCCCTCGGTGCCTGGGTCCCTGAATGGTTTCTGCTGCAGGACACTGTGCTACATGCTGGGAAGTCCCTCTAAGTCTCCGCAAGTAGCACAATGTCTGTATGGACCCTGACTACCCTGGGAATCTGGACTTTGTACTTGGTTTGTAAATTTGTTGCATGTTACCCACTGGTTTGACCTAGCATTTAGGAACCTCTCATGAAGTCTCAAACTGCCCGTCCAGCCTCTCCCCCATCCCTGGTGAACACATTTCCTAGTGTTGAGACTGCCCCCACATTCACATCTGTAGGGTAATCAACATCTTTACCCTCCTGCCTGAGTTTCCCATCCTAATGTTTCCCCAGTTGGTGCTTTCAATTCCGGCTCCACCGCTTCCTATGTTTTGACCTTGAGCGAGTCTCTTAAATCTCTGAACCTAGGTTTCCCAGCTTGTCAAATCAGCTTTTAATAGTCCCTGGACATAGATGTCTGCCAAGTCCCGGACACGTGGTAACCTCTCAGTTCATTCACTTAGCAACTACCTATTGGGCATTGCCTGTGTGCCTGGCACTGTAGCAGTGGGCAAGTCAGACAGGCTCCCCGCACTCACGGAGCTCCCAGCCTCGTGGCTCAGGGCTCGCCAAGCCCTGCTTCTGACCAGAACTTTACAGAATGCTGAAAGAGTTAAGTGATGAAGTGAGCAGCTTTGTGAAAGTGAGAGAGAACGGGCAATCAAGCCTAGGATGCAAATGCCTCCAGGGGATGGGAGATATTCTTGGTGAGGAAGAAGGGCCTGTCACCCTCCTCCTTAATTACCCCCATCCCTACCCTCCTGGCTCCTGGGAGAGTGGGAGTAATTGCAGGGCCTTCAAGGCCTGACTTGAGAGATGCTGAGTGGTCCTGGAATGAGGGGGACCAGGCTGTCCGATGCTAGTGTCATGCTGACTTGGGCTGTGGGTGTTTGGGGGAGCGGTGTCAGCCACAGGCAAGGGGCAGGGCCGGTTCTGCCACTACTGAGAGCTGGGCCTGTGATTAACTTGGACACCCTCCCTCAATGGGGGCACCAGAACTTGAAATGATATTCCCCAGAAATGGCAAGAAAGCTGTCCTCCTAGGCAGCACAGGAGTGGTGAGAAATGGCTTAGAGTCAGGATTGCTGGGTGCAAGGGTCAGCACTTCTGCTAATGGGCTGTGACCTTAAGAAGGGACTTTTTTTCTCTGGGTCTCTTCCTTCACCTATAAAATGAGGATAATTACACTGTCTTTTATTCACACTGAAGCCATGCTACGTGGCAAGCTCTCTGTGATGTGCTGGGTGCTCAGAGGTGAACACGGCAGGTGTACTTGCTTCTAGGGTGAAGTGTACTGTCAGGAAGGGGAGACAGACTTGACTCAAACAGAAGTGAAAATATTCCATGACACGCTGTAATGAGTGCTGTGAAGGGGCAATGTGGGAGCAATGAAGCATGTTTTAAGGCTCCTGATCCAGTCGAGATCTTGCAAGTGAGTAGGAGGTGGGAGGGCGAAGAGGGGAAGGAAGGTTGTGGAGGCAGAGAGAAGAGCAGGTGCAAAGGCCCCGGTGGGAGGGAGCGTTGCACGGGGTAGAAGCTGAGGCAGCCCACATCCCAGTGCTCTGAGAACGAGCGTACTCCACAAAGTTCTTGTGAGTATTCGGGGAGACGAATGTCCCCACAAACCAATGTCCAGAAGAGATGGTGTGAGGAGCCTGCAAAGTGCCAAAGGCCAGGCTCGTGGGTTCCATAGCTGGGCAATGAGCGCATGGAGCTGGCAGCAGGGCCCCGGGAGGTCCTCTCGGTCAGGGTGTTTGGGTCCTACTGATGTGCGATGGCTTTCTCAAGGGCTCTGTTGGGGGAGAGCCTGACATCTGTCTAGATGAGAACCTCCAAGGCCCCAGGAGATAAGAGCAAGTTTCCTTTTATTTAAATTCTGTCGGGCATTCAGTCTTTTAACTGTTTTTGTAAAGATGCCAAATTTCTAATCTGTTTGTTGTCCACACCCTTCATTTGGGCTTCACGGAGGAATTAGGTCACGGATTTTGTGCAGCAGAATAACAGCCAAAATGCTGCCGGTTCAGGGCAAGGCTTAGACCGAATTCACAAAGGGTATGGTTGCTGGACTGGTGGCAGTTTTTCGAAACCCAAAATGTGGTTCAGGAGAGATTTTGCTCTTGCTCTAAATGTGCCTATACACAGGAAAAGGAAAGACAGACTTTTTTTCCCTCCTTCTGTCTACACTGAATACCCCGCTGTTCTGAGGACCTGAGAAGTGAATAATGCTGGAAACAGGAGGTCAGCTGCACACCTTAAACAGGTCCCTGCTACCATTTGTCTGTTAATTAATCCCACCAGGCAGAAAGTCATTTATGAAATCCTAGGACAAACTGTGCTCTGCTAAGGAAAATGTTGTAACAAATTGTAGGTCCTGCTAATAATAATAATAATAATAATAGATAAATAAAATGCCATCAGCTGATATTTGTCAAGCACTTACTATGTGCCACACACTGAGTTTTAAATGTAATATCCCATTTTATCATCTCAACCCTATGAACCAAAAGTCATTAATATCTGCATTTTAGAGAACAAGAAAGTTTAGAGAGGTTTATGTCCCGGGGCCAAGGTTAGCTAGCCTATTTTGCTAGGGTTTGTTTAAGTCCGTTTTATTTGATTTATTATTAAAATTCTTAACCTGTGTTCCATAATTGGCCTTCTGAATTTGATGAATCCCCTGAAATTACTTGCCGAAGTTTGCATGTAGGTGTGTTTCTTTAAGGAGAGGGTTCTAGCTTTCATCCCATTTTCTGGTGTCCGTGGCCCAAAATAAAGTGAAGAGCCTTAGCAAATCCAAAACCGTGCTCTGAAAGCAAACCCTTCTCTTGTAGAACTGTGTCTATTTCTGATCACATTTTTAAAAATGGTTCAGATAATATAAGGTCCTGGTACCAGGAGGTGTGTCCTTTGGGCGCAGTCGGATGTGGATTTAGCAAAGGCCTCACTGTCCTCTGACAAGTGCCACAGAAGAGGTTCGCTGAGCTAACAGATGCCCAGAACAGTTGTTGCCCGTTGTTATGGATTGTGAGATGCCAGCCCTCTGTCGTATCCGCGCATCTCATCCCGCCGCACTGTAAAAGGCACGAGCGTAACATTTGTTGCTATAATGTACTAGTTTAGCATTGTTATTTTAAATTGGATCTCTCTACTGACAGCTAGGTTGTAGGAGTTATGCTTAAAAACTTTAAATCTTATGTTTTCCCAATCCTGCTATAATTTTAGGTTCTTCAAATATAGCCTACTACTGTGCTAAATTGATATTTCCTAAAGCCTGACTCTACTAAGTATATTTCATTTTAAATAGAGTATATTTTAATTTTTAATGAGCTGCATTTTTTTTTTTTAGGGCCACCAAACATCTTGAATCCTATAGATATAACAACATAGTAGTTTTAACTGTGTATTTTAAAGTCTGTTTGCAACTTGCTCCTCCCAAATCCCCACTGACTCAAGATGCTGTGACCATTTTCTCACCAGTTACATGTCACATCCACTTCACCAGCCAATTTGTCCATGTTGATCGAAATTAGGTCCAGGGTAGCAATTTCCCTGGTTGCTTCCTCTATTTTCTGGGAAACAAAATTGCCTGCCGGGCAAGTCAAGAACTTGTCAGATGCTCGCGTTTTGGCTCAATGAGATGCTTTATTAGTCTGGACTTTTTAGGTGGCAGAAACCCAACTCAAACAATATTAGGCAAAAGAGGATTGAACAGCTCACATAACTGAGAAGCACCAAGGAGCAGCACAGCTGGGTTGAGAGGTCCCTGGTCTCAGCAGATGGTGGTTCTCCCTGTTGCTTTATGTGTGTGGCCTTGAACTCTCCGCGCCAGACCAGCTGCCTCTGTGTGGGGGGAAGAAGGGCATGGCCAGCCCCAGCCACCATGGGTGCAGAGGGGCAGCGTTCCCTGAAAAATTCAAGAGAGACATACCAGAGAGACTCCAAGAAACCTGACTTTGGTCATGTGCCCACACCCAGGCCAGGGCGGGGAGACAGCCATGGACAGGTCGGCCAAACATCTAAGATCCCTAAACCCCAGTTTGCCCATCTGAGAACAGGAATAATCACAGGCCCCACATCACCAAACTGTTGTGGGATTAAAGGAGTGAATGCGCGGTAAAGGCTTGGCACAGACCCTGGCACCACCGGCTCTGCCAGTCTGAGCCTCATGATAAACACCCAGGAATGTAGACATGGCAATTCCCTGTGACACCATGCACTAATAAATGCTTGCTTTTTCAATATTATCATCATTGTTAATAACACAGCATATGTGTTCATAAATGTTATCATTATTATCATGATTATTTTTATTATCATTATTATCATATTAGTTAACATTATTATTTTTTAGTTAAGTACTATTGTTGTAAAGTGTATAGCATAAGGGCTGGCATAGGCTCTCTCTAAATATTAGTTACAATAATAACAATAAGAATAATAAAAACTAAAATAAAAAGAACACAGAAAAAAATAATAATAAAAATACTTAGTGCCTGAGACATGCTAAGCACTCAACATGTTTCGCTGATGGTCCTAGTAGTTCTTTTCAGCCGTTATCATTCCCTGTGAATGGCTCGGTACTGCCCTTCTTCCCTCATCCCACTTCATCTCCTCTGTGGTAACCAGCCTCACGGTAGCTACGCAGGTTTGCCCTTCAACCTCTTAATTAAGCTTCAGGCCCTCTCAATCATGCCATCTCCAGGCAAGCTGGTCTTTTCCACTTCTCCCGAGGTGCCCTCATCCCTGGGCACAAGCCCAGCCTCCCAGAAGGGCACACTGGCAGCCAAGTCAGGCTTCTGCTTAGCGACTCCACCTGCACAGCCAGTCCTCTGCTAGTGCACCCAGGCCCCAGCTCCAAGAGTAGGAGAGTGAACACTACCCACCACCCTGCAAGTCTTCCCTACTGCTTCCCCCTTACCAAACTGGATCCTGGCAAATAGATTTTTTTTTTTTTTTGGAAAAGGAGAGAAAGTAACAATAACAAAAACCACTACCACTTACATGGTGCCTACTCAAAGGCAGACAACGTTCTAAGTGCTCTGCATGTACAGTGGACCACTCTTATCTGCCAGGCATCCGTTCCCAGATACCCTGTGGATGTCTGAAACCACGGATAGGACTGAACCCTGTATACACTATGTCTTTCCTATACATGCATACCTATGTAAAATTCACATAACATAAAGGTAGTCATGTTAAAGTGTACAGTTCAGTGACATTTAGTACATTCACCACTAGCTAGTTCAACAATATTTTCCTCACCCCAAAAGGAAACCTGTACCCATTAAGCAACTGCTCCTCATATCCTTTCACCCTAACCCTGGCAACCACCAATCTGCTTTCTATTTCTATAGATTTACTTATTTTGGATATTTCATATAGATGGAATCATATAATATATGGTCTTTCATATCTGGCTTCTTAACATGATGTTTTCTCAGTTCATCCATGTTGTAGCACGTATCAATGTTTCACTCCTTTTTGTGGCTGAATAATATTGTATTCTATGGCTACACCACACTTGTTTATCTGGGGGGGGAGCGGTAAAGGAGCCACCCCAAGGTCCTAGCAAGTCTATATCACAAGGGTAATGCTGCCCACATAAAGGCAGAACTCAGAAATTTCACCCTACTGCAGTCAAGAGAAATCCAGAGAAGAAACCTGCTGTAAGAGAACAAGCTCACCAGAATCAGGGCTTGAAAACTCAACCGCCTGCTTTAAACCGCTTAAAGGAGAGAGAAGGGCCGGGAGGCAGACAGGAGAGAAGGTCCCGGGCCACCTGCAGGGTGGCATTTATATTCAAAAATACCCAAGAAAACACCATGCTGCCCAAACAGACCCCTCAGTGAACCGGCTGTAGTCACTGCTCTATTTGTAACCCCAGAGGGACATTCTGGGAGACTATGGCACCAGCTTCAGTTTTGGCATAAAATAGCCACTAATGCAAAAAAACTAAAAGAGTTGGCAAAATGAATTTCAGCATCCAACAGAGAGTTGAGTGGGTTCCCAAACATTAAATAAGTCCCAAATGTTACAGGTGCTATAACCAGTCAGATAAGACTGAATGCTGACTCTGCTAAGGGTTAAAAGAGCCTTAATGCCTGGCTCAGGGACAGTTTTAGAGTATTAGATCGCTGCCTCTGATTCAGCTGATACAGAAATGGCTAATCCTTCACTTCCATAACCTTTACAGAAGGTTTTAGCTGCACAACCTGGAATTGTGGGTGACAGTCTCAGAGGAAGAGAGGGTGACTCATGGAACCAGGAGTCTAACAAGCAAAAAAAAAAAAAAAATGTTGAATTTTTACAATAAGTTAAAGAGTCCTGTCTTGTAAAATTGATCTCTTTATCCCATGACACTCCAAGGGAATAAATTTGGAGTGGTAACCAGTATTTAGCCCTGTGGTTCTCCAATGTACAGACATAAATCATCTGGGGAGCTTGTTAAAATCACAGATCTCCAGGGCCCACCTCCGGGAAATTGGTTTTAGGGGTCCAGGAATCTGCATTTTACCAGGCTGCTGGACAGGTGGTCCACAAATCACACTTTGACATGCCCCAAGCTAGTGAATATTCTTGTAGATGCTCATTCTGAAATCGTAGCTATTGAATCAGAGTCCAGATTCTCACTTGTCCAAATCTCAAAATAGCTTATCGGGTTTCTTTTGTTTATTCATTCACTCAGGGACTATTAATTAAGGATCTGCTGTCCCTGCAGGTATATCTGTAGATACGACAGATATGAATCCTGCTGCTTATGGAACTTATATTCTAGTCAAGATCATTGGATAGGGGTAAATAATCGTTTTTCCATACAGAGAAGCTGGTTAGGATGGAAACATAAAATCTCCATGGTTGGGAGGGATAGCAAATGTTCATGAGTGTAACTACCACATGATGCATCTCCTCTACAAGCTCCCTGCTGAGCAGTTACACACCCAATATGTGCTTAAATACTTCCAGGGACAGGAAGCCCACTTGCAGAATGAGCCCGTTCAGACTTCAGGTATTAAATTTTCCTTCCCTGAAACTTTTGCCTTTGGTCCTTGTTCCCCTTTACCAGACACAGTGAATGAATTAATCCCTCTTCCCACAAAGAAGCATTAAAATAGTTTTTTAAATCCTTTTCACCCTTCTGTTATGGTTACCATCTTCTTCTGGATGCATATCACTGTGTCTTTTTTCAAAACACAAAGGTGGAATCCAACTAGTCATTCATCTGTTTCTTTATTAAATGCACGTGAGCCAGATACTGTTTTAGGCTTTGGGGGTAAAGCTCACAGAAGAGAATAACCTCCCTCTTCACTCTGGATGTTCCCTTTCTGTTAATGTCACATTGAAGAGCTATTAACTAAAGGCAGAAGCTCAGGAGGCTACAATTTCACAGGGGTCTTCACAAACAAATCATCTTTTCTTACCTTCATTTATCTAAGTTTCTTGCTAACTACCAACAAATTCCACCCCTCTTCAATTTAAATGATATTCTGCCAACTCCAAAGCTTCTTTATTTTTGTCATATTCAATTGTATTTTCTTCCTCCCTTTTGATTCTCACCCCTCACATCTTATAAACATGCTTTCCTGTGTGCGGAGTGCTGAAGCCATTTGTGGCTCAGCTTTATTCCAGAACAGATACGACAATGACATGGGGAGACAGTCTCATCCCACCTCCTCCCTTTACACATGATTTCCCCCATGAGAATTTCTGCCTGACCTGTTACCTTTCCTATACCTCTTTCGCTTAATCTTGTGACCTTAGACATCTGTGTCCACCTCATCCATTTCCTACAGTGACCTGAAACATGTGCTTCCTGCCAGAGCCACAGTGGTAAACAACTCCTCCTGGTTTCAGCAGCAACTCAAAGAGGGCCCGGAAATGCTCTCTGCTCGAATAACTCCCCAAAGCAAGGATTCCCACCCATGGCTTGGTAGTAGACACACCCTGAGGTTGCTGGATCAAGCCGCAGACCCAGAGTCCCTCTACTGGCCACTGGGAGCCATTGCACTTCACGTAGAAGGAATCATTAGGGAAACACCCAAGAACGTCAGCAAACGAGAATCTAAGATCCCTATCCCACAAACAACAAAATGGCCTTAAAATTAGAATTCTGGAGATAAAAATAATCTCCAAGTCCATCCAAATCCCACCTCATTGTTATTCAGGTGAAAAAACTGGGACCCACAAAGAGGAGGTGTTGGGGGCTGAGCAGAAACGAGAATCCAGGCCTCCTTATTCCAGGCCCATCCTCTCTTCACTGCACTTTCAGGTCTGATTGTCCAACCTTAAACCAACCTCCTGTCGCTTAGGCAGTATTCCGGCCCTGGGGTTCCAGGCAACAAACCTTAACAGTGAATATATCCTAAAAAGTCAGACAAACAAATGCCATCTGGGTGCTCAGGAATCTAGCCATTTCCTGGCTCCTTCCCTTGTAGGGCTGGTTACAAAAGGAATGGCACCAATGGGATAATATGTTCCTATTTTTTTCTTCTAATCCAAGACACCTGTCCCTCCTTTGGGGAATGTGTAATATTTGGGGCTCCTTGTCAACATGTGACCGGCCACCTGTTGTTCATGCCTTTCCAAATTGGCCTCTCAGTTTGGGGCTGGCCAACTGGCTTCCCACCCACAATAAAATGCAATATACTAAATTTGAAGAGTCTGGAGTCTCTTAGGAATTAGCAGGTCAAGACAATGCTCTTAAGCAGAATATACATCATGACACTTCTTCCCCTTAAATGTGATAGCTCTGGTAGACTGTCATCAGTCTTTGAAGAGAAAGGAAGGCTGGAATTCACACAGTCTGTCACTTTATTTCACCTCCACTGCCATTCATGTTTTCAACATCCATTTATTGACCACCTGCTCTGTGTCACTCACTGCCAATCGTCCACTCATCTATTCATCCACAAACATTTACGGAGACTCCACTGCGAGCGAAGTCCCATGGTGGATGCTGTGGGAGACAGGCCCAGCAATGAATAGAGTCTGACTCCTGCCTAGAAGGAGCTCTTAATTTAGTTGGGGTGATAAATCCACAGGCTACTATGATTTAAGGCCAGATGTGTTGAGAGAGATACAAAGAACTATGGATCACAGAGGAGAGAGAAGTCACTCTCAGCTGGCAGGTAAGAAAGTTTGCAAGATGTCGTGCGAGACATGGACCTTAAGGAATGGGTAGGCTTTTGATGGGCAGAAAGAGTGTGCATGGGCGGTTGCATCCATGTAGCAGCATAGAGCCAGGAAAACCAGCACATATGCTGTTGAGAGAGTAAATGGAGGTGGAGAGGTGGGAAGACTTCAGTGCTGATAGGTATGAAAGGTCTGAGCCTTTGTTATTTTCCTGGCCCCCTAGGTTCTGAGGTTTGGCACCCAATCTGCAAACAGGCAGCCCGGGCAGAGAAGAAGCTAAAGGTAAGCAAGCCCAGCTACTTTTTGCGATGGGTTAAGGGCACCATGCTTTAGTAGAAACTCATTCCTTAGTGCGCATGCTCCCAACTGTGTGCCTGTATCCTTGGATTTCCTTAATGGTAACACTCACCTCAGGGGGCTTTTGAGGGAATTAATACAGATGTGATAACACTTTGAAAACTATACAGCAATGTGTTAATGTGAGTTTTTAAGTATTTCTGGGGTGAGGCTATATCCTAACCATTGCTTACCAAGATGGCAGCCCCTCTGATGTACCCCAGCCTAAGGTCATTTATTAATAATAGTTAATATTGTCACAGGGATTGAGAGTCTGCAAAGGATCTTCACAGTCACTGTTTTTCTTTAACCCTATGGGGCAAGTGGGGCAAGGAATTTTATCTTTGCTTGTGAGAAAACCAAGGGCTAAAGAAGGCAGTGATTTGCCCACAGTAATGCAACCAGACAGAAACACAGCCAAGGTCTCCACGCTCACGCTGGACCAGTGGAGGTCCTGCATCCCTCTGAGCTACTGTGCTCTGACAAGCACCAGAAAGTCCTGTGACTCTGGATTCTTGATCCAAGAACTGCAAGGAGGGGCTCGCTCACTTCCTGGGTCCTTGATGCCGTAGGGGAGATACCTGGAGTGTGTGTTGGAGGACAGACACTATGATCTTTAAGGTGCCCCTACACTCTGGCCCTATCAACTTGGTCCCTTGGGACCATATTAAAACTTACCTGCTAGAGTCTCAGCTAAAAGCACATGTGTACAATTTCTGACCAGCTGGTGTAATGTTGTCTCCTTTGCCATCCCATCCATCTAATATAGGTTTAGGGAAAGAGCCAGTTTATTGATATGTAATTTTTGAGCCGTGAGGATTTTTTTTCTTGTTTCTTCCTAAGCCTCTCCCTTTTAAGGTGTAGGAAGGCCTAATCGTCCTTTTCTTCCTCAATTTCCTCCTCTTTGGTGACATTTCTCAAAGTTCAGTCATCCTTCCACAGTCCCGATGTTTTTTGCCATATCTATGTGCCACCTGTATCGTTATATACTTAATATTTTTCTTTTTCTTTAAATCAACTCACTACTTTTAACTTAACTAAACTTTTTTTAAAACAAAACTTTATGTCACCAAGTGGAACACGAGTATTACTTGCTAAAAATAGAAGGGAACCATAAAAGAAATTCAATGAAAGTGAAACAGTTCCTAAGAATACATCTTGGAAAGTCTAGCTAGATCATGTTGCCTGCACTCTCTTTGTTAAAAAAAAAGGGGAGGCTGGTGTCGGGGAATTAGCAATTTGTCAAGACAGTTGTTGTAATGTATTAGCAGCGAACTAAGACTTCCTCCTTGATCTGAGAGGATGGAAATAGAATTTTACATTTTACTCTCTTGCTCCAGGACTCTGTATTACCAGATGTTCCACCTAAATTTATCCCCCCTGAGCCACACTAGTCCACAATCCACAGTTTGGGGAACACTGCTATAGAGCCCCACTTGGAACGCTTTGAACTGTGGGATGAGAGACCTGAAAGGGAACCTAGCCATCCCTAAGACCAACCCCTTCGTTTTACAGATCAGGAATTTGAGGTCCCTAAAGTCACATAGTTCATTGATGGTCATCGGTGTCCTGTCTGTTTACTTTTTAACCACAACATGCTGCCCCTCTCCGAGATGCACTAAGCCTGCCATTGTGTTGTTCTGCTAAGGAAGCCATTAGTCCATCGTTCCCATTGTTTAGAGAAAGATTCTTTAAGTTTATCACTTAGGTTGATGTCAATTTGCAATGGATATACCATAAGCAATCAGTATATTATGCAATCACATGAAGTTTAACCTACTTTTATATTTTGTATAATATAAGCAATGAGTACTTACCAATTTTATTCACTTAAGGTAATTACATTATTGAGTGGGATTACCCCAAATAAAAGGTTTTATGAGTAGCTTCCTATCTAAAAGGCTAGCTACATATATGTAAAAAAACAAATTCATCTTCAGTCCAACAGCCTGAAATCTCGTGCACTTCTGATTTCATTCACACACACATTGCTTTAAAAGGCGGAAGATAAAGAAAAAGTACAGAAACAGCCAGAGAGTGCTTTTCACAGTATTGCTAGGGTTCCCTGAAAAGCTGCATTCTTATGCCCCGTCTCCCCCACCCACGGAACCAGTGTACAGCTTCTCACCCCTCTGTCTTCGTCTCTCCCACAGCACAGGCGGACGTCAGAAACGTCCATCTCTCCCCCTGGATCCAGCATTGGGTCACCCAACCGAGTCATCTGCGTATGTATCGCTTTTCAGTCACCAAAAGGATTTTCTTATCCCTCAGCCTGGAATCTAGAGAGGTTCTAAGGACTGCTGTCAGGTTTTCATCCAAATGATATCAACTGTTACCTAGTGTGGCCTGTCACATGCTGGGCTCTGGGCTGGGTCCTGAGGAAACAGTGGGGGACAGGGAGAGACATGGCTCCTGCCCTTGGGGAGCACACAGCTTAGTAAACACAGAGTTATGGGAATAATATTGAGATCAGTGGGAACACGAGCACGTGAGCAAGAGCAGGAACCCTTGACAAGCTCTGAAACTAGCACATCCTGCCCCATTACTTACCTGGGCAAGGGCAAGAGAAAATTTGGGGATCAGAGTACTATTCAGAGTGGGTATTGGATGAAATGTCAATGTGGAGACAGTGGTGTGTGATAAAGAGGCACAAACGAGGAAGAAGCCACATGAATGTGGAAATACGGCCATAAAGGATTTGCAAACATAAAGAAGAGCTTTCTAATCATGTGAGAAGTCCAGGGATGGGGTAAACTTTGTGTGTGTGTCTGAGCGCTCATCCCTAGAGGCATGCAAACACAGACACCCATCATTGCCAGGGATGTGGCAAAAGGGACAAGAGTTTAGTTAGATGACCTCAGAGGTCCCTTGGGTATGTAATTCATTCACTCATTCATTCAGCAAATGCATGCTAAGCATCTGCTCCACTCCGTGCTGTGCTCTACACCGGGGAGATGGTGGTGAGCTGCACCGACCTGAAGCATAGCACTGAATTCATAATTCCATGGGTAATCAGTTGCAGTTCTGATGAAGTGCTGGGAAGAAAAAGTGCAGGGTGCTCTGGTGATGCTGCAGATGAACACAGGTACGTTAGACTCTAGGACCAGTTGGGAGAAGAATCCAAGGAAGAAACATTTACGCTCCAACCTGAGAGAGAAATGGAAGTGAGGTACAGGAGGTGGGGGAGGCAGAGCCAGAGAGGCCCATAAAGAGTAGAGGAGGGTACTGACAGTGCACAACCCTCAAGCTGGCTGCCTCCAGACTGTTTCAAGACCTTCTCAAGTCAAAGGAACCAAGAAGACCAGATTGGGGGGGGGGGGGCATGGGTCTAGAGCAGGAACCCTAATAAGAAGCTCTAGAGACAGTCCTCAATCCAGCCAGCCTGGGGTGGGCCCTGCCCATCATTGCTAGATCATTATTTTACTCCAAATTCACATCCAGTTTCCTCCTTGATCACTGGATAATACCATTGATGGGTTTGTTTCCTTTCCTTTCTTCCTCTGTTCAAACAAACAAAAAAAGATGTAATAGTAATCATTGACTGCAACTTCAATATGTGTCAATACTGCCATGAGGCTCCCACAAACGACAAGTGACTTTGATCATGGGCTGTACTCATTGAAGATTCCTGTCCAGAACAAGAGATGATCGCCCCCCCTGGTGCTATGAGTCGGGCCAGAGCACAGAAGGAATAATGAGCTTAGTTTCAGGGCCTACACCATGAGAAAGTTATTGACCAAAGTGGGCCTGTCTCTATGGGAGAGTAACCAAGGTATGAGGGCTCAGGATATATAAAGTTGCACTATAATGCCTTGAATCCCTGGCTGGTCTCCCCTGAGCGGCTGAGGAGCCTTGATAACCTTTGTGGAAACAGCTGGGCCCTGAGGATGTTCACTGTGGAGGCCTGGAGAAAGTTAATAGAACTGCCCCTGTGAGAAGCAGCTCTACTACAGATGACCAACAGCGACTGGGAACACCTGCCATTGTGCCCTCCTGGGTGGCTTATACGTTGAGATCAGTCACCCCCACACCCTAGCATAGGCATGTGTCTTCCTTCTGTTTTCCTTTACTCTCCCCTTAATGGTACCTCACCTTCAGCTACTCTGGGGAATGAGTGCACAGATCACATGAGCCATGTTTTAAGTCAGACCATTCCAAACATGGCTTCCAAATTTAGGGAAGAATCCATCCAACCACTTTTGGGACAGGGAATAACAGACAAAAAGGTAGAGTATTGGTTTAACTTTCACAAATACTGAGGTTTGGTATTAAAATAGAATTATTAATGTACGTAGAGGGGACAGGTTCTTTCAAACTTTGTTCCCTTCCCTGCTGACTACTGGAATTATCTCCAGGTGACTTGACTTGGACCAGCTCCACTGGTCTCTTCCTTCCTTTCTGGCTCATTGTGTTAGGATGCCTCTGTCCACTCACTGTAAACTCACTTATAACCTGACAACAAGGCAGCTATAGGAAGAAATACAAATCTAGTGTTTCTGAGGTGTGGAGTGAAAGTGCTGAGATGAATATTGATGGGCTGAAATAAGTTTGCAAGATGCCAAATGCTCTCAAGGTCAAGATCTGACATCCCAGAATGAAAGGCAGCAGTTACTTCAGTAAGCAGACTCTCTTAGTAAGGTTCCCTTTACCCCCACACCCCAAAACTGGTACAGATACATTTGCAGAGGAGGCCCACATAGTGCAGCAGCCCAGGACTACCCCAGTGGGCAGCTGTCACCACCCTCAGCTCAAAGGAAGGGCTGGTAAGAGCTGGAGCTGTGGAAGAGCAGTCCCAGACAGGAGTCGTGCCCCGTCGCAGCCATGCAGGGCAGGTGCAAGGGGGACCAGTCCACAGCCTCTTCACTCTCCTCCCACTCTGCAGGTGCCCCACTTTGGCCAAACCCAACTGAAAGACAGGAGCCCATGATACAGTCCATGAGGCCTCGGAGCCTAGATTGGGGCAAGGAGGAGGTCTAGGAGCAAAGGGGAATGAAAGGCAGTGCCCAAACAGCAGTGAGATGGGACAGGGATGGAATAGTGAAGGGCCTTGGGAAGTGGTTAAAATACCAACATCTCTACAGTCTTTATAAAAATTGCTCTCGACAGTAGCCTTGGCCCTGAGACTTACCTGGCCCTCAGGCATTGGGAGAACGTTATGAGGATGACATAGTCTCCTTGGATTCCTGTGTAATGGCCTCTCTCATTTGCCTCACCTCAGGACCTTGTGAGCCACAGTAGTTATGGGGGCTCGGATCCTGGTTAACCATAGCAGAAACCAGGTCACAGAAGGAACCACTGGAGGATGCGGACATAGAAGGAACATGGCTTCAAGGAAGCACGAGACATGGACTGGCCCTTGCAAGAGGAAGCTGTCTCCTCATCCATGTGTTTCTTGAGGACTGAACTCAGGCGAAGTCAGGAAGTAGTTAGAGGCTCAGTTCAGTTTGGTGTAAGGAGCAGCTTTCTGAGTACAGCCCCTTGACAAGTGTAAGCCAGTGAACTCCCCACCCTGGGTAATTAGGAGAGGCCACTAGAGAGGGCAGGTTCTCAGGTTAGACTGGCTGGGTTCGAATTCTGGTTTTGCTGCTTATTAGCTATGTCACCTTGGGCAAGTTCATTGATTTCTCTGTGCCTGTTTCCTCATTCAAAAGTACAGATAATAGTAGTTGTGAGTTGTGTGGATTAACTGAGTTAGTCCATATGAGGGACTTGGAACAGTGTCTGGCTCATAATACGCGCTCACCAAATGTTAGCCAGTGCTTTCTATCATGATTATTTCTGTCTTTACCATCTTCACCACCTTCTTCAAGGATATTGTGAATGGGGTGTCTTCACTCTGGGGGGTCAGAAGACAGTCAGTACTCGGGCTACGTAGTTCAGACTAGATTCAAGCCTGCTGGCTAAGTGGTAAGGGCTGCGGAACTTTCTGAGCCTCACTTCCCTCATCTGGAAAATGGGAATAATATCGACACTCCACAGAGTCACACAACACGTGTGCACAGCAGTGTTAGCCCTGTTGGAATGGATGGCCGCTACGACCTGTCTTATTCTAGCATTCTGCGAGTCCTCTGTCCTAAGGCTTTGTTTTCAATGGAGACTGGAGAAGCTCCTTCTCCCTGCGCCTGAGTTTTGTTTCCTTTCTCCTTTCCCTCTTATCTTTCTGCTTCTTTCCTGTCCGTTTCCTTCTCTCCTTCCCCAGGCTAAAGTGGATAATGAGATCCTTAATTACAAAGACCTGGCAGCTCTCCCCAAGGTTAAGTCCATCTACGAGGTACAACGCCCCGACCTCATTTCCTACGAGCCTCATTCCAGATACACGTCAGACGAGATGCTGGAGAGATGTGGCTATGGAGAGGTATGGCGTCTTGCCCCTCTCTCTGGGGCCACTGAAGGAGAGGAGGGCCCGTGGGCTCCCCAGTCCCCTCCATCACAGACACCTTGCCTTCCACATTGTTGCTCCTGAGACTTTTTAAGTTGGAATTTACAGTCAACATTTAAAAAGCAGGTGATTTCATCCAAAAATCTGGCTTTTCTTGAAAAATTAGAAGTGATGACACCACACCAGTACTTCCACCATCCAGAGATGGGGAGCAATGTCCTGCTTTAGACTGGAGATGGGCTCCCAGTTCTCCTGAGTCCCCACCACTCCCTGAGAATCCCAACATTGAAGCCGAGAACCTGTGACTGCTTATCACTGGAACTATTATTGTTGTTCTTACAGCGGAGGAATTTTATGCACAGCCCATGGCTCTCATGCCCTGCCATGCTTAATGACCGTTTGGGTTTATGACCCCTGGTTAGTAGGTTCTCTGGTTTTTGCACTTGGCCTTCAGTCCCTATGCTCAGAACAAGAGAGAAACTCTTATAAAAACTCAGCATCAGCTGGTTTTTGAAATAAATAAATGGTTGCTGGACAAGAGAACGTGTTCTCTGGAGAAGGCAGAGTGGCCTGCTTCATCCCAGACTTCTGAGCTGAGACCGTTTGCAGCAGAAGGCTGCCTGGCCCGGGTGGCACAGACCTGCGTTCTTGTCCCTGTTCCACCACTGTCCCCTCCTTCTCTAAAGGGATTGGTTGGCTTCTACCTGGTCTGAGAGCCCAGTGCTGAGACTCTCTGGGTTCTGGCCCCCGAAGTGGGCCAGGAAAAGGGGACCAAGCGTTTGGTAGAAGCTCATTCTCCTGCAGGCAGAGGTGGTGCATTTGGGCCCACAAGCCACGCCCAGCCCTGAGATTTGTTTGTTTCACTCACAAAACACTTCTTAAAAATGTAAATTAGTTTTCAACATTTAAACACTGGGAGAGTTCACAGAAGAATCTGCCTTTCCCACTTGCCTTGGAAACTTAAGAAGCTGTGTTAGCGTAGGGCAGGCATCCAGCCCAGACCTGACATGCTGGGGCTGAGCCGCGCTCTGTAGATGGGACGTCCCACCCCCAGGTTGCCACACCACCCACTGGCCCGGCCCAGCCCTTGCTTGGCCCTGCCTTGGCATCCCCTACCGTGGGCACTATCCTCACGAACCTCAGAGGGGTCATGAACTGGTAAAGGGACAAAGAAGTGTCGTGGAACGACTCTGAGCTTGCAGTGGAGAAGCCCGGGTCCAGGGGAAGACCCTGCCGCTTCCCCCCTGAGAGGCTCCGAGTTGTCCCGTTCCCTCTCTGGGCCTTGGGTCTCCCATCTGCAAAAAGAGGGCGTAATCTCAAGGTTTCCTACTCCCTGTCGGCACTGCTGCCACCCTGGAACTCTAAGTGAGGATGTTACCTGGAGAGGGAGGCCGAGGGGCAGCTGAGGACCTCGCTTTGCTGAACCATTTAACTGTTCTCTGTCCCACTCTCTCACCTGCTTCTCTCTCCTTTCATGACTGCCTTCAAACTCTTCGCTTCTCAGTCACTGGGAACGTTATCGCCCTACTCCCAGGTAATTAAGCCAGTTTGGGGAGACCTTTTATATAATTGTGCCCCTTTATGCTGACCAAACAGGCCCCTGATTTTACCCTCCCCAACCCCCCAAGGGACCTGAGCCCCTGACCCAACCCAGGCGGTGATAGGCAGGCAGGAGCATGACCTGGAGGAGGTGGGGTGGCATAAAGGGTAGAATGATTGGGAGCGAATCTAATGTACCCTTTCTACCCAGAGATGACCTCCAATGCTTCTGTGACCCTTGGCCAGGAGTCCAGGGACGTGGCCCACGGGCTCCATTCAAGGGCCCATGAGTGCTGGGTGGAGGCCCTGAAAATGCTCTGCATCCTTCCTTGGTCTGTGCGTGTAACCCAAGGCAGAGCCTCTGTGTCCAGAAGGGCAGCACCATGCTTCAGCCCCTAGAATCCTGGATTCCCTGTCACTCCTCCACCTGCCTAATAGACCCCTGGGCCTAATTGGTGGCCTCGCTCACAGCCCCGCTTCCTCCCCTAGGACATCTACGAGAACCTGGACCTCCGGCAGAGACGGGCCTCCAGCCCGGGATACATCGACTCCCCCACCTACAGCCGGCAGGGCATGTCCCCCACCTTCTCCCGCTCGCCTCACCACTACTACCGCTCCGGTAAGGAAGGGGAAAGCCCCCAAAGGGACAGGAAGAGCCAGGGGGACAACACAGTGGCTCGATGTCCCCAGCTGCAGAGAGAGACTAGGGCTTCCCTGAGATCTCCGTCACAGCATGGCCCCCACAGGCCTGTGGCAACCCAGGTGACCAGCTGGGCTCACTGAGTCCCTGCAGATACCCCTGGCAGGGGAGAGGAAGACCAGCTGTGGGGAAATGGGTGTGAGCTGCTAGGAGAGGGAAGTGGCAGGCAGCCCAGTGGCCCTAGCTGGAAGGAGACACTTCAGTCCTCATCTGTAGGTGTGCCCCATCCAGAGGACAGAACCAGAGGACCAGAAACTGGGCTGTGGCCTGCCTTCACTCAACAGCCCAGCCCCACCCAGGCCAGTCACGTTGTCCACAGCCAGCCCTAAGGTTGGGGGTGTAGCAAGCAGAGCAATTAAGGGAGGGGTGGGTGGGGAGGGTGGGGTGAAAATGCATTCCTGAAGTTTGGTGGAGTTGATTTTTTCAACTCACAAATCCTGACTTTGGGGTGAAGTAAGAAAACAGGGTTAAGCCTGTTTCTGCCAACGCAGTGCATGAGCGCACAGCCGCCACCCCGCCGTCCCGCTGTCATCACGTCACTGCTGCCTTAACTGCCACCGCGTTAACGCCTGTCTTCTCTGCCTCTCTTCTCTCTGGGGACCACTGCCTGCCCCAGGGCCCGAGAGTGGCCGGAGCTCGCCATACCATAGCCAGTTAGATGTGAGGTCCTCCACTCCGACCTCTTACCAGGCTCCCAAGCACTTTCACATCCCAGGTAGGCTGCCAGCCCGGAGTTCTCGGCGTGGATGCATGCTTCATGGGGTCGCCGGGCACCCTGAACTGGCCCCGAGGAGAAGCCGATTCCTAGGGACCCTCCCTAACCAGTCACTCTAATCCACCCTCACTAACCAGTCATTCTAACTAATCCACCCTCCAGCCCCAACACACCCACAGTCTTTAGTCCACTTACTTGATAGAATCAGCTTTGGTCAGGAAGCTGCCAGAAAGCATCTCAGGGAAGTGCCTCAAATGTCTAGGAGCCGAGATTGGACCCAGCAGTGATCAGGCTGAAATCCAGGGGCTTCTGCATCAAAACTCTTGGGACTGAATCTCCATTCTGCTGCTTCTCTATAAACTGCTGACCTCGGGCCAGTTACTTAGCTTCTCTGAGCCTGTTATTCCTTCTGTACAGCCAGGCGCTACTGTGGAACCTGAGGCTGCAATTGTGCTTAAACCAGCCCAGATCCTGCCTTCATGGTGTTTACGTTCCAATGTGGGGAGAGAGTTCATAAATGAGTAAACAAATACGTAAAAGGATAATTTCAGGTAATGGTAGGTGCTGTGAACATAAGAAAATAGGGTATGTGATAGAGAAATTGGGGCAGGGGAGGTGATCAGGAAGAGCTTCTTGGAGGCAGTGACATTGAAGCCAAAAGATGAGAAGGAACCATTTTTGTGAAGATCCCAGGGACAAAGATCCTGGCAGAGCAAACAGCAAGTACAAAGGCCCTGAACCACTGAACTGGCAGCATGCCAGTGTGGCTAGAAGTAGTAAGCATGAGGGACAGTGATAGGTGACCCTGTAGGTGTGACTTGGACAAGATCTCACCCTGAGTTATGGCAGAACAGGGCCTAGACTAGTCTCCCAACTCTGAGCCCAGGTTTCACTCCCCTCTCACGTTTCCCGTTTCACCTGCACCTTTCTCAGCTGCCCTAGAAAGGTCCCATCCTGTCCGTTCTTGAGGAAGTGGCAGGGAGGTCATGCTGAACCATGGCTGCAGCATTCTGGGCACTTTCATGTGGAATGAAGCGTGGCCTCTGGGTGGAAGCGGTGGACACCTTCCTGCATGGGGTCCTGCTGAGCACGTGCCCACCTTTTGCCTGCATGCCCACTATTCAAGCCCCAAGGCCCTTCCTCAGGACCATTTGAACCCGCCCATTCCTTTCCCCTCGTCCTTCTTGGAACCTGATGGTATGAGGCTGGAAGTTCAGCTTTGGAAGAGGAAGTTCACCAGAAAAGATGGTGGACACTTGGGAAAAGTTGCTGACTGTCTCTGTTTTCTGAGATCAACTAACCAACTGCTGTCTCCTTTTTTCCTCTCTCTTTCTCTGTCCTCCTTACTGTCCCTTCTGGGTCTATCTGGCAGCTGGAGAAAGTAACATCTACCGGAAACCCCCGATCTACAAACGGCATGGTACGGTCAGAGGCAGAGAGGGCATGGTTAGGCAGGGGATGTGGGGCGGTTAACATCTGTGCAGATGGCTCTGCACGGGTCACCAGGAGGGACACATACAAGGCTGCACCTCAGTCCTTCTTCTTGACTGCCCTCTGATCACTCCAGGTGACATTGCAGAAGAGTTCGGTGACATTTTAAAAGAGCAAAGAAGGCCTCATATCCCCTAAATCCTTTGTTACCATCTCCCCAACCCCCCGCCCTTCCCTAGTGTCTGGTGTCCTAAATTCCATGGTCAGAGTAAGCTTTGTCAATGTAGCCCTGGGAGGGGCGCTCCCAGGGCACCGGCACTCAGTCAGTCAGTCACCACTGAGAACTGACAGTTCTTGCAGAAGCACTTATTGAGCCTCAGTTGAATAAGCACATCTCTTAGTTGAGGATGCAGAGGTGCAGCTGCCACCGTGACGCCCTATGTGCCTACGGGTCTATTGGGTAACAGAGTTGGTGGAGCATGAGCCATCAGAAGCAGCCCTGTGTTGAGATCTGAACTCACCAAGCTGGTGGGAGGTGTAATACAAGTATTAATAGTGGCTCTGGGTGCTGATAATTTTGACAAACATCCTTGATTTTGGAGGGACTGGTCTGGAACCAAGGGGAGTCTGTGGGCATGTGCATGTCTATGTGTGGCTGCAGAGGTCATACCATGTGCCCCAAGTGGCCACAGAAAGCCACTGACCCTGACAAAGTTAGTTTGACTTTATATCCGGAAAAGCCCCAGAACCAAACCCCTCAGGCCTGTGTGGGACTTCCCAGATGGCCCAGGGAGGCAGCACCAAAGCAGGGAGTCTGGGGTGGGTAAGAGGGCAGTTGGAAGAGCTGAATGAGGTGAGCTGGTGTGGGAACCCACATCAGAGAGAATAGGAAAGCTTTGGGAGCGAGTCCTGCTGGGGCCGGGGGAGGCGCATAGCCTGGAGCTGGCTGAGGGTGATCCCAGGACCCTCTGCAGCCCTGGCTGCCCCGAGTGTAGAGTTTGTCCCTATAGCTTCTCTCCTGAGGAATTATCGTGAAGCTGCGCTCATTTCCCCAGCCCTCTCTCTGCCCAGATCATCCTCTTGCCAGTTTTTGGGACGTGCTAAAGTAAATGCCCCAGAAGGTTTTGTGGCTATGATAGGTTTGATGGTCACCCCATGTTGTGGAATTCACATGGAAGCTTGAAGCTGGATGGCACCTGAGCCAACAGACCAATTCTGATGCTCGCAGATGAGGAAACTGAGGCAGAGAGGGGAAGGATTTTCCCAGAGTTACAAGTAAGTTACATGGCAGAGCTGTGAGAAGAACCTAGTGTGGCTGACTCCCTGTCCAGTGCTCCTTCCTTCAGGTCATATACTCTCCCCAGGAAGGAGTTGGCATTTGAGGGTGAGAAGGCTGGCCTGACTCCCGTGCAGCATGGCCCTGCTCACTGATTCCCACCCTAGATGTGGCTCGAATCCACAACAGGGCAGGCTTCTAGAGGGTAAGGAAGGCAAGGGCAAGGGCTCCCCTGGGACATGTCTAGTCTGACTTGGAGAAGCCACGGCCCCAGTACTTGTTCACTTAGGAGAACCCCGGGGAATCCATAGAATGGGTAGAAGGAGTCCTGAGTGAGGGGTCTGATCCAGTTCTGGTCTAACTTGCTGTGCAAACCTGAGCAAGCACCTTCTCCTCACTGGTATTCAGATTCCCAGCTGTCAAATGTGGGCCTTGGCCTCAGTGCTTTTCCAGCTCCAGTGCTCCATAGCCCAGACCCTGGCCTCGAAGTGGACTCGCTCCCCAGGGCTGGAGCCTGCCTGAGATGTGGGAAAGAATGTACAGGACACTAGTCTAGAACACTCTGCCTTCCTGAAGCTCTCTCTTTTTGGTCCCTTGCAGGTGATTTGTCGACAGCAACCAAGAGCAAAACAAGTGAAGACATCAGCCAGGCCTCCAAGTACAGTCCAGCCTACTCGCCAGACCCCTACTATGCTACAGAGTCTGAGTATTGGACCTACCATGGGTCCCCAAAAGGTAGTGTGCCCCACAGGGGAGACAAGGCCAGAGCCCTGTCATCTGCAGCAGGGACACAAGTGGCCAGGACAGTCACCCACTCCTTCACTTGATCACTCATTTATTCATTCAGCAAACATGTATCGAAGGCCAGCCATGGGCCCTAGGGAGACACTGGGGCACAAACTAGACCATGCCCTTGCCCTTTGGGAGAAGACACAGGTCGTCGCTCGAAGGGGGAGGTGATGTGTAGGTGGGATAAACAGGAGGCAGGAGCGCTGTCCAGCCTAGAGATGGCAAAAGCTTCTCAGACGCAGACTCTGCTGCCACAGGAAGAGTAAGGAGGCAGCAAGCCAGCCGAGTGCAGAATCACATCTGCAAAGACCCAGGATGGGAAGCTGGGTTCCACTGGGGGAAAGAAAAGGATGTCAACTTAACCTTGAGCTCAGAGTGGGGTGGAGGGACGTGATGAGGGGCCAGATCTCACCGGGCCCTGTGCATTTTGGTTTTATCATAAACAGTAGGAAGCCTTTAAAAGTGACGATATGATCAGATTTGTGTTTGTGAGATTCCACTTCAGCTGTAGGGTGGAGAATGGTTTAGAGGACTGAAAAGAGAGGATGTTGGCAGATGGGAGGTGGGGTCTTGCAAGGGGCCTCGAGTGGTCCTCAAGGTGCAACCCCAACCAACCAGGCATCCCCAGCTGTTTCAAGTATGGCGAGGAGTTTCATCAAGTGCCATTTTGATTCAGTACCCACCTTTATGAATTGACTGTCCATTCTAAGCAAAGCTTCTGAGGCGCTGAGATGACCCTCGTCCCTCCCCTCAAAGAAGCCTGCATTTAGGAAGGAGATAAGACACCAGCGCGACTGTAACCCAAAGTGGACAGTGACAAGTGTCCATAAGGGATACGTGTTCAGAGGCTGCACAGGCAGGACAGACCACACCCAGCAGGTGTGGGGGGAGAGGGGCAAATCTTAGATGGAGCTATGTCAGTCACAAAAATACAAACAAAAAGAAAGATAAAGAAAGAAAGACCAACTCCAAATGGCTTAGGCCAAATTAGGAATTTTCTTGCTCATGTGACTGAAAGTTTTTGTGGCACAGCTGGATCTAGAGGTGAGTGAGTGTCATCAGGACTTGTCCTGTCCCCTGCATTGGGTGGCTTCACTCTCGGGCTTACTCTGCTCTCAGCATAGCAAAGTGAGCTCCAGCAGGTCCAGGCTTACCTCCTACTGGGCAGAAAGAGGACTTCTCTCTCCCACCAGCATCAGGCGAAGTCCCAACGCGGTGGCTTATTAGCTCTGTTTGGGCAATCAGCTTCATGTGCACCTCACAGCCCAAGAATGGGAAGGGATGCTGGCGTCCCCATACAGGGAGGTCCATGGGGGAGTGGCGGACAACTCACCAAGTGCGCTTGTGCAGGGTCACTCGGCTAGAAAGTGGTGGCGCCTCAAGGAAGCCCCCATCTGTCCAGGCTCTACTGCCCCTGGTGCCCTCTCCCCAGAGCGGGCTGTGTGGGTGCACACGCAGGAGCTGATCCTGGCTGTCTTTCGGCAGTGCCCCGAGCCAGAAGGTTCTCATCTGGAGGCGAGGAGGACGATTTTGACCGCAGCATGCACAAGGTGAGCAGCCACACCACTGAACGAGGCGCTTAAACGGTATGTTACTGAGGCTCTTTTCACTTGTGAGTGACAGAAGCCAACTTCAAACTCATTTTTTGATGGAAAAAGAAATGGCATAACTGAAAAGTCAAATGGTAGGATTATCTTCAGCTGTAACTAGATCCAGTGCTCAAGAAATCACCAAGAGGAAATCATCTCTCTCTGTTTTTATGAGGACTTGCCTCTGCACTGGCCTCGTGCTCGGGCAGGGCCTTCTCCTGTAGTGGCAAGTGGGTGCCAGCAGCTCTCATGCATGGCTGGAGGGAGTGGAAGGTGCTGCCATTGTTGGGGAAGATTTTGGTGGTTCCTCATAAATTTAATGTAGAATTACCACATGACCCCGCAATTTCACCTCTAGGTACATACCCAGAAGAACTGAAAACTGGTTCTCAACTATATGTACGCACATGTTCATAACAGCACTCTTCACAACAGCCAAAAGGTGGAAGCAACCCAAATGTCCATCAGTTCACAAATGGATTTAAAAATGTGCTGTATCCATACAATGGAATATTATTCAGCCATAAAAAGGAATGAAGTACTGATATATGCCGCAATGTGAATAAAGCTTAAAAACATTATGCTTAGTGAAAGAAGCCAGACACAAAAGCCTACATATTGTATGACCTCATTTACATGAAATATCCAGAATAGGTAAATCCATAAAGACAGGACATAGATTGGTGATTACTGGGGACTGGGAGGAGAAGGAAATAATGAGTGACAGCTTAGTGGGTACAGAGCTTTCTTGGAGGAGTGATAAAAACATTTTGGAACTAGAGAGAGGTGGTAATTGTACTGAATGACACTAAATTGTTCAATTTAGAATAGTTAAGTTTATATTATATGAATTTCACATCTCTAAAAAAATTTCTTGTTAAAGATGGAAGCTAGTGACTCTAACAAGTCCTGGGGAAGGCTCTCACTGGCACAGCTGCAGCCAGCTGCCCATCACTGAACCAATCACTGTGGCCAAGGCAATGCAGGCCTGTCGTTAGCCACACCTGCTTTTTGTGCCCACTATCAGAGTCTCACCAAGACCAGAGGACCACTTGTGAAAGAGAAATGAACTCCCACAAGAAAATATGTGTGCCACAAGGAGGGAAGGACACTGGGAAGGCAAAAATGATGGAGGTTCACTAGACAGAGTCCAGTCACTCAGCCTTTTCCAAGCCCGTTCCATCTCGGTGTTCTTTGCTTCCTTCTGACTTCATCTTGCTTCTCCCTCACCCCTAGCTGCAGAGCGGAATTGGCCGGCTGATTCTGAAAGAGGAGATGAAGGCCCGGTCCAGCTCCTACGCAGATCCCTGGACCCCGCCCAGGAGCTCCACCAGCAGCCGGGAGGCCCTGCACACAGCCGGCTATGACATGTCCCTCAATGGCTGTAAGCACTGCTGGGTGGGGGCTTTAACCTCCCTGCACCATCAAGGAATCTGAACTCCTATGGTCGCACCTAGCTCTAGAATACAGACTTGGCAAGGGGCTGTGTGGCACACTAAGACCATGCCCTGCCCTGAGCAGTCACTTCTGCTTCTTGGGCATCTGAAGCAGTGACTTCCAATTATCTGCTAATAGTCTGAGTGGCTCAGAGATATAAGGGGCTCCCTCTGGAGGTTGCGAACCTCCTACCTCTGGAGGTCCACAAGCGGAGAGTTGGTTCACGTACTTTGTCCTGAGAGCCTCTGGTGATCATCTCCTCCCTGTTGCTGGACACACACATGCTGTCTGCTTCCTTTCTTCCTTCCCCTGTGGGAGTCAGTCCTGCCAAGAAATCTTACCTCAAGTCAATGCTTGATGGATAATAACCTTGTCAAAAATAAAATCTCCTTGACATACTTATCAATACTTCATGGATACAAGCCAATGCTTGATGGATAGTAACCTAATCAAGGTTAATCACCCTGACTCTGGGTGAGATTAAAGATGATGATGGTGCAATGATGATGAAGCCAGTTTTATCCAGTGTTTTGTATGTGTCAGGCGCTGTGCCAGTACCTTTCTGTATTATGTCATGTATTCTTTACAATCATCCTATAAAGAAGACACTTTTCCTCCCCGTTTTACAGATGAGGAAGTGGAAGCATGACTAAGTAACTTGTAAAAGCTGGGTATCTACTAAAGGCAGAGCCAGGATAAGTGGATGAGCCTGTTGGGCCACTGAGGCACTGTGTTCCTGCCTCTGGGCTCTGTGCAGTACATCACCAACGCTGCTCAAAATTTAACTCCATTCAGTGGCGTCCGTGCAGCAAATATCACTGAGCCCCTGCTATGCACCAGGTGCTAGGCTAGGAGCTGGGAGGCAGAGGAAGGGCGAGTACAAATACAATTGGAAACTGACCAGTGGGAAAGGAGGTAATGAGTGAGGCCCCTCCTCCCCTCTAGCCAGGGTGGCCTGTGTATGGAAGTCATGTCTGTTTGCCCCATCAACTATCCACATGTCTGTCTGTACCCATGAACACCAATCTTTGGTTTTTCTCTCTTGCAGCCCCTCGGTCCCACTACCTGGCTGACAGTGGTATGTTCTGCCTGCCCTTCCTTCCACCCATGGTGTCCCGTGAGGGCCAAAACTGAGTTAGCTGCAGGTCTCTCATAGCTATGATGTGCCAGCAGTCCTCATCTCAAATAGTCCACCCCATTGTGTTTGGCAGCTGGGAGGCCTCCGTTTTTGGTTCCTGCTCCTAGCGGGAAAGAAAGAGCCTGTGCCTCTTCCACCCATGTGAGAGCTTGCCTGTCTGGGTTTCAAGTTCAACTCCAATTCCAGAGCAACCCTGTGGCCCAGAGAGGAGGCCCTCATTACAGACTAGATGTGTGTAAGACAAGGCCAGAAGACTGTGTGAATGGGTGCTTCTGCTGGGCCTAGAATTCAGCTAGGGGGAGGCACCCCTAAGAGGATCAGCTGTAAGCCTAGAGAGCAGTGGAAGGGTCTGGTGGCCTCTGGCTACGGCCCCTTCACCCCAGAGCTGGGGAGTAATATTGGCCATTTGCAGCCAGATGAGCTCAGAGAGAGGGTCCCTTGGCTTGGAGCCCCTAGTAATTGTTTTGCTCCTTCTTTTCAGATCCCCTCATCTCCAAGTCTGCCTCCCTGCCTGCCTACAGAAGAAACGGGCTGCACAGGGTAAGGGGAGCGACATGGGGACACTGCCCCCATGATGTCGGCGAGTCCAGCTCATTAGCTCACTGCTGTGGTGCTTACAGTGATTGCTCAGGGGTGGAGCCTGGGCAAAGGCTTTGGGGCTAGAGGTGGGTTCACTGAAGGAACCCAAGGCAAAGATTGCTCTCCTCCTGTGAGCCCTCCCCCGCGGGAGAGGCTGGCAAATGTCTCAGCACTTTATGAGCACTAGCACATTTCCCCTGCCAGGTAGTTACTATGGAGGCAGGGAGAGGTGGGGGCCTTGCTCAGTCTCACACCCAGTGTGTGAAGAGCCAGGATTCAAGCCCATAGCCCATACCTGGCTGCCTGCACCACTTGCTTGACATGGCTTGGGGCCAGCCCTCTGAGCTCCTCAATGGCTACAACATAAAACCTTCATGAGAACAGTGAGTTGGTTTAGAGACCAAGAAGGGAATAAAAAGTATGTCTGATTAGCAAGAGGAGAGGATGCGTGACTGGACAGGTAATGAGGGAAAGCAGGAACACTGTGGTAGATATTTATTAACTGAGCACCTACTAAGTGTCGGGCACTGTTCTAGGTGCTGGGGGCGGGGGGGAGGGTCCTGCTGTGAATAAAGCTGCTGCTCCCCTGGGAGCTTGAGTTCTAGTTGGGGAGACAAGCAACAAGCAAGTAAAGGTGTGATTTGCAGTCAGGTAGTCATAAGTGCTGAGATGGAACTCAAAGCATGGGGGCAGGAGAGGAGACAGTCAGAGAGGGATGGATTTCAGCAAGGCCTGGGGGCTCAGAGGGACCTCGCTGCTTGAAGACCAGCAAATACCATCCAGATAGAACGGTGCCCAAGGCCCTGGATGGGAGGGCGCCTGGCTGGCATGAAGTGAGCATGGAGGTGAAGCCTGGCACAGATGTCAGTAGGGCCAGGCATGCAGGTAAGGACATCAGAGAGTCTCCAGTAACTGGACTGTGTGACCTGACTTGGATTTTTAATGGGATCACTCCACTGCTGTATGGACTAGAGCCTAAAGAAGGGCAGAAGTGGAAGCTGTAGGCTCATTAGATGGTTTCAGAGTCAAGCATACAAAAGGGGCGTGGGCACCCCTAGAGAACAGTGGCTGGTGTTAACAAACCTGTGCTGCTGGAAGACACACGGGCCCTGTCCTCTGTACACTCAGAGCCTGGACATTCGTCACACAGCAGTTGTTTATTACAAGTATTTTATATACGCCAGGCAGTACTCCAGGCCTGGAATCCATCAGTGACCAAGCAAGACAAAGACCCTGCACCTTAGAGCTGCTTTTTTGTAGGGAAAAAGGAACCAAGTAGTAAGTAGTAAACAAGTCAAATTACATAGAATGTAGACAGAAGCGAGAGCTATGGGGACAAGGGGGGAAATGTTGAGCAGGACCAGGGAGATTGGGAACTTGAGGGGCAACTTGCATTTTTACACAGGGTTGGCTGCCAGGGCAGATCTCATGAAAGAAAGCACAATATGTAATTCAGCAGTAAGTGAAGAGTTAATGAGTGCTTATTATGTGCCAGGCCTGGGCACTACAGATATGGCAGTGAGTTAAATCACCCCAACTTGAGACAGAGGCCCCTGCGAAGGCCCCTTGTCCCACATGCCCTGGTCCATTTTCTGGAGATAGGTGAGTGCTTCCGGGAGGCAGAGGTGAGCCTGCCTCAGGCCAGCCCTGGCCCTGTCTCCCCTGCAGACACCCAGCGCAGACCTCTTCCACTACGACAGCATGAATGCCGTCAACTGGGGCATGCGAGGTGAGTGCGCCCCCCCCCCCCACTGGGGCTCACAGGGACTTCGGATGCACTGCTCATGGCTGCAGCATGACCCTCAACATATGACTGCCACACTCTCAGGCCCCATGCTGGGCTCCATCCAGATCCCCAGTTCCACTCCCTTTCACTTCCCTGTCCCTCCCTCTTCCACTCCTCACTCCTCATCCTCTCAAACCCCTGGCCTTGGGTGATCTCCAGGCCATCTGTCCCAGCTGGGTTCCCAGAGCCATCCCGGTGCTGCTGCCCCAGTGCTGCTGAGCTAGAGCCACCTGTCAGCTCTGCGTGCAGGGAAACACTCAGAGCCAAATGCACATTGTTTCCAGCAAATTTCCCATGGGCTCTGGGCTTCTGCCAGTGATGCTCTCCTGCCAGCCTCCCCCAGCACTGACAGGCAGACTTATGCAGCAGGGAAGCTCACCTAAAACTTAGAGGTTCCCCCCCAGATGGAGGGTCTTACCCATGTGATTCAGATTCTTCTTATTTCTTTTTAAAATATCTCAAAAGTCATTTTCCCCCTGAAACTCTATCTCTGGATTGGCCCAACTCCTCTCTCCAGCCATCCATGGTACTCCTACCAGCCTTGGTTTGGGATGAATTCAGCAATCACAGGGTTTCTAAGTCAGAGGCCAGTAGAGAGATGCAAAGCAAAGACCAATGTGTTTCCATTTTGTGTGTCTCTTTTCTCTCCACAGAGTACAAGGTAAAGGAGATCCGTGGACCTGGGAGGTCTCTGAGACACTAGGAGCTGCTACATTGGGGTCCAGCAGGAGAATAACAGAACTGTCTAGGCAGAAAAGGGGACATTGATAAATAGCCCAAGGGGTCCTCTTAAGGCCAGCACCTCCAGTTCCTTGGCCCACTTTCCCTAAGTCTTTCCCCATGACTCTTGCTTCTGGAAACCAGACAGATCCCCATGGGCCTCAGAGACTTTCTGGAGGCTTCCAAGTCACCAGATATGAGATATTTGCCTTCAGGACACCTTGTGCCCACATTCATACCAAATGCCATCAAGCTTATCCCTAGCAGATCAGGGGACTCTGGGACCTTGTCTTTTGGGAAAAGGCAGTTTGAGGCTTCCAGGCAGCCCCAAGGGAGGCAAACCCAGCTCTCCCTCCAGACTTTAACGATGGGCCCTTTCTGAGTAGAGGAGGGAGCCCAGACACAAAATGTGGCCGAAGGGACAAGCCCACCATCCTCACCCAACCTGCACACCCCCACCCTCATCCTTTCTCCCTAGATCTACCCTTATGAACTGCTGCTGGTGACCACAAGAGGGAGAAACCGACTGCCCAAGGATGTGGACCGGACACGTTTAGAGGTAAGTATGGGAAACTGAGCAGGAGCCTTTGGGTTCAAAGGGACTCTAGCAGTTGCCTGGTCTAACCCAGCTCAAGAAGGGTTAGAACGACTTTAAGGTCACACAGCCTGTTGAAAAAGCAGGGGCTCCAACCCAGTTTTCTCAGGCCAGGACTGTCCCATGATGCTCTGCGCTGCTTCCTCAGTTCAATTAGCATCTGTGCTATAGAGGTGCGGTGTATGCCACCTGAGGCTGGTGCTTCTGCAGACACAGAGGAGAGCTAGATCTGGTCCCTGGACTCAGAGGCCTGTAATTGAGTTGATAGGAAGAAATTCAGCTCTGGCTTTATGCAGGATCATATAGAAAACCGGTGCTTGTGACGGGGAGAAAGGGAGGATGGGGAGGCAGTACTGTGCAGAGGTAAAAGCACAGGGAGGTCTCGAGTCAGACTCCCTCGGTTCCCACCCTGATCCTGCTAAGAGACAACCTCTCCAAACCTTAGTTCTCTCCTCTATAAAGTGGGATGATTGTCGTACTTCCCTCAAGTTGCCAAGTGACATAATGAAACAACACACAAAGCCCTTGATATTGAATCAGGCAGCATTCTGAGGAGTAAACACCCCGCCGGTGTGTGACTGCTCTGATTCAGAGAAGGCCGCTAAGGCTGGGCTGGATGACCGGCTTCCACGAACAGGAAGGATTTGGCTGGACTGTGAAGGTGGGCAGGTTTGGATGGATGGAGAGAGGGAGGAGAGCATCATGCAGTGGAAACAGCATAGATAAAGGCACAGAGGTGGCACTGGGCTTTTGAGCCACCCAGTACATTTGGCGTGGAGCTCCGGTTCCTGGTCACACAGGAGCCCACACTGCCCTATCCACCCCAGGGCCTCTCTCCACCTCCCCCTAGAATGTCCTTCTCATCTAGCCAGCCTCTTCCCCCTCAGGGCTGCATTCTAGTTAATGATGCCTGTCCCCCAAACCTCCCCAAGCTTTCCCCAGGATGTGGCACTCTCCTCTTTCTCCACCCTCCCCCAGCCCTCTGTCTAGCATGCAGATCCATTTCCTCTGCCTGCAAAGATCATCTGTCATCTACCACATGGCCTGAACTGGGACAGGTGTCAGGAAACATTTGCAAAATCAAATGCAGGCTTAGTGCTAAGAGAGGAGGCTCAGCAGTCCTTGGGACAGGACAAGCGTATCAGCCACCTTGACCTGACAGCTGAGGAATTCACTAGCCTAGAGAGAGGGTTGTGGCAGTAGGAGGGGAATGTGAGTGACTTAGGAAGCTCTGAGTCCTTCCAGCTCTAGCACGCTGGGGTAACAGCAAGGAAGCGGATGATTCACCTGCATGTGGAACTAGGGCCTGCTTTCAGGGTCTGGCAGTGAGTCTTCTAGTGCTGAAGGGGACAGCTCCCGTGGCAGCTCAGGGGAGCACCAGCATTCAGGGATTGGAAATGTTCGCCCTGGAAGGCCAATTGCTCTCCTACACCCTCCAGGACGCCCAGAAGCTCAGACGAGGGATGCACAACCTCCCTAAGCATCAAAATCTCACAGGGAGCTTTTTAAAAAGACCAGTACAGGGCTCCACCCTAAACCAATTAAACTGCAGCCTGGGGGAGGAGCTCAGGCAATTGGTGTTTGTCAAAGACTTGCAGGCATGTCTAACGTGTTGTCTGAGCTGAGACCACCGGGCTGGAGACGCTGCCCTAGCCCCCTGCACCAGTGCAAGGAGCAGACTGAACTGAGTCAATCGGCTAATATAATTGCTGCCAACAGTTCATCTCAGTGAGTCAGCAACTTCTCAGGCAGGATATATGCCATTTATTTCTCTCTTAAAACATAATTTTTAATTTTATTTTGGAAAAATTTAAAACTCCAGAAAAGTTGCAAGAATAGTAAAATGAACATCCATCTACCCTTTATTTACCTAAATGCACTGGTTGTTGACATTTTACCACATTTCTAAATCTCAAAGCTTTTGACAATATATCAACTTTCTAGGCTACACAGAAGGGAGAGAGAGCAGGCAAAGCAGTTGGGAGGTGGGGGTCGGAGACACCTGCAATGGAATTCAGAACAATGTTTCATTTTATGACCTATTTACTCTCATATAAGAAAGAGACAAAAGGACATTTCCGTGGGTGGATAACTCTGAACAGCAGTGTTTTTTCATTGACTAGCCTGAAGAACAGCCATCCAGATAATTTGTAAAAATATTAATAAGAGGAAATACACCCTGAAATCTTGGGCTATGCCTCCTTTTTCTCCCAAAGGACAGAGGAGTTGCATTAATCCATACACACTCCTAAACGCAGAATGAATGCATGGAGCAGGGATGCAGAAAGGTGAGATCAACCAGAATGCATCCAAGGCACTTAGGTGAAGCACAAGTCCCACCTGGGTCTTAAGCAAGGGGCAGCCCCTGCAGCCAGACCAGCTCCAGATGTCCCTCTGCTGAAACATTCATTCACACAGTTATCCATTCGACAAATATTCGTCACACACCTTCTGTGGGTCAGACAGTATGCCAGGGACAGTGCAACCAGAGGAAGCACACCCGGACCCCTCCTGCCTCCACCAGCCCCAGCCTACACCTCACATCCTCAAGCTGTTTCCTCTCTGTCCCTCCCACTTCCCTTTAGCGCCACCTGTCCCAGGAAGAGTTCTACCAAGTCTTCGGCATGACCATCTCTGAGTTTGACCGGCTGGCTCTCTGGAAGAGGAATGAACTGAAGAAGCAAGCCCGGCTGTTCTAGACAGAGGCTCTATAAATATATATGCATTTATATAAAGATATATGTGAAATCTCTATACTGACGCTCGGTATAACCCTCTTGTGTAACGGACACACTGCCTTCCACAAGGCTTGCTTTTCTGTACTGCCAGGCAAGCCCACGTCATCAAGATATTTTTATGCTCCTTCCTTTCTCTTTTCTAAATGCAATGGGGTTTGGGAAGGGATTTGAGGGGATGCCCATCCTTTTACTGGGGATCCTTTTTATACTTAAACATCTGTCCTAACTTGAGTCCCCCAAGGTCCAGCCCTCCTTCCTACGGGAGGTGCCTAAAGAAGCATCTTCTCTCTGTTTGTCTCTGTTCCCAGCCTCCAGGGTGGATGCTGACCATGTGGTTTTCACATCTTATGGCCCCAGAGGGGCCCTCCCGTGGAGGATCCACAGCCACCTCCCAAAGTCACTGGGCACCTTTCAGAGCCCTTGTAGAATTTCTCATCACCCACAAATAGAAGCTCAGTGCTCTCTGGGAGATGCAGTTAGAAGTGTGGGTCTCAGATCAACTCTTTACAGCAGTGAACAGAAGTAGACAGGGCCTTGGCTCCTCGGTCCTCCTTCTGTCCTTGATCCTAACCTCTCCTGGTCCAAATCTATGACTCATGGTAGGAAAAGAAAAGGCATTTCCTTTTTTTCCACCACTTCCAATGGACCCCTTTGCCTGGCCCCAACATGGAGAACCAAAGGGAAGGAGTGAGAGCCGGGAGCAGAAGATGAAGCAAGGCACTTATTGGAATTGGAGCTGCAGGACCCCTTGGGACCCTCCTCTCTCCCTCACTGCTCCCAGCACCTCCTGACACTTCCCCCTTTGGAGGAGAGGCCCACCCTGCAGCCTGTATTCTTCAGCCTTACTACAATCTATGTGCCTGACAACTCAACACACCACAGGGCTAACATTCCCACCATAGCTCTAACCGAACAACTAGAAAGACAACCTCTAACACCCCTCTCAAGGTAATGTAGGCCATGTTCCAAGGGAAGGTTCCTGGTCTTCACCTGCTGGTCCCAGGGCTGGCAGGGTAACACGACCAGTCCCCGGCTCCCACTGCAAAGTCAGCCAAGTTCCATTAGGGAAACTTTCTGAAGAATGGCTGCTTACGAGATTCCAAAATGAAGCATTGGTCCCCAGTGGCTGCTTTTCTGGCATCCTGGCCTTCTGGAACAGGGGTGAATGCTCCTCCCATTTCCAGACTTTCTACCCTGAGTCGGTGATGTTGGGTGGGGTCTGTTCCTTTCTGGAGATGCCTTGAGTCAGGCAATTTTGAAGTCTTGGAGGAAGGATGACTAAGTGGAAATGACAACTATGACTCTCAAGAGGCTGGTGATGTGACATGGCAAATGTAGAACTGACTTCAACAAACCCTCACTGTGCACCTGCTGATGCTGAGCACTTGCTGTATACTGAGCACTGAATGGGGGAGGGACGTGGGAACCTGGGATGATCAACATGGGCCCAGGTCTGGGGGACCTGCCTACTAACAATGGGTATCGTGAGGCATGTACTCAAAGATGATGGATGTAAGGCGGAAAGTGACGGGAGAGAGCATGAAAAAATTGTTGGGACATTACTGAAAAGGCATATGCAGTTGATGCAGACGAAGGAGAGCTTTCTAGAAGAGATTGCATTTGAGCAAAGTTCGGGAAGTATCTTTGTAAACTGCGAGGAGACTATAACTTAAGAGGGTGAAAGGATGCGGGGCCGGAAGGGAGGTCTAATATGCTCTCATTTAAAATATCAACCCTCTCTATTACTTCTCTTTATGGCCAATGTCTTTCAACTCTTTTGACCCTTTAGAAACATCCCCTGCCAGACACAGTCATTAAAACTGCCCCATTACCACTGGTAGAGAACTTGGCACGATTTGAAGGGCTTTTGTTGTTGTTGGACATTTTTGTTTCCCATAAAGGCACATGATTTCAACCCAGACCTGTGTCCTTCTGTTGTTTGAGTGGGAGTGGAAATGAGTGACATGGGAAGAGGCTGAACCATGCACATCTTTTCAAAATAAAAGAGTCTAGAGAGCAGCCCTCCCTTGGCCTTAGTTTCTCCTTCAGTAAAATAAGAAAATTCATGAGGTTAGCATCACACAGATGGGTTCCTGCAGAACATGGGGTCCTGTAAGAGGTTAGAGGGTGTTCCGATGACTAATAAGATTCTGTAACCAAAAAATAATAACAATAATAATAATCATTCATCATTATGAAGTACCAACAATGAGCCAAGTACTATGTTGAGGGATTTACATCCACCATCTCATTTAAGCCTCTGTAACAGCCCAAGAGGTAGTCACTTTTCTTATCTCTACCTCGCAGATGAGGAAATGGTTTTGAAGAGGGTACGTAATTACCGTAATTACCGTGGTAAAGCCAGGAATGAATTCCAGCTTATCTGCTCCTATCAGTCAGGATGTTTTCAGCTCCAAGTAAAGAATGAGAACACAGATTGTCTTGCACAACCAGAAGTCCAAGGTGCAGGGCTAATTGGTTAAGCAGCTCAGTGGTTCCATCAGGAGCCCAGGTTTTCTTCCCCATCTCTTCACTGTGTCCTCGGGTGTGGCCCCTCATGTTTACACAAGGCTGCTGTGACTCCAGCCATCACGTCCTCACACAACCACATCAAAATAAAAAGAAAGAAATTTTCTTTTGTGTGTCTCTTTTAATCAGAACTTTCCCAGAACTCCTCAGTAGACTCCTCTGCAGCTTGCACTGGCCAGAACCAGAGAATAGACCTGTGACCTCATTGCAAAGAAGGCTGAAAAACTGAGCATTTGGCATTTTCAGCCTCTGTAGTGGGAGGCAGGCATCCTGCTGACGAGGAGAATCAGGACACACAAGGAATAGCCTCTGGGTAAGTGCGTCAGTGTCTCTGCCACAGCCACTGTCCCTCCCCTTACAGACTCACAACGCATGTGGCCAAAAGTCCTGCAGTACCTTTGTTTAATCCGGTGACTTGTAAACTACTTTGACAAACCTCCGTTTAAGAAATATTAGACCGACTGTATTCATCCAGCCTAAGATAGACACTTCTTTCATATTTTGACATCTCTGAAGATGAAATGTGGCTCAAAAGTGGCCAGCTCATTCTATGATTCTCCTAAGTATCACCCCCACTACAGTGCCTCCAGACAGGTGGCTCAGATGTGTGAAAGGATGCTCGAGAATGTTCCTTCACTCCCTGCCTACACATGCACCCAACTCAATTTACTTATGGAGTATAGCTGCCAGGCAGGAGCAGGAAGATCCAGGAAGATCCAGCACTGGGTAAGGCAGGTGGGAGCTCACGTGTAGCTCGGGAGGAAACAGACTGTAAATAAGTAAACAAAAAAAGTGGTCCATGAAGATAACAGTACAGAGACAACAAATAGGGTGCCAGAGAGAGGAGCAGAGAAGCACTCACTTCATATATTTACTGAGGGTTGAAAAGGAAAAAGTGAGGGGTGAGAGCACCCTAGTCACCGAGAACAGCATATGCAAAGGCACTGGGGTGGGAAGAGCTTGATGTATTTGAGAAACTAAAAGCGCTAGTGAGGACTGAGTAGAGCAAGGGAAGCAAGTGAAGGGGAATGGGATTAGAAGAGCTGGAAAGGCAAGCAGGGGCCACAAGTGCAGAGGGTCTAGAAGGACACCTCTTATTCATTTTGACTTTGTGCAGATTGTCTGACTTGCATTGTGGTTGTTAACACGCTGGTGATAGGGAGGATCGTTCTGAGCCTGGCTACTCAAGTGTGCTCCCCAACCTGCAGCATTGGAGCTGCCGGGGAGCCTATAAGAAATGCTGTATCCCAAGTCCCATTCCCAACCTACTCCATCCACCTCTGTACTTTAATAAGATAATAATCATTAATATTTTAATGATTCAAACATATAATGAAATTTGAGATGACTGCCCTAATCTTTTTTTGGACAAACACAACACCACTTCGTGTCAGACTTTTCTGAAGTTCCAGAAGGGTGCCCCTTCCCCATGCACATAACCTTTTTGGACACTGGGGGGCAATCTTACATTAATAAAGCAGAACACAGTGGGTTAGTGGGTGCAGAAATCATAGGAGGTTAGGGCATACTGTCAATACAATGGCCACACTTTGCAGCCAAGGAAACAGGCCCACTGAGCGTTCGAGTAGATCAGGACCAGCAGCCAGCTCCGCTGTGCCTGGAGATGCTCGTCCACACTGGGCACCTGGTGCAGATACATGGGGACCGGCCGGGGAAGGAGTCAGCAGCTGCGGCTAGCCACTGAACAGAGCCAAGCACAGAGCCAAAGGGCTTAAAATGTAAAGAGAACAAAGCACTGCTAAAATTCACAGCAATTAACATCGCAGAATTATGCCGGCTCTGCTGATGCTCCATGTGGAATTAAGCTGTAAATGTTTTATTCCACGTCAGACTCTGAGTCGCTAAAAGCCTTGAGTGCACGGTGATAAACACCTGCTTTTATATACACAGCTATGAGCTGCTGCCAAGCCGTTCAGAGCCCTGGAGCAAGACTCTTTTTTAAATAAATAACATCCAGAAGCCTTGAAGATGAGGGCCAACCTCTCATGACCACCCAAGAGCCCACTTGCCTCTTCGCTGGGCCTGGTCCAATTGGCATAGGGAGGGACACAGGCAGGAGAAACCCAAGACCTTCAGTCACCCCCATGGCTAGTCCTTGAGGCAAATTAGAGCCAAGTGTGCAGATGTCAGGTCACAAAAGTCAAGCGACATCTATGTCCGTAACTAAAACTGTTTCCTTCTCAGGGGGAACTTTCCCAGTGTTTCCCAAATTTCAGTCATTCAAGTGCCACCCTCACAATGTTTGTAAGGTTATTTATTTACCCAGTGCTGCTAATATAATATTTTTCTTTCAATTAACTCATACCTGATATTCCTGTTTTAAGTAATATCATTGAAATTATGAGTTTATAAGGACTGGTTCTATGTTTTAAATACAAATTCATCAAATCTTTAAATATCTTGGCCTGTGTAACATCTCAGTTTATCTCACATTTTCACCAAGAGTCTGAATTCCACACTTTAAGAAACATAATTCTCTTTGATAGAAGTGGGAAAGGAGAAGACATGTATTTCCTCAATTTTCTCATGACAACTGGTCTCTGGGGAGCCAAAGGGAAAACTGCAGCAGATACTGCAGAGAGAAGAGAATACAAGCTACTCCCCTGACCAAGCAGGGCCTGGTTAACCCTGCCCACCAGGGAGCCAGGACTGTCCTGTACCACCAGGTGGTTCTGGGGCATGACACTGACGGGAAGTCCCTGGATCCTGCTCAGGTTTTCACTGGATACAGGGCCTTCCCCTGCTGCTCTGGGTTGTGAGGCCTTTGCCCTCATGGGCACCTCCATGAGCTTTTTCAGGGACACAATAGCACCGTGGCCAGACCCAGCCCCACCATTTACCAGGTACAGGTTATAGGCTGAACTGTGCCCCCATCCCTTAAAAAACCCATATGTGGAAGCCCTGACCCCTACTACTTCAGAATGTGGCTGTACTCGGAAATAGGGTCTTTAAAGCTGCGAATAAGTTAAAATGAGGCTGCTCGTGGGCTGTAACCCAATCTGACTGGTGTCCTTATAGAAGCAGAAGGCCAGGACACAGGGAGAGTCACCAGGGACACAGGCACAGAGGAAAGACCACAGGAAGAGGCAGCAAGAGGGCAACCATCTGCAAGCCAAGGAGAGAGGCCTCGAAGGACAGACACCACCCGTGCTGACACCTTGCTCTTGGACTTCCAGCCCCCAGAACTGTCAAAAAATAAATTTCCATTGTTTATGCCACCCAGACTGTGATATTTTGTTACACAACCCTAGCAAATTAATACGCCACGCGAAATTAGGCTTGCAAAATAGAAATAAGAGCACTTATTTCATAGGGTGGTAAGGATGGAATGATGTGCTTCAGGGACAGAACCTGGCTGCAGGGGCAGTGTGCCTCTGGCCCCTCTCTGCATCTCCCTCATTCTTAGGTCAGGTGGTTACCCAGACTGTCAGTGTCCCCCTTTGGGTTGGTGCTCGAACTACAGGGAGAATGGCATGCCTTTGTCCCGTGGAACCTCCGCTACAAAGATGTGCAGGCCTGGAGTGGCAAGACCTTCTTTGCCATATAGGAAGAGACCATGTGATGGTGAAGACTCAACAGAGGAACGTGGGAGAGACTGAGAGAAAGGAGCAACTTCTTCGTTTGCAGTCCCGGGGGTCTGAGCTTGTCTTCAAACTGACTTCTCCCCTTCAATTCCCCTGTTACCTTTGGAGCAAATAAATGCCCTTTTTGTTTAAACCGCTTTGAGATGTGATTCTGTCACTTGCCGCCAAAAGAGTCATACAGAGCAGAGTGGCTTCCAGAGTGAATTGGCATTGACGGTGGAGTCCGGCATGCATACCTGCGCTGACCGTGTGAGCGAGAGTGATGACAGTTTAAGCAGGGCAGGCATCTGCCCCCTGAGGACTCATGGGGTGGGAGGCAAGACTCGCTGGGGTGGCCAAGCAAATACATAGGAGGGGGTTAAAATCTGCCTTGGTCAGTCACTGCAAAGTGCTTGTCGGGCCTGGACCCAAGGGCCCTTTTATTCTCAAAGCCCTCTTGTGGATAAAGAATTTATTGTCATACAATGGAAGTGTGACTGCCTCTCTAACACCGAGTCATGCCCACCTGGATCAGGAAAAATAGTCCCAAGCAATGTGTCCTTCTGACAAGATAATAGCATACACACACACACACACACGAGTAAAATGCCATCCCTTAACAGACTCTGGGTAAGAGGAGCTGGAAACTGGGTAGTCCTCCTATCGAAGGGTATCAGGTGTTCCTACAGAGAAGGCAGAACCTGGCAGAAGCTAATGGTTTGATTTACCAAAAGTGCCCTGCAGCGGGCAGCCTGGGTATGTGGCAGGGACCAAAAAAAAATCCCTCAGAATTACCTTCTGGAGGGTGGACCCCTTGTAGTACAGACTTCCCCCGCTATGTGAGTGTTCTGGGAACCCATCTGTGTCCGCGTACCAGCTGGCGTTGTTGTGAGAGGCTGCGTTAGACTTCAGGGAAGTTTTCTGAAGGCTCAAGACATTTCATGATGGGTGATTTACGAGCACACCTGTCCACACTGCGCTGAGTGTTCAGCAGTTTTTGACCAACAATAGGATGACCCCCATACCCACCCTCCCTATTCACCTGATCTCACCCTGAGCAACATTTTTTTTGTTTGATGTGGAAGAGGTGAAACAAACAAAAAAAATGGCAGAAGCACTAAAAGGCATCAAAATCCATGAGTTCAAAAACTGTTCTGAGCAGTGGGGAAAAAAACCTCGTTAGGTGTATTGCCTCAAACAGAGAGTGCTTTGAAGGTGACTGAAGTTTAAACATGTAAGAATAAATGCACAATTTTTTATAAAATAATTCCAGTTTTTTTGGGGGGTGCCCCTCCTATGTCCATCAGCATCTGATGTCTTCAGAGAAAACCCACACTGATTACAATAATAACTCACACGTCTGACCGCAGGCCAGGACCTGCGCTGGGTGCTTTTCATGTCTCATTCGATCCTCTGGGCTCTACTTTCATCCCCATTTTACAGATGAGCGAGTTGAGCCTTTGATGAGTAGTTCCCTCCAAGTTTCACAGCTGTATGTGGCACAGCCTGAACTTGAACTCACGGATGTCTCACCCCAAAGCCCATGCACTTTGGCTGCTGCACAGCAACTCCTCCCTAAGTGGGGGTGGGGGTGGGGGTTCGGAGAGCACTTCCTCTGTGCCAGGCAAGGTGCCACGTACATAACATGGTTGAATTTAAGCCTCACAACCACCGTAGGAAGGAAGTGTTATTAGTCCCAATTTTTATATGAGGCATCTGGGGTTCAGAGAGGTTGAAGATCATGCTTCTAACTGGGTATCGAACTCAGATCTACCTCATAGCCAAGTCATGCTCTTTGTGTCCCACAGACTGAAGAGAGTGACACCTGGGGGGGCAGGAGGAGTGTGGTTCTGGTGTCATCAAGCCTGGAGCCCTGGGCACCACTCCTGGTTCTGCCCTTAAGGTCTTGCATGATTTCAGGCAAAACTTCTTTCTCTCTTGGCCTCAGTTTACTTATCTGATAAATGATGGCCCATACTCGCTAATCTCTCAGGGCCCTCCTCTCGGCTCTAAAGTTGTTCTAGTTTCAAATTTAAGAAATTCACTCTGGACCTCTGTAACCTGGCATCAGTCTGATGCCCAGGGGTGAGGATGGGGCATGCAGCCCAGCCTTTCAGGAGAGAGCAGTCCGTGCTGCACTGTTAGAGCTGGGCATCACCTCAGCCCTTGGGGTGGAGGCCCCCAGCTGGACAGATTCCCCAGAAATCTTCATGGGTCCACAATTTCCCTCAGGGCTCCACATGGGGAGGCTATAGGCCAGGTTAAGCCCATAGCGGTATTCTAGCTGGTTCTTGCAATGTTTTAAAACAATTGCCAACATTTTTATATCAAAAGCAACGTTACCTAAAATCTGGATTTATGGATTCTCCTGAAAAGTCTGAACATCTGGCCACTTCAGGCCCATGTTCCACTGGCCACACTGGTCCAGGCTGCTGGCTTCTGGCCTTTCAGCTGGGACAGGATGCCCTGCTTTGCCACGCCTCCTGTGGCCAGCCCACACACACCTCCCCTATTTGGCCCTGTAGGCACTTCGGTCTGTGAGCCTCATTTAAGGAGCCAAGGGTGCTCTTTTCCATAAGGAAGACCCAGAAGGAGGGGTGGCTTCATGCAGCATTTGGACATAAAGCAAAAGCTTTTTTTCCTCCAGATACAACCAGTGCACTGGGCTCTGTTGACCACTGATGCTAAGCCCTGCAGCCTGGGTGCAGTTAGGAGGACCTGCCCTGGAACAGAAACTGAAGGTGCGATAAAAGGAGGGGTTTTCATCCATCCATGAAACTCTCTCCCACCAGCCGCCACCCTCAGATCTCTATCTGATTTCCGGGGCCCAGGGTGGACCAGCAGGCTTCTGTCATTTCCCTGGATAGGAGCTATAATGGCAACATTGTGCTGAGTAGAACAAGAGAGGTTTTCATCCAGCGCGGCATTGAGCACACTCGATCAAGGGGCTCTGGGGCTCACCCCACACAAAGGGGCTCAGGGGAGGGGCCCTGAGCGGAGGAAAAGCTTCCTGGGCAGAGCTGCGTGTCTACAGCAGCAGGCGTGAGGGTGGAAAGCACAGAGGCATTGCTCACAGAACACCTTGTTGCAATATCCTTTCCCTCTGCAAGTAAATAAGCAAATAGGAGGGCAAGGAGGGGCCATCACATATCTTAGGGGGCATTTGATCAGGGCTGTGGAATGGCCACTCTGGCAGCCAGGGTGGAAGCAGACCTGGGGCCAGGCGACAAGTTAGAAGGCAGACTATGTTTCTCTCACTGGGACAAAGAACCTTTGGCCTCCAAATTTTTCTTTCCCAGGGTTTCCCAGTTCCACCTGATAAGCTAAGAATGAGACTGGAGAGTATCATTTGTTTTCACAAGACTGGCAGCATGAGGGAGTTGAAAGCTTTCTTCCTGGTATTGTTCACTGGGGCTGAATTTGATATCTTGGTGCAGGGCTGAAGCTCTGCACACAGAATTCTTTAGACAAGCACCAGGCTAACCTAGAAGACCTGGTACTGAGCAAGAAGGAAAGGGAAGATATGAGGCAGATCCTAAAAACCCTTCCCAACGAGTTGAGCTCTAACAGGGAAGTGGGAAGGGGAGGGGAAAACCAGGCATCCACATCCTCCCTCTCCACCCTCTCCCCTGTGCTTCCCACTCGAGCCCACCGTCCAGCCAAACCAAACAGCATGGCAAACACGTCTTGCAGTTTCCTATCTCTGTGTCTTTGCTCTGTTTTCTCTGCCTGTAATGTTATCTCCTCAAAGCAGGCTCGCCAAATGCCTGTCATCCAGCACTGTCCCGTGACCAGTAAGAAACTTTGCTTTGTTTTTATGAGCTCCAAGAAGCACTTTATCTCTACTCTGGTGTTTTTCACATAATAATTTGTAATTAATTATTTTGTACATATTTCTTTGTTCTACTACATTGTAGATTCCTTAAAGAGATTATTCATACTTAGATCTCCAAGTAGAAACTTCCTAAATAAAGTGATGAAAATGGTATAGCTTTCAGGGTAACTATAGACCTCATTAAAGCAAAAGTACCGTTTTCCTGACAACAACCAAGCTGCAGTCAATTTAGTCAACAGTGCCACCCAGTGGACATTATGGGTAACTATCTAAACCAGAACCACTACACTTTAAGGGCTGCTTTTTGTTAATCCTTAGAACTGTACACAGAGCATGTTCTCCCGTTTTCACATCTTTTCCAGACCACAGCTTGGTTAATACACTCCACACATTCTTCTGAAGATACATATTCTTGTATAAAGTGATTCTTATTCCTTTTGATTTTTCCAATTCTCTGATAAATCTCCAGTTCCCGAAAGTTTCTGAAAGTTAATCTACCCAAGCCTCTGTGTTTGTAATAGTTATGTTCTCTACTTTTAAAATTTTTTCAAATGAAATATTATGTTTTTAAAAGCATTAAGTGGCTAGCCTGGGAACTTAACTACAATTTGTAGCCTTAATTCCAAGTGTTAGAGAGTTCAAACAGTGAACTTTTGCAGCTTCATCCACTTGTAAATTGTTGGTTGTCTGTTTTAGAATTTAAATTGACCTTTCCAAATTGGAAAAGTGGCACGAACAAAAAGGAACTTGGAAAATAATAATGGCTCACATTTGTATAGTTATTTATGGCATATAAAGTGGGTTTGTATCTTTTCATTTGCCCTGCTCACAGCCTTGTGGGGTCAGTATGAGGTTACCGCTCAGCACAGCGAGCAAGCAAGCCTCATAGGCTAAACATTACACATTTAGAAAGTAGTAGAGCAAGGGCTCACACACGTTTCAGACTTAAATCCCTTTTTTTCTTTCCTTCCCTACACCACATTTCCTCTAAGTGCTCACACACAAGCACACTAAAAACAAACTACCCGTGCAATGTTGCAAAGCCAGCATTAATTTCAACCTGCCCATAAAAGCAATGGAGAAAAAAAATTCCCAGTCCAGGAAAGTGCAGGATGCCCTTTCCCGGGCCCTTCCTGTCTCTCTGCCTTTGCACAAGGTATTGGCTTTGTATTATTATTATTACTTCAGCCTTCTTTCATACCATTGTTGACACAGGCACAGCACCCGGTCCACTCGCTGTCTGGCACTAGAAGGTGCTTAAGAAAGACCTGTTGCTGGAGACAATAAACCCAAAGCCAGAAAATAGGTGGCAGCTGCGGGGAGAGAGGCAGTGATTCCATCGAGGCAGGAGGGCACATTCTAACGGTCTCGGCAATCTGAGGACGGGCGGGCCGGGAGATACGATAGTGAGGTCCTCGTCACTAGCGGAGAGCAAGCAGAGCTGAACTCGGCGCCTCGGTCCCGGCTGGAGTGGGACGCGCAGCGCGGACCAAAAGCGCAGCGACCGGGAAGTGAGTCCTCCGGGCCTCGGCGGGAGGGGCGGGAGGGGAGTGCGGAAGGCAGGGCGTGGCGTGGGCGTGTGCGGGACAGGGAACACCGGCCCGCGGCCCAGGGGGCGAGGCGTGCTCCGGGTCTATTCCGGGAGAGGCGTGGAGGGGCGGGCGGGGGTGCCGGGCTAGCATCCTGTCTGGGGGAGGGGACGCGCGGAGGGCGCTCCCGCGGGGCGGACTGGAGAGCGCGCTGCGCCCGCCGCCACCGGCCCCGCCGGAGCCACCGCAACCTCCGCCGCGCGCCCCAGGGATAGGCCGGCGCCATGGACCGAGGCCGGGGTAAGAGGAGCGGCAGCGGCCGCACTTGTTGCTGCGTGGGGCGGGGAAGGGAGAACCGCGCGATCTAGAGGCCAGAGAGAAGGAGGGAGGGAGGGGCGGCGGGGCGGCGGGGCGGGGGAGTGGAAGGCCCGGCGCTGTGTGTGCAGGTGCCTCCTGCAGCCCTGGCAGTCGGGTGTCTGTTAGTCCTGGGGCGGAGTGGCCTTCTGTGTGTGAAGCCGAAGTTTCGTACACTCGGACTCCTAACCTCATCAAAGAGTCCCCCAGACCTCTGCGTCAGGCGAGCTTTCCCGCCCCGGTCCCCTCAGGAAGGGTACAGTAAGGATGACAGGTTACAACCCAGAAACACCCCGGATGTGAGGACCCCACTGTGCGCCTGGGAGAAGCCCAAAGCCTGCAGCTGCCTAGGGCACTGGGAGGAGCAAGACCAGGCACGCCAGAGGCCTGAGCGCTGGCTCTGTCCCTGACAGGCTCTGTGACCTTAGCCCAGTCCCTTCTGCTCTCTGGGCTAGGAACAAGGTTGGACGAGATCGTTGGGGAGACCCTTTCCTCTCTGAACTCTCAGGAGATGAGTGTATTTGGTAGACATTTCACAGAAGTGGTGGGGCTTGCAGAAATTGGAACTGACCTAAGAAAAGAGAGCAGCGTTCCTAGGGGCTGTGCTTAAGAAAAGGCCTGGCCATCTCAAAGAGCATGGGTCTGTAAAGAAGTGGCCTGCTGGGACATGGGGACTGTGGCTAAGGCTGGGACACCAGGGTCCTAACCCCCGTGCCCCCCGGATCCAAAGAGATTACAGGTGTGAATACACTTGGTAAATTAGTGAGTGTGGTGCCAACAAAAGAAGCATTATTATTCTTGTTATTGCTGTTGTTATTATTATTATTATTAATGGAAAATTCTTTCCCATCCCTACAATAATCTTACACCCTTCCTCCATCTGCCTGTTTGCTGTGCTGAGACCACCTGGCGGGGGGGGGGGGGGACAGAATGGCCAAGGATGTGGAAGCAATTAGGAGGGCACTGGGGGCCGGAATGGGTGCGGGAGCAGCTGGGCAACAGGGTCACCTCCCTTGCACTCCCATTACAGATAAAGCCGGAGTTCGGAGGGCTTTAGGGGGACCCCCAGCTCCCAGTTCAAGATTTATAAAGCAGTTCTTACCATTAACTGACTCCTAGACAGGACTGCAAAGAGTACACGCTCACCAGGGAGGAAAAGACACGGGGGAGACAGAAAAGAGGCACCTCTAATGTCCCTCAGTCCTCTGTCCCCACCTCCCACATCACACATCTAAAGCAGAGCACCAGCCCCCACCCCATTACTTCCCACAAGCTGTCAAATTCCACCCTGTCTGGTCCCCAGTACAAAAATCCACAACTAGCCTACCCAGAATTATGTCCTCCTCAGACACACCAAGTGTAACAGCAATTTACTTAGTTTTACATATTTAATAACAGATGCTTCACTTCGGAAGGCTGCCTCCGGAGTGCTCTTTCTAGGAAGCTGGACTTCCCAGGAATCTGTCAGGACTCAGAGTGTTCTAGGGCTTTGACCCTCTCCCCTGCTGCAGGCTTTCCAAAGCCACTTCCCTCCACCTTCACAGCTCTCGCTCTCACAGTGTGCCGTAACTAAGAGTTAGTTACCTAGCTCCCTGTTGGTGTCTGCCTCCCCTGCCCCCCTGTAAGCTTCCGGAAGGTGGGAGCGGATCACAGGCTGCCTGGTGCACAGTAGGAGCTCACTAACAGCCGTCTGGTTAGTTAATTAGTAATATAAAACATACTTTATAGTGTCCCTCAGGTTAATTGTAATGCTGATTTTTAAAGAAGAAAAAAAAAATGTTGCTCTATCCCCACATCAGAACAGTTCTTTGTGACCTGCAAAGGCTTTCTCAAAATGCAAGCCAAGTAGACGGGCACACGGGACCAGGTTATCTGTCTAGATCCTTAGTTGTAGCTGTCTGCTATGATAAATTACTGCAGACACTTTATGAATTAAAGCAAACATGACTAAGTATTAATTAGAATACGGAAATCTATGTGTTTTAAGATAAAACATGAGGCTTGGAAAATCATTCCAGCAGACCTTTCTTGTCATGCCCCCGTCCCCAGGTGGGTGTGTGCACCCTCTTCTGTTGTGGTGGAAGGTTTCAGAAATGCAGGTTGTGTTTCCACCCCATACCTACCACGTGGGGAGTGGGACTGTCATGCCCAGAATACTGTGGAGGAAACCACACTTCAGTATTCAAAACAATAACAACTGAAATCATCAGACTCTTTACCCTGCATGAGGCACCAAGCTCAGCTTTTTACATGGCTTCTCTTGGAACAAATGATGGGGCGGGAACCATGATCCGGTACTATCATTAATCCTCACGTCACAGGAAAGCAGGCGTGGCAAGTATGTTAGACAGCCAGGGCTGCCTAACGAAAGACCATAGTCTGGATGGCTTAAACAGCAAAATATTATTTTCTCACAGTTCAGGAGGCTAGAAGTCAAGATCAAGGTGAGACCTTTTTCCTGAGCTTGTAGACAGCCTCCTTCTCACTCTTGTCTCTTCTCTGCAAAAAACAGAGAGAGAAAGAGCTCCAGTGTCTTCCTCTTCTTAAAAGAACACCAGAGGATTAGGGCCCACCCTTAAGACCTCATTTAACCTTAAATACCTCCCTAAAGGTGCTATCTCCAAATGCAGTCACATTGGGGGTTAGGGCTTCAACATACGAATTGGGGTGGGGGTGGCAATTCAGTCCATAACAGCAGGTCACTGACATTAACTAGCATAGTCACGCACCATTACAGAAACAGAGCTGGGTAAGAAATAGTCCTGATCTTAAGCTTGCTTCTGACTGCCTCCATGGTGGCAGCTAACCTGCCCAAGCCCTACAGCAGAGCTTGGGCACCAGCTATTCCTGCTCTGAGCAACCCCCCTACCCCGTGCCTCTATTGCACCTCGACTGCGATGTTCAGATCTTCAGTAGCAATTAGAGCATCAAAGTCAACTGACTGGAGAATGGAAACAAACTGGGGAAGTAGGATTTTTCTTCTAATAGTATATGTGTCTTCACATAAATAAAGCAGGATTCATATGATATAGTAACAGACTTCGAAATCACTTATAATGAAATTTGTTCCAGCAGGATATCCTGATTCGTGAATATCATACAGAGAAAATCAGCCATTGGTGAAAGTAACACCTTCACTATAGACTAATAATACATCATGTTCTACAGGACAAGTAATTAACATATCCTCACAGGATGATAATATATGGATACTGATAATACCTGTTTCTTGGGGTTCTTGTAAATATTAAGTGCATCAAAAGTACTTCACATAATGCCTAGCACATGGGACCCACTCACTAAATGCTGGCTATTGTAGCAATTACAATCTTTTAAAATCAGCTTTAACATAATAAAATTGCTTTATAGAACCTGCTTGGTCCCTCCACATGCTGGCCTGACTTGAATGACATTTTTTGGGTCCCTGCTTTAAACAATGAGTTGGTCAGCTGTTGTACAACTCAGAGACAGGGCGCATGTCATAGTCTTCTCTGCATCCTGGAGCTCCTTTATGGGGCTTGTCTCTTGGAAATGCAAGTTCCATAACTGGACCACTATTCGATTGACATTTCTGAGCATCCATTTTCTCTTATTTATTCTGTGTATTCATGCCTACTGACTGTGGTTGTGTCTTCAGAAGTTTGCGTTCGTAAACTTTCCAGTATTCTCAAGCCATCTTCTCTTTAAAGTCTTTGGTCTAAATTTTCTTTGATTTTCTTAATATGCCTTCTTAATGTCCAAGGTTATGTCTGATCTACCTGGCTTATTATGAAGTCGTTGATTGCCCCAAGATTCCTTCCTTTCCACTTCACAACTAATTCTTTTTCAACTAATCAAATTCAACCCCAGATGGGAGTTTCTTTTGCTGCAGTCTATATTTGGGAGATCATATTGTCTACTGGGCAACTCAAGAAATAATCTGAATCTCTGCTTTTCATTAAATGAAATTTTATTGTTCAAGAGATGATAGAAGAGCCCATTGTGTGTCTTGTCCTCTGTTAGACCAGCTTTGAGATGATGATGATGATGATGATTGTAAAAGCCACATCTTCCCTATCCATAGCTTGCATTGACCAAGCAGCTATAGTTACCTCTATGATGAGCCTGTCCCCGTGGCTGTGAATTCCTATACCTCTTCCCTGACATCCAAGTTCATTCTCTCCACCACTTCTATCAGTTACTGTCTTTCTGAAAGGAATACTCATCCGTTCTCATCCTTTCCATGCAAATATGTTCCATGAGATTACCTTCAACAGCCTGGGGACTCAGTAGAACTGAGTGGTTCAGAGAATGGACAAACTGGGGTTTGAGTTTGACTGCAACATTCTAGTTGTATGATCTTGTATGAACTGGGTAAATTACTCAATTTCTCTTAACTCTAGTTTCATTTCATTTGGAGTGTCACAGGAAAAGCTAGCACTTAGGAAATATTCAATAAATGATAGACGTTATATTGATCACATATAATTACTTGGATCTTAGCCACATTCTGCAGTGGGTGTATGTAGTCATATGGGGCCATGGTATATAACCCCACTCTCGTCCTTGCAGAGGCTTCTGCTGGTCACTGGGCACCACTTCCATTTCCTTGTCCCACTCAGCCTCCTTAGTGCTTGGGTTCTCCATTTTAGTAGGGGGGGGTTCTGTCTCTCCCTCAAATATCAGTTTCAGGCCCCACTTCTCACGTGGGTGAGCACCCTGCCAATTAAATTCCTCCCTTCCCACCCTCTGCCAAAAGCATTATCATTATTCCATTCTGATCTATGGTTTGGAAAAACAATCCTGTTTTTGGATATCATCAGTTTCTCATACCCTTCTTACCCCTTAAAAATATTACAGCTAAAAAAAAAAATTAACACACACACACACCCCCATACACACATACCCCGCCACCCTAAGCATTTTCCTCCTTCCTTTCCTGGCCAGATTTCTCAAATAAATGGTCAGCGCTCACAGCTTCCTGTTCCTTCCCACACACTCTTTCACTGCCTGCTGCCTCACTTCCAATCACACCTTCTGCTGAAAGCCCACTCCTAAGGGTTACAAATGGTTTCCGTTTTGTCCCATCTTGACCTATTTGAAGTCCCATCTCCTGGACTTCTCTGTAGCTCTGTTGACCCTCTACTTTTTCTCTAAATGTATTCTCCAACTTTGCAGAAATGCGAAAAGCATGGATTTTGAAGCCAAATAAGTCTAGGTTAAACAACAACGACTTCATCCCTCCAGGAAGCCCTTTCTGCCCTCCCATGCCCCAAGCCCACTCTTTTACTTGCTTATACCCTCTGTTTCTCCTGCCCTAAGGCACGTAACCCAACTAAGTCTTGTTCCTCAGTCTGTAAAGCAGTAAGAATGACACCCAGCAGTGAGAGGCTGACATTTGGTAATCTTTGCCCAGCACCCTGTGCCTGGCCCATAGTGAGTGCTCACTAATATGTCCCATATTTCCCTCTGACTCACTTGTTTGTTCTTCTTTGACTGCTCTTGCCCCTCTCTCTCTCCCCTTATCTCCCCCCCACCTCAGCCCACTCTCTACACACATTCCTGTTGAGAACCAAGCCCCTCTCGGAGGGGCACTCTCAATGTCCATCTTCAGCTATGAGTTGCTCCTGCATCACCTCCTGCCTGTGGTACATTTCCATTCGGAGGTCAACCCAACCTCCAAGTGACCCAATTTTGAACTCATTTTATTCACCACCAAATCAGATGACCCTTCCTGTTTCTCTTTTTCTGTTAACAACACAACCACGTGAGGAGCTACTGAAGGAAATGGGGTTGTTTGTGAACGAGACTAAATTTGAAGGGGGGACGTGGGATCAGTCCTGTAGAAGAGGTAATAGACTCTCCACAAAGCTAGACAAGAGGTTAAACAGAGAATTATTTGGGCTCCATCTAGGAGAAGCATACAAATGAGAAGAGGTATTCAATAATAGAATTGGAGTTGCCCAGAGACATCATGAAGCAGAGGTTGAGTGGCCACAAGTCAGAGAAGACACAGAATGCTTCCTGTGGAAACCACAATAATATAAAGGTGAAGGACAACTGTCACTTAATGTTCATGATGTTTCCATAGACATGACCCTTTTGCAAATTACAGAGAACAGGACTTCTAGGAATGTATTCTTCAACCTAATGCATTGATCTTTTATCTAAATACACATTGTATCATAGACTCGAATGGACCTATGAATGATCTCTGCTCGTGGATAGAATTTGGGAAGAGGGCATGATGCAATTAAAGACAGTTATTTAAAACTATAGATCTGATCGTGCTTCAACCCCTCAAAAGTTTCCCACTCTTCTTAAGAAATAGACTGTAATCCTGGTGGTGGCCCTCAAGGTCCTGCCGTGTCTGTCAGAAACTTTCTTTGGGCCCCTGTCCATCTCTTACTCTGTGCTCTCCTCACACTGGCCTTTGTACCTTCACCTGGTTAACTCCTACTCATCCTTAGCAATCTGCTCAAACATTACTTCCTCAAGGCAATCTTTCCCAGTCTCCCAAGCTGCATCTCCCTTTTAAGGTGCTTGTAGCACATTCTATCTCTCATTGATTGCCATTTTCACAATTATAATTAATTGTGGGATTGAATTAGCTGTAAATGTGAGCTCTGTGAGGGCAGGACCCTTCTCACCTGTCCACAGCTCTTTCCCCAGCACCCAGTTTAATGCTTGGCACACAGTAGGTGCTCAAAAAATGTCTGTTGAGGTGAGGAATAAATGAAAGAAAAATTCACAGAATGGAAATGGAATAGGGCCACTTTCAGCTCCAGGATTCTCCATTTCAATGACTCATTTTAGGGACAAAAACGTAGACTTCATGATTATTCATCATTTCCTTTGCCTTCATCTATTATACAATAAGACTCCCAATCCTAAGGACTTCCATTGGAAAATGTGTCTTGGATGGCTTCTTCTCCTATATCCTGTCATCTCCTATAGGAGCTTCCTCTTTATACCCTCACCTTCTCCAGCCTGCCTTAAGAACCACTCCTAATTTGTCTATAGCAGTGGTTCTCAAATCCAGCTGGGCTCAGAATCATCTCCTATGGAGCCTGCTGAAAGTATATCCCACAATGGATCTGATCAGTGGGTCTGGAGGGAGGTTTGTGAATGTGTATTTTTTGCAAAGCTCCCAAGTGAGTGTGATGTACTCACTGTTCTAATGCACTGTTGTTGTCATGACCCTTGACCCGGCTCAAACACCTTCTGGGATTCCCTGTTGCTCACTGCAGCACTGTCTTAGAAGGAGCCTGGTTAATAGAAGAATATTCAAACCGAGAATCGACCACTAAAATCCTTTCTGTGGAGACCCTTCCACCCTGCACTTCTCGTCTGTGGCTTCTCTCAACTCTAGCAAAAGCCATGTGAAGTGGACAGCTGAGCCATTCTTCCCATTGGACAGGATGTAAAAAATTAAATTAAAAAAAAATGACTCCGATATGCCCCCTCACTGAAGGGGACCACACAGTATCACCTCCCTGGGACTCCCCTTGCCACCATCCCCTCTTTGACCTCCCCTCTGACTTCAGGTTACCTTTGTCTGCTTTTAGAAGATTTCACTGCAGTAACTTCAATGCTTCATCTATGTGCATGGGAGTCCTGTGGTCTGAAGCTGTCTTTTCATCTCATTTCCAGTGTCTGACACATAGTATATGTTTAATAAGAACAGCCAATGAGTGTTCACCGTGACTTGGACAGTTTACATGTGTACATGGAGCCATTTAATCCTCTCAACATGCATGAAGTTGAAGTAGTTTAGCCTTTGTGTTCAAAAAATATGCCATTAATTTTATTGGGGGAGAAATCCCATCTAAAAATGTTGCCTACAGCTATAAGTTCAGAGTGTGTGTACAGTGTGTAGCTTCTATTTTCTAAAATCACAGGTGGCGTGTATGTGGATTATAAATATATAAACACAATTTGTATTAAAAATTTTGTAGTTTTTGGCAAAATGTGGTTCTGTGGTAGGCTAATGAATACAGCCCCTGTGGAGGAATGTTTGTGGCTCATGTCAGTGTGTGAATGTATAGCCTGTTTGATGTTTTTGATGTTAATATATTTGTGATATTTATCTTTCTTCAGCACTGCAATCTCACCCCGCCAAAGGAATTCAAGTGGGAATGTTCATCATGACTTTGTCCCCTGTTGCATTTTAAAGTTATTTCCTTTTATTTATTTTCATTACATACCTACAAATCTGTTATGTGTGTGTGTGTGTGTGTGTGTGTGTGTGTGTGTATAGTTATAAATTTAGTTATATATATTTAAATTTCCACATTTTACAGATGGAGAGACTGAGGGTTAGAAAGGTTTATTTACCTGCCCTGCCAATCTCCAAACCTAAGTCCTTTACCGTTGCTTCTCCATGAATGCTGGAGAGTCGTTCTCAGGTCACTTCTATGAAGGACTTGTTAGATAAGCCACAAGAACTAACTGACCGGGTGAAGATTTCCAGGTGGTGGGACAGGGAGTCTGCCAAGAATCAGGGGAGAGAAAGGGGATGGGAACAATAGGGCCAGGCAGCTGCCAGTGAGATCTGATTTCTTACCCTTCACGCTCCTGCTGTGGCCCTAGGAGTTCTGGTGTTTAGAATTCAAGAAGCGGGTTTGTCCTCCATGTAAAATTCCATTTGGGAATCCCAGCCCCACCCCAGGTCAGAGTGGAGGTACAGAGCCAGCCAGGCAAGATTCTTCTTCCTGACACAGTTGTCAGGCTGCAGTGGGGGCAGAATGTGGCAGCACATTGCAGTCATTCCAGCTCCGGGGGATTGACTGACAGTAGGAGACAAGCTCGGCTTTTTATAGCGCTCCAAGAGCCTAGGAGAAAGCTGATCAGCTGAGAGCGAGAAGTGGGGCACATGTCTTTTCCAGGCAGCATTCCCTCACCTGTGTGGTGCCAGGGTAAGGGTCACAGCTAAGGGAGCAATGCAGCTGCGGTGAATCCACACTCACTGCTCGGGAGACAGGATCGCAGCCAAACCTAGCTCCTTGAATTCCCTCCTTGGGCTTCGGTTTCTTCACCTGTCAGGTCAAAGCATTGTAGTGCAGGGGTCTGCACACCTCAACCCGTGGACAAAATCTTGCCTGCCACCTCTTTTCGTAAATAAAGTTTTACTGGTACACAGCCACATCCATTCACTATGCATTGTCCACTGCTGCTTCCTGGCTACAAAGGCAGAATTGAAGAGTTGCAACAGAGGTCATATATGGCCTGCAAAGTCTAAAGCATGCACTCTCTAATCCTGTAAAGACAAAGTTGCCAACCCCTGGATTAGAATGCAGAGAGCTGGGTGTGTCTGCCTGGAGCACCATGATTCTGAGGGTACGTCCAGGCTGAGGAATGAATGTATTCAAGAGCAGTGTTAGAAGAACGCCATTTACAGTGGTTTTCAAATTATATTTAGCCCCAGAACCCTTTTGCAAACAAAACCTTAAGCAATTAGAGCTGCCTTGGATGAAGTATAACCGAGAACCCTGCCACAGCCCACGCCACCCCTTCCACTCCCCAGGCAGCCCCTAAGGAAGCTACACGGGTCCCACAGCTTCATCAGGACGGCCTCTGAAAACCACCTATCCAACCCTACGCCCCTCACTTTACAGCCGGGGAAACTGAGGCTCAATGGGCGGCACGGTGCCTAAGGTCACAGGGCCAGCTCCCAGTTGGCTTTCCACGGAACCGCTAATGTGTTCCCAATGGTCACAAGATATCAGCAGAGCACAGACATATCTCTGCTGGGGAGAAAAACCTGTCCAGTGGCTTTGGGGGCCTCCGAGCTGCCAACGGTGCCAGGTGGCCACGACATGCCCTCTCTGACCCAGCAGCCCACAGGGATTCGGGGCTGGGACTTGGCCAGGACGCATTGCTGATACCTGCCCGCGCTTCACAGTGGTTTGGTCAAGGTTCGGGAGCCTTTGATCTGAGACCAACAGAGCCAAAAGAAGAAAATAAAAATTGAATTGGACCATATTTTTAATATTTCATTGATACCAAGATATATTTTTTTTAAATCAGAAAACATCTGGAGCTCTCCCTCTCAGAAGCATACCTGTGCCTTTCCCTTCCCTCTCTCCTCCTCCCCACCCCCCAGGGACGTTACCTTTGCCTTTCCCTCTCCTAAGTTCCTGAGCCTACATGGCCTAGCTGATTTAATTCTACTAACTCTATAACTTTCTAAATAAACTTTCTTTTATAATTTGAAAAAAAATAAGAATGTATCTTATAACAGATATATTAATGTTTCTTTTTCTGCTTTTTTCCCCAAAATCTATTTTTTAATAGATAAAACATCTTAAAACCAGTGGCATCTTAGAATGGAGAAATTATGATAATTTATACTAAAGCTTTCTTTTGAAGATGGAATCAGATTTATTCATTTGTAGAATAAATATTTATTCTTCCTGCCCATTCTTGTTGAAGGGTTTGCTAAGAGCAGATCCAGCTGATATGAAACCAAGAGGGATTTTTTTTTAGCTCCACTTGAACCAAGAAGAAAACTGATCTAGAAAACTGCTGGGAAGTCAGAGACAGGTCGCGTTTCCTCACCTCTAGCCAGCAGCCAGGTGCAGCTCTGAGTGGTTACAAAAGAGAAACTCAGGGTCCCTGTACCCCAAAATTTCCTAGTGAGGCAGAGAAAGTAAGACTTGGTCACCAATGCCTGTGACATGAGGCCATACCTGGTCATTGTCCTTCAAAGAAAATATATAAAAGACCAGAGGGCTTGAGGGACACTTTCTAACCAGGCACCTCAGGAGCACTGGGGAGATGGCATTCCCGGTGGAGAAAGCGGCAGGGGAAGAATGGCACAGAAACCTGCTGAGGGTGCAGATCGGGTCAGCGTCCCTGCAGCCCAGAGCAGCAGGGAGAGGTTCAGTGGAACCTCTGAAATCCTTCCCAAGACAGGGGCTCATCCTCCAGGTCCTTAACTGGGCAGGCCTAGTCCCTGAGCAGCTGGGTTGCTCGATTGGTAACTAATAATAGAGACAGCATGAGGGCTGAGTGTATTGCCTACGGTGTCCAGTTGCCTGGGTTTGAATCACAGACAGCTCCACTCCTTCCACTTAATCCCCAGAGTTTGAGTTTCTTCAACTGAAAATGGAGATAACAATCTCCTGCCTGCCTGTGGGGGATAATTGGACTCATGCAAGGAAAGCACTCAGCACTAGGAAGCATTCAATTAAAAAAAAAAAAAAAGCTGATGCTTAAAATACAGGTTAGTAAATGACCACCTTTCTTAGATGGAACCCAGGTTCTCTCTGTAACACTCTCCCCGCCCCCCCGCTTCTCTCTTCTTGCCCTGCCACCCAAAGGATGGAACTACAAAGGAACTGGGGATAAGCCACAGTGAGTGCTTGGGCATGTGGCGCTCTTTCATCTTCTGCATCACAAAGGAAACTGGTGTCTTGCCCTGGGGAGTTCCTGATGAGGTGTGAGCAGGAGGGGGTTGTGCTAAGTGTTGCCACTTGGGGAATTTATTAAAGCCAGCAGTGAGCTCCCATCTGAGGAGAAAGGGAGAACTGGGAAGAGGTAACTAGTTAGGAGCTACAGCAAATCCTGCAGGTGAGCAGCAGACTATGTAAGATTAACATGTTTCAGTTGAGGACAAGGAGAGATACAACACTTCACACTGTCCGTTTTCTATAGCATTGATTGTGTAGAATTGTCGGTCTAATGGAAGAGCAGAGGAGACATTTGTCTGGGGCTCTTTGATACTGAAGACATTCAGCATCTTCAACCATGATTTTCTTGGTTCCCACACCTAGTCCTGGAGGCAGAAACTGCCCCAGGGTCTTCCAAAGTCTGCCCCAGGGTGGCTGGGCTCCCTAGGAACTGGATTCCTGGCACCTGATCCAGAACCAAATCCCAGGTTAGCACTGGGAGGTTTTTGCACATGAAGGGAAAGAAGGGAGGGAGGGAAAGACTTCCTACCTGGCCAGCAGTCAAGGTGGCCATTCTGAGCCTGACCTTTAGCCTCCCACGTGGAACAGTTAGGCTGACCCCCAGGTGATGCCCCTGTGACTGCCAACAACATCAGTAGTAATAACCAAACTTTACAGACGACTCCTGTGTGCTTGGTACAGTGCCTAGCTCTGCATACATGCTGTCCCTTTCTGCTCACCACAGCCTTCTGCCGTGCGTGCTCTTATCACAGTTCTCACTTTCACAGATGAGAACACTGAGGTGATGTCACCTGCCTGGGGCCACTGCGCTAGGGAGGGCAAATCCCAGGTTTGACTCTGGCTGTTTTTCGCCCCAGTCACCCAGTGTCACAACTACCCACTGTACTGATTAAATTCTTGGAAGGGACATCTGCTTCTTAGTTCAGATTTCTGCCCTCCAGTGCCCCCAGTGGCCCAGTGCTCCACCCTCCCTCTCTCCATCCACGTGAGTCCTGCTGCTCTAGGAGACAGTTGTCATAGGATTTACAACCCTCTCCCTAGTCTGTGGTCCTTCCTCTGAATTCTGGGTTGTCAGTGAATCCCTTCCCAGTCACCTGCTGTGTACCCATTAGTGTGCCGGGCACTGGGCAACAGTGGCAGATATTGAATCAGGCACTATCTCTGCCCTCGTGGATTCACAGTTTAATGGAGAAGTACACTGAACAAGTCATCTGCTTCTGAGGGGTGTACCAGGATGACCTCACCTGTCCAGGAAAGCAGGATGGGCCTCCTGGAGGAAGTGATATCTAAATAACTCTCAAAGGATGAGTGGGGAGTAGGAGAAATTTTAAATAACAGTAAGAGTGAACTCGGTATGTAGCAGAAACTGGCCTAAGCACCCTCTATAATACCTTACTGGATCCACCCTATAAAGTGCAGGTATTATTATTACCCCCATTTTGCAGATGAGGAGACAGAGAGAAGTAACTTGCCCAAGGTCACACATCTAGTAGCGGGGAGCAGTGGAAAGCCATGCAGAGGAAATATCATGAACAAAGAGCACTGGAGTGGGTGGGGTGTCAGATATTGAAAATAGGTAAGAAATAATAAAAAATAATTTTTCAACGGACCCATCAAACATAACAATGATGAATTCATACTATGTTCCTATTAGTGCAGCCTGAAGCATCTATTGAGGATTTTCTGGTTCTTTTATCACACTGAGGTTTCTGTTGGCTGATTGTCAACTTAACCTTTGCCTTTCAGAATAAGAATTCTGTTCTTTCTCCTCTTCTAAATCCTACACAGGTTCTGGTGTTTGGGGAGACAGGGAGCAGATGGCACATATAGTATCAACCACAATTTACTGATTTACAAAACTTTGGGGTCGCGTGCTCTCACTTTTCACAGACCTACCTGAGAGGTAGGTACAGTAGTTATCATCACCCCACTTCAGTGCTGAGGAAGTTGAGACACGGAGACATGAAGCAATTTGCCCAAGGCCACAGAGCAGTGGGTGTGGAGCTGGGGCTTAAGCCCTGGGCTTTCGACTCTAGCTCCTGCTTTTTTCCTCTATATCAAAGCAGTGTTCCATGGGAGGGCAGAAAGATTCATACTTGGCACCTGTGAACTCCAGAAAGTTCCTTGGCCTCTCTGGCCTCAGTTTCTTATCAATAAAACTAGGATAAGAAGCCCTCCTACCATACAGCATTGCTGTGAAGATTAAATGAATAGTAGACACAGAGTATTAGGCACAGAGAGTGTTCCCACAATGGAGTATCATACAAAACGGTGAATAAACACAATGATGATAAACAATTGGATAAATCTTACTATAATAGTAAAGAAAAAAAGTCACAAAAGATTACCTCTAGCACTATACCCTTTTAATAAAGTTAGAAACAACTAAAATTTTTAAAACTGTTTATGGCTACATGTACTTACAATGATGCTATATGCAAGGGAAGGCCAGAGTGTGGGGAATAGAGCATTTAAGATGGCAGGTTCAGTGGGGGAGGCAGGAGCATGAGATCATAGTAGGATGTAAGATACCATCCAGATCCTGGCTCTTGCTTTGAATGGTAGATTCATGGGTGCTGACCACATTAGCAAAAATAATTATTATGTAAATAAATAACCATATGAAAATGGAATAGGCATGGACTGGTGATGACAATGTCTCATGAAGCAAGAATTAGGATTAATCCAATTTTTGTCTACCTGAAGTCCTATTTATAAAAAGAAGTAAAAGTGTTAGGCACTGTGCCTAGCTTGCAGGAAGTGTTCAATGAAAGTTCTCTGTCATTCTTGTATATTTTTACTATCATCTGCACTATCTGCATGCCCCTAGCCAGCTGTTCTTCATGCCTGCCCCAGGCTATTGGTGAGATGGGTCCTCAAACTCAGATGTCTGAGAAGCAGGAAGCCCAGCCCCAGCTAGGCCTCAGGGCAGGTGCTCATCCTGTGAATGGACACTGCTGGGGAATGGTCCTGAGGCAGTCACTGCTAGTTCCCGGGAGCTTTGCGGGTGGGGAATCTCTGATAGAAGAAAGAAGTCAGAAGGTATTACAATGCAGCAATAGAAGCTTAGGCTCTAGAGTGGGTGGGTCTATGTTTGAATCTTGGTTCTGTGACTGAGCCTCACTTGGTTCAGGATAAAATCCAGTATCTACCTCACAAGGTCATTACGAGGATTAAATAAGGTAATCAACGCAAAATGCTTAGCATGACACCTGGAACATCACTTAAGAGATCAAAAATACCACCTGCTTTATCTCTGGGTATCCAGGCCTCCTTCCCCCGCCCCCTGGGACTGCTTCTGTTTCCCCAAGTTCTGGGGGAAGGAGATGGTGCAGCCTGCTGAAAATGGAAACAGCTGCCATCTTAGGGGGGTCAGGGGGAGAATGTGTGTGTCACAGTTTTCCACTTCCTCCTGGAACCATTTCCTCTGTGAGCTAAACAGGGAGGAATCTGCAGACAAAGGAACAATTCTGGGAGAGCCCAGTCCCACAGCCTAAAGTTACTTCCTTAGAAATCGGTAGCTTGCCCCACCCCCTCCTGTCTGGAAATGGTTTGTCCAGAGGGAGCCATGGCTTCCCTGGTGCCCACGACTGAGAAACAAGGCTCCCAGACCAAGGCTGGTGGATGACAGGACTTAGATAGAGCTGGGAAGGCCATTAAGATGCATGGCTTTCCTGACCCTGTAACCCTGGCCTAACTCCTGGAAAGAGAGTCTCCCAGAAACATCCCACTGACCTTTGACCCCCTTGACCTCTGGCCTCCCTGCCTTTCTGAAATAACAGTAGATCAGAGACTTGTACTACTCTACTATCCCTAATAATAATCCCCACGGTTTACAAACCCATCCCCAGCCCTTCCGCATTGCCCCCTGGCAGAAACCCACACATGGGGATTACAGAAAAGCGACACTCAGAGGGCTTAGCTGACTTACCCCAGATTCTACACTAGTCAGTGGAAGGGGTTGGAACCCAAACCAGATCCTATTATGCCAGATCCCAAATCTTCCACTTCTCTTTACCACCTCCCTTCATTGGGATTTTGTGTTTCTGTCCCATGGGATGAAACTTGTAGTATTCTCTTCAGCATGAAGGATATTCGGTTTCCTGCCAGAGCTTTAATTAACACACACACAAGTCTTCCAAGGTGACCTGGCTCCCCCTTGCCCTCCCTCACACCAGCGCTATATTTAACTCCTGGGAAGCAGTTGGCACCAAGGCATTGGCTTTGCAGCTGCGATGTCTTCACTACCCTTTTTTCATTCTCTTCCAGCCTGCGTGAGCCATCATCTTCCCTGCACACTTGGGGACAGCAGGAAGTGTTTGTTTTAGTGACCAACAATGCCAGTCCAACCCGTGTGGTCCCCTCCGATGGAGCGCCACTGTTTGGCCTTCACTTGGACTTAAGAGAAGTGCTTGCAAATGTAGAGGAAGGAAGTGGGCTGTCCCCATGGCCCCAGAGGGGTAGATTTGCAATCACTTGGAAGAGACCGAGGGAAAGAGACTTCTGTACCCGTGAAGCGAAGGGGCAATTCTGCAGGCCTCACCTGTGTTGCTAGGGGCGTCTCTGCTTGTTATCCCAGAGCTGGATGTAGACAAAGCAGAATCCTGAAGGAGCACGGGGGTGGGGGAGGCATCACCGGGTAGCTCCTCAGTATTCTTCCTATTCTGCAATCCTCAGTTCCCACAGCTGCAAAATGGGGCTAGCCCCCCTCGTCATAAGAATGAAATTATGCAGCTAATACATGTAAATCTCTTAGAGTATGACTTACATAATAATAATGGAAGAGTAATGTAAATAGCTAACATTTATTGAGTACTTACTAAGCGCCAGACACTGTTCTAGGCACATCATCATGCATGAGGGCCCAGTCCCACTGACGAGGTCACTGGCGATGCACACAAGGAATGGGGGCAGTTGCGTAAGTGTCCCAAAGGTGCACAGCTAGGAAACAGGGAAAGAGGACTAGAACTCAAGTAGTTTGGGTTGCTCAATATATGTTAGTTTTCATTTCCTGCTTTATATGTTAAGGTTAAAGTCCACCAACTACAAAATGGACATC